>NC_051846.1:107546213-107779444 GCF_002237135.1 Teleopsis dalmanni | reverse complement strand
AAACGTGTTCACGCTTTATATTAGGTTTTAATAGCGGGATATGAACGTGTTCACGCTTATATTTGCTACTGGGAAACGATATAAACGTGTTCACGCTTATGTACGGTGGCTATAGGAGGGATAAAACGTGTTCACGCTTTATATTAGGTTTAAATAGCAGGATATGAACGTGTTCACGCTTATATTTGCTACTGGGAAAGGATATAAACATGTTCACGCTTATGTACGGTGGCTATAGGAGGGATAAAACGTGTTCACGCTTTATATGAGGTTTTAATAGCAGGATATGAACGTGTTCACGCTTATATTTGCTACTGGGAAAGGATATAAACGTGTTCACGCTTATATACGGTGGCTGTAGGAGGGATATACAAATCAAAGGAAAATTTGTTATGTAAGTCTCTGTTTATACTTAGCTCTGCAACCGACTTTGTATGTTGTGTTTGACTGTCCAAGTTCCTGGTACGTTCTCTTGTCTTCGAAAGTTGATAACGAGCCTCTGTCTGCTTCTGAACACTTTGCGTGTTGATCACTGACTGACTTCTTCTAAGTAAATGGGTCTTCTTATATAAGCATCAGATCAAACTTTAACGTAGCGCAAAGCTTAGTTTACAGCTGGCTTGGATTTTTGACGTCGTTGCTGTTTTGCGCTTTCGCCGTAGTTAATATGCGCGCGCATCAATTTTAACACAAAGCTCTTTGCACAAAAGCTTTTTTTTTGACGTTTCTTGTGTTGTGCATTTGTTTTGTTTTGAAACGTGTTTAGCTTAGTGTCGGTAGTGGCGGCTTTAAATATTTATATTTATTTATTAAAATAAAATAAATATTAAAAATATTAAAAGTACAAGTTTAAATAATAAATAAATAAAGTAGGTACAATATTTATTTATTTGAATATATTTTGCATTCTTTTAAATTTTCAATGTAATCTCAGGTTTTATTCAACTGGTGCAGTTACGTGCATGCGGGGGTGGGTTAATGGTAAGTTATTTACTTTTAAAATATTATATAAAAATTAATCAATTTTTATTTCAGGTATTAACTGCACACTAGTTATATGTAGGTTGGAAATTGGTAAAAATTTCCATCCTTACAGTCGTTCGGCTGTTTTTGCCGCCATATTCTCGGCAAAGATATCAATTGGGGGTAAGTTTAGTATAGCTTCTAGAGCTGCCGTCGGAGTTGTTCTTATTGCACCGGTGATGTACATCGCCGCGTGTCTTTGGACCTTTTCCAGAGGTTTTATATATGTTTTCTTTTTCACAACTGTCCACCAAACTAATATACCGTAAAGTAATATAGGTCTGACTATAGCCGTGTAGCACCAGTACATAAGACCGGGTGAGAGACCCCATGTACTTCCCAGCATCCTTTTACATGCGTATAAAGCATTTGTTGCCTTCTCTACCCGTTCTTCTACATTAGGCTTCCACGCCAGTTTGCTATCCACAATTACTCCAAGGTATTTCCTTTGAGTTTTCAGTGGCAAAAGAGTTCCGTTTAAGTTAGGTGGCGTCCATGCTGTGACCTTGTACTTTCTTGTGAAAACTATTATGTCAGTTTTTCTTGCGTTTACGCTTAAGCCAGTGTCGGTCGCCCAGTTGTAAATTGATTTGAGACCGTCGCTCATTAACGCACATAGAGTAGATAGGCATCTCCCCGTATGCAATTAGTTTCGGAGCTTTACCATCAAATTGTTTAAGAATTTATTGATTACCAGTAACCAGAGATGGGATGAAAGAATGCCTCCCTGCGGGGTTCCTCTACATGTTTCCCTAGTTATAGTTGTATCGTTCCATTCTGCCCTTATCTGTCTGCAGCTTAAAAGGCTTGCAATCCATTGATATGTGGCCGAGTCTGTACCAACATCATCTAAGCTATTTAAAATAGCTTGCGTTGATACATTATTGAAAGCACCCGCAATATCCAGAAAAACTCCTAGAGCGTATTCTTTGTAAGGCCTTTTCAATATTAGAGACAAGTGTATGGAGAGCATTCTCCGTGGATCTGCCCTTAGTATAAGCGTGTTGTGCTCTTGATAGAACTTGAGGAGCTAATTGGTCTCCTATAGGTGCTGCTAGTATTTTTTCAAAAATTTTGAGAATAAAAGAGGTAAGTCTAATTGGCCTACAATCTCTAGAGTAGAGGTGACCATTTTTTCCTACTTTCGGAATAAAATGACTCTTGCCACTCTCCAGTTTACAGGTACGTAATTATACTTCAGGCATCCTCTAAAGATATTTATCAGCCATGTTTTTATTAGGTCCGAAGCCTTTTGTATCATAGCTGGATAAATACCATCAAGTCCAGGAGATTTGTATGAGGCAAATAATTTGATTGCCCATTCCAGCCTCGCGTGCGTAACAATATTTTTTCCTGCGGAGCCTACTGTATTCCTGACCGGTTCGGTATTGCTCACAATTGCACAGCCAGGAAAGTGAGTGTTAATAAGATCTACAAGTGATTCGGTGTTAGTTTTTGTCCATTCGCCGTTTTCCTTCCTGACAAGGTTAGGCATAGTTGGGTGTTTGGATGGTAGTTTTCTAAGCCTAGCTACCTCCACCGTCTTTTCTATACCTGCGCAGAAATCCTTCCAGGAGTTTCTTTTCGCATTTCGAATGGCTTTTTTGTATTATTTAAGAATATCTCTGTACTCTTCCCAGATAACTTCACTTTCTGCTAGCTGAGCCAGCTTGAAGATTTCGCGAACGTAGCGTCTTTTTGATCCCAATTCCTTATTCCACCAAGGAGGTTGAGATCTACGTTTAGTACGCATTCGCGGGTACGCGATGTGTTAAGCTATAGTTAGGGCTCTGGTAAGTTGGTCAAGCCTAGCTTCCAGATCCACGTAAGAGTCAATTGTCGTAATTTTTTTCAGTCTCTGTTTCAAAATTTTTCGATAAAGGTCCCAATTCGTTTGTTTGGGATTTCTTACAACTTTTTTGCTTTCAAGGTACTGAAAATCTATTTGGAAACTAATATATTTGTGTTCTGAAAATGATGGTTCGTTAAGAACTTTCCATTCTATCACCTGTACATTATCTTCCGTGAAGAGTGTTATATCTAGAACGTGTTTGGAGGTCGGTCCAACATAGGTCGGTTCCTCTCCTCTATTAGCTACACTAAGCCTGCTTTGTATTATGTAATTAAAAAGAGACTCACCTCTGTCATTAATGTCAGTGCTTACCCAAAGCGCATGATGTGCGTTGGCGTCAGTACCGATTATCAGTCTTTGCTCTCCTTCGCTAGCTAAATCTACCTGCCTTTGGAGTTCTTCTGATGGTATTTCTTCCTCATGTAGCATGTAGCAAGACGCGGGAAGTATGTTCCTGTCGCCGTCAACCGCCACTACCGTTAGATCATCTGTAGAGAGAGAGTTTACAATATAAATATAACAGTTCTTACCCTTGTTACCCCATGTGGAATGAATGTGTCATAGTTTCGTGAGATTAACCCAGAGACCAGGTTGCCCGAGGCCAGCCATAGTTCCTGAATTAAAGCCACATCGTAGCCGCCCTCTTCGAGATTAAGGAGGAGCTCAGCTGAGGCAATTTTACTTCGATGGAGGTTTATTTGTAGAATCTTTAGCATGAGCTTCCGATTCTTCCCCGGGGTTGGTTTCAACATTCATCTCACCCGGTTCCTCTCCTTCGCGAAGATTGAGTGACGAGCTTAGGATTTCTCCAACACCGAGATCCTCCTCGATTTCCTCCGCAGCGAGTGTATTTGAATTCCTATCGGTCGGGTGTAGTTTCTAGGATGTAATTTTGTCCCTCGCCTTCTTTAGCACCTTTCCATCGCTTGTTGGCACATCCGGATTCTGTCGTTGTAAGAGACGAAGAGCATCCTCTGGCTTCACCACTCGAGGTATAAGAACCTTCGCTTTGGGCAAAGACGGGATATCTTTCCTGTCCACTACCTCCAAAGATGCCCCTTCCCATGGGCCTTGGAACGTTTTAACTGCCTCCCTTAACCAGTTCAGGGTAGAGTCGTCTTTACACTTCAGTAGATTTACTCCGTTGAACCAGCCGGCGCTGTCAAATGATGGCATTGGAGCGTCTGGTTCCGCGCTCATTTTGGCGAACATAGCATCTAATAGTTTCATTTCCACTATTTTCCACCTAGTTTTTACCATTTGACCCTGTGGATCACTGCGGTCGATAAGTGCCACAGTCAAGCATCACTTGGCCACTATCTCCGCCATTGTTAGTTTAGATGTAGACACTTCCTGTTCTTTTGGATCATTGGCTTTCGTCTTTTTTGTTACTGTTGCTGCCTTAGATGTGGACTCTTCCGGCCTTTTAGTAGTATCGGCTTTCGTCCTTTTCGTAGCAGTTTTATGTATAGGGGCAGCGAAAAAGGCGAAAAAGGCTCGACCTTTCTCTATCTCCTCTTTTACCCAGACTAGCCTGTCCTTCTCCTCCTTCGACAGATCATTCCGGTCTACGAGGCGAGCACAGAGTTTTATCGCAGCCTTATATCTGGATTTGGCTTTCAACCCCTCCTTATTTGGTTCAGCCCTAGGCGTACGAATGGGCTTTAGCAGCTTCCCCCGGAGAACGAAGAAGAGCTTCCTACTCAATTGTGTTGACACTAGTAACACTCTCGTGATCCGAGTCAACAGGGACTATGGCATCACTGCGTTGCATTGCATTTTTGTTTCTTAAAATTGCGCCTTTGTGACGCAAGTCTACAGGAACTTTGGCATCACTACGCTGTTATTTGGCAGTAGTAGTACAATTGCTGGAACCTGCTCCGATCCCAGCAGAGGTGCAGTCACTGGCGACGCCGTGATTATAAAATCACCGCGCCTGCCGGTGGTAGCAACTGCGACTTTCTTCATTCTTCAACTCCATTTGGTTTTTTATGGAAAAACTTACCATTTTGCATTTTTTGTCTACTGCCAGACACCTCAAAGTTATGACTTGGGAAGGGGCTCACCTGCACTGACCCTGTAGATACCACGACCACTATACATGAGACTCTTCCTTCATCTTAGCTAGACACATCACAGTTGTTGACAAGCCGCATCATGTTCCCCAGCTATAACATCCGAGAGCTTCATGAATCGAATTGCCAAAAAATGGATGACGCCCATTGCCCGGTCAGCACCCACGGGGAGGGTTTACAATGAGGATTTTCGCCGACCATTTGTGTAATTTTTGACAAAAGCTAACAACTGCACTTACTTAAAGGAAATCCTAGAATAAATGCTAATTAATGTTTTGTGTAAATACTTTTGACGCGAAAAAAATGTCTGTAAATACTTTTGACAACTAATAAGCATCAGCGCAGTTGCTTATATTTTTGTCAAATGAACAGTTATCTTTCCAATTCGTTTTTTATTTGGTTCTGTATAGATAAAACTAAGTGACAACAAAAAAATTTTTTGCAACTTAAGCTCAACAACTACAATAAAAACATGTTTTTATGTAATATGTACAAAAACTTTCGTTGTGTAAATACTTTTCACTATGGCTATATATAATAGAGGTGCCGGTGCACTTTACTATATAATATCAAATAAAATAACACAATGTATTATTATGAAAATCATGTGTTTTGGTTTAACTTCTTTATTTTTCATTAAACACAACAATAATACTACAATTACAAAAACGTTAAGTTAGGTGTTCCTTTTTGCTTGTCAACTTCATCTGCTACCGGCTGTTTGCCTTTTGGCACCAGATGGCCATGTGAACGCAACAAATTATAACTGACACTCATAGCCACAAAATTAAGCAATGCAACGTCATCTACCGTGATGTAAAAACCAAAGTACAAACAGCAACAAACTCAATGGTCCAGCGTCCATTAGTATTTAGACCGTTTTCTTAGAAGCAATAAAAAAATTCATATAATTACGTGTAAAACAAAAAATGCTCGCAAAATAATAAACATTTACAAAGTATGTTTAAAATTGTTTTAATTGATAATGTTTTAATTGATAAAGTGATATGGTTTTCTATAAAGTGGTTGTGTTTTAATGCGGTCCATGTTTTTGAAGTAATAACCGGGAAGAAGACTTTCATTTAATGGTGCATTATTAAATAAGCGAATATAAACTTGTAATAAACTCTTTAGTACTTTACTTATTGATAAAAGACTGTATAGTTATATTTTTAATTAATTAATTCGGATTTAAATTATTTTTACCGCCTCGTAAATTTATTTGCATCTTAGTGAATTCTGTGTTTTTGTTTACACAAATACATAAAACAGCTGACAGAGACAGCAATTAAAGCTTGTAAGCTCAAAAACAAAAATCAAAACCAAGTATTGTAACACGTTCAAATCAATTACACAAAATATTACTGCAAAGTGTAATTGCGTAAATTATATTGATAGAATAAAATAATACTTTTTAATTAAATATACAAATTTGTTTATTTTTTTTTAAACGTTTTGATTCATTATAATGCCAGTTGATCGTACTCCACCGAAAGATGGAGGCCAACAACAACTTAATCAAGAGCAAGAAATACAACAACAGCAAGAGCAGCAAGATAAAACACAAAAGCAAACTTTCCAAAATCAGCAGCAACGGGAACAAAAATCGAAATTATGTCAAAATTCGTTGACTTCTGTACCATCTCTATCACTTAGACCCTGGAGTGTTCAATGTAAAACTCCTAAATCCGGGAAAGATTTCGAACTTCCAAATAAACCAATCAAAGTACAAACAGGTATTGAACGATATACTGAAATAGTTAAGCAAAGACTTAGCCCCTAAAAAAACGCAAACAATCGTGACAAAATTCAAAAAGTTAACAACAATAATTATAACAACAGATTTAAAGAACTGAGTGATGAAAGTGAAAACATAGAAGAAATCAAAGAAAAAATTGTTAAACCACCGCCTATCTATCTAACAGAGAAAAAACTTAGTTATTTCACTTTCAAATTTAATAGATAAAAAAAATTTCTTTGTTGTACCTATTAAAAAGGGCATGATTAATGAAACCAAGGTACAAGTTTTAAGTGAAGATCATTTTCGAAAAGTAATTGCTGAATTAGAGATAAAACAAAACAATTTTATACCTATCAATTAAAAAGTAGTAAAGGAATAATAGTGGTCATAAAAGGCATTGATATTAAAGAAATTCACGATGCGCTTAAAGAAAAAAACTTCGAAGCAAAAAGTGTATTTAATATCTTAAATAGAGACCGTAAACCGCAACCAATGTACAAAGTTGAGCTGTATCCAAACAGAAACAAGTTGAAAAGTGGCGAAGTCCATCCTATTTATTTGCTTCGCTTTCTTTTAAACAGAAAAATACTATTTTTTTTTTTTTTTTTTTTTTATTATAAATTGTTTTATTATTATATATGATTTTAAAGAACAATAAATAAAACAAAACAAGACATAAAGCAACTAGTTATTAGATAACTAACAAGCAATTTAAATTTAAATAGATTAGGCGATTCCACGCAATAATAAATTAATTGTACTATATTTCAATGATTTAAGCCCAAAGATCGCACGGCTTTCGGCGCTTTAGACGGCGTATTGGCTCAGTTGTCGCTAGTAAATGCGCCTCAGCATTTATGTGACAACTAAGTCTATCTTGGTGTGATTTGGCTTTGGTATGAATTTCTTCCTGTACTGTTGTCACTCCAAGGTCACGATGTAAGTCAGAATTTCTCACGTACCATGGCGCGTTTGTTACACTCCGTAGCATGAAATTTTGGAATCTTTGGATGATGGAAATTTGTGTTCTGCTTGCGCAACCCCATAGCTGTATTCCATATGTCCAGATTGGCTGGAGCATTTGTTTGTATAATACAAGTTTATTGAAAAGCGATAGTTTTGATTTTTTGCCGATTAACCATTTCAACGATTTGAATTTAAGATCTAATTCACTTCTTTTCTTTTTTATGTGCTCGCTCCATCTTAGTTTAGCGTCCAAAGTCATACCCAAGTATTTCGCAGTATTCGCGTGAGGGATTTGTGCTTCATCGATGTAGACAGGTATATGACTGATGTTTCGATTTGTGAAATTTACATGCACTGATTTTTCTTTATTCAGATTAATTTTCCATTTTTTTGTCCAAGCAATTATACTGTCCATACTATTTTGCAAATTATTAGCTGCTATTACTGCGCTTTCTCCAACTGCAAGGACTGCAGTATCATCAGCAAAAGTTGCTGTGAACGTTGTTGCACTCGTTGGCAAGTCGTGTGTATAAATCAGATATAAGAGAGGACCCAAGACACTACCTTGCGGAACTCCAGCGTTAATTTTATGCAGTTTACTATAGGTATCACCGTGCTTTACTCGAAAGTAACGATCAGATAAGTAAGAGGAGATTATGTCATAATACTCCGTTGGGAGAATATTTTTTACTTTGGTAAGCAATCCGGAGTGCCAGAATTTTTCGAAAGCCTGCGACACATCTAAAAACACAGCTGAGTAGATTTTTTTTTCCTCAAGAGCTTTTTCTACTACATTGGTAATCCTATGGACTTGATCTATGGTGGAGTGATTGCACCTAAAACCAAACTGATGTAAAGGTATTATGTTTTGACTTTCAATCAGAGGAAGAATTCTTTTCAGTAAGACTTTTTCAAATATTTTTGAAAGTACAGGCAGAAGTGCTATTGGTCTGTAACCACTTACGTCATTAATATCCTTTCCTGGCTTATGTACCATGATAATTTCAGATACTTTCCACAGGGATGGAAGGGTTCGCATCTGTATTATAGCGTTAAATATATTCGTAATTTTAACTACGCATTTTGCAGGAATTTCTTTTAAAACTTCAGCACTTATCAATTCATAACCTGGGGTTTTTTTTAGCTTAAGTTCATTTTTAATAATCATCATTACCTCAAGCTCGGTGGTTGGTGGAATATATGATGAATGTGCTGTCCTAGGAGGGCAGATTACTGCATTGTTAACGTTTTCGTCTATGGAAAACACTTTTGACAGGTGTTCGGAAAAGACCTCCACTTTTTCCTCATCGCTTTTAGCCCATTGATTAGCGTGATTTTTAATTGGAGCTTTGTGTACTAAAGGTCGCTTAAGGTTTCGTGTGCATTTCCAGAGAGAATAGTTGGTAGCACGATCATTACTTAAGTTAGATAGGTAGTAGTTAAATTGATTATTTTTAAATTGCTTGATTTTTAGGCTGAGTTCTTTTGCAAGTCTGTTAAGAATGGCTTTGTCTGCTGGAAATCTGGATTGCTGCCACTTTTTCCGCATCTTTCTTTTTTCCCGCATAAGATCCACAATGACTTTTGGGTATTTATGAGGATAGGTTGCATTCCTTAATGTGGGCGTGCTGCACCATGCCGCATGTTGTAGTAGAAATAGAAATAGAAATAAAATAGAAATTTGTAAGGTTCAAAATTTCGCTTTCAAGATCATTTTCTTCACAAATTTCTTTTGAAGCAATGGTGTTTTCATTAAGGATTCTTCTGAAGTAACTCCAATCTGTATATTTATTTTCAAGTTTTAGACATTTTTTATTTATTAAGGCAGATTCGAAGAGGGTTATGTAGAGAGGGGAATGGTCGGAGCTTAGTTCTACTCCATCTGTTATTTTTAAATTGTAGGACGAAATTTGCTTGGTTATAAAGAAATCGAGTAGATCAGGCACCTTTGTTGGGTCAGTTGGCCAATAGGTTGGGTTACCGGATGACAAGCATTCGCAGCCAGTTTGCTGTATAGCTTTGAGGAGTTCTCTACCTTTCGTTGTAATTAAGCGAGAGCCCCAATGCGTATGTTTAGCGTTGAAATCGCCACCCATAATGAAGCGATGCTTATGAGTTTCTATAAGATCATTGTATTGTTCGGATTTAATTGAATGTCTTGGAGGACTGTATACCGATGTTAGTAGTAATTTGCTTTGTAAGTCAAGGACAACAGTTATTGCCTGGAATTCCTCTTTGGATATTTTTGTAGACTCGTAATGTTTTAATGATTTTTTAATTAAAATAGCACTTCCTCCGCGAGCGCAATTACTAGGATGAACTGCGCTATATACTTCGTAATTCTTTAGTTTAACATATGTTTGGTTAGTAAAATGAGTTTCGCTAATTAAGCAAACATCAACATCTTTGACTGATAGGACTGTTTCAAGCTCTCTAAGGTGTTGAAGAAGACCGTTCGAGTTCCATAGCATTATTTTTATATAACTAAGCATTATTTGTTTTGTTGAGTTTTTGCTCTAGCCTAGTCAAGCGTTTGTCCAATGCTTTATAAAAGTTTTCTTGAGTAGTGATTTTTTCCAGTATTTGTGTTAATATTTTGTAATTACCATCGTCCTCAGTGTTGGATTGAACTACATCCGAATATGTTTTTTTATTATTCAGCGATTTTGGGTTTTTATTTAGAACATCAGTTTGATTATTTTCAGGTTGATTTTCAGCCGATATATGATTACGCTGTTTACCTTTGTTTTGTTCACCAATTTTTTTGTTTCTCAATTTTTGAAGTTCTTTGGCTACTATACAACCTCTGTAATTGGCCGGGTGTCCCTCACCGCAGTTGCAACATTTTGGTTGGTGCTGATCAGGTTTGTTGCATTCTGCAGTACTGTGACTGCCAGCACATTTAACACACCGGGCTGATTTGCCGCAATAATTTTGTGTGTGACCATACGCTTGGCATATTTTACACTGTGGTATTTGCTTTGAGTGCTTTATTGGTTCAATTTTAACAACACAGTTTAAAATAGCTTTAATGTTATATATTTTTTTTATATCCTCTGTCGCCTCAAATGTAAGCATGAACATATTAAGTGGAATCTTTGAATGTGATTTCCATTTGTTGACCGCGTTCACGATTTTAAAACCTTGCTGTTTCAGATCGAATACGATATCGACTGGGTCACATGAATGAGGAAGATTTTTTGCAATAACCTTTAATGGTCGGAGATGCTTGTTTTCATACGAATACCAGGCAGCTTTTTTTGAAGACAGCACTTTTGTAATAGCTCTGTAGTCGCCTATTTCAAATGTACTGATTTTATAAGTACCGCTATTGAGGAGCTTAATAAAAAAATCTTTCTTGCAGTTACTTTTTACAACAGCTTGCAGTTCTGAGTATTTATAATCTTCAGAGACCATAATTGGTGGTGGACGAGCTATTTTCAGCTCCACTTGGGTATTTTTACTGCTCGCTATAGTTGCCACATTAGAGGAATTCAATGGGGATGTGTTGCGCTCTGGAGATTCTACGGCTTTACGCTTTTTGCTTGGCTTTTTTTTCAAAATCCAATCTGTTTCTTTAGCAAGTTCCTCCTCATCAGTCTCATAAGTGAGTGTTTCAATTTGTTCACCATCTTTTCTGTCTGGGAATATTGCACTTGCACTTCGAAGGGAGGCATTTTCTGCTTTGAGAAATTCAATTTCTTTTCTGAGTTGGAGGCATAGAAGCTCCATTTCTTTAATTTTTGCGAGCTGAATTGATGACATGTCGCTATGAATATTTTTAATCGAGAAAAATACTATTGAGGAGCCACGCAAACGTAGTTTTCCAGTGCAGTGCTTCAACTGTCAGGAATATAGACACACTAAGTCATACTGTAAACTTGCCAAGGTTTGTGTTATTTGTGCCAACATCCATAGCTCAGATAAATGTCCTGAAATCAAAGAAAACCCAGCTGTTAGAAAATGTTCAAACTGCAGTGATAGCCACACAGCAAACTATAGAGGATGTCCAGTTTTCGCTGCTCTAAGACAAAAATTAAACGTTGCCCAAAGACAGCGCACCCCACAGCTTAATCTGCCAAATTTCACACTTCATTTTCCGCCCCTTCTACAGAATACTGGTCCCGGATTGCAACCACCGGCTCCACCAATACAGCAAATGACGTACGCAAATGCCACCAAACAAATCCCACTTCTTACCAATAGCTCCACTGTTGTTCCAGGCTTTGAAGCAATGCTCGCAAGTTTTACCCAAAAAATTGAACACTTCATGGACTTCATGCAAAATATGATGAATACCTTGATGCAAAGCATGATACAAAACCAAAGTTTGATTGCTGAGTTGGTAAAACCCAAATGAATGCAATCACAATATGCCATTGGAATGCAAACGGCTTAAGCCAACATATACTGGAAATAACTAGATTTCTGGTGAGTAACAATATCCATATACTGCTTATATTCGAAACACATTTAACCTTCAAAAACTGTTTTCGAGTTTATGGATATAAGTTTTATGACACTAAACATCCAGACGGTAAAGTATGTGGCGGTTCTGAAGTACTTGTTAGAAACACAATTCAACATTATGAAATCCAAAAGCATTGTTTTAAATACCTTCAGGCTACATCAATTTGTGTAATTTCTGGTCTAACTAAAACCGTCGTCTCAGCAATCTATTGCCCACCCAAATTTGCTATTACTTCTGACCAGTTCCGGAAATTTTTTACTGATCTCGGTCCTAACTTTCTAGTTGCTGGGGATTTCAATGCTAAACACGCCTTTTGGGGTTCTAGACTGGTATCTTCAAGAGGTCGTCAACTGTATGTAGCACTTGGCAACAGCCTTGATTTTGTGTCTTCAGATCACCCAACATACTGGCCATCAGACAATCGAAAAACACCAGACTTAATCGATTTCGCAGTCATTAATCATGAAACGTGAAGATATTGCCGTTAAATCATCTTATGACTTGTCCTCTAACCATTCTCCGGTTATTTTAACTCTGACAAAATCTAATACTAATTCAAATGAGGAGAATAAGAAAACTCTTATAAACTGGAGGAATTATAGAAATATTATTAATGAGGAAATAAGTTATAACTCAAATTTTAGATCACCCAAAGATATTGATAAAGCAGTTGATCACTTCACCAAGACATTAAATAATGCTGTAATTAAAGCCTCTAAACCAAAAAGGTCAGTTCAGTCAAATATAGTATTTCAATCACACATTGATTATCTTTTTTCCCGAAAACGACAAACCAGGCGAGAATGGCAAAGACTTCGATCACGCACCTCAAAACAAAGATTAAGTAAAGCTTCAAAAGACCTTAAAAAAGCCCTATCTGATGACTAAACCCGCTCTTTACAAGAATATCTCGAGTCTCTTGGTCCACTTAAAGAAAACAACTATTCTCTGTGGAAGGCAACGAAGAAATTTAAAACTCCAATACAAAGCGACCGCTTAGAAAACCGGATGGTTCTTGGGCTCACAATGACGAAGAAAAAGGTTGTATTTTAGCAGAACACCTAAAGGTCGTCTTTCAGCCAAACCCACAATTATCAGATTTTCAACCTAACTTCGAAGCTCCTTCTATTGTTGAAACTCCCCGTACGTTGTGTTTGGATAACGTCAAGGAAACTATCCGAACATTTGCAAATCCCAAAAAGGCACCTGGATACAATAAAATTACGGGTAAAATGATTCAACAACTGCCTGATTCAACAATAACTTTTCTAACTGTGATATTTAACAGCATCCTCGCTTTTGGCTACTACCCGAAGCAATGAAAAGTTTCAGAAATAAAAATGATTCCAAAAGCAGGAAAGGACCTAATTTTGGCATCATCATATAGACCAATTAGTCGTTTGCCCCAGTTATCCAAAGTCTTTGAGAAAATGCTCCTGTCATATATTATGCCAATAATAACTCAAAACAATGTGATCCCAAACCATCAATTTGGATTTCGAACAGGACATGGCACTATTGAGCAAGTTCACAGAATTGCTAAAGAAATACATACTGCTTTTCAGCACAAACAATACTGTTCCGCCGTTTTCTTGGACGTAGCCCAAGCTTTTGATAAAGTGTGGCACGAAGGTCTTATATATAAAATAAGACATTATCTTCCTGAAAATATGCATAAGCTATTGTTTTCATATATATCTTCTAGAAAATTTAGATTCAAATACAATACCTTTATTTCAAGAGAAATCGACATAATGGCTGGTGTTCCTCAAGGAAGCGTATTGGGGCCGTTTCTGTATATAATCCACACAGCTGATCTCCCCACTACTATCAAATCACATACTTGCTACTTTCGCGGATGACACTGCAATTCTTAGTTCTAACAGAGACCATATAACGGCGTCCCAAAGACTCTCGACTCACGTAAGTCTATTGGAGAAGTGGCTAGCAAAATGGCGCATAAAAGTAAACGAAACAAAAAGTGTGCATGTCACGTTTACTCACGTTAAGTTGAATAACATCTTTATACCCCAGTCACATGATGTAAAATATTTTGGCATTCATCTTGATAGAAGGCTGACTTGGACTAAACACATTAAAAGCAAAAAATCTCAAATTAAATTGTAATCACAACAGCTCTATTGGCTTACTAATAAAAACTCTAAGCTAACTCTGAAAAATAAAGTCCTGGTATACAATTGAATCTTAAAACCTATCTGGTAGTATGGTATAGAACTTTGGAGTACAGCATGTGCTTCTAATATCGAAAAAATACAGAGAGTTCAAAACAAATTACTTAAAGAAATAACCGATGCTCCTTGGTATCTCAAAAATGTACATATCCACAACGATCTTGGAATCTCAACTGTTGCAGACGTCATAAGAACATGCGGCCAAAAATATAAAGTGAAACTTCACCAGCATAGTAATTCAATGGCGCAACAGCTGATTTCTGATACCACAATATCTAGACTTAAGCGAAAAAGCTTCATACCACCTTAACGTAATTTTACTAAAAATGTTGCTATAAATTTTGATAATAATAATCTATTTCATTTTATCATAAAGTTTAAATTCGTTTTTTGCACCTGCTAATTGCATTATGTTTAGTTTTAAAGATATGATTACATAATTGTCTATTTCTAATCAGAAAGATACAATTAAAAATAAAATAATATAAACAAAAAAAAAAAATTGATAATGAAGTGGTAATACAGAAGTACCACACATATTATTATTATTATTATTGTATTACTGCTTCTTACATTTTTAAAAACAAGTTTTTATATTATAGGAAAATTCGAATTGGAGACGGAGCCTCAGACCTAGATTCCGACTGGTAAGTTTAGTTTAGTAAATTACTTAATACACATATTAATTGGAATGCGCAATTTTTCTCTTCTGTAAATAAAAATAAAAATGTCAAATTGTGATTTTTTAAATATTTAAGTTTTTTTTGTTTTTTTTTTTTTTGTTTTTATTAATATAATACTGCAACTAGTTTATTACAATGAAACTAACAAGCAATTTTAGTTTATCAAATATAAAATTGAATTTAAAGTAAAGATGCTTAAGCGAATTACCAACAAGATCGTTGGGTAGAGTTCTTTTTAATCTTCTATCTGATTGCATAGGATAAAAGAGACACATAGCCTCTGCATTTACGTGATGCCTAAGTCTGTAGGCATGAGAATTTGCAAACTTAGTGATGACGTCCGCTACATATTCAATATCGCGGTCCCGATGAACATCAGAGTTACGTATATACGTATATATATACCTTATTTTGAAAACGTTGAATAACCATACGGTTAGTCTCCAAACGGGTTTAAGGACCTGTTTATATAATAAAAGTTTGTTTTCTAGTGAGAGTTGGGATTTCTTTCCCATAAGCCAATACAGTTTCTTCCATTTAATATCAAGCTCTTCTCTTTTTATTTTGACATGTTCTATCCAACGCAATTTCACATCTAGCGTCATGCCAAGATATTTAGCAGTATTTTTGCATGGGATTACACAACCATTCAAATAAACAGGCTTATTTTGAATTATCCGATTTGTGAAGTTAATGTGAACAGATTTAGTACTATTAAGTTTTGTTTGCCATTTCTTACACCATTTACTGACTTCAGAAATCGTAGCCTGAAGTGTGTTAGTTGAATCATCAACGTCTGAACCAATACTCAGAAGAGCTGTGTCATCTGCAATGGTACCAGTACAAACATCCAGCGCAGAAGTTAGATCGGCTATGAATATTAAATAGAGATAATATCTAAGTATAGTATATATCTTTGAACATACTGCTAATAGTCCATGAAATCATATAATAATACCTAATTATGTATAATACGATATAATTAAGTTATATTAATTCATAACATATATAAAATCAATATTTATTTATGCCCACAAATGCCCTGATTTTTTAACGAGGTCTTAAAAGCATCGAAAGCCTAATTAATTCATTATGTCTTCTAAATCCAGCCGAAAAGCTCTTATTGAAAACACTGGTACTGGTTCAAAAAATATTGAACTTTGATCGGCTAATTTCTGTTTTGGCACCCTGTGCGACGTTTTTATACATGTATTCTTAAACTTCGTTGCGTTACAAATTGTGTATTGTGTACAAATAATTTTATTTACTTACATAATTAATTGCTTAATTAAATCAGTGTGTAAATTATTACGTTTTTAGCTTTTTAATGATTAACTTCTATAATGATAAATCTCGTTAAACAGGACAAGGTCAAATCAGCGATGGATGAAACTTCGTACAACTGTTCAAATCTCATCAGCAATACAAAAGAAGCCACCTTTAAAACGAGAGGATTCTTTCTTAAAACGGTTTTCTACTCGACAAATATCAGACACTCAGGTATGTAAAAAAGTAAACAAACTATATAATTTTAGACACTTAAATAGTATATATCACTTAAATATATATATCCTACACATTTTGTTACAATGTTTTGTATAATGTGTAATCTGTGTAATGTTTTTGTTGTACGAGGGCGGTTTGATGAATCAGTGATTTTTTGAGTTTCCCGCGCAGTTACTCCAAATGCAACAGTGCTGTCGTCAGCTGTAATCTACTAGTGGGTAACTTTTTAATTTTGAGCAAGCTACGTCGTTCAGTTGCTGTTTGATAGCCATTCAAAGCCGACAACCTCGTGAGTTTTTACGAAAATGGAAAATATTTTTTCTTAATAGAAATATTAATAATATTTTCATCTTAATAAAAGTGCCAAGTATCTGGTAGATATTTAAAAGCGATCAGTTTGTGTTGATGGTAATTGCAGATTAATATTACACTTATGCGTGGTTTTCATTACGAACTGTAGTCCACGAACTTTGTAAAAATTGACTTAGCGTTTATATTATCGTTTTTTGTTTTCATTTTGTCAATTGTTACATTTTTTAATATATTGGAGAGCAATCAGCTTAAAATGTTATTATGGAAACCTGGGTTGTTATTTCTAAATAAATATTGAAAAATTTATTATATAAAAAAAAATTAAAAACAACAAAAATGCATATTATATATAAAATTTTTAAAAATCATCGATAAGTATATAAATATTTGCCTTGGCAACCCTAGTGGAATAAATCAAATAAGTGCGCTCTCGGAATAGTTTACTTATAAAATTGAATCATATTGCGAAAAATTGGTTACAATTGGGTGACAATAATAAATAAACATTCAAGACATTGCAACGCATTCAAGTGAGCTGTTAAAAGTGAAGGTTAGTACAATTTTATACAATTGAGACTTTTGCAGGCAAGATAGCGTCGCATTCAAAAACAATAATTACCATTTGTAATTAAAAGTGCTGGCGATAAGTGGAACGTAAGGCTAATTATACGTAGTAAAAAGCTCAGTAGAAAGCTCAGAGTAGTTTGAGCCTGTGGTAACAAATTTTAAAAAGTATTAAACTGATACATATGTATAACAAACCAAGAAACAAATCAGGTTAAATCAACAATGCAATTAGGGAATATGAATATAACAGAGCTGATGGGGTTAATGAGAGCGAAAAGCTAAACAACTTGCCAACAAAAGCTGATTTGGAAGTGATTGTGTCGGAAGTGGGCGAACTCTCTAGTAGGATTACGGAGCTGACGGCAGAGAATCCTGTGATAAAGCAGAAGGTGACGCAGCTCGAACAACAGCACGAACGGGATGCACGTAATATAAATCATATTATAAATGCACGAAAACGAAAATCGCTTGTTATAAAGGGTTTGAAAATAACCGACAATCCAACATTGGCGATTCGGAAATTCTGTGCTGAAGTTCTGCACGTCAATGATGTGCAAATAGCTTCTGTAAGAAAAATATTCGAGAAACACGACAAAATAGGAGTTCCAAGCAGAGCAGTGTGTATTTAACATTTTCAACAATAGCAAAAACTTGCTAATCCTGAAACTTCAATTGAGAGGGACTTAAGCGCAGAGAAACAAGCACATAAACGGGTCACGTTGAAACTAAAACAAAATTTGAGTGCAGTAGACCAAAAACGTGATATAATAGTTAGAGAGGATCGTACGAAAATTGATAACAAATGGCTGTACTGGAATAAAGAAAAGGAGCTGAAGTGTGGTGACAGAAATGGAAGGGTTGTACTGCAGGCACTTTATGGAAATAACCTGGAGTCAATAAAAAACTAAATAAAGACAATATAGTCAGCTGTAGCTTAAGTTTAGATTCAAATTCAAAAGAAATTTTAAATATTTTAGCACGTAGCAGGTCTAATAAAGAAAGTTAATTACTGCGATTTTATAAATTATGTGAACTCATTTCATCTGTTTTTTTTTGTTTGAAACGTTCATGGAAAAATCCTTGGGGAAGATTGATAAAGTGTTTGAAAAGTACTTATTATGGTGGATTCCAGCAACTCGGGTCGCAATTAAAGGAAGAGCTAGTGGCGGTATGTTATATGGAATAAAGAAGAACTTAGCAGCTAATAAGAATACACGATTTATACAGATATTGAATATGATGGTAGTTAAGCTAAAATTTTGAAGAGACACTTGCATACATTATTCCAACATATATTAATTGTAACAAATGGGATGCGGATTTTAAAAACTTAAGTGATGTACGGTTCGAATTAGGGTGCGAAAATGTTTTAGTAGAAGACTGTAATGCCAGAATTGGAAAGGAGCAATGTTTGGAATTTAACCAAACTTTTCAAGCTAATGGACTAAGCGCACAGCGCAGAGCTATGGATGACAAAGTAGATAGAAATGGCAGAAGACTACTAGAAATCTGCAATACGGTAAGTCTTACTGTGCTAAATGGAAGATGCGAGGGCGACAAAGAAGGCAAGCATATATTTCACAGAGGAACTATCGCTACCATGATTGACTATGGTTTAGGAACGGGGATCCGGTTGAATAGAATCAAAAACTTCAAAGTGCAGGATTTTATTTACTCAGACCATCAGCCGATAACAGTAAGTGTCCAAGCCGGGAAAATTATTTCAGAGGAAAATTCAGGTCTACAGATGTTACCGAAACTATACTCGAGCAAACGTATAGAGAAAATATATAATTTAACACTTAATCAACAAGTTATTGGAGGAAATAGAGCGACAATATGCTCAACAAACGGAATTGAGTTCTTCATGAATTGTACAAATAATGCAGCAAAGCCTCTGCAGCAAAAGCAAAAAACTGGCGTAAAACAAAACCAATGGTTTGATTCTGAATGTAAAATATTAAGAGATACATCTTTTCGATTGCTAAGTTAAAAAAACAGGATAAAAGGAAGACATGAGAAACTACAGTCAAGCAAATAAACGATTTAAAGAACTTCTCCAACATAAAAGAGGGACTCACTATAATGAGCTAGCTATCACAATAGCAACAACAAAAGACAGTAAATCCTTTTGGAGTAAAGTTCGAAAATTCAATGTGACAAGAACGCGCCTACAAGAATGCGTTAATAACCGTGCACTGTTAAGTGAATTTCAGTCAGGTTTCAGGGAAAATAATTCAACTATAGATAACATTTTTATTTTAACTAATATTGCAAAAATGTATATTGACAAAAACAAAAAACTCTATGTCTTTTTCGTGGATTTCAAGGCGGCGTTCGATTCAATACTAAGAAATGCGTTCTTCTATAAGCTTGGGAACTTAGGATTGTCAACAAAAATGTTGCAGATTATCTGGAGCTTTTATCACGGTAGTAAAGCAACAGTATGGGATGGAAATATTATTGGTTTCTTACACAGTCTGGTGTTAAGCAAGGCTGTGTTTTAAGTCCACTTTTATTTACTTTATTTTTAAATGACCTGCTTAACTTTTTAAACGGTGGCATTGTGATTGATACCATGCAAATAAAGGTTCTGATGTATGCAGATGATGTGGTGCTGTTCGTAGAGTCACCAAGACACATGCAGCTAATGATAAATAGATTGAACGAGTACTGTAATATCTGAAATTTAGAAGCCAATATAGCAAAGTCAAAAATAATAATAATTAAAAAATATGCAAGGCGACTTACATGCGATGAAAAGTTGTATTTTAACGGTGAACTATTGGAATAACTACTTCCAATATAAGTATTACTTAACATATAAGTATTTAAAAGATAAGTATTTAAGTATTAAAAGAATCAAAACTAGCAATAAACAGCACATGGAGAAGAGCTTTAAGAAATGATACGGTAGCTCTTTCAGTTAAATACAAAGTTTTCCCAGCTGTTGTCAACTCAATTATGAATTGTGCTTCCCAAGTTTGGGGTTTTGAAAAGTATAATGAAGTGGAAAAACTGCTGACTTATTTTATCAAACGTATCTTTCGTCTACCGGTCAAGACACCAGACTATGCAATCTACCTGGAAACTGGCTTATCAACACAACATATCGACACTTTAAAATCCCACATTCAATATATTAACGCTGTTATGAACCACCCAGATAGCTGACTCACCAAATGGTTTGCGACATACTTTTTAGGTGGAAGGAGTTCATATTTTGAGGCTTCGTTAAATTTAGCCGAGGAACATGAAGAAATTTTGAATTTAGAGGACATAAATGGTTGGATTAACTGGCAGCAGCGCATTCTCCTAAAACAGGATCAAAGTGATAGAAACCGATTTGTTTATAAGACCAATACAAGGTACTCTAGACAAACATACAGAGAACTAACGTACAATCTAGGGAAAATGAATTATTTTAATGATAAATATACTGTGGAAAATATTCGTACAATTTTCAAATCTCGTACTGAACTCATCAAACTCAATTATGTACCTTACGTAAGTTGTGCACTATCTGTTTGTAGCCTATGTAATAAACAGGAAACAGAAAACGTGTCCTTAATGGAGTGAACTGGCTGAATTTATGCGCGTATCTTAACCAAGCGAAAAAATATAGGCAACAAATTATAGATGAGATCTTTAAACCGCACTTATGTATGCACACTAACAATAGTTACTAATTATAACATTAAACTCTCTACAGGATTAGAGAGATAAGAAGTACAAATAGTACAATTTTGTAAAATTTAAAGCCAAACTCCTAAATTTAAAAACAAATTTCAAAATTCAAAAAAAGAAGCTGGGACTTTAGCTAACGACTTATGTACTAAAATAAGTGAAAGAACACACTTCAGGATTATACTAGTGTAAAGTCCTTAACACAACACACTCTAATAGAATGCAGGGATCTGGACGAGGTAACGTCCAACGAAGAGGTGTGAGCAGCGATTGTTGACCAATTTCCAGCAATAAACGTAAGCGACATCAACGTCAAGTTTTGGTGTTCCGCAAGAGACAATACACGAACAGCGACTATCGATCTCCCTTCTAAAGATCCCTCAGTCTCAGTCAGAGTGGGCTGGGTGTGCAGTAGAATCAGAAAGCATATCACCCCCATGAGGTGCTTTAAATGTATTCAATTTGGACATGCTGCTAGACATTGCAAAAGCGATAATGATAGATCTAGTACATATATGAGATGCGGAGAAGATGGTCGTAGGACTAAATCGTGGTCGGCTCAACCAAAATGTATCCTTGTAACCCTTGTAACTGCAAGGGTGATAATCTACACTACTCAAGAAGTTCCAAACGTGAATCCTACAGGAAGGCTATGCAGGAGCTTAAGTCCAAAAAATTATTAAATTTCTGCAATTGAACCTAAATCGATGTGAGGTTGCCCAAGACCTTTTATCCCAAACAGCTTTGGAATTAAAGACAGATGTACTCGTAAATAGTGAGTTTTACAAATCAAAAGAAACCTCCAAATGGGTACAAGATACTTCTGCAAAGGCTGCCATTTGGCTAGGACAGGACATAGTGTTTGAACCAAGCGTATTGGTACAAAAGGAAGGTCTAGTACTTGCTAGAATCCGAGGTATATATGTGTGCAGCTGCTACATATCTCCAAATATCACCCAAGAGGGATTTCAAGAGTTTCTTGATAGGCTATTAGGAACGGTCAGAAATAAAACTCCCATCATTATTGCAGGGGATTTCAATGCTTGGGCAGTAGTAATACAACGCGCCGAGGTAGAGCCCTATTAGAGACATTCACCTCACTAAACCTAACACAACTGAACCATGGGCATAGCCCAACGTTCGATAATGGTAGAGACGTATCCTACATAGACCTCACTTTCGTTAGCCGTCATTAGTAAGGTGTTCGCAATAGAAAGTAACAAACCAATACACCCACAGCGAACACAATGCCATTTATTTTTCCATATCGTTGAAAGAGAAGTTTGCTTTAAAAAAATCGCAGAGAAAAGCACAGCAAATAGGTTGGAAAACTAAGTATCTCGACAATGAGGTAATGGAATTCAGGACCAAAAACATGAGTTTCGGAGTTGGGGATGCTACTGAAAAATCAAATCATCTTATGAAGGAACTACGCAACATCTGTGATGCATCAATGCCAAGAAAAGGAAGAAGTGATGGGCGCGCATCAAACTATTGGTAGATGGAAGAAATAGCGTTTCTAAGATCTCAATATCTTGCCTCCCGCAGACAGTTCCAATGCCACAGATCTGAAGTAGCTGCGGAAAGGCTTCTCCAAAAATAACGAGAGAGCAGATCTACCATATACTAAAAAAGGCAATTATTAGGAGTAAGAACCAACTTTTTTAAACTCAGATCAATGAGGTAGACCAAAATGTTTGGGGCGATAGCTACAAAATAGTAATGCGTAAATTTAAGATGTTAAGAGACTCGGTACCTTCGTGTACTAAAATAATTGCGAATATCGTTAAACAATTGTTCCCAAAAGAGGGAGAACTTAGAATCTTAATATCGATAATCACCGATTTAAATGAGATCCCCTCGGTTATAGATTCTGAAGTTATAGCCGCTTGTTCCAGGGTTAAACCCAATAAATCTCCTGGATTGGATGGAATCCCCAATACTGTTCTGAAGAAGGCAATACAAAAACAAGCTTCTATATTCAGGGATGTATTCAATAGCTGTCTACAGGAAGGAATTTTTCCTTCGTGTTGGAAAAAGCAAAGATTGGTATTTATTCCTAAAGGTAGTAAGTCCTCAGAACTACCATCGTCTTACAGATCTTTATGTTTACTGGACACTGCAGGTAAGGTCCATAAAAGAAAAAAGACAGATTATTCCTATATGATACAGATTTCGGACCCAAAACATATAAGGTTACGGGAGGGATTTTCCAGGGATCAGTTCTGGGGCCAATTCTATGCAATATCATGTACGATGATATCCTTCGAATTGAAAAGCCGGACGGAGTGAACGTAGTTAGCTATGCAGATGATATTGCAATAGTAGTGGTTGCAAAGACTTTAGACGAAGTGGCTGGGATGCAACGTTACTATTGCAACCGCTGTATCGTGGTTGCAATACAGCGGATTGGAACTCGCTGAGCATAAAACTGAGGTGCTGTTAATCAGCAGCAGGAAAAAGATTGAACGCCACCCACTTTCAATTAAAGTGGGTGGCGTAGATATATAATCTAGCCCCCAACTTACGTATCTTGGTGTTACTCTAGATAGTAGTTTGAAAAGTTTCTTTAGCATCCATTTCTAAGTCGGTGGTGCTATATGCTGCTCCTGTGTAGGCGCATGCTACAATCATAAAGTCCTATTCACGCGTAATGAAAAGCGAACATAGATTGACAAATTTACGCATCTGCCGTGCTTACCGTACAGTATCGGACGATGCTACTGGAGTATTGGCTGGACGTATGCCAATAGACCTTGAAGCGCTTTTGGCCAGAGACAGCTTTTTCCTGCGTTCTCGTCTGCGAATGAATGAAACTCAGCATTTTCTGTCATATACTTATCTAGAAATAAGAGAAAAATATCTTAATGAATGGTAACATAGGTGGGACCATTCCCAAAACTCAAGATTGACGCATTCGTTAATTCCAAATATAAAAGTTTGGATTAACCGAGGATCTGGAGACCTGGGATTTCAATTAACGCAGTTTCTTACGGGGCATGGCTGCTTCCGTGAATACTTATACCGGTTTAGGCTAGCAAGTAGCCCGTACTGCTAGTCTTGTCCAGATAAAATTGAGAGCCCCGACCATATAATTAGAGACTGTATACGATTCGTAGATACTAGACAAAATCTACAGACTCTAATTAGTGAAACCAGCCCTCCTACTATCGTAATGCAGATGTTGGCAAGCATAGAAGAGTGGAACCTACACAAGAGCATAATCTCTAGAACAATAAACATTGTTAGAGCGGACGAAATACTTAGTACACATTCGGAGTGAAAGCACACCAAGTGCTCTACTTATCTACCCTGTGAAGGAATACCTTAACTCGTACTGTAGGGATTTCCAGGATTTTGAGCTGAGAATGTGGGACTTTTTAGTCCGTAGGTATGACTTAATTGAATCGTGTATGAATCGGGCATGCCAGATTCGATACAAACAAAAAAAAAACAATTTCAAACTTTATAAAAAATTTCAATTTCCATAATATAGAAAAGTCAAGTAATAGAATAGATTAATATTTCAATATTTCAACTCGAATATTAGATATCTCTGAAAAAGTTCAACAAATAAATCATTTTTTAGAATTTGTATATATGAGGACTGCTATATATATTTCTGGCCAAAAATCATTGTTTTATTGTCTTTCAAAGTATTCTCCAGCCTGATTTATACACTTTTGCATGCGCTCAAACCAATTGTCGAAGCAAGTTTTCCACTCCGATTGAGAAAATCGTTGACCACGCATTTTTTTCTTGATGTGCGGGAATAAAAAGAAGTCATTGGATGCCAAGTCAGGGCAGTATGGCGGATGACCCATCAATTCGACGTTTAGGCCGGTCAGAAAGGCGCTACATTGAGCCGATGTGTGAGTGCTCGCGTTGTCATGGTGAACAATGATTCGTCTTTTCTTGTTCGTTTTTCAAATTTCTGCGAAGACTTCAGGCAAACAAATTGTGGTATACCACTCAGAATTGACCGGCCTTCGTTGCTCAAGCGGAACAGTCGCCACATGATCACTTTTGCTATTTGCTTCGAAGTGCTTCTTCCACGAACAACTTTCGTTGGATTCGGCTCGTCCTCGAAGACCCGCAAGGTCGATTGTTGTTTTGTTTCGGGATCATACGTATAGATCCATGATTCGTTACCTGTGACGATCTTATAAACGTCTTTCGAAGCACCGCGATCGTATTTGATCAACATTTCTTTGCACCAATCGACACGACTTTTTTTTGAGCGATTGTCTAATTGTGCGGGATCGAATAAGAACAAATCTTTTTTACGGTCAGGTGTTCATGCAATATCGAATGTATGCTGGTGGGAGAAATGTCCAAGGATGCCTCTATCTCGCGGTATATCAAATGACGATCTTGCATTATCAGTTCACGCACGGCATCAATGTTCTCTGGTACAACGGCCGTTTTTAAACGACCTTCACGGAATTCATCATTGAGCAAGCGTCAGCCACGATTGAATTCATTAAACCAATTTTTCACAGTGCTATAGGTTGGTGCTTTATCGCCACACAAAAATTTAAATTCATCAATGCACTCTTGTCGTGATAATCCACGTCGAACGTTGTGAAAAATAATCGCACGAAAATGTTCACGTGTTAATTCCATTTTTTGTCGAAATGAATTTTTCAAGTCTCTGTAAATAAAACAATTCACGATTAAATAACAACACATTCTGAGTGATGTTATGCTAAAAAATGTCAACCTTTCCAATAAAAATGTCAAATTGCATCTGGCAACATTTAGTGTTGTCTAGGTCAGAAATATATATAGCAGCCTCCGTAAATAACAACCCATCGTCCGCAGCAATGTTGCTAACTTGGCACTAGCTACGTAATATCTTAAAATCTGCCATTTCGCCATTTTTATACTAAAAACTTATCGACAACGTATTAAATTCAGCACTGTATTCAGTAAAAGGCATTAAATGAATTCAACTTTCAGTCAAAGTTCAAAGTTTGTTGCTCCTATTTTTATATGGCAAAATCGACTTTGGTTGCTTTGGTGTAAATTACCATCAAATAACAGTAAATTTTTTATTTGAATGTTATGTATGTTATGTATATTTTCCATCTAGTGAAAATTTCTTAATTACTAAAACATATCATTAAGAAGATTTACAATATTAAATTAAATATAATATTTAAAAATAGATATAAATTATATATAAAAAATTATTTTTGCTTATAAAATCATTCACAGCAGTTGCTGTTAACACTTCAGCGATTGTTCTAATACTATTGAGTGAACTATTAGGTGTACCGGTATGAAGTGAGCGTAAAGGTACAAATATTCCGACCATGTGTTGCGAACGAGCCATTTTTTTTTTTTTGTTTGTTTGCTATGACATGTGTCAAATATATTTAGTATACATCAAGTCATTGAACAGACAACATCATATTTTTTCATCGTGTTAAAAATGTCGAATTTTGTACCAGAAAGTGATGATTTGCGGAAAGCATTAATTTTTTTGTTTTCATTTGAAGAAAAGTGGTGCAGAGTCGCATCAAATGCTTGTCGAGGCATATGGGGATCATGCTCTATCAGAAGCAACATGCAAAAGATGGTTTCAACGTGTAACGACACGGATTCGTCGTTTTAATTCTGCTGAGGTATTACTCAGTCGCGGTCCGGGTCGTTGCAATAAATTTGTTTTATCAACTAGTTCGAAGCTGGTAAACCAATGAGTGGAAAGTAAAAGACCGTTTGTTTTTTATTATTTTAAAATTTTATTTATTAAAAGTTTTCTTAAATAACTTATTTTAAGCTTGACTCTACTCAGTAAGTTTTATCCAAAGACGTCAGAACATCAAAGGTTTGTTTTCCAAATCTACTCAATTAGTTTCTAGCCAAAGACGTCAAAACATCAAAGGCGTTATACAATCTATTCAATAATTTTTACCCAAAGACGTCAGAACATCAAAGGGTTTTTTTCCAAATCTACGCAATTAGTTTTTAGCCAAAGACGTCAAAACATCAAAGGCGTTTATAAAATCTACTTAATACCTTCTACTGATTTATTAAGCCTTAGCGTCGAAACACCATGGGCTTCTAAAAAGGGACTTAGCGCTGGAGTAGTGATCTACTCACTTCGGTGTGCCGGTGCTAAGTGATTCTTCATATAAAATCTCCGCTATTTATATACGACACTTTGCTTTGCTTAATTGAACGCACAACCGCACAAGTATAATTTTCGTGCGTGTGGGTGTTCGCTGTGTTGATCGTGCGTATGGATGTTCGCTATGTTGATCGTGCGTGTGGATGTTCGCGGTGTTGATCGTGCGTGTGGATGTTCGCGGTGTTTGTTGTGCTTATGGATGTTCGCTGTGTTTTTGTTTCAAATATATAAATCGAGTTTTATCCAAATGATAAAATAATAAAAAACAATGAGTTTTTATGTAGGGCGGAATTTGTACAAAATTCCGTCCTTACAAACGGTTCAGAAATAATGATTTTGATGTGAGAAATGAAGAACGTGGAAGACCGCCAAAAAAGTTTGAAGACGCCGAATTGCAAACGATATTGGATGGAGATGACACTTTGGGTCAAAAGCAAATGGCAGAAATGTTAAATGTTGCACAACAAACAATTTCTGACCGTTTAAAAGCTATGGGAAAGATCCAAAAGTGTGGAAAATGGGTGCCACATGAATTGAATGAAAGACAGATGGAAAACCGAAAAAACACTTGTGAAATTTTGCTTCAAAGACACGAAAGAAAATCGGTTTTGCATCGGATTGTTACTGGCGATGAAAAATGGATTTATTTTAAGAATCCTAAACGGAAAAAATCATGGGTTAATCCGGGACAACCATCAACATCGACTGCAAAACCAGATCGATTCGGCAAGAAGACAATGCTGTGTGTTTGGTGGGACCAGAAAGGTGTGGTGTACCACGAGCTCCTAAAACCTGGTGAAACCGTCAATGCTGGTCGCTATGAACAACAAATGATAAATTTGAACCATGCATTGATCGAGAAACGACCAGAATGGGCCAGAAGACACGGCAAGGTAATTCTGCTCCATGACAATGCACCTGCACACAAAGCAAAACGGGTTCAGGATGCAATCAAAACACTTGGCTGGGAGCTGCTACCCCACCCGCCGTATTCACCAGACTTGGCTCCTTCCGACTACCATTTGTTTTCATCGATGGGACACGCATTGGCTGAGCAGCACTTTGATTCCTACGAGGAGGTCGAAAATTGGGTGTCTGGTTGGTTTGCTTTAAAAGACGAACAATTTTTTTGGCGTGGTATCCACAAATTGCCAGAAAGGTGGTCAAAATGTGTAGAAAGCAATGGCCAATACTTTGAATAAAATGTTTTTTACTTTCCTATTAATAATTAGTGTTTTATTTTCACCAAAAAACGCTCATTTCATACCGGTACACCTGGTATGTTTGTATTTTATGATCCACTAGCTACACATAATAACCCAGACGGCATTTAGACGATTCATTTATCGCTAATCGTCAAAATGCGTCACTTATTACTCGCCTTGACGATGGTTAAGCAATTGTTCTCTCAAATGTATTAATTGATTTTTTTTTGTAATATAATATTTACATATGTCGTTTTTGTTTCTCTATTATTAAAGTGCAATTTGCGTGTTATAGTTGATGTGTTGTGAAATTTGAATAAAAAAAATATATTAAAATAATTTTAGTGTATATATATAGGTAAGTAATATTTTGATTTCTTATTAGTCAAAATTAATAACTTTAAATATGTAATGTACTAAATACAATGTAATTTTATTTCTGAATTAAAAGAATTGACGAAAGAAGAATTCAACTTTGAAAGTCAGCATTTTGTAATCAATATTACAATATTTATAAAGGATGGACCAACTCGATTGTTTACACACGGGATATTATTCATGTGTACGTTGTACATACTATAGCTGTATATTAATATTTAGTAATATCTGATTTAATATATACCTAATATTTAGTATTTTAAAAAATGTGATTAATATTAGCATTGAGTTAGCTACGAGAAATATTAATCGATTTTTGATACGTATTTCCTATAATTTTATTTTATTACAGTATTTTATTTATGTAAATATAATTAATTATAAATATATGTTAAAATTTAGTAATAAAATGTTTTTTTAGTAATTTTAATAAACCAACAATTTTAAATTCAACTTCTTTTGAATTTTATTTTCGCTGTTTCTTTTCTATTTCTTCCGAGTAGTGGAGTAACATTAATCCGTGATACATATAGAAAAGCAAGTCCTTTCTTTTCTCTGCGATGCATATGTTATGAAAGAGCAAGGTTTTACGCTTCTCTGCGATGCATACAGAAGAGTAATTTGTCACGCTTATAAGCGACTCGCTTAGACAAGTTCTTACAACGAAAGCATCGTCTGCGACTCTCAGACGCACTCTTTCGCGATTAACAAATTTACTTTTTATGTATTACGATTCGCGGTAGATTCTTTCGCGATTGAAAATGTTTGCTGGGAAAACTCGAGTAAAACACAAGTGAAGTACAAACTGAGAGCGTAACACAAATAAAGTGTCAAATTTCGCTCTTTACACATATTTTAATAGTTACACTAGTGTCTGGTTTTTCTATACTCAAACACATAAAAGCTGATAGAGACAGCAAATAAAAGCTGCTAAACTTAAAATAATAAACTAAAATAAGTGTAGCAAAACGCTACAACGAATTTTGGATAAAATTAATTATCCATAAATTTAATACCTGTTATTTTGTGAAAATTTTGAACACTTATATTAATATTTAATATTTATTTTATTTAAATAATAAAAAATTTGTTTATATTAATATTTGAATATTTATTTGCATTTAAAATACAACTTAAATAAAATCAAATGTGATATATGATACATTTTTATACTAATTAACATTTTAATTTAACCGATTCTTTTTTCAAAATAATTAAATCTTTTTAAAATAATTTCTACTCAAAAATCACTTGTTCTGCTGCATGGGCGATACGCTAATTTATGCGAACGCTCCAGTGCATAGCAAAATAAGATCAATGAAAACCAAACATTAACTAACACAATTTCAAATAATGAGTGTTCAACGAAGTCCCTTAGCAACACGAAGCCAAAAACAGCTACAGGCCGAAAACAATTCAAACTCAATTGAAAAAAACTACGACACTAGGTAATATATCTCACTCTTGGAGTGAACAATGCCGTACCCCACTGATAAGCTCACCTCATACGCTCACGCTGGGACTCTCCCAAACAAATCCAATAGCACATTCCTGCTCAACATCAACATGTACTACAAATAGCGTCACAGTATGCACTGCAAACTCGATAACTAACACCTTGAGTTCTACATCAACTCAGATATCCGTTTCGTCTACTCATGCCTTATCTTTACTTCCAACAACTTCGGTAAGTTCAATCGCTAATATATCAAACAATATACTGAACGAAATGCCTACTACATCAAATTGCGCTATGTTCTCGACACCTGTGCACAAAGAGCAGAACAGCCAAAAAACTTTCAAAGTACATACCTAATCGAAGGGAAACTCAAGAGAAAACTCATTAAGCAACTCTTCAATACAAAAAATTAAACTTCCAAAAGAAAGTCAGAAAAGAACTCGTTCAAGTCCTGAAATTCGTCGTTCAAAAAATGCTGAACAAACTAAAAAACAAGCTAAATTAGATAGTTACTGGCTAGACAATCCAAGCCGTTCCGTAAATAGATTTTCAGTACTAGAAACAGAAGAGGAAGAAGTTGAAGAATGGACACAACATGCCGAAAAGCAGCCCAAACCTCCACCAATATTCGTAGATAGGGTGAATAACATAAATCCTCTCATAAATCTTTTGTCCTCACAAGTAGAAAACAATTTTGAGCTAAAAGTTTTAAACAACGAAAAAGTAAAAATCCAAGCAAAAACGACTGAGTCTTATGTTACAATAGTAAAGCAACTCGAATCGAAAAAAGCCGAATTTTATACCTATAAGCCTAAAGATGAACGAAATTTTAAAGCTATCTTGAGAAACATGCATTCGTCTGTCAATACCGAGGACATTAAAACAGCTCTGGCAGAAATAGGCCATAAAGCTCTAAACGTGTTCAATATGAAACACAGAGAATCGAAAAAACCACTTCCACTCTTCATTGTAGAACTTAAACCTCAACAAAATAACAAGGAGATCTACAGCATAAAGAATTTGATGCATAGTCGAGTCACGTTTGAGCCTCCTCGTCCTAAACGAGACATTCCTCAGTGTAGTAACTGCCAAGACTATGGCCACACGAAATGTTATTGTCGAAGACATCCGAGGTGCATCAAATGTGCAAAAAACCATTCTTCGTCTCAATGTCCAATCCAAGGAAGAAGTACTGAAGTCAAATGCGTATTATGCGAAGGAAACCATCCTGCAAATTATAAAGGTTGTTCGATTTATAAGCAGCTACAAACCGCGAAATTTCCAACACTAAAACCTAAACCAACAACAACTACAAACAAAGAAACTGACGAAGAAAAAGACAAAGTTTCTATCCCAAGGGATCCCAAAAGAAGTTATGCTAGCGTGTTAGTAGAACAATCACCTAAATCTCTTACTATTCCTAAATCTCCAGATACCATTAGCGAAGTTCTAATAGTAGTTAAGCAAATGTTAGAACAAATCACTACGTTAATGAATGTTTTTGTCACGCTGACGACTAAATTATGTCCGACAGTGAATTAAATATAGTGCTCTGGAATGCGAATGGGCTGTCAAAACACTGTTTAGAGCTACAAGAATTTTTAAAAGATCAAAAAGTAGACATCGTGCTAATATCTGAAACACGTTTTACTTCAAAACATTATTTTAAAGTACCAGGCTATGACTTTTACCACACTATGCATCCCGATGGAACAGCTCATGGGGGAAGTGGCATTTTAGTTAAAACAAATATATCACACTTTGAAATGCAACAATACCGCACTGAAGAGATTCAAGCAACTAGCATATCAATAAAAGATTGATGTGGCTCAATCACAATAACATCAGTATACTGTCGACCAAAACACGTAACTAAGACGGCAACATATAAAAAATTCTTTAGAACCTTAGGTAACAGATTTATTGCGGGGGGGAGATTTTAATGCTAAACACGTTGAATGGGGCTCTCCGCTTTCAACACCCAAAGGACGACAGATGCTTGCGGCTATAAGAAGCGAAAACCTTTCAACTATCTCGTCTGGAGAACCAACTTATTGGCCCACGGATCACAAAAAAATTCCAGACTAGTTAGACTTTTGTGTTACTTAAGGAGTGCGACAAAACGACACGTTCTGTAAATCTAACTTTGATCTTTCATCAGATCACTCGCCAGTATTATTACGGATAAAATCGAATATACAACTTAAAGTTCAAAAATGTTATCTGCACAACAAATTAACCAACTGGGATGCCTTCAGGCATACACTTAAGGCATTACTTGATGAAAAAATGGCGCTTAAAACAGACGAAGAAATTGCGCTTGCAACCGAACATCTTATAAGGAGTATTCAACAATCAGTGTGGAGAGCCACGCCTTCAAACATGCAACAATTCGCCACACCATTATGTAGTACGACTCAAGAACTTATAAGAGCCAAAAGAGCAGCGAGAAGGCGCTGGCAACAAACCAAATCTCCGAAAGATAAAAAACTTTTTAATGTGCTGATTAAAAATCTAAAAGAACATCTGAAAACAACCAGAAATTTGGAAATACAAAGAAATCTCCAAAGACTAGATGCAACTACTTCCACTAACTACTCTCTCTGGCGTGCAATCAAGAAACAGACATCAACGCACAATGCACCAGTAAAAAACGAACTTGGGCAATGGGCCCGAACAGATACAGAAAAATGCAAAGTATTTACGGACCATCTGTCTTCAGTTTTTATTACAAACATTAATGAAGCCCCAAATAGTATAACTGAAGAGATTAGAGAGGTATTACAGCAAAAGCACCAACTGGACCTTCCAATACAAAAATTATTCATTTTCGACATAAAATTCGAAATCAAAAAACTAAAAATAAATAAAGCACCCGGCTATAACCTAATTACTTCAAAAATATTAAAGGAGTTACCAAATGAAGCAATAGTACTACTGCGAAACATTTTTAATTCTATTGTCACAAAACGCTTTATCCCTCCCCAATTCAAGGTGGCTCAAATTACCATGATACTCAAACCTGGGAAAACGGCAAAAGATGTTAAGTCATATAGACCAATTAGTCTTCTACCGGTTATGTCAAAGTTGTTGGAAAATTTATTTCTTACCAGATTAATGCCCATTGTCAATAGAAGGAGACTAATTCCGGAATATCAATTTGGTTTTAGAAAAAAGCACAGTACAATAAAGCAAGTACACAGAGTGGTTAATGTTATACATACAGCATTTGACAAAAGGAAGTACTGCACAGCAGCATTTCTGGACATATCCCAGGCATTTGATAAAGTTTGGCATAACGGCCTATTGTTTAAGCTTAAAAAGATGCTCCCAATTAATTACTATATTTTCTTAAAATCTTACATCGAATCACGATATTTCTTTGTAAAACAGGGGGATGAAATGTCAACTTTGCAGCCAATTCAGGCTGGAGTGCCACAAGGCAGTGTCTTGGGACCAGTGTTATACTTACTCTTCACTAACGACTTGCCTACCACCGTTGGTACTGAGATTGGAACTTTTGCCGATGATATTGTGGTAATTGCTACAGACGAAAATCACCAGTTAGCATCCTACAAACTCCAGCGAGCGCTAGATAACATTTCACAGTGGCTTAAAACCTGGAGAATAAAAGCAAATGAGACTAAGTCTTCACAAATAACCTTTACAATGAGAAGGAAAAATGGCCCACCGGTACGCCTTAACGATATTTTAATCCCACAATCTACCCAAGTGAAATATTTAGGAATACACTTTAACACAAAACTAACTTGGAAGCACCATATTTTTACCAAAAGAAAAGCACTTGACATCAGAATGCGGGAGCTCTACTGGATACTGAACAAAATTTCATAGCTTTCCGTGGAAAATAATCTTCTTATCTACAAAGCGATACTCAAACCAATCTGGACATATGGCATTGAACTATGGGGAACTGCTGCATCTTCAAATATTGAGATTATCCAACGTTTTCAATCAAAAACCCTTAGATTAATCTTAGATGCTCCTAGATATATAACAAATGAATGTATACATCGCGATCTCAACGTTCCGGTAGTTAAGGGTGTCATAAAAAGCCAAGCCAGTAAACACAAAAAACGTATGTTACATCATCCCAACCACTTTATGAGCAGAATTATAGCAGAAGGAAGAACGTTCACACGCCTCCGCAAACAAACGCCATTGGAACATTAATGTGTCCGACTTCAACAGACGGATGTGCTACTGAGCTCAGTCCATTCAAGCTCAAAATGGACTTTTAAGTATTTAGTCACTTTTAAATATTGTTTATTGTCTACTCTGAATTGACAGATCGCTATATAAGAAAATAAAATTAAAAAAAAAAAAAAAATTACTGGGCTTAGGTCGTTAATCTAACACATAAAAATAAAAAATGTTTTTTGTTTTAATAAAACAAAAACTCCAATGGACACATTAGATGAGCATCATATGCCTATCATCATATGCCAGCAGGTATATGTTAAAACATCAAAAAACAAACTTGGGACGAGAATCGCTGGTCACTAACACGACATAAAGAGCAGAGCAACTCCCAATAATCAAAAAATAGCAGATAGAGTGTCTTGCACAAATCAATCACAGAAAAAAAAATTTAATATATATTTAATAAATTTTATAATCAAATTTTCACTTCCTTTATTTATTCATTTATTTTTGATTTTAATTTTAATATTAATAGTCTTCAATAAGTTTAATTTTAATAATTTGTAATTTCTGCATTTATGTTTTGCTTTTGTTTTAATAAAATTAAATGTTAAAAATATCAAGCATGAGTGAGACAACAATGTTCGTCATTTTTGGTTTTTTGTTTTGGATATATGTTTATTTACATGTATTTAAATATATAATTTCTTTTATTATTGTACACTGTAAGGCTTTTCTCGTTAAAGTGTTTAGACGCGTTTTTGTTTGCTCTGTTTTCAACGGACTTTCTCTATTTAGAAAGTGCGATTCTTTAAATCTAAAATTTGCTTAAATTCGCTTAAAATTCCACTGCTTGTGTTGGAGCTTAGAAATTAATTTTGAATTATTTCAGTTTTTAATTTCAATATATAAACTAAAAACAACAAACATATTGCGCCAAACAAGAAAAAACGTTAAAATGAGTGTTCAGCGTTCTCCCCCTGAGCGCGGAAATAAACAAATTATTGAGGGAGTAAGTATACAAATAAAATTATTAATTTATTGCCGTCTTCTTCTGAACGCAAAAGTGATCTTCTCACAGCGTATGCGCAGTTAAAAACTTTTTCATGGAGTGCTGAATTTGGATCTTCTCCAATAACAAATGTTGCAAATTAGAATGACAATGAAAATCATGTAGCAGAGAAAATTTTGCAGAAAAATGTTTGTAATCAAAAATCGCTAAATTGCGCAACAAATAAATACGAGCATGAGTCTATCAATATTGAAGATAAAAATAATATGCAAAATGCTGCTAAACAAGACAGCGGCAATAAAATTCAGACAGGAATAAATAGATACATTTTTGTTATAAAGCGGAAACGTAGCTAAACAAACAAAATTAGTTGAAAACCGCGCCTCCTCAAATAAAAATAGATTTGAAATTTTATTAACTGATGAAAGCGAGAATACTGGAAATAATACCAAAAAATATAAACCACCTCCAATACACTTAAGGGAAAAAAAATTCGAATGAGCTCTTAAAGAAGATGACATCCATTATCGGCGATATATATTTCTACGTGATTCCACTCTTGAAAGGAAATGTCCATAAAACAAAAATCCAAATAAATGACGAATTTAACTATAGAAAAATTATAAGCTTCTTCGATGCCAATAACAAAAGCTACTACACCTACCAGTTAAAAAGTAGCAAAGGTTTAAGTGCGGTAATTAAAAGTATAGAACATTTCGTACCGGAATCTGATATGAAAGCAGTCTTGGTAGAAGCCGGATTCGAAACAAAGTCCATCTTTAATATTAAAAATAAAAATAAAATACCTCAACCAATATTTAAAGTAGAACTTGAGCCAAACGCAAAAAAAAATCCCAAAAGAAGAAGTGCATCCAGTTTACAACCTTCGTTATCTTTTACATCGAAGAATAACAGTTGAAGAACCCTTCAAAAGGTATGATCTAATACAATGTACTAACTGTCAAGAATTTGGTCATACTAGAACCTATTGCACCTTACCTAGTGTATGTGTAATATGTGGAGATCTACACAAATCCTCCATATGTCCAAACCTAAAGAAGATGCAAATGCAAAAAAATTCAGCAATTGTGGCAAAAACCATACAGCAAATTATAGGGGTTGTACTATGTTGCAGTTAAGCAGAGAATTCTTCCCAAAAATCAGTCAAGTACTGTGCCACCAAAAAATTACTCCCAAGATCAAATAAGCAATCCAAAAGTAATAATATCTCAAAGCAAAAGTTATGCAAATGTATTAAGAGAAAATGTTTAACCTCAACAATTGGCGAAGCCGGCAGTAAGTAATATAGAAGAAACGCTAAATATACTGATCCAGAGTCTTAATCTTTTTGTGTGTAGTATGCAAAGCATAATGCAAGAACTTATAAAAAATCAAAGTGCTCTAATGCAAGCTCTGATAATGAAGAAATGAAGAAATGAGCAACTCCATTAGAATATGTCACTGGAATGCAAACGGTATAAACAACCGTAAACTTGAAATTGAACATTTTTCAATTAGTAATGCAATTGATATTATGCTTATGTCTGAAACATATCTTACTCAAAAAAACGCTTTCAAAATTCCAAATTACTGCTTTTATGACACTAAGCATCCCAAAGGTATGGCTCGCGGAGGTACTGGTATTATAATAAAAAAAATACTTAAACACTATTGTTAGAGGACTTCAGTAAAGATTATCTGCAATCAACTGTTATTCGATTTGATGAATATGGAGAAAATGTCGTAATAGCTGCAATATGTTGTCCACCCAACCACAATATAGAAGTCCAAGACTTCCAAAACTTGTTTAAAACACTCGGTTTAAATTTCTAGTTGCGGGCGATTTTAATGCTAAGCACACATTCTGGGGTTCAAGACTAATAACACCAAGAGGACGGAAACTTCCAGCAGTTGTGAAAAGTGAAGATCTCGATGTCATTTCAACTGGACAGCTAACTTACTGGCCTTCTGATCGACAAAAAGTCCCAGATCTTTTTGACTTTGGCTTAAGTAAAAATATTAAACTATCAACAATCACCACATTTCCATCAATTGAACTGTCATCAGATCACTCACCAACAATAATAACAGTACAATGTAAACAGAATAGAACTATCCAAACGCAAAGTTTAACTAAATATATAAACTGGTTAAAATTTCGTAAATATGTTTCTTGCCATATACACAATATGCTTCGTTAAAAGAGAATAATGAAATTGATGCTAGTGTTAACCAATATTCTGAAGTAATCTCAACGGATGCTGAAGCAGCTTCGATAAGAACTGAAAAAACAACCCCAAAAATTGTTGTGACAAAAACAATAGAGGCATTATTACAACGGAAGTGGAAAGCCAGAAGACTATAACAACGACATAGATCCCCAAAACATAAAGTTCTAATTGCTAAATGTACTAATGAACTCAAATATGCACTAACGGGAAGACATCAAAAAACCCTAGATAATATTCTATACAATTTGGCACCTAATGAACAAACTGACTATTCACTTTGGAAGGCAACAAAGTACCCAATCAACCTATCCAGCATGAATCTTCTCTGAGACTAGAAAATGGTGATTGGGTTAGAAGTGACTTTGAGAAAGGGGACATATTTGTAAAACATTTGTATTTACTCCAAATGATGCTTCAAATAACACCTCTTTATCAATAACAAACCTACATTCCTCGAGTAATCCATTTATCTTTAAACTAGAAAATATCACTAAAATTATAAAAGATCTCAATGCGAAAAAGGCAGCAGGACCTGATAAAATCTCAGTTGCAATGGAGATACAGTTACCACAACGAGCCATTTTACATCTCAGGCATTTATATAACGCTATCTTACGGACAGGTTATTATCCCAAACTTTGGAAAATGTCTAAATAACAATAATACCTAAAGCTGGGAACGGCAACACCAAAGTAAAATATTACAGACCAATTAGCGTCCTTCCAGTATTATCAAAAATATTTGAAAAGCTGCTAATAGCAAAAATAATGCCAATACTCTCAGATAACGAAATAATTCCGAAACATCAATTCGGCTTCAGAACTAAATATAGTAAAATTGAACAAGTGCATTGTTTTGTATTATTCGTTAGAAACTCATTTGAAAATAAACAATACCGTACTTCTATATTTATAGATGTAGCCCAAGCGTTTGATAAAATATGGCATGGGAGCTTAACCCATTAAGTACCAGGCAAGTTCAAACTTGGAATTTTATGGTGAAATTTTCAGAAAACTCTTATTTTAAGTTAAAAATATTCCCTGCAAAATTAAATTTTTTTTTGAAAAGTAGTTTTCCGAAAAAGTGGTCAACCAAACGCTGGGACCCATAGCACATTTTTCTCACTTCGATTGTACAAACATTTTTATATGTGTTTTGTTCGCAAATATGGTATTTAATTACTTTTATGGTGAAGTAAGTATCATTCTAAGTTTAATAAAATACGTGTTAGTATAAAATTTTATGTTTTATGCTTTTCAAATATTTATTAATTAAAAAATATATTTGAATTATTACATATGTATTAAATTATGTGAAAAGAAATAAGTTTACTTGAGTTATTGTCTACAATCAATGTAATATTTTTTATCTTAAAAGCTTTTGAATTTTTTTTTTTTTGTGTTCAAGCCTTTCTGACAACTGCATCTCACATTTGCTTTCGCAGCAGAAATTAATTTGCTATTATTAAATATACGAAATTTAAACTCTGGTAAAAATTTTTGTGAAAAGAATCCAAAGAAAATGCTCGTATTGCAAATTCAAGCAAGTGCGAATTCTTTTTTAATGTAATTGACTTCATGAGTTTAATAACTAAACTGGAGACAATAAATAGTTATGCGCTTAGATATTAAATTATTACCACTTGCTTTTAAGCAAGATTGTTAAATAACTGTTAACAGAAACATATACAATTTAAAAAACCGTAACAATAATTATACCAGTTGTATACATCGATAATGTGACTTCTTGAAGTAAATCAAATAATTTCATATTCGTTCATATCGCTAGTTATAAAAAAGCCATGAATTGGTTATGTCTTGATCATAATTTGATCAGTTCTTTGGTATTAGTCATGCATTTCTGATGCAATCTTTGGGAGCACCGAACTGTTTTTCCAGCTGTGAATATGTTTTGATTTCAGTATTTTGTTTACATATTTTGTGATAGCGGAGAACGTAGAAATCGATGAAACATTTTTATTTACACAATTTTGCAAATTAATTGATTAACATAATAATCGTAATATATTAAAAGAGAGATTCTTAGCAGAAGATCCAAAGGTTATTTTTTTTTTTTTTTTTTTTTATTATTATATAAATACAATCTGTAAATGAACATTCAGTATTATTTATGAATATAAAAATAGAAAAAGTGATTTGTAGACATGTGCGGGACACTCAGTAGTAAACACCGCTTAAGATTAAATTACAACTAATAATAATGATGACTAATAATAGTGAGTAAATAGTTGGCTACAAATATTTAATTTCAGTGAGTTTACAATTATGATTCAAGTGTTTAGGGTTCTACTTGGCAAGTCCGACGTAGAAAATCTTCTTAGTCGACGTGGATGATTGATATCTGCTAGCAGCTCGTGTGCCAGTGGGTTCGGGTGATTTGATAGTCTTATACGTTGGTTTTTGCTGACTGTTTGTTTTGTTTCAAACACTGATGGGACGTGGAGATCGCGCTGTAAAGTACTATTTGGAATGTACCATGGTGCAGCCGCACATAAACGAAGTATTTTTGATTCAAATCTTTGCAATATCGCTATATTAGATTTTGCAGCTGTTCCCCAGATCGAGATACCGTAGGCCCATATTGGTTTTAAAATAACTTTATATAAAAGTACTTTATTGTTCAGTGATAGTTTTGAATTTTGGCAAAGAAGCCAGTGCATGGAGCGCATTTTTAGACCCAGTTGCTTGCGTTTCGTAAATATATGATGTTTCCAGGTGAGACGCCGATCAAGATGAACACCTAGAAACTTCACGTGATCGGATTGTGGTAGTACGTTATTATTTAGTGTGACTGGTGGACAGTAACCATTGCGAAGAGTGAATGTGGTTTGTGCAGATTTCGATTCATTAGCTTTAATGCGCCATTTGTTTAGCCACACTTGGATGCTGTCTAGGTTTGTTTGCAACTGACTAGTAGCAATTGTTGGGTCTTTGCTTTTAGCCATGATCACTGTGTCATCAGCAAAAGTTGCGGTATACGTTGATGGATTAAGTGATAAGTCAGCTGTGAACAATGTGTAGAGGGTTGGACCTAGTACACTCCCTTGTGGCACTCCGGCTTTTATCGGGATGATTTTCGTATTATAGTCTTCTATTTTAACCATGAAATATCGGTTATTGATATAAGACTTAAGTAACAAATAGAAGCTGTGTGGTAGATGTAATTTCAATTTGTAGAGCAGTCCAGTGTGCCATACCTTGTCAAACGCTTGCGTTATATCGATAAATGCTGCAGTGCAGTATTCTTTTCTTTCCAATCCATCTCTTGCATATTGATAAACATGATTTACCTGTTTAATGGTTGAGTGGCGGTTTCGAAAGCCGAATTGGTGAGCAGGAATTAGTAAGCGACTTTGGGTGATCTGGTTAAGACGCTTTAAGAGTATTTTTTCGAAGACTTTGGAGAGCACCGGAAGTAAGCTTATAGGTCGGTTATAATAAAGGTTATTATAAAATAATTTTAGTAATAACATAAATGATCAGCTTGACTATTTCGCGCGATCCCTTATGCAAAAGTGGATATTCTTCGGAAATATTCAAAGCTGTTGTGAAAAAAGATAATTCGATCATAAGAAAACATTCAAGGCTTACAGTAATAGCATTGGAAAGAGTTTTCAATTACGATGCAAGGTGTCTTAATACGAAAACGGGATGGAGTGACCGGTTTATTATTACTGTATTTTTATATTGGCTTGTTTACAAATGTTTAAAAGGGTTCCTTTCATTAAAGTCATAGGTTATTAAATATCGAGCTGAAAATGAGTTCGAAGGCATTTGTACAAAATTTAACCAACGAGCCGGTACTACAATTTTCAATCGTGAAGTAAGTGCGATAGAAGGAACACATATACCAATACACGACTTTGTGACCAATACAAGAACCAAAAATCCTTTACATCCGTCAATTTACAAATTGTATATTCCAGTAATAAGAAGTTTTTATCAATTTGTGTTGGTTTCCCAGGATCGGTGCACAATGAGCAGGTTCTACAAAGCAGTTTAATTATTTAATTTGCAAAATTTTCAGCCCTACGCGGACCTGAATGAACGCCTCTACCATTGCGTCATCCCCTATAATTAAGAAATATATTATTAACGTTTATATACGTAAAATGAATTAAATAAATACTTACATTTTTTATTATATACGCGCTTTATTGATATTTTAACAAAATTTACAATTCCAAAATTTCAAAATTTACGTACAATTCCAATATTTACAATATTTTAAATATGTTGAACACGAACAAAATTATGCGAACGTCAAAAATCACCAAAACAAGATTGCAAATCATCGTTTAATTCGTTGTTTAATTTTGCTTAAGTATCACTCAGTTGCGGTTCGGGTCGTTGCAATAAATTTGTTTTATTGACTAGTTCGAAAGCTAGTTTAAGATCAAGGAGAAAGTAAAGAAAAAAAACAGAAATCTAGTCTAAGTTGTTATAATTCTAAGCGGTTACAATAGGTTGTAGCCAATAGCATCAATATGCTGGCGACGTTATATTCTATGATGCAAAGATTCTAGCCTATGGCATCAAAATACCGTGCGGCGTTATAAACTATAATAATGCAATGATTCCAGCCTATGGCATCAAAATGCCATGCAACGTTATAAACTCTAACAATCTACAAATTGATCTAGCCTATAGCATCAGAATACTACTGGCGTAAAAATTTCTTTTCGACTTAGCTATGGAGTAGATGTCTACTTACTTCGGTGTACTTGCGCTAAGTGATCTTTCATATAAAATTGTCGTCTATTTATATGAAATCACTCTCACTTCATTAGTTGTATGCACAATTGTTATTACTTTTATTAAATATTATTAACATTTAATTGATAAAATTTTATTATAGTGGCTGTTTCCAAAAAAAAAATTAAATTTCTTTTCATTAACTTGGCAATATTGTTTTGGTAATTTTTGACACTTACCATAAATAATTTCGTTTGTGTTCAACATTGTTTGTAAACAATTTATATATTGAAAAGGTAAAACAACTTCATCCAAAAAATGCACAGAAATGTAACCCTGCCTTTAGTTTAGTAGTTCATTTCACAGAGCTATCGCCAAATGATGTAGTACAAAAAACTGAACATGAAAAAGACGTTTTTAACTTTGTCAAAGAAGCCAACTTTTGAAGTTTTGCAACGTGGTCAATTTAATTGTGTACGTCCTTACTAGTAGTGCCAAAAATGTAACTATCCGTTACTTTGTATTCGTTACTCAAGAAATACCTGAGTAACGAATACAAACTTTTTATTGTATTCGTTACTTTTACCATTGAGTAAAAATATTATAGAGTCACAATGACTCAATTTTTAAATTTTCAGCAACAGGCACGGGAGGGCGGAGTGAAGATATTTCTTCTTTCTGCGCTGCTGCTAGATCGGCCGCGCTTGTGCTTGTTCTTTCTAAAAATTTTACTATAAATGAATTAAGGACAAAAATGAAAACAAAAAACAGATTTGCTTGTTTACGAAGGCAGGCAGTACAAGAAAAGAGTCAAATTAGTTTTTGGTGTAATTATTTGTTTTTGCAATTAATGCTTGGCACCAGCAAGCAGCACGTAAAATTTCATGCATTTAATATCACTTCATAATGCAAATAAGAGAAACATCCCAACTTGTTTGGAAGTTTACTGACCTACATATATATATGTATGTGTATAAATGTATATTTATAAACATATGTACTTTTATTTGGAAGAATATGAATATTTTTTGATCTTATTTTCGGAACATTTGAAGCAAATGAAAGCAATTTCAATTTTTTGTTTTAATCAGGTATAATAACAGTTATATGTATTATATTAGTATTAGATAAAATAAAATAATTGTATGTAATTGACCGTGTGCGAGTTCGAGTAATTGATGGTAAATTGGGGAAAATAGTAAATTATGTCCGTATGGCAGCGAATGTTGGTATTTACCAGAATTTCGAGTAGGGTAAATTAGGTATTACCATTGGGAACATTTTATAAGATGCATAATAAAAAAATAAATAAATTTGAAAACTTTTAACATAAGTGCAGTGCAAAAAAACCCTAGGAAATTTCATTTTACTTTACCATAATTTACCGAGTTGGTTTATTGGGGCCTGCAGACTTCATCGAATTGAATTATTCTGCTTATATTACTTCGTAAGCAATTCCTTTGGATGGTAGAAAAAGTGAAATCGACTAAGGCATAAATTGTTATATGGCCTTATATTACAAATTTGCCCTAATACAGGCTTAATAACATTTATTTATAATTTATTTATTACCATAACTACTTACTTTATTTATTTATTTTGTTCAAAATACATAGTTTAAGTGAATTAATTTTAAGATAGTTATTAATAAACATGTGTTAATAAATATGTATAAAAATGTAAATATTAATACTTATTACGTAGAAACTTTCGCTATTTTTTATGGTTATTCACGGGATATTGATCAATTTATAATTTTTTGTGTTAATATATATTAATATTTTAAACAAAGCAATTTATACATATAAACAATAAAAAATAATGTATCATATATATATCTAATAAAGGCAAGAACTAACAAATGTGTTCTCTTATTGGTGGTGGTATTCCTCTATTCCTGAGCGTTGTTTGTTGTCGTTTTGTCATTGGGCCTTGTTGTTATAGGATTTTAGACAGTTTTAGGAGTGTTTTCGGAAAATACCTTTATTGCCGGTTGTTTTCTTTCTTCTTTTTTACCATTTTATTTTCCAATTATTTATGTGTGATAATATATTTCTTTATCATTTATATGTAAAATATCTTTTTGTTGAAAATACAAATGTATATTAATATAAAAAACTAAAGTTCTTCAAATTCTTAAGGACGATTATAAACTATAGTAGAAATAGAGAACAAATAATAAAAAAAAATTTTGAAATAGTGAAAAATTCTCTTTTCTGTATTTTTTTTTAAACAAAATTTCTTCGTTAACATTGACTAGGCCTCCTGGGGACACCATGTAAAAAAAACGCGCCATTCCAAACTACCTCATAGGTGGTCTGGAAATTAGTGCGCAACTAGTAACATGAAAATTGTCACTTCTATTTAATTAACGATAACCTTTCATGTATGTCCATCTAGTAACTATAAATGATTATGCAGTTATTTAAATAAATCTCCATTTCTCGGCAATTATCCGCTTGCAAAAGCTAATAGTCGATACACTTGTATCCCTTGTACTGATATTCCTTTTATACTTATTCAGTAACTGTTAGGTGCATATATTTGTAAAATAGCGTTAACTATTCAAACTGCCATATAAACTGAAGGTTTAATTTTAGTTTTTTTTATTCATCTTAAATTGATTTCTATATAATTTTATTATAATACATTTGGCAAAGCTAAAGCATACTATTTTTAAAAAATATTTTACCAATTATTGGCAAATATTTTACATACATATGTGTTCTTATGATTGTATTACTTCCTAAGATTTAATATAAATATTATGTAAATGCGATAAAATAGAAAATCCATACCTAATAACAATTAATTACGAAAACAATTATAACTCTTTCTTCAAATGCCATCATAATGAAAAATTGTTTCAATGCTGCAAATAAAATTTTGATATCTTTTGCCCCCGAAATTACATACAAAAATATCAATGTCCATATGTTCATATTTAAACACAAAGCAAGTAGGCATGAATGAATATAAAATAGCGAATAATTCTTTTTACTACTTACATTATAATTCAAGGAAGCAATAACAACACCTCAAAGAGAACACCCAAAAAGAAATATAAAAATTTCTTGAACCTATGAAGCAGCGAATATTGCAAAATCTTCTTTGGTATGAAGCAAAAACGACTGAAGCGACGTCGGCAGAGATTTGAGTGATTTGGGTACCCAGTAGTAGATATCTAGAACAAAAATTAATTTCTATGGCATTGTGACTCTATAATATTTTTACTCAATGCTTTTACTCTTTTTACCAATGAGTAATATTTATTATAACTACTCTTTTGAGTACTTAGTAACGATTACTTTTAAGCAATTGTTTTTGCGATATAATAATAACTACTATATTTTGAACAAAATTTTTCTTTGCTATCAAATTCATTAAATATGTTTAAAAATATTAATATAAAAAAGTGAAATTTGGATTCATTTGAACCAGTAGGACGTGAAAAGCTAAATGCAAAATATGCGGATCAAACAATTCAATAAAATAATTCTAATGTATTAAATCTACAATTTATTATAATAAATATACACTTAGCAGAAAAACTCTGCGTACAAAAAGTAAATTTTGTTTCAACATATAAAAAATTATTAAATAAATAAATTTTTTAAATCAATTTTATTTTTTGTTTGTAGTTTAATTCGTTGACTTTATTTTAAGCTAAAACTTATTTCTAACACATTAGTAGAAAAATTATAATAATTAAAAATGTAAAAAATCAGCGCTATCGGTGGCAGAAAAAGTCTGCGTACAAAACATATAAAGGGGAATTCCCGAAGTTTTAATAGTAGAACTTTGGCGTGCTTTATGTTTTACTGTACCAGAATATCATTATACACAATCCCACGCACTTATTTTATAATTTAATGATTAAAAAGTAATTAAATTTTTAATGGCAAATAAGGGAAAAGAAATTATTATCAGTGAGAGCAGTATTATTATTGATCTGTGGAAAAAAAGGAAAATGTATTGCAAAATTGGTCAAATCGTTAAGCGGTCACATTCTTTTATCTAAAGAGTAGTGAACAACTACAACTAAATAGAATTATTGACCTCGAAGTTGGGATCTTGGCGTCCATCCAAGCTGTCAACAAGAGAAACCCTCAGCATTATTAATTCAGTGAAAGATAATCCTCCTCTAACTGAACTTCTGTTATAGAAATATATTGACCAGACATTCCAGAAGCAAATTCACGTGGATACTGTACACAAAATATTAAAAAAATACAACTACCATGGCCGGTTTGCACGAAGCAAGCCGCTTATCTCCAAAGCTATTAGAATGAAGCATTTAGCATTCGCAAGGGAGTATTTAAATAAGTCTCCAGAATTTTGGAAACGCATAATTTTTTCAGACGAAAGCAAATTTTGTCTCTTTAGCATTAAAGGTCGAACGATTATATGGCGAATTCCGGGTACTGCCCTTAATAATGAAGATTTGTATTCAACAATAAAACACAGTAGTGGAGGAGTAATAGTGCGGAGGTGTATGGCGAGTAATAGAGTGAGAAAAATGGAATTCATTGAGTCGATAATAAATAAAGATGATCATTTAAATGTTTTAAAATGCAATTTAAAGAGCAGTGCCAAGAAGTTGGGGTTACAGAACAATTACTTACTTCAACAAGATAACGACCCAAAGCACACGGCAGAAGTTGTAAAGCTTTGGTTGCTTTAAAATGTGCCCAAGCAAATCGAAATGTCATCATAATCGCCATATTTGAATCCTATAGAACATTTATAGGATTTGCTGGTGCGTCGGGTACATAAATACAATATAACCTCCAAAGAAATGCTGAAGAACGTGAGCGACGCGGAATGGGGTAAAATAAGCAGTAATGAGACTGCGAAGCTGGTCAATTCGATACCAAAACGACTTATGAAGGTCGTAAAAAGTAAAGGTTATCCAACAAGTTACTGAAAATATAAAATCTTTTTAAAAATAATATATTTCGACGCTTTTTAAACTCTTGTACGCAGACTTTTTCTGCCACCGAAAGCGCTGATTTTTTACATTTTTAATTATTATAATTTTTCTACTAATCTGTTAGAAATAATTTTTACCTTAAAATGAAGATAACAAATAAAAGTACTAACCAAAAATAAAATTAATTTAAAAAATTTATTTATTTAGTAATTTTTTATATGTTGAAACAAAATTTACTTTATGTACGCAGAGTTTTTCTGCTAAGTGTATATGCTTTTAAAAATTTCTTTTATTGCCGAAAAAAAGCATTTAAACTTCAGTAACGAATGCACAGTAACGAAAGCGCAGTAACGAAAACGCAGTAACGAAACCGCAGTAACGAATACTGAGTAACGAATACATACTCGAAAAGTAACGGGTTGTTACAAATACACAAAAGTAACGAAGTTTGGCACCACTAGTCCTTACTATCATTTAATGCAAATAGGTAACTTTTTGATACAAATGATCAAACGTGTTGTTGCTGACAATAACGATATTCGTATGCTGTTGTCTTCATAACAAATACAATTTTTGACTTACCTTTTAATTTAGATCTTGTAATGGTTGTAAATACGGTTTAAGTAATTAATTATTAAATAACGTAAAATTCGATTTATTCAACACAGATTAATTATCACGTCGCAAGTACTTGGCGCCAAAAGAAATCACTCCGCTACTTTCGGTGTTTTCTAAGTGAAACACATAATAAGTGATATTAAACTCATTACAAACAATCGAGACAGTGACTCTTAAACAAGAACACAACAAAAAAAAAATAGTGCCCGACAATTATATTTATATCTTTTTGTAAAAAAACAGAAGTGAATTCTGGATTTGTTTTCGAATTTGTTTACTTTTCTCTAAATCACATACACTTGAAAACAGCTGATAGAGACAGCAAATAAGGCTCAAAAACTCAAAATAAATTTACAAGAAAAGTTTTGCATACGGGTAGAATAACTAATCAAATTACAAGACACAAATTTAAAAATTTGTGCAATTGTGTAGTTAAATAACAAACTTATGCTAATTAAATAAAATAAATAAATACGCGAAAGGACGCCTAAAATATTGATTGATAAATTCTTAAGCAGGGTTTGAATTGCTTGCTGAGAATTAGCAAAAGCAATCAAATTTTGACTAATGCATAAATATTGACCATTGCATAACAAAATGAAAAAAGAATATGCATTAGCAACAGCAAAAATCGTTTCATTTTGATTGCTTGCTAATAGTCGATTTTACATTTTTGACTATTATGCGTTTGGAATATAAGTTAACACACGCGTACCCCAAATCCGGCCCTGTGCTTAGTTTCATTAACGGAGGAATCATGCGATATTGTTTGAACGCATGGTTGCTACCAAACAGGACATCCACTTGTTTGACTGGAAAAGTCCCGTTTGGTTTCGGTAGCTCTCAACTTCGCAAAAGTGCGCTCGGTCTCTTCTGCTTTAGGTTCCGAAGAAGCAACATCAATATTTCTGATCAAATAAAAGAATATTTAACTTATATGCAACGTTCTCGCTTATGCGATAGTTCCTTGTGTTTTGCTACAAGCGAATGTGTATGGATATCTTCTTTTTGTTTTTGTTTTAAGGGAATATGTATGCATTACTTTTTGTTGGTTTTGTGCATTGAATATAGTTATGCAAAATTGTAAGCAATGTATGTGTGTACAATTTGTATGCAAATGTACAAACCAAATACCATCACACCATTCTGTAAGTCTAACGTAGTGTACACTTTTGCTGTTTGTAACCTGGCCAACATATCGTCTATAATTGCCATAGGGAAATTGTCTCTTATTATTATTTATTCAATTTTCTATAATCACAACAGAGGCGTTTAGTTCCACCCTTCTTGGAAACCAATACTACAGGTGATGCGAAATCGGAATTGCTCTCTTGAATAATACCATCACTTAACCAATCTTGTATTTGGCTCTCAACAATTTTTTGGTCAGCGTAAAGGATTCTTCTCGGTCCTTCGTAAATCGAAATATTAATATTAATAATATTAATAATTTAATATTAATAATATACACTCAAACTGGAATGGAAATCATAGGTATCAAAATACTAGAAATCAAAGCAATTATAATGCAACAGCAACTGGTACAACAATAGAAGCGCATCAAATAATCGTAATATACCAAATAGACGTGTGCGTATAACAAATGCCCAGGACAACTACGAGCCACCAGAGGTGGAAATGGAGAACCATCCGCCGGTTCGAAATTAAATACTGTGAAAATTCTAAATCAAACCCTGTCTAACTATATTTCAATTTTATGTTCTGAATTAAACATTATTATAAGATTATTAATAGATACTGGCGCCGCAGTGTGTATTATTAAAAACCTTAACGTTGACTATAACTCTTGCAATACATATTGTAATATCTTAGATATTATTTATTAGTATTCTTAACAACGTGTTCATCTTATGTCTAGAAACCAACTACCTCATGAACGACTAACTAAAAGCAGTGCACAATAAACAGTGTTGCCTTGTGCACTTTTCGGTAATGTATTATTTAAGTACTCTACAATACCCCCCCTAGCCGTTCATAGTAGGCATTTCATTTTTATTGGATCTTAAGACTAATACTTAATTATGATTAATATACTCTTATAACTTCACAATTTTGCTTACATGAACTTTGGTTGTGATTACTTATTTCTAGGTCTTAAATTATATCTTTGAGTTTTTTGTATTTCATTATAAGTTGCAGCTGTTACAATACTGTTTTGACTAATACTATCAGTTCCATTATTTACATTTTCAAATGATTTTAAAGATATCGGCTGCAACTTTGTTAACTCGTTAACATAATTTTTTTTATCTGATACATTTTTGTTAACATTTGCATTACATTTGATCATTTGGTTTACATGTCTTTTCCAGATTCTATCTGTGTTTAATAATTTTACAATATAAGTTTGTTTGCCAATTTTCTTTTTAATTATATCTTTAGCCCATGAAACTCTACCTGGTACAGAATAATCCTTAACCATTACTACATCCTCTATACAAAATTGAGTTTTTTTACTCCCTTTGAAATAATTTTTTTGTTTTTGCAGATTATTAAGAACATTTTGCTTAATTTTTTTAATGTTTACAATTTCAGATCTTCTCTTAGGATTAATAAGATCAAGTCTAGTACGAAGCTGTCTTCCAAACATTAACTGTGCTGGGGCAACACCTGTACTAGTATGCTTTGTATTCCTATAATCAAGTAAAAATCTAGACAATGCTGTTGAAAATTCTGAGGGATCAACCTGGTATAAATATTTCTTTAAAGCGCTTTTGATCGTCTTGACCGTATTTTCGGCCTGCCTGTTTGATGCAGGATTACCCACTGGTGTTGTGATATGTTTTATTCGTTCATTATGAAATTTGAAATTCATTTGACACAAACGAAGTTCCATTATCCGAAACCATTATTTTTGGCAACCCAAACCGAGCAAATAATTCTCTCAGGACCATAATGGTACTTCGCGATGTGATGTTTGTCCCCATATCAATACATTCAACCCATTTACTATAACTGTCAACTACAACTAAACACCATCTTTTCATAAATGGTCCGAAAAAATCAACATGAATACGATGCCACGGTTGTTTCGGCCATTTCCAGTTAATCAATTCACTTTTGGGAGGATTAGTTCTGTTCATTAAACACGAGTCGCAATTTTTTACGATTTTTTCTAAATCTACATTTTGATTAGGCCACCAGCAACACTCTCTAGCCATACTTTTAATTTTATTAATACCCAAATGCGTTTCATGCAAAAATTTACAAACCGACTTTTGAAGACTGCTGGGAATAATAATTCTGTAACCATAAAAGAAACAGCTATCTTCTTCATAAATTTCATACTTTCGTGAAAAAAATGGTTTTAAATCGGGATCGCTACAATTTGTAGGCCACTCCGTCTGTACAAATTCTTTTATCTGGGTTAAGACTCTATCGTTTTTTGAATGTTCCCTAATTTTATCAATGCTAAGTTGCAACTGATTGACCTCTTTAACGAAATTTAAAGCTAAGTTTCCTGATGAATACGACACACTATCCTCACTGTTGGGGTGCCTTGAGAAATAATCAGCTATATTAGCTTGCGATTTTACATGAACAATATTAAACATGTAAACATATTAAAGCTATAGCAATGCGTTGCAGCCTGTTTGCGGCCATTACTGGTATGCCCTTTTTGGGACCGAAAATATACTCTAATGGTTTATTATCTGTTATTAATGTGAATAATCTTCCATAAATGTAGTGGTGAAATTTTTTCACTCCAAACAAGATTGCTAACGCCTCCTTGTCTAGCTGTGAATAATGCTGTTCCACTTCTGAGAGTTTTCGTGAAGCGAATTCAATTGGAACTTCAATACCATTTTCCAATACCTGTGACAACACTGCCGCCACTCCAATAGGACTGGCATCTACAGTCGCTCTTGTTTTGCATTTAGGGTCAAAATAAGCTAAAACTGTACTTTTACTCAACCCGTTTTTCAGATTATCTACTGCTTCCTTATGCAATGTTGTAAATTCAAAGGTGTCTGATGTTTTCAACAAATCATATAAGGGTGCACACGTACTTGTAACCTCGGCCATAAATTTCCTATAAAAATTAATCACTCCTAAAAAACTTTGAAATTCTTTAACACTTGTAGGATAAGGCATTTTTTCGATATCCTTGACCTTGTGCGGACAAGTGTGCAGCCCATTTTTGTCAATGATATGACCTAGATAATTAAGTTTATCAGAAAAAAATGTACACTTCTCCCGTGCTAATTTAAGTCCCGCATCTCTTAATATTGTTAAAACCTTTATCAGTCTCTCTCTGTGTAATTGCCTATTCGACGCAGTTATTAAAATGTCAATAGTTTGTCCATTATTTTTTGAAAAATGGCTGGTGCTGATGCCAGTCCATATACTAATCGATTATATTGAAAGAGTCCTTTAGCAGTAGAAATAGTTGTAAATTCTTTCGCTTGATCATCTAATTCGATCTGCTGATATGCCATTGACATATCTAACTTTGAAAATTCAACCCCGCCCTCTAATTTAGCGAAAATATCTTCAATACGGGGTAAGGGATATTTTTCTACAATTAAATTGGGGTTAACTGTGATTTTAAAATCACCACAAATTCTAACTTCACCATTTTTCTTTAACACTGGTACAATTGGTGTTCCCCAATCACTATATGTCACCGGCTTAAGCACACCTATATTAACTAAATGGTTCAATTTCTTTTCAACTTTAGGTTTGATAGCCAATGGCACGGGTCTAGGTTTGCAAAATTTTGGTCTGGCCTCATCCTTAAGATTTAGTTTTGCTTTACTTTCTATGAACCGGCCTAACCCACAGTCAAACAAGCTTTTAAATATTTGTACAATTTCTTCTTTTTGATCTGTTTCTAAGCTAAAAATTTCAGCGACTTTAGGTTTAAATGTTGTAATAAAATTACGGCCTAACAGTGGAGGACCTCCTCCTTTTATTATTAGGAATTTAATTATATCGGTTTTACCGTTATATGTTATACACAAATCACACCTACCAGTTGGTAATATTGGCTCACCTGTATAAGACTTAAGCGCAATGCTAGTTTTTTCAATTGGTTTTGATTTAAAATTTTTTTCAAATGTATTTAACGCCATAATACTATAAGTGGACCCCGTATCCAGTTCTAATTTTATCGGCATATTTTCAATGTATACTGTGACTATTATAAGCTCACTACCCCCGCCATTCAATGCATACAAGACAGCTTCACCAGTCTGTACAAAATTAAACTGTTTTTGATCTTGTAACTGTTGACTAGAATTACACATTTTTTTCAAATGACCTATTACGTTACATTTTTTGCATTTATAATTTCTATACCAGCACTCCGAAGCCATATGATTTTTGTATCCACACACTGTACATAGTATTTGTTGTTGGTACTGCGACTGTCCACTTTGCTTTTGTTGTTGCTGAACTTTTGAGCCTCTGCTTCTCCCGTTATTCATATATAACAACTCACCGCCAATCTCCTGCTTTATTGTCACCTCGTGCTGCTTTTGCATATACTCCGCTGCATTGCCGATATCGATAACTTTCTGTCATGAGCATGTGTTTGCGTCAAGCCCCATCACAAATTTGTCTCGTATCGCCGTGTCCAAGCTATCAGCAAAATTGCAATTAACTGCAAGTGATCTGACACGCACTGCCCACTCATTTATACTTTCTGCTGAACTTTTATTCGCAGAATAAAATTTATATCGTTCCGCAAAAGTTGATGTTGGCACCGTGAAGTGTTTATCAAACACGTCCAAACAATTAATAAACGTAGTGATGTCGTCATCTGCTTTCTTTGAATATAATAAATTCTGCAGCAGTTGATACGATTTTTCCGATATTGCTGTTAACAATATCGCCTTTTTCTTGCCCACCTCAATATTATTCACAATAAAAAATTGTTTAATTTGCGATTTAAAAATGTGTCATTGATTATGGTCACAATCAAAATGTGGGATTTTACCCACTATCTGCACAAATTGAGGGTTCATCCTCGTCGCCAGTGTAATATCTTAGATATTATTTATTAGTATTCTTAACAACGTGTTCACCTTATGTCTAGAAGCCAACTGCCTCATGAACGACTAACTAAAAGCAGTGCACAATAAACAGTGTTGCCTTGTGCACTTTTCGGTAATGTATTATTTAAGTACTCTACACATATAAACTTACAGGTATAACGAGTGAACATGTACTATCCCTAGGAACATTCAAATTAACTTTACTGTTGGAAAGAATAAAGATAACTCACCCTTTCGCAGTATTAACAGAGGATTTTCCAATCGAGGCAGACAGTATTTTGGAAAGAGACTTTCTAACAACTTATATGGGAGTCATTAATTATTATTCTTTCACTTTAAACACACAATCAGGTAATAAACAAGCAGAAATATCAATAGTATGCAAGCTGATTACTATTGAAGCAAAAACGAAGCGTGTCTTACCAATAGAAATACACTTTGATGAAGAAACTGTATTATATAATAAAGAAATCAGTAAAGGTGACTTCTTGACCAATACAATAGTACCAGCAAGGGTTAATTGCCACATAAGAATTGTGAATACTAATGATCACAATGTTACTATATGGTAAATAAATTACAACTGAAGTCACAACCCTTACAATATTATAATATCCTGCAAACGAATAATAGTGCTATTAACAATAATAGACTACACAAAATTTTATATGAATTACAATTAGGTAATGATGATGACACTGGAACGATATTGCCCATAATATCCAAATACCAACATATTTTTCATTTAGATGAAGATAACATCCCAACTTATATAAAAAACTATAGGTTACCTCACTGCCATAACGACGACTTCAAATCTCAAGTAAAAAAATTACTTGAAGATGACATAATACAACCATCAAGAAGCCCATATAATTCACCTATACTTTTAGTGCCTAAAAAATCAACAAGTGACAGTAAAAACTGGCGTTTAGTAATAGACTTCAGAAAGCTTAACGAGAAAATCGTTAATGATAAGTTTCCCTTGACTCGCTTAGAGGATGTATTAGACAAATTAGGTAGAGCTAGATATTTTTCCACTCTGGATATGACCAGTTCTTTTCACTAAATACCCATAGATGTCAATTCAAGACCTAAAACAGCATTTTCAACAAATGACGGCCATTATGAATTCAAGAGGCTACCATTTGGCTTAAAAATTTCTTCAAACAGTTTCCAGAGAATGCTGACATTAGCATTAACAGGCTTAGAAACTGAAGCATTTTTATACTTTGACGACATCATAATATTTGGTAACAGCCTAAAACATTACAACATTAATTTGGAGAAAGTATTCCAACGACTAAGCGATACCAATCTCAAATTAAATCCCGGAAAGTGTAACTTCTTAAAACATGAAGTCACATATTTACGTCATTTAATCACTGAAAACGGCGATGACGTGAGAAGATATATTGCATTTTGCAATTATTACAGGCGATGCATATGTAACTTCGCTGATATAGCAAAACCATTGAATTTACTCCTTAAGAAAAACCAAAAGTTTGAATAGTCTAAGGAATGCGAAACCGCTTTTAACACTCTTAAGTCTTAACTATTAAACCCACCAATACTACGTTACCCTGATTTCGACAAACCATTCATCATAACTACTGACGCATCAGACTTCGTACTAGGTGCAGTTCTTTCACAAGGAAACATAGGCTCTGATTGTAACATAACATTTACACTCATAAATTTTACTACACAATATCATAATAATACAAAACAAAATATATAAAATAAGAAAAAAAAAAAAAAACAACACACTTCAAAAAACACCAATAATAAAACTTGTAAACAACGCACCGTTGCAATTACAAGAACAAATATACTGTTTGCTTCGCACATAGCAGGTATAAAAGGCGAAGTAAAAGCAGTAGACGGGCATTCAGCAAGATATCGAGCTGCGAACAGGTTGCTCCATAGTACACATGCTGAAAGCATCACAAATCGAAATTTACATCTCGATTTCTTTTTTTTTATTATTTTTTTTAATAGAAATACACATTTCTATTAAAAATTATTATCAAAAACGAAATTAACATTTCGTTAGTAATAGAAATATAAATTTCTATTACTCATTTACCCATAACGAAATCATATTTTCGTTAATAGATTATAATTTTTAATACATATTTCTATTAAAAATTATTATCAAAAACGAAATTAACATTTCGTTAGTAATAGAAATATAAATTTCTATTACTCATTTACCCATAACGAAACCATATTTTCGTTAATAAATTACTCGGTAAGGTGATAATAACACATGAATATTATGACCCATACCAAACTCATTGTTTAAAGAAGAAATTGACATTTCTTCAAATCTTTTTCTGGGGCGTCGAAAGTAACATTTCTACGCCAAATATATTGTTTTAAAGAAGAAATTGACATTTCTTCAAACCTTTTCCAGGGGCGTCGAAAGTAACATTTCGAAAGTAACATTTCTACGCCAAATACATTGTTTTAAAGAAGAAATTCACATTTCTTCAAACCTTTTCTTCAGGGGCGTCAAAATTAACATTTCTACGCCAAATCCAGTATATAAAGAAGAAATTCACATTTCTTCAAACCTGTTGTCAGAGGCGTTGGAATTAGCTTTTCTACCAACTAACTTCACCGAGGAAGGTAACCACATCACCGCACCAACGTCACCATCCACCGTGTATTCACACGTTCCACTGTTCCTAACAAATAAATTTATTGTAGGACTGGACCTGGAATCCGGCGAGCAAAACCCCGGCCAGAAAGGTTCGTTACATGATTTACCTATTTGTTATGCTAGTAAAGCACTACAAAAGCACGATTTAAACAAACCAATAATCGAAAAAGAGCTATTAGCCATACATTGGGCTATAAATTATTTCCGACCATATGTTTATGGCAAAAGATTCTACGTTGTTACAGACCATAGACCTCTAATCTCACTATTTGTACACAAAAATCCATCTTCAAAGATGACTAGAATTCGAGTAGATCTTTCAGGCTACGGTTTTGAGATTATATACAAGAAAGGAAAAATTAATTTTTAAATTAAAAATTGTTCAGCTATCAGACAAACCACAATAAGACGCTTTTATTTTAAAATTTTGAAGCAGATATTTCGTTCTTTATTTTACAACATCCTCATTTTAAAATAAAAGCGTTTTATTGTGGTTTGTCTGATAGCTGAAAAATTTTTAATTTTAAAATTAATCCATTTCATATATGCTGACTTTTTTTAATTAGCTTTTTTATAAATGAGTATTGGGCTATCAATAAAAATTAATACGGTACCAGATGATATAAAATAAGAAAATCTTAATTAGGAAAAATTAATACCAATGCTGATGCATTATCACGCATAAAGATAGATACTCAAACACTCACAAATCTTATACCAAAACAAGTCCACCAAAAAGTTAAACTTACCAAATGACGAATTATTGTGACATTTTAATAAAAAAGATATGAAAAAGGTATGCGTAGCTACACGAAGTAAATCAAAAATTTCACAAACTACGCATAACATTAAAGGAATTACTAAGCCGATTGAGCCTGATCAACTCTATTGTTGGAATTGTACATCCATTACTTGTATACGCAGAGTGAAGAGATTACAATTTATATACAATGATAAGCTTAGAAAGCAATTTAAAAAAGATACCATACACGTTACGAAAAATTATGTAACCGTGATGATGAGTGAAGAACCTACGAAGCCGATTTCGATGGTGAAACTCATTGCAGATATTGAAAAATTAAGAATTTATGAACTAGCGCTAGATAAAAATGATAAAATATTTAAAACTATTGAAAAAGAAAATTTTAAGAACATGGTTAACCAAATACAACAAAGTAAACCAGCTGGTAATCGTCTCAAAATATTATTATAGGAAGCACTGGAGCACATATCCGATAGCATAAAGCAATACAGACTCATAGAGGAATATCACAACACTACTCTCGGTGGACACCAAGGAATAAGAAAAACATTATTAAGATTAAAACAGAAATATACATGGCGTAAAATGAAACAAATGATATACAAATATATAACTACTTGCGAGAAATGTCATCGAAATAAACAAATAAGGCACACAAAGGAAGAACTACAATTAACTTCTACTCCAAATACATCATTTGAAACAGTCGAAATAGATACAGTAGGACCATTGCGACTATCAAATGGTTTTAGATACATTCTAACCATGCATTCTAACTATTACCATCATGAGACTATAGGTTCGGTTGAAAGAGATCACCGCGTGCTAAATGAATACTTACTTAACTTTGCAAACGATGATAACTGGGATAACTGGTTACCATACTATACATTTGCTTACTACACATCACCACATATAGATACAGGGCATACCCAACAGAAACTAATTTTTGGTAAATTACCATGTTTTCCAACTGAAAATTTGTATACTGACAAAGGAAGATATAACATAGACGATTACGCTTATGAATTAAAAGCTCGGTTAAAGTTATCTACTGAGAAAGCAAGACAATACACATTAGAAGCAAAAATAAGAAGACAGCAAGCAAAGAAACTAATAACCCTATACAATTGAAAGAAGGTGATAAAGTTTCATTAAAGACGAATAATAGAAGAAAAAGTGACAGTCCTTATTCAGGTCCCCATAAAGTTATAGAGATACTAGATAGTAATGTAGTGATAGAAATAGGAACAAAACAAAAAACTACATATAAGAACAATTTGAAAATATACAATGAGAGTTAAATAAAATCTTTTAACAAATATAAAATTGGTAATCATAATGAAAATGTATTCACTTTATTATATAAATTTATACTTTATTATACAAATTTATAATCATAAACATTTATATATTTATACTTATCATATTGCATAATCGAATTAGAGTAAATTAATAAAATCAAAAAAAAAAAACAATTATAAACCATAAAACATATTGTATTACTAAATATTTTGATATTCAAAAAAAATATTCCTACATATATATTTACATATCTATGCTTAAATACTTTTTTTCTTTGAAGGGTAAGGGTGTAATGGTATATCTATAGCTGACCTTACTCAATGTTAAGGCCGCGTTTGATGACTATTGCATTCATATTCTTCAAAACACTTATGTTCTGATTTAAATGAGCTAAACATTGCATTTTTATAATTTATGGCATGAGTCAGAAAATGATACTTCTGACTTAAATAATTTCCCGCTTAAAATTCGGTTAAGAGCTCAAGTGGTGTCATTGTTAGATTTAGATAACTATTGTTAGAATAAGATAAGTATATTATTTGAGAAACATGAAGAAACTATTGTAATACTTAGAATAAGACCCAGAGGTCAGTCTGGTACAGAATGTGATCTAAGAAAGATCAAAAGAATGTAAAATCCAAATACGATATAATAAAAATAAAATATAGAGAATCATAAAAAAGGACAAATAACGTGTTTTTTTTTACTATTACAAACCAAATACCATCACACCATTCTGTAAGTCTAACGTAGTGTACACTTTTGCTTTTTGTAACCTGGCCGACATATCGTCTATAATTGCCATAGGGAAATTGTCTCTTATTATTATTTATTCAATTTTCTATAATCACAACAGAGGCGTTTAGTTCCACTCTTCTTGGAAACTAAACGCTCTGTTTCACTCCAGAGTCAAATCGGCAGTCTGCTGAGTGGCATGCAGCCGGTGAAAGCCGCCCAAAGCGACCAAAGACGCAGCAGTTGGCTGGTAAGGTTATGGCGTCTGTATTTTGGGATGCGCATGGAATAATAATCATCGCCTATCTCCAGAAGTTGAAGACCATCAACAGCGACTATTATATAGCGTTATTGGAGCGTTTGAAAGACGAAATCGCAAAGAAACGGCTTCATATGGCGAAGAAAACAGTTTTGTTCCACCAAAACAATGCACCGTGTCACAAGTCGATGAAAACGATGGCAAAATTGAACGAATTGATCTATGAATTGCTGCCGCACCCACCGTATTCTAAAGATCTGGCCCCCAGCGACTACTGGCTCTTCGCAGACCTCAAAAAGATGCTGCGTGGTAAGAGATTTGACTCAAATGATGAAGTAATCGCCGAAACTAACGCCTATTTTGACGGCAAAGAAAAATCGTTATACAAAGGCGGTATCGAAAGATTGAAAAAGCGTTGGAATGATTGTATCTCCCTAAAAGGGTACCATGTTGATGAATAAAAACGAATTTTGGCAAAAAAATGTGTTTTAATTAGTTAGTCACACACATTATTGAACGAAGTGTTAGTAGAACCATCAATGTCAAACTACAATAGTCCATTGGTATTAGTACCCAAAAAGTCATTACCAGGTTCAAATGAAAAGATATGGCGATTAGTAGTGAACTACCGTCAAATAAATAAAAAATTAATTGCAGACATTGTTCCCTCTTCCAAGAATAGAAGACATTCTTGATCAATGGGGAAGAGCTAAATATTTTTCATGCCTTGGCCTAATGTCTGGAATCCATCAAATAGAGCTATTCGAATCTTCAAGAGACATTACATAATTCTCTACAGAAAATGGCTCTTATTGTTTCAAACTACTCCCGTATAAATTGAAAATTGCTCCAAATTCTTTTCAACGCATGATGACTCTTGCGTTTTCTGGTTTAACACTATCTCAAGCATTTTTATATATGGATGATTTAGTTGTACTCGGATGTTTTGAAAGACATATGTTTAAAAATTTGACAAATGTTTTCGAACTATGTCGGAAGTACAATCTTAAACTACATCCTGACAAATGCACATTTTTTATGCATGAGGTTACATATCTTGGTCATAAATGCACTAACAAAGGCATCCTTCCGGATGACAGTAAATACACAGCAATAAGAGACTACCCAGTACCGACTGATGCTGATGGAGCACGACGATTTGTTGCTTTTTGTAACTACTATAGAAGATTCATAAAAAATTGTTCTGACTATTCTCGACATATAACGAGATTAACCAAAAAAGAAGTTCCATTTCAATGTACACAATATTGCCAGAAAGCGTTTGATTATCTAAAAAATGAACTTATGAATCCAACTATTTTACAGTATCCAAATTTTAAATAACCATTCTGTGTCACTACTGATGCAAGCAAGCATGCTTGTGGTACAGTTCTAAGCCAATAGCATGATGGTAGACAACTTCCAGTCTCGCACGCTTCAATGACCTTTACTCAAGGAGAAAGTAATAAGTCAACCATTGAACAAGAACTTATTGCAATTCATTGGGCTATAACACATTTTAGACCATATATATATGGTACACATTTCTTAATTAAGACCGACCATCGCCCATTAACCTACCTTTTCTCAATGAAAAACCCGAGTTCAAAACTAACTCGAATGAGATTAGAGTTCGAAGAATACGATTTCACAGAGGAGTATCTCAGAGGCAAAGAAAATTATATTGCCGATGCTCGATGGTTGAAATACTTCACGTATTGTCTCAATACCACCCCATCAGTGGTGCATGGATATTGTCCATACGAGCTTATTTTTGGAAAAATTCCCCAAGGTTTCAATAAATTTAATGCAATTAGTAATGTAGATCCTTTATATAATATAGATGACTATAGTAAAGAAATTAAATATAGATTAGAAATAGCGTACACTAGAGCCAAAACACTTCTAGATAAGTCTAAATTAAAACAAAAGTTGCTCTACGATAGAAATAGTGAACAATTAGAATTAAATAAAAGAGATAAAGTTCTATTTAGGAATAAAGTAGGTCATAAGCTAGATAGTCAATACACGGGTCCCTATAGAATAGAAAGTATAGAAAACAATGGAAACATTGAATTAAGAAACAATAAAAATAAGAAACAGTTAGTACATGCTAATAGAATAAAATTATATAATGAATAAGATACAATAAATGTAGTGATTAAACAAATAAATATAACTAAAATACACTAAATTTAATTATATGAAATTATTAAAAATTAAAACTTTATTTAATAAAGTAGGAATATATGCGATAGTTATATTGGCTATGCATATTATTAATATAATAATAAGTGGTTCTATATTTGAATGCGCAGTGTATATATAAATACACTAATTTTTTCCAAGCGCATTGCATTGATTACAAACAAATGCATAATTCCACACACAAGGAATTTGACACCACACATATCGGCGGCACTTTGCCTTCGATTTAACCATGTGCTTGCCAGGCATTGACCACATATACAACAGCATCAACAGTAAGCGTACTTGAGACAAGTGAAATCGAAGACGCTTACTTAGCAATGAATTATTAAATAGAAAAGTACAATACTTACGCTGCGCCGTTTTGTACTTAAATAAAAATGCATATAAAATATTAAAAAAAATAATACCAAAATATATATATAAATATAAAATATTTAGTAAATAAGAAAGTACATACGCTGCGTCGTTATGTACCTAGGTTAAGTCGAAAGTAAAGATTCAAATAAAAATCAGAACTAGAAATGCACTCATAAGAAGCGCACTAAGTTCTCCAACAATACAATCGTTGCTTTTATTTTATTTTTAAAATAGGAATCTTTAATGAAATGAGAAACGCCAATAAATATAGGCGATTTTAACAATCATTATTTTGCAACAATTACAATATATATATCACTTCGTTCAATAACGTGTGTGACTAACTAATTAAAACACATTTTTTTGCCAAAATTCGTTTTTATTCATCAACATGGTACCCTTTTAGGGAGATACAATCATTCCAACGCTTTTTCAATCTTTCGATACCGCCTTTGTATAACGATTTGTCTTTGCCGTCAAAATAGGCGTTAGTTTCGGCGATTACTTCATCATTTGAGTCAAATCTCTTACCACGCAGCATCTTTTTGAGGTCTGCGAAGAGCCAGTAGTCGCTGGGGGCCAGATCTTTAGAATACGGTGGGTGCGGCAGCAATTCATAGATCAATTCGTTCAATTTTGCCATCGTTTTCATCGACTTGTGACACGGTGCATTGTTTTGGTGGAACAAAACTGTTTTCTTCGCCATATGAGGCCGTTTCTTTGCGATTTCGTCTTTCAAACGCTCCAATAACGCTATATAATAGTCGCTGTTGATGGTCTTCAACTTCTGGAGATAGGCGATGATTATTATTCCATGCGCATCCCAAAATACAGACGCCATAGCCTTACCAGCCAACTGCTGCGTCTTTGGTCGCTTTGGGCGGCTTTCACCGGCTGCATACCACTCAGCAGACTGCCGATTTGACTCTGGAGTGAAATGGTAGATCCATGTTTCATCCATCGTGATGTACCGACGTAAAAACTCCGACTTATTGCGCGTAAGCATGTCCAAACAGCTCTTTGAATCATCGATTCGTTGTTGTATTTGCTCCGGTGTGAGCAAATGCGGCAGTCATTTGGAAAACACCATTTTCATACCCAAATGTTCGTGTATTATGGTGTGTACACTGCCTGCTGATATCTGTAGAATGTAAAACGATTAAAATTTTTGGCAATTTAATTGTTACAACATCGTGGGCTCCGCAGCCCAACAACAAAGCTCCAATATCCAGAATACCTTGAGCTGATATAGCACCATATTTTGCCAGTACATCTTCATGTTTGTTGCTTATAACTTCTGCTTATAATTGCATAAAGTAAGTTACTTTTGGTAAAGTTTGGTCAGTATACTTCATTACTATCATTGCCGATGCAATGGATGCATCTTGACGAACAAAATTTACAGGATTGAATTTAACAATTGGTTCCAACAAAGCAATAACCTCTCGCTATACAGCATCACCACACGCTATACGAAACCGCAACAGCCCACCCCGCAACAACAGAACTCCAGCACTGGAAGTGATAGTCATATTTTACTATAGTCCACACACTATTTTTTATTTAAATTGATTAATATATTTATTATAATTATAATTATTTGATTAAATTGTAATTTATCTTTAAAAAAAAACCACATTGTAAAAACAGAATAAAATCAAAACAAAACAACACGAGCTGTCAAACGAAGAAAGCTTTTGTGGAAAAGGTGTGGAACTAGGGCGAAGCTTAAAGAAAGAACAAGTTCCAGTTTCCACATGAGAGAGAAAAATTAGAATTCGCCCTAAAGCTAGACTTTCGCTAGTGCATTGCAGAGGGATCAGTTCACGAGCTTCGATCAACGTTCGTTGAACTTTAACGTACCTACAGCTGGCACCGTTGATCGTTGACGGTATAAAAGTGCGTACACTTGGAAGAAGCGGTCTCTTGTCTTGTTTTGTGCGATCGTAAAAGGAAAAACTCCTGGTTCTGGCGTTAGCAACAGCGGAATTTCTCTAACTAAGACGGCGGTGGCAATATCAAAAAATAATTAAACAGTTTCTCAGAGATAGTGTAAAATCTTGTATATAAACAAAAGAATTTTTTAAAACTAAAAATTAAACTAATTGAACTAGTAAATGTGTAAAAAAATCGAAATTCTTAAAAACTTTATTTGATAAATTTTTTTTATCGACACGACGCGAAGCGGTAGAATATTATATAAAAAAAAAAAAATAATTAAACAGTTTCTCAGAGATAGTGCAAAATCTTGTATATAAACAAAAGAATTATTTAAAACTAAAAATTAAACTAATTGAACTAGAAAATGTGTAAAAAATCGAAATTCTTAAAAACTTTATTTGATAAATTTTTTATCGACACGGCGCGAAGCGGTAAAATATTGGTAAGAGCCACAGTACAAAAGAAATAATCGACAGTGGTCGATTAAAAAATTTTGTACTCGTGCAAGTTTCCCTACGTATAAACGAAAGTGTTGACACCACAGGCAAAAGACGTGGCTCGGCTTGGATGTCCCCCCTCGATACGTGGCAGAACATAAGTTGATCGGTTTTTTTTTTTTTATATATCATCGTCGCTGGACGTTATAAGCAGTGGGATATTACGCCCCGATGTACCAGAAAGGGTAAGATTTATTTATAAAATGCAGTGCAGGTTTTCGCGTAAATAAATTCAATGTATAAGCGCAATTTTTAAAATTCATTTTATTTAAATCGAACGAACCGCTTCAAAATTAACAAATTCCAAATTGTATATTTGAATATCTACAAATCTTATTCATTTAAATGGAAATGGGAAAAGTAACAACAATGCAGTCACAATCGTAAAGGCTTCAAGTTAAGCGCATAGGAGTATAAACTTTCTAACCTCAACAAGCTCATGAATTATTAGTTCTTATGAAGTAGAATTTATATTTAAAAAAAAAAAAATATGTATCTTTGTAAAACTGAACTTAAGCAACTGAAAACAAGATATTTGTAAAAAAAAATGTATTCTGTTATATGCAAACATAATCTTAATTAATTATAAAGTGTAACATTAAGAATTTAATTATTTAATCCACATTTAAGGAATGTAAAAATATTACATAAAATTCTTAGTCAAATACCAAAGTAATCTTCACACGACTACGCTTAATAGAAATTCTTCTTCCCTTATATTTTTATTTGAAATATTTTATGAATTTTATGAATTTTGTTGTATTTAAGTGAACACGAAATTGAATTTATAAAACTTTAAACTTAAAATATGATTAATTAATTTTGTTTTTTTTTAAAAAAATTGAAAACAGTTAAATATTATTTGCTTATTATTATCTACGAGTATTTGTAAAGATATTATTTGATAATTTGTTTTCTTTAAAATACATTTATTGCTATATTACACATATACATATATTACAAATTGTTCAATAAAGTAAATCTTGAATTATAAAGAAATAGTTTGTTGTACTGGATTTTACTTCGCGACGGTGGAAACTTCATTGGTTGAACGCTTGGGTCCCCGCGAATACAAATTTCTTGTAAGACCTTGGACTAGGCTGAGGACTACCCCGGCTACGAAAAATAGGTTCATTACAAATGTCAGCAATCTTCCTCACATTCACTTTACGGTCGGACATAATGATTTTCAGTGTTTTTTCAACGTTTTCCGGAATAACAGCGTCATTTGGCCGTCCAGTAGATGGAATGTCATCGGTGGCTGTATGACCACGTTTGAATTCGGCATACCAATAACAAATGCTTCTTTTTGAAGGACCAGAGTCCGAATAATGTTTTTCAAGTCATTCCTGGCATTGAACAGTATTTTTTTTCATTAAAAAACAATGATAAATTAGCACATGGAATTGCTTTGAATTAATTTTTTTTTTGAAAACTCAAAAGTAGCGTCACTTAAAGCACTGTAACTTGTAAACAAATGGTCAGATTAACATATGATTTTGACAGTAAGCCTAAAAAGGTTGCCACTTTCGAAAAAAATATTTATTTAGTATTAGTGCCGCCATCTATGCGTCAGTCACATACATTATTGAACGAAGTGTTATGTCATCATCTACCAATTTCTTTGCTTGTTTTTCGACATCTGCTTTGGGGGTATGTGGTATTCCATAGTTTTTTATATAGCTTGGTGTTTTATCGCTTAACCTTAAACGCTGTTTGTAGAAATTATTTACAGAAATTTGCTCATTTTCTAATTCTAATATATCACTGTATTTTGTACAGAGTGTCGTTAATTTGTCGCTAAATTTACTAGGGAAATTTTTGGATAATCTAATTATAATTTCTTTAGTTCTATGTTATGAAGTTTCTTTTGGCTGTAGTATGTCATAATTTGATATTTTTTCAGTTTTTATATTGTTAGCTTTTAAAGCTGTAACTGAACTATTTGTGTTGAGTATCCTTATAAACGTATTATTACTTTGAACTATTGTGTTGGCAATAAACATACCAGGTTTTAATTCTTGGTTTGGCACCAATAAATCTTCGTGTTCTGCGCTGAGGTATACTCTCCTAATTACTTGAGATCTTGCTGGTAACATGATAAAATCACTTTCACAAGTGTTTTTAATTGGCATGGCAATATGTTGTGAAAAACATTTTGGTCGTAAAACGAGCCACTCTTTATTTTGCATGAAATTGAGTTTACAATTAAATTCTCTCAAAATGTCCATGCCGACGATTCCATCGCATGGTATAGGAAAATCATCTTGTTCTGCATAAAATTTATGTGTTACGAGAATATTTTCAATTCTAAGATCTAACTGTATAAGACCCAATGATTGGATCGTACCTTGGCCTATACCGCGGAGGATTGTTACCTCAAATTTATTTACTTCATATTTATCTACATTTGCGATTTTTAGTAGAGACACGTCTGCTCCTGTATCTACTAATAAGGTTAGTAATTTATTAGTGGCATTATTAAAAAAATTAACAAACACACCCAGGTTAAGGTTTAAACTATATATTGTGTTATGCTTTAATCTCTCAGAGGCTGGTTCAGGTTTTCCGAACCAATATTGTTTTGGTTAGTACTATTATTAGTACTAGTTATTCTAACATTATGTTGTATCCTACGGTTATTTCCGCGTCCTCGTGATTCCCATATTGATTAGAGTTATTGTATTGTCTCTGCCTATTGTAGTTATTATTTCGGTAGTATCCTCTACCTCTAAAATTTCCATTCACGCGATTGTTTCCGCGATAATTATTTATATTTTGACGCTGTGTGAATAGATCAGTGTCTGTCCGGCCAGTAGCATCCGTGCAGCTTTCTACAAGTTTTTGTACTGCATCGTTTAAATTATTAAATTGGCCTGACTTCATAATTAATCTGACTTCAGAGAGTGTACAATTTTTAACCATTGCATCCACTGATGCCTTAGTTGAATATTGTATAGCTATCTTTGGTAGTATCCCATCTGAAATGTAAGCACCTTGAATTGCTTTAGTTAATTGCTCAACCTTTTTAGTGTGTTGGTTGGCAGTTTTGTTTTTTTGTTGGAGATTCATTAATTTAGCAGTTAAAACTGCAACTGACTCTCCTTTAATATTTGTCTTTAATGTATTTATTATTGCTAATATTGAGTTTTCAGTGGTTATTATTTGTCTAGCTGTGTCTTTTAATTTAGTTTGTATTAAAGTGACTGCCAATCTTTCATGTTCTCCTTTTAATTCATCGACCATTTCGATACCGTCAAGGAAACTTTGTAGATTGGATGCAGTTCCGTCATACTCAGGAATGAGTCGTGACGCTGTACTAATAAATTGGTCAGCTGATTGTGCCATATTTATAATGTTGTATTTTTATATTGCTGATAAGTTTTCAATTTCGCTAGTTGCTTCCTCAATTGGTTTTAATATGTAGCTAACTTCTGTTATGAACAGTCTATAAACATCGAGCTGGATTGGTTCATCTAAATTATGTGGAATTTTCTCCTCTATTTTATATTTAAAATAAATGTTTATTAACTTGTCTCTGGTTTCCCAAAATACAGAGTTAACTATTCTTTTATGGTTTTCAGTTAGTCTATGGCTATAGTTTATATTTATAGTTCTGATATTCTCTAAACTATTAACTAAGGTCAGTAAGTGTTTTCTTAGAGTTTCTGATCTGATAAACGTGTTTTTATTTATACACTTGTATGCCTTGTTAAAATTTTCTTTTTCTATTTTAAGAAATTCTTCGACTTGAGACCATTTATCCATAAGACTTAAAGGATTTTACTGATTGATTCCTAACTATTTCATTCGCATAGTTAATTATTCTATTGTGTTTCTTCAAATGGATGTCTAATTTCTGTTTAGTTTTGCAGCTTTTGCTACATACAAAGCAGTTAAAAGTTTTCATTTTGACGAATTTAAGAAATATTTATTTACTTTGAAAAATGTTGATTAACGTGCTGCCTGTCTAACTATTTATATTTTTCCTAATACAGTAGCGATATTTACAGTTTTTATAAAATTTTTCTTTAGGGATCTACGATGTGCCTTATACAATTTGAGAGCTAGATTTGTAGTTAGTAAAATAATTATTACTATGAAAAATTTTGTTGGATCGGAAGATTCTCTTCTATCAACTTCTATTTCGTTTACTATATTAGCTACAGGTTTGGTTATTTTAGACTGAGGATTCCCCATTATAAGAATAGTAGACAACAGAAAAATCAAAGTATATCAAATCAAGAGAGAAGAAGAAAAAAAATAATAGTGGAGATTACACAAATAAACAAAATAATGTTTAATCTAAATCTTTATTTAACAAAATATTTAATAATACGTTGTATATTTTTTAAATTAATGTTTAATGTTTAATCTAAAGTGACGCTACTTTTGAAAACTCAAAAGTAGCGTCACTTAAAGCACTGTAACTTGTAAACAAATGGTCAGATTAGCATATGATTTTGACAGTAAGCCTAAAAAGGTTGCCACTTTCGAAAAAAATATTTATTTAGTATTAGTGCCGCCATCTATGCGTCAGTCACATACATTATTGAACGAAGTGTTATGTCATCATCTACCAATTTCTTTGCTTGTTTTTCGACATCTGCTTTGGGGGTATGTGGTATTCCATAGTTTTTTATATAGCTTGGTGTTTTATCGCTTAACCTTAAACGCTGTTTGTAGAAATTATTTACAGAAATTTGCTCATTTTCTAATTCTAATATATCACTGTATTTTGTACAGAGTGTCGTTAATTTGTCGCTAAATTTACTAGGGAAATTTTTGGATAATCTAATTATAATTTCTTTAGTTCTATGTTATGAAGTTTCTTTTGGCTGTAGTATGTCATAATTTGATATTTTTTCAGTTTTTATATTGTTAGCTTTTAAAGCTGTAACTGAACTATTTGTGTTGAGTATCCTTATAAACGTATTATTACTTTGAACTATTGTGTTGGCAATAAACATACCAGGTTTTAATTCTTGGTTTGGCACCAATAAATCTTCGTGTTCTGCGCTGAGGTATACTCTCCTAATTACTTGAGATCTTGCTGGTAACATGATAAAATCACTTTCACAAGTGTTTTTAATTGGCATGGCAATATGTTGTGAAAAACATTTTGGTCGTAAAACGAGCCACTCTTTATTTTGCATGAAATTGAGTTTACAATTAAATTCTCTCAAAATGTCCATGCCGACGATTCCATCGCATGGTATAGGAAAATCATCTTGTTCTGCATAAAATTTATGTGTTACGAGAATATTTTCAATTCTAAGATCTAACTGTATAAGACCCAATGATTGGATCGTACCTTGGCCTATACCGCGGAGGATTGTTACCTCAAATTTATTTACTTCATATTTATCTACATTTGCGATTTTTAGTAGAGACACGTCTGCTCCTGTATCTACTAATAAGGTTAGTAATTTATTAGTGGCATTATTAAAAAAATTAACAAACACACCCAGGTTAAGGTTTAAACTATATATTGTGTTATGCTTTAATCTCTCAGAGGCTGGTTCAGGTTTTCCGAACCAATATTGTTTTGGTTAGTACTATTATTAGTACTAGTTATTCTAACATTATGTTGTATCCTACGGTTATTTCCGCGTCCTCGTGATTCCCATATTGATTAGAGTTATTGTATTGTCTCTGCCTATTGTAGTTATTATTTCGGTAGTATCCTCTACCTCTAAAATTTCCATTCACGCGATTGTTTCCGCGATAATTATTTATATTTTGACGCTGTGTGAATAGATCAGTGTCTGTCCGGCCAGTAGCATCCGTGCAGCTTTCTACAAGTTTTTGTACTGCATCGTTTAAATTATTAAATTGGCCTGACTTCATAATTAATCTGACTTCAGAGAGTGTACAATTTTTAACCATTGCATCCACTGATGCCTTAGTTGAATATTGTATAGCTATCTTTGGTAGTATCCCATCTGAAATGTAAGCACCTTGAATTGCTTTAGTTAATTGCTCAACCTTTTTAGTGTGTTGGTTGGCAGTTTTGTTTTTTTGTTGGAGATTCATTAATTTAGCAGTTAAAACTGCAACTGACTCTCCTTTAATATTTGTCTTTAATGTATTTATTATTGCTAATATTGAGTTTTCAGTGGTTATTATTTGTCTAGCTGTGTCTTTTAATTTAGTTTGTATTAAAGTGACTGCCAATCTTTCATGTTCTCCTTTTAATTCATCGACCATTTCGATACCGTCAAGGAAACTTTGTAGATTGGATGCAGTTCCGTCATACTCAGGAATGAGTCGTGACGCTGTACTAATAAATTGGTCAGCTGATTGTGCCATATTTATAATGTTGTATTTTTATATTGCTGATAAGTTTTCAATTTCGCTAGTTGCTTCCTCAATTGGTTTTAATATGTAGCTAACTTCTGTTATGAACAGTCTATAAACATCGAGCTGGATTGGTTCATCTAAATTATGTGGAATTTTCTCCTCTATTTTATATTTAAAATAAATGTTTATTAACTTGTCTCTGGTTTCCCAAAATACAGAGTTAACTATTCTTTTATGGTTTTCAGTTAGTCTATGGCTATAGTTTATATTTATAGTTCTGATATTCTCTAAACTATTAACTAAGGTCAGTAAGTGTTTTCTTAGAGTTTCTGATCTGATAAACGTGTTTTTATTTATACACTTGTATGCCTTGTTAAAATTTTCTTTTTCTATTTTAAGAAATTCTTCGACTTGAGACCATTTATCCATAAGACTTAAAGGATTTTACTGATTGATTCCTAACTATTTCATTCGCATAGTTAATTATTCTATTGTGTTTCTTCAAATGGATGTCTAATTTCTGTTTAGTTTTGCAGCTTTTGCTACATACAAAGCAGTTAAAAGTTTTCATTTTGACGAATTTAAGAAATATTTATTTACTTTGAAAAATGTTGATTAACGTGCTGCCTGTCTAACTATTTATATTTTTCCTAATACAGTAGCGATATTTACAGTTTTTATAAAATTTTTCTTTAGGGATCTACGATGTGCCTTATACAATTTGAGAGCTAGATTTGTAGTTAGTAAAATAATTATTACTATGAAAAATTTTGTTGGATCGGAAGATTCTCTTCTATCAACTTCTATTTCGTTAACTATATTAGCTACAGGTTTGGTTATTTTAGACTGAGGATTCCCCATTATAAGAATAGTAGACAACAGAAAAATCAAAGTATATCAAATCAAGAGAGAAGAAGAAAAAAAATAATAGTGGAGATTACACAAATAAACAAAATAATGTTTAATCTAAATCTTTATTTAACAAAATATTTAATAATACGTTGTATATTTTTTAAATTAATGTTTAATGTTTAATCTAAAGTGACGCTACTTTTGAAAACTCAAAAGTAGCGTCACTTAAAGCACTGTAACTTGTAAACAAATGGTCAGATTAGCATATGATTTTGACAGTAAGCCTAAAAAGGTTGCCACTTTCGAAAAAAATATTTATTTAGTATTAGTGCCGCCATCTATGCGTCAGTCACATACATTATTGAACGAAGTGTTATGTCATCATCTACCAATTTCTTTGCTTGTTTTTCGACATCTGCTTTGGGGGTATGTGGTATTCCATAGTTTTTTATTTAGCTTGGTGTTTTATCGCTTAACCTTAAACGCTGTTTGTAGAAATTATTTACAGAAATTTGCTCATTTTCTAATTCTAATATATCACTGTATTTTGTACAGAGTGTCGTTAATTTGTCGCTAAATTTACTAGGGAAATTTTTGGATAATCTAATTATAATTTCTTTAGTTCTATGTTATGAAGTTTCTTTTGGCTGTAGTATGTCATAATTTGATATTTTTTCAGTTTTTATATTGTTAGCTTTTAAAGCTGTAACTGAACTATTTGTGTTGAGTATCCTTATAAACGTATTATTACTTTGAACTATTGTGTTGGCAATAAACATACCAGGTTTTAATTCTTGGTTTGGCACCAATAAATCTTCGTGTTCTGCGCTGAGGTATACTCTCCTAATTACTTGAGATCTTGCTGGTAACATGATAAAATCACTTTCACAAGTGTTTTTAATTGGCATGGCAATATGTTGTGAAAAACATTTTGGTCGTAAAACGAGCCACTCTTTATTTTGCATGAAATTGAGTTTACAATTAAATTCTCTCAAAATGTCCATGCCGACGATTCCATCGCATGGTATAGGAAAATCATCTTGTTCTGCATAAAATTTATGTGTTACGAGAATATTTTCAATTCTAAGATCTAACTGTATAAGACCCAATGATTGGATCGTACCTTGGCCTATACCGCGGAGGATTGTTACCTCAAATTTATTTACTTCATATTTATCTACATTTGCGATTTTTAGTAGAGACACGTCTGCTCCTGTATCTACTAATAAGGTTAGTAATTTATTAGTGGCATTATTAAAAAAATTAACAAACACACCCAGGTTAAGGTTTAAACTATATATTGTGTTATGCTTTAATCTCTCAGAGGCTGGTTCAGGTTTTCCGAACCAATATTGTTTTGGTTAGTACTATTATTAGTACTAGTTATTCTAACATTATGTTGTATCCTACGGTTATTTCCGCGTCCTCGTGATTCCCATATTGATTAGAGTTATTGTATTGTCTCTGCCTATTGTAGTTATTATTTCGGTAGTATCCTCTACCTCTAAAATTTCCATTCACGCGATTGTTTCCGCGATAATTATTTATATTTTGACGCTGTGTGAATAGATCAGTGTCTGTCCGGCCAGTAGCATCCGTGCAGCTTTCTACAAGTTTTTGTACTGCATCGTTTAAATTATTAAATTGGCCTGACTTCATAATTAATCTGACTTCAGAGAGTGTACAATTTTTAACCATTGCATCCACTGATGCCTTAGTTGAATATTGTATAGCTATCTTTGGTAGTATCCCATCTGAAATGTAAGCACCTTGAATTGCTTTAGTTAATTGCTCAACCTTTTTAGTGTGTTGGTTGGCAGTTTTGTTTTTTTGTTGGAGATTCATTAATTTAGCAGTTAAAACTGCAACTGACTCTCCTTTAATATTTGTCTTTAATGTATTTATTATTGCTAATATTGAGTTTTCAGTGGTTATTATTTGTCTAGCTGTGTCTTTTAATTTAGTTTGTATTAAAGTGACTGCCAATCTTTCATGTTCTCCTTTTAATTCATCGACCATTTCGATACCGTCAAGGAAACTTTGTAGATTGGATGCAGTTCCGTCATACTCAGGAATGAGTCGTGACGCTGTACTAATAAATTGGTCAGCTGATTGTGCCATATTTATAATGTTGTATTTTTATATTGCTGATAAGTTTTCAATTTCGCTAGTTGCTTCCTCAATTGGTTTTAATATGTAGCTAACTTCTGTTATGAACAGTCTATAAACATCGAGCTGGATTGGTTCATCTAAATTATGTGGAATTTTCTCCTCTATTTTATATTTAAAATAAATGTTTATTAACTTGTCTCTGGTTTCCCAAAATACAGAGTTAACTATTCTTTTATGGTTTTCAGTTAGTCTATGGCTATAGTTTATATTTATAGTTCTGATATTCTCTAAACTATTAACTAAGGTCAGTAAGTGTTTTCTTAGAGTTTCTGATCTGATAAACGTGTTTTTATTTATACACTTGTATGCCTTGTTAAAATTTTCTTTTTCTATTTTAAGAAATTCTTCGACTTGAGACCATTTATCCATAAGACTTAAAGGATTTTACTGATTGATTCCTAACTATTTCATTCGCATAGTTAATTATTCTATTGTGTTTCTTCAAATGGATGTCTAATTTCTGTTTAGTTTTGCAGCTTTTGCTACATACAAAGCAGTTAAAAGTTTTCATTTTGACGAATTTAAGAAATATTTATTTACTTTGAAAAATGTTGATTAACGTGCTGCCTGTCTAACTATTTATATTTTTCCTAATACAGTAGCGATATTTACAGTTTTTATAAAATTTTTCTTTAGGGATCTACGATGTGCCTTATACAATTTGAGAGCTAGATTTGTAGTTAGTAAAATAATTATTACTATGAAAAATTTTGTTGGATCGGAAGATTCTCTTCTATCAACTTCTATTTCGTTAACTATATTAGCTACAGGTTTGGTTATTTTAGACTGAGGATTCCCCATTATAAGAATAGTAGACAACAGAAAAATCAAAGTATATCAAATCAAGAGAGAAGAAGAAAAAAAATAATAGTGGAGATTACACAAATAAACAAAATAATGTTTAATCTAAATCTTTATTTAACAAAATATTTAATAATACGTTGTATATTCTTTTTTTTTTTTTTAAATTAATGTTTAATGTTTAATCTAAATCTTTATTTAACAAAATATTTAATAATACGTTGTATATTCTTTTTTTTTTTTTTAAATTAAATTAGCTGTATTAATTAATGTGTTATCACATTTAAATTAAGCAATGAAATTATACATTTAATTACGCCATGTTGTGGCTCTATTGGATTTGCTCTTTAATTTAGTAAAGCAAGCTCCATTACAATTACTTAAAAATAAAAACAAAATATTATACTTATGTTTCCTGTACGGCTCTTCGCTTTTGCACTTGTCTGTTGTGCCTGGCCTGTATGATGTCATCAACTTGTTTCCATCTTTTACATGCAATCTCCCACGATGGTGATGGTTGTGTATATAATGAGACCTTCAGAGCTGCTAACCTTTTCCGTTCCTGCACTAGTACACCACCCCTCTTTCTGGGTTTTGGTACTACAGGAATAGTAGTGAGTTGCGCTTCCAGGTGCCGTTGTTGTCTGGCACGATATTCCTCAATGGTGAGTCGTTTTGGCCCTGGTGCATTGGATATGTGTTATTTTTATGTATATTTTATTATTATTATATATATTTTTTAAAATAAGATAATTAATCCTGCACCCAAAGTCACGGTCGCCATGTAATTGTTGCAAAATACTGATTGTTAAAATCGCCTATATTAATTGGCGTTTCTCATTTCATTAAAGATTGCTATTTTAAAAATAAAATAAAAGCAACGATTATATTGTTGGAGAACTTGGTGCGCTTCTTATGAATGCATTTCTAGTTCTGATTTTTATTTGAATCTTTACTTTCGACTTAACCTAGGTACATAACGACGCAGTGTATGTACTTTCTTATTTACTAAATATTTTATATTTATATATATATTTTGGTATTATTTTTTTTAATATTTTATATGCATTTTTATTTAAGTACAAAACGGCGCAGCGTAAGTATTGTACTTTTCTATTTAATAATTCATTGCTAAGTAAGCGTCTTCGATTTCACTTGTCTCAAGTACGCTTACTGTTGATGCTGTTGTATATGTGGTCAATGCCTGGCAAGCACATGGTTATATCGAAGGCAAAGTGCCGCCGATATGTGTGGTGTCAAATTCCTTGTGTGGAATTATGCATTTGTTTGTAAACAATGCAATGCGCTTGGAAACAATTAGTGTATTTGTATATACACTGCGCATTCAAATATAGAACCACTTATTATTATATTAATAATATGCATTGCCAATATAACTATCGCATATACATTACAATATGTATATAACAGGGAAAAATCAAACAACATGCAAAACTAAATATGCATATTACTACTCATTTATGTTATTATAATTATAATTATTAAATCATAAATGAAATCATTTAAAAAAACATAAATTTAGGCATACTCTAATTACAGATAAAATTAAAGCATACTCTAATTAATTGCGATTTTTGCTGTTGCTAATGCATATGGGTCATTCTTTTACAACTCGAACACCTTTTTGACCTCATGATCTCTGATTTGTCTGAAATTTTTTTTATGAGCTCCTTTTATAAAATAAAAAGACCCGTATCTCGGGAAAAAATTTTGTGATTTTTTTCTAGGAGATATGTACCTATGGGGTTTTGAGAATTGACATTGTAGACACATTTTCAAATGGGTATATCTCAAGTTCTATAGAAGATTGAAACTTTTATTCATGTAAATGAAATTTACAGCGTTTAAAAGATAATTGATTGATATTTTATGAAATTGTTTAAACTATTAAAATTGTTTATATTTAAGTACTAACATTAGCCGTTAAATTTCAAAAAAAAATTTTTCTCAAAACAATTAGCTAAATTTTAATTTTTTGTATTTTATTTAGATTCACTTTTAAGTTTTACTACGAAATAAAAATTTTCGAGATACCATCTTTTTTGAAATTTTTTAATATTTTTTTTTCTCCCGTAAAACACATCAAGCACGCGCGTACTACATTTCCATTGAATGAATTTTCAAAGAATATGCTACAAATATTCTTATATAATATTATTGATTTCGATTAGTAATAAAATTCTATATAAAACTCAAACATTTTTGGACGATATTGTAATTAGAAGTACTTTTAAAAAATTTTTTATCCTTCATATCAGACCAAACACATACACACGATTTTTCAGTAAAATAAAAGGAATATGTCACACAAATTTTTTTTTTTACTTTTGATTCAGATTAATAAATAAATTCTACTTAAAAAATAAATATTTCCACTTTCAATCGGTGAACCCTACTCTACAGACGGTGATTGCTCAATTAGAAAACTCTGTTTCACAAATAGTAGTGATGCTGTTGTATATGTGGTCAATGCCTGATTCATTTGAATCAGCTCATGATTTCAATGCAATCGATGTTCCATGAACTACTTAAAACTCAGCAGCAACTACTAAACTCTATGGTTTCAAAATGAATTCGATAAAAATATCTCAATGGAACTGCAATGGCGTAAGTCAAAGAAAGCGCGAAATCTAATTATTCCTAAACATAAATCAAATAGACATCTTACTCTTATTCGAGACTCATTTAACAAATAAAAATCACTTCTCTATACCTGAATATAAATTTTATCACACTTATGACCCGGACGGTAAGGTTCGTCGAGGTACAGCAGTTTTAATCAAAAATCGTCTAAAACACTACGCAATTGAAGAATTCGCTAATGATTATTTGCAGGCCACGTCCATTTGCCTTAAATGAAGATATAATGATATCGTCAATTTACTGCCCACCCAGGTTTAATGTAACTAACACGCAATTTATCAAATTTTTTAAAAGCACGAAACACCCAACATGCATGAACCCGACCTAAATGCTCCAAAAAGGACATCCGCTGTAATTGAAACATTTTTAAAAGAAAAACATCGTCTACGAAGAGAATGGCAACGAACTAGATCGCGTTCTGCAAAGCAAACGTTTTCTCTTGCAGCTAAGCTATAAAAATAAACTTTAGATAAAGAACTGGACGAAAATATACAGAAATTTACGGAAAACCTCTTCCCTTCCGGAAAAGATAAACTGTCATTATGGAAAGCCACTAAGTGGTTAAAATGCCCAAAGAAAACTGAACCACCCCTAAAGCTGGGTAATGAAAAATGGGCAGGGAGTAACGAGGAAAAAGCTTTAGCTTTTGCTAAACACCTGCAAACGGCTTTTATACCCAACCTATGAGTATCACCAATGGGTCATTTAGAATTTAATGCCAACATTAGAAATGCGGAAACTGTTCCGAATTCTGATGATGTCCAGAAAACTATTGGCAAACTTCAAATAAAGAAAGCTCCTGGTCATGATCTTATAACCAATGAAATGATATCTCCGGTTCCGGATATTGCTATAAGAATGTTTTCTTTTTTATGCAACACAATGTTTAGAGTCCGATATTTTCCTTTCGCTTGGAAAACGTCTCAAATCTCAATGATCCCAAAACCTGGCAAGGATGTGACAAAAATAACCTCCTACAGACCAATTAGCTTACTTTTGGTTTCCGTCATAAACACAGCACAACTGAGCAAGTTCAGGGAGTGGCAAACGAAATTAGAAAGGTGTTTGGAGAAAGAAAATACTGCTCAGCCCTACATCTCAACATTGCACAGGCCTTTGACAAAGTATGGCACGATGGTCTAATCTTTAAGATAAGACAAACTTTACCAACTCCTTTTCATAACCTATTGATTTCATACCTAACTACACGTAAATACAAGGTAAAATTCAAAGATACAACCAGAAAAGAGTTAGATGTGTATGCTAGAATCCCGCAGGGCAGCGTTCTATTTTTCTAATACTTTTGCCTATATACGGTTCAAGTGCTCTTCTTATATGATTCGAACGTAGAAACACATAATTTCAGTGGTGAAATCATTTGTAAATAAAAATTGGTCATTTTATATGATGTGACGCTTTTAAAGGTTTAACTTACTTTAATCTATTTAAAACTTTTCATTACTTTAGTATCGAATTCACCAAGTAATTGTGACCGTAAAAATTCAGGCATAGTCATAAGAGCTGCGTTAAGCATGTGATAGATGTGAAAGCTCGAAACAAATCTGCGTCAACGTCAAAATGCTAAAATCACATTTCCAAATATTAATGCGCTTGCAGAAGCAAGCATTTTTAGTAAAAACCAAAATATGATTTAAATAACGAAAAACAAAGAATATATATTGGAAGATTGAATCAAATGTCTTTTCGCGCTATTGAGATTGTGTGATAGGCGGGATTGATGTTGATTTTTATAATTATTGCGCTAGTTTGTAGTCTTTCCGACATTAAGCCAATGTAAGGATTTGGATAGAGATCGGGCTTGGGGCTGGCAATAATCTTGATTTCTTCCTTAAACAATGGATTAGGTTCGACCATGGGGTGATTGCTTATCGCATAATACTTTGCTCCTGTATCATGGGGAACTTATATTGTATTGTTATCAGCTTCTCGCCTGGATATCATCAATGTTCTCAGCGAATGGAAGACAATTTGCTTCCTTCGGTGACTTACCTGTGAGCTCGTTAACAATTTGCAACTGTTCAGATAGGACAGGTTGACATATTTACTGATTGCGTTAGGCAGTTTGATAGATCTGTTTATTGTTGTATTATTGACTGTGTACAGTTAAACATCTTCCACAGCTATAATCGACTTTCATACCACAAAAGTGGTTGGAACAAGAGATACTGCAGGTGTGAAGTCGCAGTCTTTCAATCTCGACCTTGTTGTTCAAAATTGAACTTTTTAGTTATGCTGTTGACGTTTGTATTAAGTTGCTACATTGACATTGCGAGTGCTAGCACTTTCAACCTTAGTGGAGAGGATGATTAAATATTATGGTTGGCTGTTGCAATTGAACTTTGAGAAGTGACCATAACGCCAATACACTGCTTAAATTCCGATCGCTGTTCTGCAACAACAACGTGCCAGTTGTGAAGATAAAGTGTGGAAATAAAATTTGTGTATAACCACAAAATTTTACAATGCAACATAAAAGTGTATAGGCAAATAAAACAAAATGACGCAATTTATTTCAATGATCGTCTGCTTGTTAATTTCGCTTATAACACAGCTTATTTTAATGGATGACAGAATGTATTAGAGACGAATCCCTAATACATTCTCAACATATAAAATTAAAATATATCAAATTATGATTAATTTAGTATCTCAATATAAATATATTAAAGCATATAAAGATCAATACTGAGCAAGAACTGACAGACTTTAGAATCATTTTTTAAAACTACAAAACGTCACTTCAGCGCACTTTAAACTTCTCGGAACTTTATGTAGTTTACATATTTTCTGTAGTGAATTTTTGAGATCTGAAATTTGCACACTTTGCTAGAGTTTGTAAGACACACCAATACCCTTGTGTAGTATAGCACTATAATCTGAATCTATAAAAGTTAACTATTGTGAAGTAGTGGGCTAATTGGGAAATTACGTTCATTTATTGTTACAAATAGAAATTACTGTGAAATATTTTAAGTTGTTTTTGATAAAATTTATTTGAACAATACAACACAATAACAACAACTTTAGTCATAACATAACAAAACAATAATTTGAAAAATATATTTTTTGTATACAAAGGAAACTATTGAAGATACTGGTTCTGAAAGTACATCTGGAGATGTAGAGAAAATTGTAAAGAAACGCAGAAGATATCTCCAAAAAAGCAGTACCGTGGTGAATCCTGATGATAATTTTTATTTTTATTGGTTGATGATTTTAACTGGATGTATTCTTTATAATCTTTGGACACTTATAGTTCGACAAAGTTTTCCAGAGTTGCAGGTAAATGAAATATTTTAGAAATGAAATTCAAATTAATTGTTCTCGAATTTTCAGAAAGCAGTTCCAGCTTTTTGGGCAGTGTGTGACATCTTAACTGATATTGTAATTATATTCGATGTAATAGTCCAGTTAAGGACCGGTTACCTTGAACAGGGGTTAATGGTGCATAATAAAACAATATATGTGTTGTAATTTTAAAAGTAATTACTAATTATTTAAGGTTTATGATGATATAAAACTTGCGTGCCACTACCTGCATTCCACAGATTTTTTTTTTGATATATTAGCTTTAATACCTTTAGACTTAATACAGCTTCAAATTGGAGTACAGCCATTGTTACGTTTTACACGATTCTTTAAAGTTTGTAAAAATAAGTCTTATATATCAAAACAAAACTTTAAAGGATGATTTTTGGTAGGCATATAGATCGGTTAGATTTTATTATATTGTCGAAAGCAGAACTGTATGGCCCAACTTGTGGCGCGTTGTTAATTTAATACATATTTTGCTAATATTAGCGCATTGGTTTGGTTGTTTTTATTATTTGTTGTCTGAAGCTGAAGGATTTCAGGTGAATATTATTTTAAATTAGACTTGTAACATTTTTAATAAAAGTTTTTAATTGGTTAAAGGGTGATTGGGTATATCCATATCGAGCAGGAGATTATGCTACACTAACTAGAAAATACCTTGGAAGTCTTTACTGGTCAACTCTAACATTGACAACAATTGGTGATTTGCCAACTCCTGAAACAAATGCAGAGTAAGTAATTTTTTTATGCATATGAAGTCGCAGTCTTACATAAAACAAAATACTATTTCTAATATGTACTATATTTTTTGAGCGAAAAACTTCACGCGCTTATTGTTCGCGCTTTGAATTTTTATATATTATGTAGACAACCACTATTCCAACTATTTTATTTATTTCTCATTCCTTCACTTATGCCATTCTCAGTACTGTTTGGTTTAAGTGCTACTGTTTCATATTTTCACTTATTCAGCGAACAGTGAAACAGAGGTAAAAACGATAACAATGTAACCCAAATGTGCGGACATTGCCTGAATCAGGGTTTGAATTGCTTGTTGAGAATTAACAAAAGCAACCAAATTTTGACTAATGCATAAATATTGACCAGTCAATTTTTGTCAAGCGACTAATTGCTAATGCATTGCATAAGAAAATGAAATAAGAATATACATTAGCAACAGCAAAAAACGCAAACTGGTTTCATTTTGATTGCTTGCTAATAGTCGATTTTACATTTTTGACTATTATGCGTTTGGAATATAAGTTAACACACGCGTACCCCAAATCCGGCCCTGTGCTTAGTTTCATTAACGGAGGAATCATGCGATATTGTTTGAACGCATGGTTGCTACCAAACAGGACACCCACTTGTTTGACTGGAAAAGTCCCGTTTGGTTTCGGTAGCTCTCAACTTCGCAAAAGTGCGCTCGGTCTCTTCTGCTTTAGGTTCCGAAGAAGCAACATCAATATTTCTGATCAAATAAAAGAATATTTAACTTATATGCAACGTTCTCGCTTATGCGATAGTTCCTTGTGTTTTGCTACAAGCGAATGTGTATGGATATCTTCTTTTTGTTTTTGTTTTAAGGGAATATGTATGCATTACTTTTTGTTGGTTTTGTGCATTGAATAAAGTTATGCAAAATTGTAAGCAATGTATGTGTGTACAATTTGTATGCAAATAATATAATTTTATCTGTAATTAGATTATGCCTAGATTTATGTTTTAGGAATTAATTTTATATTTAAATACGATTTAATAATTATAATAACATAAATGAGTAGTAATATGTATATTTAGTTTTGTATGTGGCTCAATCACAATAACATCAGTATATTGTCCACCAAAACACGCAACTAAGACGGCAACATATAAAAAATTCTTTAGAACATTAGGTAACAGATTTATTGCGGGGGGAGATTTTAATGCTAAACACGTTGAATGGGGCTCTCGGCTTTCAACACCCAAAGGACGACAGATGCTTGCGACTATAAGAAGCGAAAACCTTTCAACTATCTCGTCTGGAGAACCAACTTATTGGCCCACGAATCACAAAAAAATTCCAGACTTGTTAGACTTTTGTGTTACTTAAGGAGTGCGACAAAACGACACGTTCTGTAAATCTAACTTTGATCTTTCATCAGATCACTCGCCAGTATTATTACGGATAAAATCGAATATACAACTTAAAGTTCAAAAATGTTATCTGCACAACAAATTAACCAACTGGGATGCCTTCAGGCATACACTTAAGGCATTACTTGATGAAAAAATGGCGCTTAAAACAAACGAAGAAATTGCGCTTAGGTTAGGTTAGGTTATACCGGTGATCCCTAGTGGATCCACTTAGGCCTATTGGCCCATTGTGATGCCGTATATAAATACTAAAAGAAAGTAAAAGAATCCTCAGGGTTTAAAACCACCTAGAACCTTTTGCGAAGCATAAAATGCTATTTAAAGCCCGATCCTGTAACTGGTCCAGGTCCTCAAGGAAGGGGGCCCCTAGAGTACTAAATCGCCGACGTGCAAGAGCTGGACAAAAACACAACAGATGAGATGCGCTCTCATCGTCCTCCCCACAGCTACGACAGATTTGGTTGAAAGGAAGACCTAGTCTTCTAGCATGGTTCCCTAGCTTACAGTGCCCTGTAATCAACCCTACCAGAAGACTAATGTCCTTGCGGGACATCTCAATGAGAGTTTTCGATTTCCTTTCATCGGAAAGTGGCCAGATTGCATACAGATGTCTACATATCGTTGAGTCTTCCCATCTTTTATTAAAAGTATTAGCGCAGAAAGAACTCAATATCAGTTTACATGATGTTAGCGATATGCCCAGATAGTCTAGGTGCTCCGAGTATGGTTCTGAAGCACCCTTTCTGGCTAACTCGTCTGCTTTGCAATTTCCGAAAATATCCCTATGGCCGGGAACCCAGATTAGAGAAATATTGAGCTGCGTCGACATTTCGTTTAGAAATGTGTAGCAGTCAAGAACCGTCCTAGATGTAAATTGGACCGAACTCAAGGACTTTAATGCAGCTTGACTGTCTGATAGTATGTATATATTCCTGCCAAATATATCATCTACATTCAAACAAGCTATAGCTTCCCTGATGGCGACCACTTCCGCCTGAAAGACACTACAATGATCTGGAAGCCTAAAGAAGGAAGATTTGTTCAATTCCTCTGAGAAAACTCTACTACCTACACCACTACTTGTTTTGGATCCGTCAGTGAAGATGGTTACGCCCTCATCTAAGAAGGGGCCACCTGACGTCCATACCTCTCTAGATGGAAACACGACATCAAATTTCCTGTCAAAGTTGAGAGTGGGTGTGATGTAATCAACGTTTTTAGGAGTAAAATTGAAAAGATTTAGAATGGAGGCATGACCATAGTCACTGTCTCTACATTGTGAGGTAGCTTTTAGTCTTAAAGCAGATGAAGCTGCCATTTGTTTACTAATAATATCCATTGGCAGTAACTGAAGCATCAAATCTAGTGCAATGGATGGTGTGGTGCATAGCGCCCCGCTAATACAGAGTTCAGCTCTACGCTGAATCCTGTTAAGTACTGAGCAGTACGAAGATTTATCAAGAGCTGTCCACCATACCGTAATACCATACATCAATATGGGCCTAATAACAGCTATATATAGCCATTGGGTGATGCGAGGTTGAAGACCCCACTTCTTACCAATAGCTTTCTGACATAGAAGAAGCGCAACATTGGCTTTTCTTGCACGCTCTAGAGTGTTTTTCTTCCAAGTGAGTTTCCTGTCGAAAACTATACCTAAAAATTTGGTTTCCTCCTTCACATGTATCACAGAACCTCGTAGAGAGGGTGGAGAAAGATTCGGGACCGTATGTTTTCTTGTGAAAACTACGATTTCAGTTTTATTGGGATTCACCCCAAGGCCACGTTTTTGTGTCCAATTGTTTAGGATATTAAGACCATTTTGAAGAAATTGCGCTTGCAACCGAACATCTTATAAGGAGTATTCAACAATCAGCCTGGAGATCCACGCCTTCAAACATGCAACAATTCGCCACACCATTATGTAGTACGACTCAAGAACTTATAAGAGCCAAAAGAGCAGCGAGAAGGCGCTGGCAACAAACCAAATCTCCAAAAGATAAAAAACTTTTTAATGTGCTGATCAAAAATCTAAAAGAACATCTGAAAACAACCAGAAATTTGGAAATACAAAGAATCTCCAAAGACTAGACGCAACTACTTCCACCAACTACTCTCTCTGGCGACCAATCAAGAAACAGACATCAAAGCACAATGCACCAGTAAAAAACGAACTTGGGCAATGGGCCCGAACAGATACAGAAAAATGCAAAGTATTTACGGACCATCTGTCTTCAGTTTTTATTACAAACATTAATGAAGCCCCAAATAGTATAACTGAAGAGATTAGAGAGGTATTACAGCAAACGCACCAACTGGACCTTCCAATACAAAAATTATTCATTTTCGACATAAAATTCGAAATCAAAAAACTAAAAATAAATAAAGCACCCGGCTATAACCTAATTACTTCAAAAATATTAAAGGAGTTACCAAATGAAGCAATAGTACTACTGCGAAACATTTTTAATTCTATTGTCACAAAAGGCTTTATCCCTCCCCAATAGAAATGTACGGTGATGTGAGCTGCAAACTTAAGCGCACAACTAGCCACTTCGGCAAGTCAACATGTTTGATTCAAATGCATTCACTTCATTTTCGTATAGAACAGAATAATTACTCTTATACATATATGTTCTACTATATAAATCTCTATTTCTCTTGTTTTAAGCGAGAGCACAAACACGTTTCCGCACAACTAATGACAGAAATTTGTGAATTCAATTGCTGTTAAAATTTCAATAAATTTTCTCAAAAATTCTTATCTTAAGAAAACTCTGCGGCCTTTACTATTTAGTTATTTTTTTTTATTTTATTACAATATTTAGATTAGGATAAGAAATCTGTTCACAAGTGCAGTGGTGGCTATTTAGGTGGCTTATGATTCATATAAGCAAAATGCCACCAAAACACAAGGAGATGACAAATGGAATTTTCTTTGTTTATACGCATGCTCGAATCACGCATGTTCATTTAGCGATAGAAGGTTTTCCTTTGTTTTAATTTACGCAAGTTTATTTTGTGATAGAATATTTTCCTTCGTTTCCATTTATGCATGTTTATTTTGGGATAAAATATTTTGTATCTCTATTGGCGATAAACCTATATCATGTATGTAGCGATAAGATATTATGTTAAGTTACTTTATAAGCAATTTAATTTTACAAACAAATTCAGTGTCTTACAAATATTCAAAGCCTTAAATTTAACTTCGGGGTAATATTTAATAACTGCCTTTAATGCATTTTGTATGAAATTACAAAAATAACTACCTTCATGCAAAATGGATTTTATATTTTGGTTTTTAAAAAATATCAGGCTGGCCAGTGTGAGTTATATTTTGTTTTCAAAAATAAGAGTTATTTTTGTGTAGTGCCCATGACCTACATCATTGTTTAATATGGCAAGTCATTGCAAGAAGTGATAAAACAATTGTGTTTTTTTCTTCTTTGTTTTTTATTTATTGAATCACTTAAAAAATCTAACAATAATAATTTAAATCTTCCATAAAATATTTATTAAAATGAAATATTCATTTCTAAAATATTCACTTTCTTTGTTTAAAACGTAAAGATTTTTAAAAATTTTTATCTCAATGTGGTAATTAATACATTTCAGATGCACTAAAAGTATGCCGGTAAATTTAGTCTTTTGAGACGGAATATATTTCTTGTTCTGGTAAGATATTGAGCGAGTGGGTTTGGATGTACCATTATTTTAGTAGGAGGGTTAATTCGTCTTTGACTAGAGGCACTTGAAGGTCCATATGTATAATAAAATTTCTGAGGAACCAGGGGGCTTCTGTTAATGATCGAAGTTTTTTTGACTGAATGCACTCTATAACATCGATGTTTGACGCGCTGGCTTTACCCCAGAGTTGGGCCTCGTAAATACATATGGGCCTAATCATAGTTATATAACAGGACTTTATGAACAAACTGTAATCTTGAATTTTTATTGAGTAGCCAATTCAACTTAAGGAACCTTTACTTTATTTGTGTTTTTCTGCGGCTATATGTTGTCTCCATGTCAATTGTCGGTCTAAATGAATACCAAGATATGTGACGCTTTGGGATGCTGGTATAATACCGTTGCTGGGTCTTATGGGTGGACAAGTATCTTTTCTAAATGTAAAGGTTATTTGTGTACTTTTTAGCTCATTGACTTGTATGCGCCACTTGGATAACCAGTTTTGGACGACCTTGAGATGAGCGTGTAGATCCTGGGAAACGGTGGAAGAATTTTTATGAACGCTGAGAAGAGCAGTATCATCTGCAAATGTGGATGTTGTGATTTTTTGACTAATCGGCAAATCCAATGTAAATATAAGGTATAAAACTAGTCCAAGAACACTGCCCTGCGGGACTCCAGCATACACATCAAACTCTTCTGTGGTTGTATCCTTGAATTTTTCCTTGTATTTACGTGTAGTTAGGTATGAAATCAATAGGTTATGAAAAGGAGTTGGTAAAGTTTGTCTTATCTTAAAGATTAGACCATCGTGCCATACTTTGTCAAAGGCCTGTGCAATGCCTTTCTAATTTTGTTTGCCACTCCCTGAACTTGCTCGGTTGTGCTGTGTTTATGACGGAAACCAAATTGGTGAGTTGGAATGATGTTATTTTCTTCAATGAACGGAAGAAGGTTTGTTAACAATAATTTTTCAATTAACTTAGAAAGGGTTGGCAGTAAGCTAATTGGTCTGTAGGAGGTTATTTGTGTTACATCCTTGCCAGGTTTTGGGATCATTGAGATTTGAGACGTTTTCCAAGCGAAAGGAAAATATCGGATTCTGAACATTGTGTTGCAGAAAAAAAAAACATTCTTATAGTAATATCCGGAAGCTGAGATAGCATTTCATTGGTTTAAGATTATTGTTATAAGTCGAACTGTTCATACTATTATAAGGCATGCCTAAAAGTAATCAGCGTCGTTTTACGGTTTGTTTTACGGCAATAGTAGTAACCAAGGTCAGCTTGACGGTAGGAAGTGCTGATTTTTGGTCTTGTTAATTGTGTTAAGCTGAAAGCGAGAATAAATAATTAAAAGTTGCAATAATATTGAGTGCAACTTAAGTTATTGACGTTTTTGCGAATTACACAAAAACTATTAAATAGTAATTAAAATTAGGTAATGGAGGTACCTTAAAATTTCGACATCCAGCATAGGTAAAAGTTTTTGTTTCCAGATAGAAAACAGAAGTCAGTAGTTCAGTTGTGTTCAGACCCGAGGGTTCAGAAGACTTAGTAGTATTTCAGTGAAATTAGATATATATATTTGATAATAAAATAAGTGGAAAGATAATTTCATTGGAAAATCTTGACTGCGAAATATTGAAGTGTTGCACGGAACTTTGGGAATAAAAACCGTTTGCAGGTGTTCAGCAAGCTAGAGCTTTTTCAACGTTACTCCTTGCCCATTTTCCGTTACCCAGCCTTAGAGGTGGTTCAGTTTCCTTTGGACCTTTTAACCGCTTAATGGTTTTGTATAATGACAGGTTATCTTTTCTGAAAAGGGAGAGGTTTTCCGTAAATTTCTGTATATTTTCGTTCAGTTATTTATCTAAAGTTTATTTTTTTAGCTTAGCTGCTTGACACAACATTTGCGTTGCGGATGGAGATCTAGTTCGTTGCCATTCTCTTCATAGACGATGTTTTTCTTTTAAAAGTTTTTCAATTAGAGCGGATGTCGTTTTTGGAGGCTCTAGGTTGGGGTCATGCATGTTGGGTGTTGCGTGCACTGCAGCTAAGTCTATATCTGTTTCATATCTGAGCTTGGGTTTTCAGTTTATGTGACTGCTAATGTATTTTCGGAATTTAATCCAGTTAGTTTGTGCTTAAATGATTTTCCGTAGCAGAGTGCTTTATTTGAAACAGGCGACAGGACAGGCGAGTGATCAGAAGACAATTCGCAACAAGTTTGAGAATTTATAAAGTTTCGGTCTATGCCTCTGACAACACCAAAATCAATTAGATCAGGAATTTTACATGAATCTGGAGGCCAATATGTGAGTTGACCTGAAAAGGTAAAATGAAGGTTCATTTGGTAATTTGGTAGCGCTAAGTAGAGTTTTTTGCCTTTAGGATTAATAAGCCGTGAGCCCCAGTGAATGTGTTTAGCATTATAATCGCCTGCAACTATAAACTTTTTGCCAAGTGTTTTCAAAAATTTGATAAATTACATGTGAGTTACATTAAACTTGTGTCGGCAGTAAATTGACGATATCACTATATCTTCGTTCCAAGATTTAAGACAAATGGGCGTGGCCTGCAAAAAATCCTTAGCGAATTCTTCAATTGCGTAGTGTTTTAGACGATTTTTGATTAAAACTGCTGTACCTCGACGAACCTTACCGTCCGGGTAATAAGTGTGATAAAATTTATATTCAGGTATAGAGAAGTGATTTTTATTTGTTAAATGAGTCGCGGATAAGAGTAAGATGTCTATTTTATTTGTGTTTAGGAATAATTCGATTTCAAGCTTTCTTTGGCTTACGCCATTGCAGTTCCATTGATACATTTTTATAGAATTCATATTGAAACGATAGAGTTTAGTAGTTGCTGCTGAGTTTTAAGTAGTTCATGGAACATCGATTGCATTAAAATCATGAGCTGATTCATTTGTGAAACAGAGTTTTCTAATTGAGCAATCGCTGTCTGTAGAGTAGGGTTTTCCGATTGAGTATTATTGCTTATTAATTAATGAACATTAATGAATAATATTGCTAATTCATTAATGTTTGTTGTTATAATAGAAGCGGCTTGATTTATTTGGGGAAATTGTTCATTGGTTTATACCTTGTGATTAAAAGGAACGAGAATTTTTGAATTCCCGCGCTTATCCTATGTGCACATTTTTTTTATTTTTACGCTGGTAGCACTATTATACACATTGTATCAAAGTTTAACGCATATCGTACGATTAGTTTTTGTTTGGCGTCTCTACAAAGAAGTCGAAAAATTTTCGTGTGGCGATTTTTACAATGAATCATAAATTAAAACAATGTGCGTGCATCAAATTTTGTATTGCGTCTTTGTCGACGGCCTTCTGATATTTTATTGTGCTCCATAAAATTGGAACAAATGTGTATACCATACCAATATCAATTGTACAATTAGAATACGTTGAAGATATATATATTTTTATTTTTTTGATTTCAACGTATTTTAATTTTGCTATTGGTGTTGGTATACACATTTTGTTCCAATTTTACGGTACACAATATAATGTCAGAAGAGCGTCGACAGAGATATGTATTTTTATATTTATTGTATAGTATTGTATGATCAGAGATAAATCAAATTGGTTAAGTGATATTTAAATTTATATGTTACTAATGTGTTAATAGAAAAATTACCACATTGGCGACGAGTATAAAACTAATATGGATGCGGAACAGTTTAATTTGTTGTTGCAAGCAGTGGAAAAATCAAATAACGCTTTGCTTGAAGAACTTCGTATATCGCGAACACAACAGCAAATTAATGTGCCTTCTTCAACTACCTTCTTCAACCTTCTTCAACAGTTTCGTCAACATTCAGGAATTTGTCTGACTCGATGCTGGGGTTTTGCTGTGATCCTGAAAATAATGTCTCATTTGAATCATGGTACAAGCGTTATAAATCGATTTTCGCTATAAAAGCAGCGCATCTCACTGAGCCGAGTTAGGTTCGATTGCTCACTAGCAAATTAAAAAATTTAGATTTTGAACAATATGCAAACTCAATCTTACCAAAAGAAACCCATGAGCTTACCCTCATGTAATCGGTTGCCAAACTTTCGTCTATTTTCGAATATCGTCAATCAAAATTTTCTTAGCGTCAAAAATGTCTTACAATTTCAAAACAGAATTCTGAAGACTTTGCTCAATATGCAGCTCTCGTCAACAAACACAATGAAAAATTTGACATCGTAAGTTGCACATCCGATTTTTTTCTTTTTTATTAACGATTCTTAAAATAAAAACAAAAATCTTTTTATTATTGCACCTAGTACAAATAACAAATAAGAGGTACTAACAAGCAATTTGATTTGAATACTTAAGGTAAAAACGAAGCTATTATGCTACTCGCTGTCTATTAAGTCTGCCACTGTTTTTCTTTTTAGTTGCTGTTACGTTGACATGTGTTTTCGAACGCTGTTTGTGAGCAATGGCACACTTTTAGCCACGTCGTCGACTGTTGGCATGCCAAGGTCACGGTGGAGATCACTTTCTAATGTAATATGGTGCACTTACGATGTAACGTAGTACTTTATTTTGAAAGCAATGTGTTTTTTGCTGGCACAATCCCAGAATTGTATGCCATAACTCCAAGACGGCTTCATTATTTAGACCATTAGTTTGTTATAGATTGCCAGTTTAGAGTACCTGCCAATAAGGTGGCATCGATATGAATTGGAATATAGTTACAATTTCTTAAGGAGAAGACTATATGTACAGATTTTTCCTTGTTTAGCCTAATTCTTCATTTTTTAGCCCATGAAGCAAGTTGGTTGAATGTGTGTTGTAGATTAGCCGTCGCGTCTTTTATATTGTTTTCGATTGCTAGAACTGCAGTATTATCTGCAAATGTTGCTGTAACCAGTTGGTTTGCAGAGGGTAAGTCGTGTGTACACAGGAGATATAGAATGGGCCAAAGAATGCGCCCCTACGGGATGCCTAACCTTCTTTAGTGCTGAATGGGCATCTTCATATTTAACACTGAAGTACATGTCGTTTAGATACGATGATAGCAGCTCACAGTATTGTATATGAATTAAGGACTTAAGTTTATGAAGTAATCCTTCATGCCAAACCTTATCGAAGGCTTGTGATACATCTAGGAGGACGGAACAACATACTTTTTTCTCTTGCATCGCGGATTTAATGGCTTCTACAACTATGTGAGTAACATAATCGTATTAATCCGCCCCTGGCTTTCTTTAGTTATTGTAAACTGCTTCTATAAATTTGGAGAAACGGTTTAATGGCATGATCAACTCATCGCCTTTAAATTGTTGTTATTTGTTTACTCCAAATTTATAAAAACTGTAAAGTAGCATGTTGTAAATATTTTAAGTATTATTTGGTACAATAAAAATAAATAAAAAGACTTGCTTTTCAACAATCGAGTTGACAAGATGTAATAAAGATAAATTACGTTACTTGTGAATTTGGTCGATTGTTGAATTTTTTTTTCTGAAGTCAATTTAATGATAAGGAATTAAGTGTCTCCTCTCGATTATTGATAATAAGCGTGCTAGTGAAAGTTTTTCAAAATGCTTTGATAAGGTTGGAAATAGAGATATTGGCCTATATGAGGATATGTCATTAGGAGACTTCCCCGATTTGGGTACATGTTTTAAACGGAGGCACGAATTAATTAAATCACATAGGTAGATGATGCAGTTATTGGATAAGTTTCGAAGAATTATAGCCGTTATCAAGTCAAAACCAGGAGATTTTTTGAGTTTCATTTTCAGAATTTGTTCGCTCACTTCTTCCGTAGTGACTGGAACAATTGCAGTGTCGACTTTGGGCTAATTTGTTGATTTTCACTGGGGCTGACTGCTGCATTGGTCTGTTAAATGATTTAGCAGCTTTCCACAGAGAGTATTCATTATTTTTGTCTGCCATGAGGCCAATCAGAAAACTATAAAAAGTATTACTTTTGTATGATTTGATGGCTGTGTGTAATTATTTAAGTTGCTCGGTTTAGTTGCGATTTAATTAACAGACATCTAGTTGCCAACGTTTTCGCAGTTTTCGCTTCTCCGTTATCTTGTTTGTAATGAAAGGTGGGTATTTTTTACCATGTAGAGTTTGAAGTTTTAGTGTTGATGTACTGTTCAACGCTGCCATCTGCAATTGCTGAATGAAATGAAGTACTGCGTCATCTAGTTGCTCACTGTTAACAATATGATCAATCTTGCGCAAATGTACCAGCTAAAGCTGAAAATAATTCCAGTCGGTAAATGTATTTAATAACTTGGGTGTGTCCTGGTTTATTGTTGGATTTTGTGAAACTATCATCAGCACTAGTGAGTGATCAGAGCTAAAGTCGAAGTCTTCTGAGATAGTTAGGTGAGATGCTGAAATGTTTTTATAGACAAAGAAGTCGATGAGATCTAGAACTTTGCTAGAATCCGACGGCCTGTACATTGGTTTACTAGTTGAAATTGAATTGCAAGCTGCGAGTTGCATGGCTTTATACATTTGTCTTTCTTTCGTTGTAGTAAGTCTTGAGCCACAAAACGTATTTTTTGCGTTGAAGTTATGCAACGGCCTTGTAACCCGTAAAAAAGAGATAAGTAGTCTGCTCACTTCAACTGATGCCTGGGAGGACTATATAAAGCAGTAACGACCAGCAGCTGATTAAAGGTTTCCACTGAAATAGAAGTAGCTTGAAATTCAATCGTGCTAAATTGTTCTATTAAGTGAAGTTTTATCGAGTTTCTAATTATGACAGCGCTGCCACCCATAGTGCAATTATCGGGGTGTATGGTATGGTATAGAGTATAGTTTTTAAACATAACAAGCGATTGCTTAGTAAAATTAGATACAGCAATTAGACCGATATCAATTAATACGACTTCGAGTTCATTTTTATGTTTTGTTAAGCCGTTCGCATTTCATAAGAATACTTTCAAAATATTAGTCATAGTCTAAAAATTGCACACTGTACTCTAGCACGTTCAGACGTTGTTCGAGGGTTTTAAATACCTTTTCTTGTAGATTAAGTTTTGTTAAGATATTGACAACGCGTTGTTGCTTTGTGAGTCAGTACTTTGAATTTACCTTTTTGTTACAGCAACTTAATTATTTTCGTCAGCCTTAGTTTTGTCAGCTCTGTTCTTCAATTTTATTTTTTGTATTTCTTCAGCGACTACATAACCACGATAGTTTATGGATGCGGTTCTCCACATGAAACAACACGGATTTTCCCGTTTCGTTATAATTTATGCTGGGGTATCCTCAGTTTTTTCCAGGGTGTCGCTACAATAAATTTATTATCGCGGAGACAGGACTTCTCAAAATAAAAGTACGGCGGATAAATTTTCAATGCAGATTTATTTAAAATATTAATTATTCATTAAAATAATATGTAATAAAGAAAAGAATTTAATTAAACGTAACTAGATAAACCTTGAGATTAACAATTTGTACAACTTTCAACGATTTATATAAGATAGCTTTATATAGATAATTATTTCTTCAATTATATTTCAATAACTTGAGATTTTAAATGCATGTAAATTTTGAATGTGTTTCCTTAGTCGTATTTCAAAGAGGTTGGTTAAACTTCATTAGATATGACTTGAGATGTTTCCTTGAGATCAGCTGTATTTGGAAGCTATAGAGCTTCCCTATAGAGTTCACAGTGGTGGCTGATCCGGTTTCGTGGTTGTACTTTAGTATAATTTCGGTGATTATCCTGCTCGATGAGTACCTACTGGACTAAGCGCGGTTAGTGAATGTATGTATGTCTTGTTATATTGAATATATATATAAAGTGTCTCTGCGCCTGGACTTAAAACCGCCCATGCACTCGTAAACAATTATATATATATTTTAATAGATTATACACCTAGGCTTAAAACCGCCACTGTGTCAGACAATTTTTAATATTTATTTATTTTATATGTTGACATACAATGCCACTGAGTGACATACAATGACACACTAAATTCTTAAAAAATTGCGCCGTCTTTTATACGCATCCTCTTGAACTTTTGTGTAAAGTACACAAAGCTTTGAGTTGATCTTAGTTGAACTTAATGCACTTTAACACTTTTGCACAAAAGCTTTCTTGTGCATCTTTTTGCAGCGAATTGCATTTTGACGTTTTTGACGTTTGCAAATGTTTGTTTACATTTTTACTTTTCACATGAAAGCGCCGGTGCTAGTAATTTTATCGTGTTATTTTAAATTATTTATAATTTAATTTTATAATTATAAAAAATAATTTATTAATAAATTATTTAAATAAATTTGCGGGGATGAACAAAGAAGGTATGTATTTATTATTTTATTAAGATATATATCTCTATTTATTACAAATTTATTTTTTCCTAATTTCAGATTGCTTCACGTGTTGCAGTTGCGTGCAGGCTGTGTGGCTTTTTGGTAAGTAGTTTCTAATAACTATGTTAAATGTTAATTCATCTATTTTAATTTCAGATTTCTTCGAAATTTATTTAAATTTATGTAGGTTGGAAATTATTATAAATTTCCATCCTCACACACAGTTGCAGCATTTAGGCTAATCGGACACTGTCTTTTGGCACTCAGAAGTTAAATGCTTGCCGGCGCATTTAACACATCGTGGAAGTTTTCCACGATGATGCCCGTAAATTTTATCAAAAAGTCAACCATCTGACTCAAGGCTTTAAGCCTGGTGCATCAACCTGTAAGGACGAAAATGGTAATCTGGTTACAGATACGCAGAATGTACTGAAAGTATAATATGGAAGGAGCATTTCTCCAAACTACTATCTGGCGATAACAACATCAACTCTGCCATTGAAGAAATGCCCTCTGTATCCCCAATCGAAAATGATGACGTTGAAATTCCACCACCTAGCCATAACGAAGTGCGTGTTGCTATACAGCGACTTAAGAACAACAAAGCGGCAGGCGCAGATGGCCTGCCTGCTGAATTGTTCAAGGCCGGCGGCGATATGCTGATAGGGTGCATGCATCAGCTTATCTGCAGAATATGGTTAGATGAAAGTATGCCCAGCGATTGGAGTCTCAGTACCCTTTGTCCTGTCTTGAAAAAAGGTGACCCGACGATTTGCGCCAACTATCGCGGGATTAGCCTAATACCTGTCGCGTACAAGGTTCTTTCAACTGTACTGTGTGAAAGGTTGAAGCCACATGCCAACTCACTGATTGGACCTTATCAGTGCGGCTTTCGACCTGGTCGCTCCACCATTGATCAGATATTCACACTGCGACAAATCCTGGAAAAAGCCCACGAACATAACATCGACACTCATCACCTTTTTGTCGATTATAAAGCAGCTTTCGATAGCCCCATTAGGGATCGCGTTTACGCCGCAATGTCTGAGCTCGGTATCCCTGCAAAATTAATTCGACTTTGCAGAATGACGCTGAGTAATACCCGTAGCTCCGTCAAGGTAGGATCGAGTCTCTCTGAACCTTTTGATACCGTGCGAGGCTTCAGACAAGGTGATCCCTTATCATGTGACCTCTTCAATTTCGTCATGGAAGTGATCATGCGCAGGGCAGGTGTTCATCGTAATGGAACAATATTCTACAAATGTGTCCAGCTCCTTGCTTACGCCGACGACATAGACATCATTGGGCGTAGCAAGCGTGATGTTACAGCTGCTTTTGCTGCTATCGAAAAGGAATCTGCAAGAATGGGTTTACCGGTGAATGAGGGAAAAACGAAGTATATGTCGGCTACTGGTAGAAATGTGCGTCGCTCGGACACCGGGCTAGTGGCTGGCGACTATACTTTCGAATCTGTCAAGGATTTCATCTACCTTGGCACCGCCGTAACGAATACAAATGATGTCAGTCTGGAGATCAGACGCAGAATCACCATTGCTAATAGATGCTATTATGGGCGCAGTAGGCAATTGGGATGTAGAGCTCTCTCTCGACAAACGATACTTATGCTCTATAGGTCGCTCATCCTCCCTGTGCTTCTGTATGGCGCAGAAGCATGGACGTTATCAGAGAATGATGAAGCAGCACTGGTAGTGTTCGAGAGAAAAGTTCTTCGTAAGATCTTTGGTCCTCTACGAGTTGGCGACGACTATCGCATTAGAATGAACCACGAGCTGTACGAGCTTTATCACAACATTGATATAATTCAGCGCATTAACATCCAGCGGCTTCGCTGGCTTGGTCATGTCGTGAGAATGGATGAAGACGCTCCGACGAAAAAGGTGTTTGAAGCAGTAGTTGACGGAAGAAGATGTAGAGGTAGACCGTGTCTGCGGTGGAGTGATCAAGTTGAGGGAGCACTAACTGGACTTGATATACGAGACTGCAGAAGGCGCGCACGCAGCAGAGGCGCCTGGGGAGACATGCTGCGTCAGACCGAAACTCGGTAACGGGTTGTTATGGCCACATAAGTAAGTAAGTAAGGAAGTTTTCCACAGACATTTTTTGTGTGGCCAATCGATTGACATTTTTTGAATTGAGGAATTCCATTTAAGTTTATTTATCGTACCGATTGCTTTTAAACCTTGGTTGTTTAAGTCATTTATTCTTGATCACACGAATGGTGAAGATTTTTTACTATAACTTTTATTGGCCTAGTTTGCTTGTCTTCGTAGCTGAACCAGGAAATATTTTCGTGAGTTAAGAATTTTGTAACAGATCTATAGTCAGATCTATTGTTTCTATGATTTCTGACAGGTTTTGATATTCTGGCAGGATATCAATTTTCCATTTTCACTTCTCAGTGCAGTTAACTTGTTGGATAATAATAAATATAAATTTTCAAGCATTTTGATTTTATTCTGAAGTTCTGTATTTTCCCTTTCAAATTGCACACCCGATGAGTTTAAAGCACAAATCTTCGTCAATAGCTTGAAGAGTTCACATTATTCTTTAATACTCGAGAAACTTCTTGCAAGACTGGATAATGAATCAACACAGTTTGGTGCACTTCAGACACAGGCGCAATAGGAAGTCTTTGTGCACTTAACACTTCAAGACCTCACTAATGAAGCTGAACGTGTAATCTGTATGAAACAAGACAAATACACTGTCGTTGAGCCTTCTTCAAGTTCGGAAGTTCTTGCAATTTACCGTCGATTTTCAAGCAAAAATGAATCATTACGACTAAATTCTTTAACAAAAAGCGAACCTTCGAAATCACCAAATTCATGCTGGTGTTGTGGAGGTGTTCATTGGGTTAAAGATTGCCCATTTAAAGTTTAAGAATGTTCAGCATGTAACACCATTGCGTACATAAATGGTTATTATAATATGAAGCCCAGCAAGTTGCGACGCAGGAAATCTCAGTCTGACACATCATGTGTGAAAGAAATTGAAGAAACTAATAGAACTCAGCTGAATCGTAGGTATGGTACCGGATCTATTATAAATATTATTTCCAAATCGAACTAGATCAAACTTGGCAAGCCAACCCTACAAATTACTAGTAAAAAAGCTGGCGTTGCTTCTGGAAGCGTGATTCCTCTTCTGGGCAGCTTTGCTTCTGTTGTAAACCTAAACGGAAAAGAGGAGTATGATGTATGTTACGTCACACCACTTAAGTTGAATCTTTTTGGTATTAGATAACATCATTTGACTTATGGTCAGTGCCTATCAGTTCATTTTGCAAAACAGTCTAACTAACTAGTATCAATAAATTAAACATTAAAATAAAGGCAACATTTCCGTCTCTCTTTTCTAATGAGAAACTTTTAAGCCAAGCTGCTGTACGAAGACCCAAGAGACGCTCAGGCTAAAAGAAGGAGTACGACCTGTTTATCGTAACGCCTGTCCAGTTCCATATGCAGCAGCTCACATAGTTTCGACAGAACTTGAATGTCTTAAGCATCTTGGAGTAATTTCACTAGCTGAAAACTCACAGTCAGCAGCGCCAATCGTAATTGTAAACAAGAAGAATGAAAACTATTCTACTGGTATAAATGACGGTCTAGAGCCATTAAATATCCACTTTTAACGCCTGATCAAATATTTTCCAAACTCGCTAATAAGTAAGTCTTTAACACAATTAACCTATCAGATGCATTTTTCCAGATTCCGGTGGACCAAGAATCTCAAAGGTTGATGGCTATCAATACTCTCCTCGGCTTATTTAAAGTTCTTAGACAGGGTGCTAAAACAGCCCCTGACATTTTTCAACAAATTATTAACACAATGCTTAGCGGAACCAATACCTTTGGGCTTATTGATGATATGATCTGTTCGGGAAGTAACGAAGAAAACCACAAAATTCAACTGTTTGAAACCTTACAGCGTATTCAGGATTATCGAGTTTTGCGGACACGCGGTCGATCAATATGGTAACAGACCACATCCAGGGAAACTTTGATCGATCCAAGATCTCTCACCACCAACAATCTTGTAACACACACGAGCATTTTTAGGAGCTATAAATTGTTATAATCTAGTATGTTTTGTATTAGTTTAAGCAATTCTAAACAATGAAATGTAAACTAAATTGAGTAAAATATAAACTGTTCATCATGTCGGTTATATTTACTTCAGTTGGCGACAAGGATAAAAAACTGCAATTATTCAATCGCCTTCACGCTTATTACGTGCCGTTTGATATTTAATAAACAATCATGCCGGGCGAAAGTGAAATTTATAAGCAATTGCTTAAAGAACAACAAAAGTTCTCGAAACATTTACTGAAACAACAACGTGAGTGGATGGAGTCAATGTTCCAAAAACAATGTACTGCCGGTCTATCTGAAAGGAATCACAACATTGTTCCAGTATTTCACAAATTTTCGAAAGAGGAGCAAACTTGGGAATCGTACTTAGAGCAATTTAACTAACATTTTTTAGCATAAAATCGACATTAAGCACGCGTATTTACAAATGGAACTCGATGATGAAGCAAAAACAATAATGGTTGTCAACACTCCGCTTGGGTTATTCCAATACCAACGTTTACCGTTTGGAATTGCAAGCGCTCCAGCTATATTCCAAAGATATCTTGAGCAGTTACTTCAAGGCGTAGAAGGTTGCGGAAATTATCTCGATGACATCATCATCTCCGCACCTACATTTCAACAACACATCAGCCGCCTAGAACAAGTACTTCGTATTTTGCAACGAAACGGTATCAGGTGCAAGCAAGAAAAATATTTCTTTCTGCGAGATAATATCGAACATCTCGGGCGTCAAATTAGTGCAAAAGGCATATTGCCAGATGAGTCAGGACTAAAAGCCTAAAGATCTAAAGCAAGCAGAAGCATTCATGGGTAAGGTAAACTACTACCATAATTTTATACCTAATTTTTCGCAATTATCCGCACCAATCAACATGCTGCGCCGAAAAAATGTGAAATTTACATGGCGTTCAGCACAACAACAAGCATTTATAGCTCTTAAGACGCATATTCTCCTATGGCCTCCTCCTCCTATATAGCCTCCTCCTATGGCATAGGAGTCGTGCTCTCGCATACGTACGTTGACGGTACAGAAAGGCCTATTGCTTTTGCCTCTAAAACTCTCGACATTCATCAGCGACGATATAGTCAAATAGAGAAGGAAGGGCTAGCTATCGTTTTTGGAGTCAAGTGTTTCCATCAATATTTATACGGAATAAAATTCACCTTGATTACTGACCACAAATCTCTTAGCATTTAGCATTTTTAGTTAGCATTTTTAATCCAACTCATCAGTTGCCGTCGATGACGTCACATCGTTAGCAGCGATGGGCTATTATACTAATAGCATATCAGTATGATGTTCGGTATTGTAAAACTACTGAACATGGAAATGGTTTTTTGGTGAACATAAAACTTTTGATCATGAAGAATCCTGTTTCAACATCAACGACAACAATTTGCTTTGCCTCCAGACGGAGTACAACCGAGCTGTCATTCCAGCCTCGCTCAAGCAGAACGTTCTTAAACTTCTTCATGATGGTCATTGGGGAGTATCAAGAATGAAACAGCTAGCTCGACAACATGTCTGGTAAACTAATATTGACAAAGACATCGCACAATTAACTGAAAATTGTGATATGTGCAAAATTGCGAATCCTGTTCACGCACGTGAATATGTAATCTGGCCTGAAGCTGATCGACCTTGGAAGAGAATACATATCGGATTTGCTGGCCCATTCTGTAATTCAATGTGGCTAGTATGTGTTGACGCTTTCTCGCAATTTCCGTTCATTGTGAAACTATTTACAACAACAACAGTTGACACCATATCGGCATTGTCTTCTATATTTTCTCTGGAAGGTATACCAGAAACCATCGTAAGTGACAATGGTCCGCAATTAACAGCTGAAGCATTCAAACATTTTGCTCAAAACTTGGCATCAAACATATAACAACAGCGCCGTTTCATCCAGCCTCAAACGGGTTAGCCACACGATTCGTCAGATCTTTTAAAACTGCTGTTAAGAAAAACATTGACGATGGATTGTCTCTCAAATTCGCTGTATCAAAACACCTTGTAACAAATCGTGCAATGCCGAATGCTGGAGGTAAATCACTTGCTGAACTTTTACATGGAAGGCCTGTTCGTACCCTGTTGAGTCAACTATTTAAATCGCCTAAGAAGCAACTTGAAGCTTCAAAACGAAAAATGAAATTCAGTTTAAAGCATCCTGTCTTCGCTCTAAACTACGCAAGAGGGGAGAAATGGATAAAAGGAGTTATTGTGAAACAACTTGGTAAAATGGTTTACCGAGTGAACACATCTTTTGGTTACATTAAACGTCACGTTAATCAGCATAAAACTAGAAGTAGCTCTGACCTCTCTACACAACCAAGTTTTGAATTCGGGAAAACTTAAACCTTGTCAAAAATTAAGGACGGAGAAGTGTTATAATCTAGTATGTTTTGTATTAGTTTAAGCAATCCTATATAATGAAATGTAAACAAAATTGAGTAAAATATAAACTGTCAATCGTGTCGGTTATATTTACTTCACAAATTATTATGGGAAATTTATTAAAAGTATGAAAAGCCTTCGCAATCCTTTTGATGAATTTTTTAAAAAAAATTATGAAGTTTGAGTGAAAACAACAGCATAATAAAGCATTCAACAAAATTAAAAATGTATTAGGTATGCCTCACGCACTTCGATCCAGCAAAGAAAATAATTTTAGCTACTGATGCTTCAGAATACGCTATGGGTGCATTTCTCATGCATCAATTTAATGATGGAATGCTTCACCCAATTATGCATTACTCAGCTATATTACAGCGGTAATATCGTGTTTGGATTAAAAAAATGTCACTATCACATTTCTGGTCGTCGCTTTACCATTCATATCGACCACAAGCCACTTCTTGCTATATTTAACCCGAAGAATGGCATTTCATTGTTTACAGCAGCTCACCTACAACATTATGCAACCACTATTCTGTCATACGACAATACTGACAGCTTTGGATATGCCGGTATTATTTCTCGACTAATCGCAAACCATGTATAACCTGATGAAGAGACCGTCATAGGATCTATTCAATTAGAAGAAGAAGAGGACCTGAAAACCAATTATTTTACGGTAAAAACAGCCACCAAACCTCCAATCACTTTTACGAATATTCAAACAGCTATCAAAGCCTGCCATACTCTTGATAAGGTCACGTTCTACATCCAAAATGACTGCTGGCCTCAAAAGAAAAAAAATCACAGATAATGAAGTAGCGGCATTTTTCCAGCTCTGACATCATCTTATGATCCAACAACAAAGTATTTTCTTTGGTGAGAGAATTGTTGTTCCCAAAATTTACCATCAGCATGGCCTTGAAGATCTCCATAATGGACATCTTGGTGCTACCAAAGTCTTTGGACAAACATTAACTTTGATGTCGAACATGTGGTTAAAACTTTGAACATATGTGCTACAGTCTCAAAAAGTCCAATGAAATATACTCCTCAGCAGTGGAAAACAGTGGAATTATGGAAAACAGTTGAATTATTCATTGTTCCTAATCAAGCTTATGTACCAAAAGAGATCCTATCCCCTGCTATTGAGCAACAGACTAATTCCAATGATGATATTAATAACAATCAGAAAATACTGACTATAACACATTTCAAAGAGTTAAGACGATCTCAAAGGCCTACAAAAGGCCATGCTGGCATCAAGACTTCCAACAAAATGAAAAGGAGAGGACTGTAGTAAACGTCCGTTTGTACAATTGCACAACACTACAAAGAAGATAGTGACAATTGTCAGAAGGGCATCGACAGAGATATGTATTTTCATATTAATTGTATAATATTGTATGATTAGAGATAAAATTGGTAAAGTGATAGAGAAGTTACCACAGACGCCATTATAAATCAAATAAGTATATTTAATTAATCAATTTCTTTGCTTTCATGGAGATCATGCCGTTCTTGCGTCTGTGTGGTAGTTTGTTATCTTTCATTTAGTCTTTCCATAAAGGTGTCAATTTTGCTTATGTATCGTTTACGGCGATTTGTAGATATCATGATAAATAATAAAATATTTTCGGTTTTAAATTCTATTTTAGTTGTTTTTTTTATCATTTCTCCATAGAATTAGTTAAAGATCTTTGTTACCATGATGTTCCAAAATTTGCCTGTATATTTTTTCAATGCCAGCAGTGAAATTTGTTTTGGATATGTTCCTCTGCATTGGATATATTTCAGTTACAATATATCCACTTATAGTGTAAGGTATGTCACGTGATTCTGTTCAGTAATTGTTCCGATGCCGTTCATCCAGTTTTGTCTGAAGTTTTACCGCTGAATTCTCCTATAGTCTTTTGTTCGACAAAAAACAACCATTTCAATATCATCTGTATTGGATCGCCGAAGCATTCTCGACCGTATTATAGTGTCAATCTAAAGATTTATCGTCCTGCTTTATCTGAGATGTATGTGAACTCATGGTTTCGCTCATAACGCCTCTCCTGTACTGATCCTAAATTTATATATTCTTCGTTGCTACAAATTCCGACATATGATACTATTTCATAAGTGATATCAGTTTTTATACGTAAAGATCTTAATAGGATCTTTCCAAATATATAGCTATGAGCCTCTGATGAATTTTTTAAACCCTTTCTTAAACTTTCTTTGTGGACTTAATCTAAAATCGCTTGTATCAAATCAAGTTTTCTTGAAGTCCTAATAGTTATTACTAGTAACAGTATTTGGTCATATTTAATGTTGCAGCTTCATACATTATCTTACAATATGTAGCGTTGGTTTTGCTTTTAATTTGCTCGTAAATAAGTCTAATGTGTCTTCTGCAACAAAATATATGTATTTTTTTTACTTTTTCACTGCATTACGCCTTCTAACGCAATTAAAGCATAACGGTATGAACCTTTTCATCATATTGTAGCACCTTGGTGCATACACTTTGTAAACTGAATTTATTGGTAATTCTCATTGCATAATGGAAATGATATAAATACCGTAGTTATGTGTGATTTTATATTCAACGTTTGTTAATTTAGTCAAGTAAGTAACAACTTATTTTGTAAGGTAGTGTCCCATATTGCTTCTAATTTTCTGACTCTTGTAGTTCGCTTAATTTTGGTATTAACATTAGTGGTCATCTTAACTGTTGACTTTTGGTTCCGCGGTCAGATTTTAGGGGTAATATTTTGTTAACTGTTATATTATATGAATTGTATTAATTAATTTGTTTGTATTAATTTGTTTGTAATAATTTGTTTGTATTATTTTGTATAATAACAATTTTGTTTGAAATACATTTTACTGTAAAAAATAACGTTGTCAATGAAATGCCCAAAACACGTCACGCGCTTTTATTTGCACATGAAAACAAAAGCGTCAAATTTCGTCTGCAAGAAAATGCACACTTGCAGTTTGTAACAAGTTCATTGTTTGGCATTCATGGTCAAGGTTATTATTTTTTAAATAAAAGGCACTGTAATGTATGTTTACTAAATATATGACAGGATCGCCATGTAATGTATGTTTACTAAATATATGGCAGGATTGCCATGTAATGTTATGCATATACCGAATATGTATATTTTATGAATTTATTTTGAGTATTATCTTAGCTCTCCAGCCGCTTATCATATCCTTTCAGCAGTTATGCAGTATAGGATATTGTTCTCATCAGCTATTATGCCGTACAGAACTAGAGACCAATCAATTATTATGAAGACAAGTGTGTTCTTTGATCTTAGAATTAAGTCTGGTTTATTAGGCAAAATATTCCGGTATTTATACCGTTTGAAACTTATGTACTAACAATGTTTCAAATTTCTTATGTACTATAAATAATCCATTAATATTCTAGCATACTCATAATGAGTATTTATCATTTGTCATATTTAATATTTATTATAAATATATTACTCTTCCCTAAAGAATTTGGGTCATGATAGTGCAACGACCATAAATGCTTTATCACATTATGAGCATTATCTTACACATACATTTGTAACTGCATGAGCCAAGTGCATTCATAAATGTAACATGATCAAAGTCAATGCGACAGTTCGACAAAAGTGCATTTAATAAATTATGTCACATTTGCTTTGTCTACAACGCAATGACTTGTCATATTGACGTAAGTCATGGGCACATAGCACAATTGAATTTTTGACAATTCAATTAATGTGAAGTCACATTCGGCATTGATTCTCTTTTCTGATTTACTAGCTTGGTAGATTAGGTTCAAGTACCAAATTTACATCACATAAGCGCCTAATCACTAGATTTAAGTGTTCAGTGTTTAAAAATCAACATAAGTATTGGAATCAAGTGTTCAATACTTGCGAACAGTTGATTCTAACATTCGATTATGCATTTGATCAAAAATTTTTGCTGACCTCGTGGAAAGGACAGCAGCACTGGACGGGCCTGACGCAACAGTCAACATAGCAGTCAATAATCAGCATCATTTGAAGGACATTTTGAAGTACATTTAGCAAGGATTCAATATCAAACATTTTTGACTCAACTTCAACGATGGCAACAATCAAAGCAGCAAACAGCTTTGGTGTACGTGCCAGCAGTTAAATGACGCCACAACTTATAGGTATGATCAATGGTTTAATAAGGAAAATATCTGCTCGAATGGCAGAAAGATAAATAGAGAGTTTGTCGGAGAGCCAAGGCATACAACCAATGCAATATTACGAAGTTAAATCAAACACGATCATGCAACAATGGAACCAACTGGGATGATTGCATGATGAAGTGTGGGAAAACTGGGAAAATTCACTGGCGGCAGGATTTAACCAAGAGGAATATTACCAAATTAAAGATTTGGTGCAACAATGCTTGATAGAGCTCTCCATAAAATTGGAACAACAACAAAACAAACAAGCAGTAGTAGCTGAAACAAATATGCGTTCCTTACTGCCAGGTAACAATCCCACGTTTTAATGAGAATTACTTGAAACATTTTCCTCTGCAGACAATTTTTTGACCTGTTCACGCAAATGGTAGACAAATAGCCGTTACCAGATACTCAAAAAATGTGGTATTTGAAATTACATGTGGCAGGTAAAGCAGAAAAATTGATCAGCCATTTCAGCATAACGGATGAAAACTATTCTGCAGCCTGACATTATTGCAAACCCGTTAAAACAATAAATTGATGATGAATTGATGAACTGTTAAATCAGACATAAGCCATTAAATCAACCGTGGCAGCAGTTAAAAATTTACACGATACAACAAAAGGATGCCTATTAGCACTGAACAATCTTGGCTTCAAACTACTTTTTGGGACCCAATTTTGCTCATTAGGTATGAGCAATCACTGTCAAACCAAAACAAATTCAAAATATTCCGGAGTTTTTAGCCTTCTTAGGGCCGTGTTATGCAGAGTGTCTCGGGCACGGCATGAGTACAATTGTTGTTGTTTTCAATGCAAATTTCTAATTAGAGAATGAGAGAAAAAACAATATGGCAGTTCAAACTTCGGCATGAGAGTCGGCGTATTTGTGCCCCAGCACTAGGGCAAAACAGTGTTGATTAGTAATAAATTTCAAAATTTGCGCCTTTTAGGAGCAAATTACTACAATTCTAATACATTTTAGAGAAAAAATGGCAGTAAGCAATACAGCATTTTTTTTTATAAATCGCTAATAATATAATTATTACACTTTCCGATTTTAAAAAAAACGAGCAAGTACTGTTAACAATTACTATAAGATAATATAATAATAAATTAACATTATTACAGCCTCAATGAGTTTTTTCTTGCTAGTTATTTTCGGTGGCAAATTGAAAGCGGGCATATCTAAATTTCCTTTTAAATTTAGGCACAACCAAGAAGTAGTAAAACCACAAAATTGGCAATACTGATGTGACACTCTGCATAACATGCATTTTCGGCATAGCCCGAAAGAGCGTAATTTGTCGTGCCCTAGACACTCTGCATAACATGGCCCTTAGAGCTACAATTTCAACTGATGGAAGTCGTAGAACAGAAAAATAAGGTGCTCATAAAAACTAAATCAAACCGAATTTAATCAATTTCGTCGACTGTAACAGTTTCCAAAGGAAACGACAATTGCAAACTGTGCAATGTAGACAGGCACCCAGTTTACCATTGCCAAAAATTCCTGCAATTTTCGCCATCTCAACGATTGAATTGGGTGAAAAACCAACAGCTCTGTTTCAACTGCATCAAAAATGATCATGTGGTGAACAAATGTTTATCAAGAAGTTATACCAAATGTAATAAAAAGCATAACACGTTGCTACATTTAGAAGTCAACAATCAAACAAAACAAAACATTCAACCTACTTCAAGTGGGTACAATACTGCAGTTACCCCAGCGACAGCAAACAACTGCAAGAGTCAAAATAACTGCTGCTAATGGAAATACAAGTGAAGTCCGAGCATTACTAGACTCTTGTTCGCAAGTGAACATAGTCTCTGAACATATATCAAAAACAAAATCATTATTGTACATAGAAGGTATAGGAAAGGTGCAGAAAAATTCAACATAACGATTTAACTTCAAACTGCAGTCCCTTAACTTGAGGTTTACAACAGATGTCGAAGCATTTGTTCTTCCAAATATAGTTCCACCTCTACCAAGTTCCAGCTACGATATTTCCAAATGGAAAGCAGTAGCGTACGCGGATGACGTGGTTATTCTAGTGTCAGGTATGTTCCCTAACATAATTAGCGACATTATAGAAAGGGCCTTGGCTAAGATTAATACCTGGGCCACAGGTTGTGGACTAGGTATTAACACAGGAAAAACTGAAATGATGCTGTTTCCTACTAAAACCAAAATACCAGCTTTCAGGTTGCCTTCACTAAACGGGCAACAATTAAAACTATCGGAAAAAGCCAAATATCTAGGAATTCTGTTGGATAGTAAGTTAAACTGGAAACACAATGTCGATCTTCGTATCAAGAAGGCATGTGTAGCTTTCTATTCTTGCAAGAGGATGTTTGGCAAAAAATGGGGGACTCGTCCCGATATTACCCACTGGATGTACATGGCAATTGTACGCCCAATTCTCACGTATGGTGCTGTCGTGTAGTGGCCGGCTCTAAACACGAGCTATAATATCGACAAACTTAACAGAATTCACAGGACGGCATGTGTAGGCATCACAGGAGCTTTTAGAACGACTCCCTCGGACGCCCTAAACGTGATGCTACATTTGCTACCTATTGATCTTCACATTAAAAACATGATTTGTAATAGCGATGTAAGACTAAAAGTAACAGGCATATGGTTGGAACGAACATATGGACATAGTCGGATTCTAGGTACAGTTCCAAATTGTCTGTATAGGATGATATCGGATTATCTGAATCCGTGTATAGATATCGAAAGGAATTTTCAGACAATATTTTCTTCAAGAAATGAGTGGAAAAGGAAAAATTTCGTATCAAATTACGATTTCTCAATATATACAGATGGCTCGAAAATTAGCGGTGGGGCAGGAGCAGGAATCTCCGCACCATCTAAAAATATAAATAACTCTCTTAGGCTACCTAATGAGGCTACGGTTTTTCAGGCTGAAATCCTAGTAATAAGAGAAGCCTGTCGGCAAATTGCAAGCCACATCGAGAACAGATGTAGTGTTGCTATTGACAGCCAGGCAGCAATTAAAGCTCTTGAATCTTTTATAACAAAATCAAAAATAGTAAAAGAATGTAGAGAAGCAATCGACAAACTAAATCGATTGGCCGATATCACACTCATCTGGTTTCCTGGGCATAGAAACATCGTAGGGAATGAGAAAGCTGATAGTTTAGCTCGCTCTGGTGCCTCCCTAGACGCGTCACTGGCGGTACCAGTTTATATTACCCTGGAGACCATCAAAAGAAGTACCTACCTTTACTTTCTGCAACTTACCAATAACAGATGGAAATCAATAAGGTCATATGCAACTTCCAGGTTGACGTGGCCCACCTATAATAAAAATAAATCCCTGGAACTGATCAAAAGAGATCGCGTAAACACTGCAAGGCTTATTGCAGTACTTACTGGTCATTGGTGTATAGGAACTTACGCAGAGAAACTGCGTATTCCCTATAACTCTCACTGCAGAAGTTGTAGAAACCCGCAGGAGAAAGAAACAATAATACATTTTCTCTGTGAATGCCCAGATCTAGCATCCAGAAGATATAGGTTCTTAGGAAAATACTTTTGTGATAGTTTATCAGACTGCTCAATGGTGAAGATGAAAGACCTATTAAATTACCTAAATTCAGTGGGATGGATTTAGTCTCTACTCTTCTATACTAGGGTTCTTGCGAGGAATGTGGTAACAAAACGGCGAAAAATCGCTAATTGAGGTACATTGGAAGTTATCTTATGACCTGCTACTGCAACCAACCAACTAACCAACATTATTGTATTGCACATTAAAATATAATAAAGTCAGTTGTTACTAAACAGTACAAGTATGAGCGATTGGGTCACATGACTGAGGTAAATCTGGATTCCATGCTGACTCCAAGGTATTTCATTTCTCATCATTGTGTACTAAAACCATATAGCACCACTACCAAACTTCGAGTGGTGTTTGCTACATCAGCTAAAACTACATCTAAACACTCATTGAATGATATAATGTATAACGGACCGACAGTTCAAAGCGAACTCTTTTCAATTTTGCTCCGTTTTAGACGACCACGCTTTGTTTTCACCACAGATATCGAGAAAATGTATCGTCAAGTTTTGACAAATCCTGAAGATTGGCGCTACCAACTTATCATTTGGAGAAGCAGTCCAAATTCAACAATTCGTTATTATCAAATCTACACAATTGCATATGGGACTGAAACAACTCCTTATCTGGCAACAAGATGTCTGCAAAAGATAGCATTAGAAAACAAGGTAAACTATCCCTTAGGAGCTCAAATCCTGTGTGACAATTTCTACGTTGACGATAGGCTTGGTGGATCTGATAGTTTTATTACGGCTATTGAAGCTCAAAGGCAATTAATCCATATTTTGAAGAAGCATCACCCTCAACTTTTGAAAAACATCTCTCCAGATGATTAAAAGGTAAATCTAGATTTTACTAGTGATAATAAAGAGTCACCAAAACGCTGGGATTATTTTAGTTGCCCAAAACGGATTTATTTGAAATTAAAGTCAAAATGGTTACTGAAGGGATAATCACGAATAAATTCGGTAGTTCTGATTTAGCTAGACTATTTAGCTAGACTATTCCATTATCAACAAAGTTACACATTTTTGCTGACGCATCTAAAAAGGCATTTGGTGCTGCAGCATATGTCAGAGCAATTTTAAAGGATGGCAGAAAAATAGTGCGACTATTATGTGCAAAGTCAAGAGAAGCACCACTCAGAAAACAAACGCTACCGCGACTAGAGCTATGTGCGGCAGTCTTAGCAGCGGAACTCTCAGCAAGAGTCAAAAGTGATCTTAAGGAGAAGTACCAGCCGGTATTTTTGTGGACTGATTCAGAAATTGTGTTGTCTTGGATGAATTCACAGTCCTCATCATTTCAAACAGTTGTAGCTAACGGGTGGCAAGAATTCAAACATTAACTCTGTCTGAGCTGAGCAACAACCCAGCTGATGTGTTATTAAGAGAACTTTCAGCAAGGGCGTCAACATGTGCACTTTGGTTTCAAGGACCGTTATTCTTGCATGGTAGACAGTAAGTATGGCCACCATAGTTTTCGTCATTATTACAAATTTCAGTTGATTTGGAGAAGGAAAAGATTGTAGCTGTAGCAGCAATGAAGCAGATTTCATATACAGGATGCAGCACAAGAATTCATTCAAAATATTACAAAGGATAGTAGCATATGTTCTCAGATTCACTAACACAAGAAAATTAAAGGAGTCACGTGCCATTCAGATAGTACCTAGTGCTAACTATAATATATCACATTCAGGGTAGTGATTTTGATCAAGAAATCAAATAACTGAAGAAACAAGGCAATGTTGATAAATCTAATTCAATCAGCAGTCTCCATTCTCCATTCATTGATAATGCAAATGTCCTCAGAGTAGGACGACGCTTAGAAACCTCATCATTACCATACGACTCTAAACACCCAATACTGATTCCATACAATGATCTATTGGCAAAATTATCGTTCGTGATAGTCCATGAAGAAAACAAGCACTGTGGCCCTCACGCATTATTGAGTATAGTACGACAACGTTTTTGGTCGATTAAAGGTAAATCAACAGCACGAGCGACGCTGAACGATACATTCGATCGTTCTGCAAGACCCTTCATTAGTTCTGGGGTAGACTATTTTGACCCATTTTGGATCCACTACAAGGAGAGAGGCAAAAAGCTAACAAAGGCATATACTGCTATCTTTTATTGCTTTGCCACAAAGGCGGTTCATCTCGAGTCAGTGACTGATTTATCAAAAAATGCTTTCATTGAAGCATTAAAACGATTTATAAGTCGACGAGGACGTTGTTTGAATATTTACAGTGATAACGCAACAAACTTCGTAGGTGCCAAGAACCAGTTAGCAGAACTAGAAGAAAGCATTTATTCTAATGAAGGGCAAGAAGCAATAATCTCTGCCTGCAGTATCATAGGAATAAACTTTCATTTTATTCCACCAAGTGCTCCTAACTTTGGCGGTTTATGGGAAGCATCCGTAAAGTCCGCAAAATAGTTGTTACTACGCAGCATTTCAACAGCATCATTGACGTCTGAAGAACTAGAAACAGTGGTGGTGGAAATTACAGCAATTTCAAAATCACGACCATTAACTCCAATGACCAATGACCCAACTGATTTGACAGCATTAACTCCAGGATACTTATTAATTGGAGAAGCTCTTACAACTCAAGTAGATAGCCGGTCAAAACCAGAAAAACACACGTTATTGTCACGTTGGAACCCAGTTTCCCAGTTAAAACATAGTTTTTGGAAACGCTGGTCTAACGAATAATTGATGGAACTGCAACAACGTAACAAATGGAAAACACAATCTGCCAATTACAGTTAGTAGACATTGTTATAATCAAAAAAGACAGCGTCCCAGTGATGCAGTGGACCTTGGGACGAATTGTACATATGTACAAGGGTACAGATGAACGTATCCGAGTAGCTGACGTTAAAACATCGACAGGCATTTTTAAACGCCGAATTTATCGAATAGCTGTACTGCCTGTTAATACAGATGATCAACCAACAATGGCTGAAGCAAATCACAAAATATCTCCTGACATCTTAAACATGAGAAATAAAAAAGATTCGTATAAAGAGCCCAAGACAAAACGTAGAAAACTGCCGACCAATTTGTATTGTTCTGTATTACTTACACTATTACTGTTACTGCCAATAGTAATAGGGTCTCCAATTGACAATAAAAGGTTTGGGTCGAAATTTTGTATTCACTCTGAAAATTTGGGTACAGCAGCCATATCAACTACTGAATAGAATCTATTGGTCTATTACGACTTACGTCTTTATTGGACGGAATCATCAGTTGTAAACACAGGAATAACGTCACTATATCAAGCTTGTCAACAAATGAAACCAAACGCATCATGTGCGAGCACAGTTAATCACTTTAAACATATTGAATCTAAACTACAACTCGAAGATAAATTACTTCATGACCATCGCTCCAAAAGAGGAGCAATTGTTCTTGTAGGCAATATTGCACATTCGCTGTTTGGAGTATTGGACTCAGAATATGTCAAAGAAATGTCAAATATAATTTCAGAAATGAAACAAAATGAAATGCAATTATTGACGTTATTTAAGAATCAAACATCAGTTGTCGATTCAACAATCAACATAAGGAAAAAAGATAAGTTCGCAGTTCAAGAAGGTTTTGAGCACATTGACAATGAAATAAGGACACTGATGAATTCCATAAGAAATACAAATAGAGAGGTAAATCAATTACGGCTCAATCAAGTTTTCAATGCAGGATCCATTCAACTAATACTGGTAGCACACAATCTACAGAAGATTTAAAATGCCATTATAGATGCTCTAACTGATACCTATCATGGAAAAGTGAATCCGTTGTTGTTGACACCAACACAATTACGAAAGGAAGTCAATCAAATCAAACTTCATTTATCGCCATAATTAGAATGGCCAATGGCAGAAAATGAGCTGATATCACTTTACAGACTAATGAAAGTTAAAGGTGGAATCACACAGCAGCATCTAATTCAGCTAATTCCTATCCCGAACTGGTTAATTGACTCCATGGCGGTAATTGACTCATACAGTTCTATTCTTCTTATGAAATCCGATTTAAGTTTTTTTGAGACCATAAAGGAAGGGCAATTTCTTTGTGCCAACGTCCACTTCCCTGCGGAGAGGGGAAAAGAATACTCCCGCGGTTAGGATGGCCTGACGCTTAAAATAATACGTGCGTTAAGAGCACCGTGGTGTTAAGCCATCGATGGCAGGAAATCACGTAAAAAAAAACACAGGATGCCAACGTCCACATACGATGAAATGTTGGTTCTGAAGTATGTGCGTATAATATCAGCCTATTCAACAACACAATACAAAACTGTTTGTTGAAACACACTGTCAACACGCTGACTTGGATTCCATTGAATCACAAAAATCAATGAATTCATGCGACATCAACATCTTCACGAGTAACTGTAAGGAAATAGTAAGGATAATAAGGAAATCATACCACTAAATCTAAAAGGTTCAACCTTATTGACGATTGATCCAGAATGCGTGGTTAAACACAACTTCGTTTCCTTGCAAGGACAACAAATAATTGCAAGCACGTCAAGATATTCATACAGTAGTATTGGTAAAATTTCCGAATTAAAGCTACAATCCCCTATGAAGACAGCAGATGCTTACAGCAACAGTACACTGTTAACATTTCGCGTAAACCAATTCGATCAACAGCTGAAAGAGCTCACAGTATTGTAGAAGGTTTTGCAGTCATACCAAATAAATGATCTTCCAAATCAATTTCAGTCACACAAGTACCACAGCCTCACCATAGCTTACCCGTAATAAGTCTGATATTAATCATTATCGTGATGAAGAAGAAATTGCAGAAGATACCTATAAACCCAATTGAAGCTCCATCCGATGAAGAAGCCACCCGCACGACACATTTACCAATGCCACGTCGACAGTCACGAGAATTCGGCGTCAACATATAGTCGGACTGACTACATGACAGCTAGAGGCTCATATTGTTGAACGGTGGTTCAACGCGAGGGATAATGTTAAATGTTGTATTATATGAACTGTATTAATTAATTTGTTTGTATTAATTTGTTTGTAACAATTTGTTTATAATATTTTATATGGTAATGATTTGTATGTATTATTTTGTATAGTAATAATTTTGTTTGAAATATATTTTATTGTAAAAAATAAATTTGTCAATGCAATGCCCAAAAAAAGCGTCAAATTTCGTCTGCAAGAAAATGCACACTTCCAGTTTGTAACAAGATCACTGTTTGGCACTCATGGTCAAGGTTATTTTAGTTAATTTAGTTGTTGTAAATTGATTATTTTTTGAATAAAAGGCACAATTGAATTTTTGACAATTCAATTGATGCGAAGCCACATTCGGCATTGATTCTCTTATCTGATTTACTAGCTTGGTAGATTTGACTCAAGTACCAAATTTACATCACATAAGCGCTTAATCACTGGATTTAAGTGGTCAGTGTTTAAGAATCAACATAAAAATTGGATTCAAGTGTTCAGTACGTGCGTACAGTTGATTCCAACATTTGATCATACATTTGATCAAACACATTTGTTAACTTTACGATTTCAATTTTACCTCTCAGCATCAAAACTGCGAATATTGTGTCGTACATATCTCAGCTCTGTTGATTTTTTTTTTCAATTTATAAATTATTTATTGAAATATTTGTAAAAACGAAACTGACAATAAATGGATCAAATCTTAAAACTAAATTTATCTTTTTTCTGAGCCATTGCTTTGGAAAAAACTATTGAGACATTGAATTATTTATAATAAGATAAGATTGAAAATTAAAATTAAAATTGGAATAAGAATTAAAATTAGAAACTAAAATTAATTTAAAATTCAAAAAATCACTTTCAATTCAATTAAATAAAATTTATAATATTTTAAATCAAATAAAAATTTAGAAAGTTACCAGTTGTTGATGGTGTCCTTCTTTTTTAGACGTCTGTGGCCTTTGTTCAGAAGCCAATAAGCCAATGCAATGAACTTAATTTTATATTTATTAGTGTCTTTTTAGCTTCTATGTGCTTGTTCCAGATAAACGTCTATCTAGATGTATCCCTATATATTTTACATAGTCTCTCGAAGGTACTTTTTGCTCATTTATTGTAATATATGGACAGTTTCCTGGTCTTAGAGCAAATGTTACTTGGGTACATTTTTGTTCATTAACTTTGATACGCCATACTGATAACCATTGCTCGAGTTGGTCAACATGATCTTGAAGCATGCGTTGTGCAATTGCAGGGTTTTTGTGTGCACTTAGTATTGCTTTATCATCAGCAAATATTGCAGTTAAAGTGTTTTCCGAAGTTGGCATATTACTTGTATACAGTAGGTATAATAGCGGACCTACTACACTTCCTTGGGGAACTCGTGTTCTGATAGGACAAGGTTCTGAAACAAAGTCTTTATATCTTAAACTAAAACTTCTTCTACTTAAGTAGTTTTTTAACAAAAGGTGACTGTTAGCTGGCATGAGTGTTGTAATTTTATATATTAAGCCCCCTTGGCATATTTTATCAAACGCTTGGGCTACATCTATAAATATAGAAGTACGGTATTGTTTATTTTCAAATGAGTTTCTAACGAATAATACAAAACGATGCACTTGTTCAATTTTACTATATTTAGCTCTGAAGCCGAATTGATGTTTCGGAATTATTTCGTTATCTGAGAGTATTGGCATTATTTTTGTTATTAGCAGCTTTTCAAATATTTTTGATAATACTGGAAGGACGCTAATTGGTCTGTAAGATTTTACTTTGGTGTTGCCGTTCCCAGCTTTAGGTATCATTGTTATTTAGACATTTTCCAAAGTTTGGGAAAATAACCTGTCCGTAAGATAGCGTTATATAAATGCCTGAGATGTAAAATGGTACGTTGTGGTAACTGTTTCTCCATTGCAACTGAGATTTTATCAGGTCCTGCTGCCTTTTTCGCATTGAGATCTTTTATAATTTTAGTGATATTTTCTAGTTTAAAGATAAGTGGATTACTCGAGGGATGTAGGTTTGTTATTGGTAAAGAGGTATTATTTGAAGCATCATTTGGAGTAAATACAAGTGTTTTACAATTATGTCCCCTTTCTCAGAGTCACTTCTAACCCAGTCACCATTTTCTAGTCTCAGAGGAGATTCATGCTGGATAGGTTGATTGGGTACTTTGTTGCCTTCTAAAGTGAATAGTCAGTTTGTTCATTAGGTGCCAAATTGTATAGAAAATTATCTAGGGTTTTTTGATGTTTTTCCGTTAGTGCATATTTGAGTTCATTAGTACATTTAGCAATTAGAACTTTATGTTTTGGGGATCTATGTCATTGCCATAGTCTTCTGGCTTTCCACTTCCGTTGTAATAATGCCTCTATTGTTGATTGATTTTTGGGAAGAATTCTCTGCTTAAATGCAACATAGTACAACCCCTATAATTTGCTGTATGGTTTTTGCCACAATTGCTGCATTTTTTGCATTTGCATCTTCCTTTGGTTTTAGACATAGGATTTGTGTAGATCTCCACATATTACACATACACTAGATAAGGTGCAATAGGTTCTGGTATGACCAAATTCTTGACATTAGTACATTGTATTAAATCATACCTTTTGAAGGGTTCTTCTACTGTTATCCTTCGATGTAAAAGACAACGGATGTTGTAAACTGGATGCACTTCTTCTTTAGCGAGTTTTTTTGCGTTTGGCTCAAGTTTTACTTTAAATATTGGTTGAGGTGTTTTATTTTCATTTTTAATATTAAAGATGGAATTTGTTTCGAATCCGGCTTCTACCAAAGCTGCTTTCATATCAGATTCCGGTACGAAATGTTCTATACTTTTAATTACCACACTTAAACCTTTCCTACTTTTTAACTGATAGGTGTAGTAGCTTTTGTGATTGGCATCGAAGAAGTTTATAATATTTCTATAGTTAAATTCGTCATTTATTTTTCTTAAGCGAATTTAGGCAAATTTTAGATTTAAAGAACCGCACTTTCTCTATTTATACTATTTTAAAACAGAGCAAACAAAAACGCGTCTAAACACTTTAATCAGAAAAGCATTTTTTTCGTTCAGCTCTGAAAGACAAAAATTTACTGATAAAATGAGTTGTTAAATAGTTTACTGCCTTTGAAGAATCATCTCATGCTAATACTAAATAATTAATGAACCGGGCGGTGTCTTTTTGCAGAATTTTTTTAAATATTGCATTCAACATCTAATAAATCATGGTTTACTTAAATAAATTGTTGGAATAGTTCCCATAGTTGGATTTGTAATTTCACTATTTCTTTGTTCTAGTTGACTGTATTAATTTTTGGTAATATACTAAGCGGTCGGCTTCACTTTGTTTTAGTCATCCGTTGAAGCCTTAATATACTTTTATAGTACTTTATGGTAATAACGTATAAGTTTTCAATAAACAAAAAATATTATATGTAATTTTTTTTATATTAATGTGTAACATTTATTTTACTTTTATAAATAAAATAAAATATAAATATATTTTTTTTATAAATTTTTTTTACTTAAAAAAACGTTGAATAAATGTTAAAGTAAAAAAGTTATCACAAACAATGCTGAGAATAAAATTGTGTGACGTAACAAACACTAATTGGATATAAAAAACCTACGCATTCTTAAAGTGACTAACATGATTACTTCTAATGTGTTATTATGTCTAAGAAAAAAGTCTTAATTAACGTTTGGATATATGTACATAAAACGGTGAAGAAAAATATTCGTCATTAGCTAAATTTTTGTGAAATGTTGCAATAACAACAAAACGAAAAAATTAAAAATTAATAATGCAATTTTCACCGATTGTTTTTTGTTTATTTGTTCCACTTTCCGAATGAAGGCTAGAAAGTCGCCGTTCTATTGCGGCAAACCAAAATTTAAAGCAAAATAGTATTCGTCATTTATTCAACAGACTGCAATGTTAGTAAGCAAAATCGAGGAAATCTCATTTTTTTTATAATCTCTAAAGAAAACAGCGTTTAGCTCCTTATTATAAAATGTTTTGTTCAGTGAAGTCTTAATTTTTTAAAATGGGTCATAAGGGAAAATAAGATTCTGATGAAATTAAAGTACTTGTGGCGGTTGTATATGGGTAAAAGAATGAGTTGTAAAAGAATGTTACAACTCGGACACCTTTTTGACCTCATGATCTCCGATATGGCTGAAATTTTTTTTATGAGCTCCTTTCATAAAATAAGAAGACCCGTATCTCGGGAAAAAATTTTGAGACTTTTTTCCTAGGAGATATGGACCCATGGGGTTTTGAGAATTGGCATAGTAGACACATTTTCAAATGGCTATATCTCAAGTTCTATAAAAGGTAGGTTGAAATTTACAGCGTTTTAAAGATAATTGATTGAGCTTTTATAAAATTGTTAATATTTAAGTACTAATATTAACCGTTAAATTTCAAAAAAAAATTTTTCTCAAAAGTAGTTTTTAAATTTTTATTTTTTATATTTTATTTAAATTCAGTTTTAAATTTTACTACGAAATAAAAATTTTCACGAAACCGTTATTTTTTTAAATATTTTAATATTTTTTTTCTCCCGCAAAACACATCATGCACATGCATACTACATTTCTATTGAATGAATTTTCAAAGAATATATTACATATATTCTTATATAATATTTTTGATTTCGATTAGTAATAAAATTCTACATAAAACCCAAAAATTTCAGGACGATATTGTAATTAGAAGTACTTTTAAAAATTTATTTATCTTTCATATCACACCAAATACATACACACGATTTTTCAGTTAAAAAAAAAAAAGGCATATGTCACAAAAATTTTTTTTTTTTAGTTTTGATTCAAATTAATATATAAATTCTACTTCAAAAATATTTCGACTGTGATATTCATTTTAGAAGTAATTAAAAAAAATTAATTAATCAGGTGTCCTTCACGTTACTCATACGCACCAAAGTACCATGAAATCAATTTTCGAAGGAAAACGATATAAAAACTTTTACTTTTTATTCCTGTATTGAATTTATCATTAAATTCTACATAAAAATGAAATTTTTAAAGACGTTAGTATTCTCAAAAGTATTTTTATTGAATAAATAAATCGCAAATTTAAAATTTTTAATATTCCTGCGGATAACTCTAAGAATAGCGATGAAGAAGATGACTCGCATCAATTTTAAAAAATCTGCAGGAAATGTTAGAACTATGATTCTATGATAGAACTATGATAGAAATTTCAGCCAAATCGGAGATCATGAGATCATTTTTTGCCAAAATCCGTCCGGTTTGTAAAAGAATGACCCATATTCACCATTCAATATTGAATATTGAAAATAATATGACTTGGCCATACAAACATGAACAAATAAAATATTGAAAATGAGATGAGTTGGACAAGCAGAAGAATTTGTAAAAAGCTAAGAATATTTTTATTTAGAAAAGATGATTGTTATTCGATTGCCATTCGTACACGTATAATTATTTTACTCGAAATTGAATTATTTTAAGTAAACAAATAAACAATTGAATTAAGTAGGGCAAAGCCTACATACTTATAATTACACATTATAGCAATGGATTTAGTGAAGAATAAAAATTGGTGAAATAGAATATAGACCAACAACTAACATTCAATATGTTATTAAGAAATTGAAAGAAACAAAATCCGTTGAAAACAATCAAAGATTCGGCTGACTTAAAGCGCTTTCCAAACCGAATAAGCGGTGGTTAATGCGCCAAGTTCAAAAAATCCTCAAACAAATGGCAAAATTCTTTGTAATAATGTTCAGGAATATTTGTGAAAAGAGGTCATACCATAAACTGTTCGAAAATCGGGTGAAATTTATCGTTATAGAATCGAAAGTTTACAATTTGCAAAGGTTGACCTTACTCAATGTTAATGCCGTCTTTGATGACTATATTCTTTAAAACACTTATGTTCCCATTTAAATGAGCTAACCATTGCATGTTTATATTTTATGGCATGAGTCAGAAAACGATACATCTGACACAAATATTTTGCCGCTATAATTTCGGTTAAGAGGTGTCAAATATATTGAGACCACACAAATTGGAACACATGTGAATATGAAACACATGATAAACAAATGCCCATTAAGTATTTACTATGCAATTCTTGTCTTAAGAAATGTCATTAATAAATAAAAAATATATAAAATAAATGGTTATGAAGTATATAGTAGTAATCAATTAGATTTAAGAAGAAATTGTTAGATTTAATATATTTAGAATAAGATAAATATATTGATTGATATGTATAATCGAACTATTGTAAAACAGCAGAAGTGTTAGAAGGCAGTCTTGTTCAGAACAGAGTCTTATGGAGAACGGAAACTGGCTTCAATGGTTAAGATAATGATTTTTAAACAAACATTTTTATAAAAAGATAATTAAATAAAGATACCTAAAATTTATGTTATGTGTTTGCACTTGAAACGGTACTAAAAGAAGTGCGGATACTATCACAATTTGCTTCACAGCAAAAAACACAAAAACTTTCTACACCAAGTCACCAGTTTGTGTTAAATGTGCAGGAAATCATAAAACCACCAGAAAATACCGAAAACATAAGCTGTGCCTTATGCGAAGAAAATCATACAGCCAACTACAAGGGATGAGAGGTATACAAATCACTTAAAATCAAATGATATCCTACCTTGAGAGAAAAATTAACCCCCGCCAAAACAAGACATTAACAATCTTCTAGCACAAGAAACATTGCAACCACTCAAAAAACAAACGCCCATATCTCAAAAACAAACATCTGTTGAATCTGACTCTTACAACTCAGAACCCGCAGAGTTACAGGAACTGATGAAAACATTGATAATACATATGTCAGAAATGATGAACATTTTAACGGAGTTGCTTACAAAAATCTGTGGGTAAGTACAATGACTTGAACATAGTAACGTGGAATGCAAACGGTATCAGTAGACATGTCAACGAATTCAAAACTTTTCTGTATTCAAATTCAATCGATATACTATTAACTTCAGAAACGCATTTCGCTGAAAAAAACTATTTTTCATTAGACAATTATACAATATTTCAAACGGTGGAACTGCCATCTTCATAAAAAATTGTGTAGTTAGCTCTAAATTAGAAAATCAAAACAGAACAGATACAAGCGACCACAATAATGCTTAGAGATTCTCATGGTTTATTAAAATTGGCTGCTGTTTATTGTCCTCCAAAGTTCTCAAATACCAAGACACGTATTTATATTTCCTCAAATCTCTTCGTCAAAGATTGAGGTAAAGTCGGAGGGGATTTCAACGAAAAAAATTCGTTATGGTGATCACGATAAATAAATGCTAAGTGCAAAAAACTTTACACTGTACTGAGAGAATATAAAGCAAAATTTATAAGTACTGATGAACCAACCTACTGACCTAGTTACCCAAGAAAGCAACCTGATTTGATTGACTTCTTTATAACCAAAAACATAAATGTAAATAACCGTTTTATTTATTCCAGCCTTGAGTTGTCCTCTGACCACTTACCAATAGTACTGGTTTACAGCAAAACTCCTCATATGAACAATACGAACAATAATACTTACAACTATAAAACGTGTTGGAATACATATCGTGAGCTAATTAGCTATAAATTTACCTCTAAGAACAGAAGAAAAAATTAATAATGCAATAAATATTTTCAACACACTACTATTATCTGCAGCGTCTGCATCTATACCAATAACTAAAATCAAAAATGTGATACCTGTCCCGAATGTCATCAAACATAAAATGAAACAGAAAAGAAAGTTGAGAAAAAACTGGCAAGTATCCAGAGCTCCTCAAATAAAGACAAAGTTAAACAAGTTAACAAAAGAATTATTAGAGGCCGAAAGACAAAAAAATGTGTCAAATGTCATCTCAAGATTGAGTGCTACAAAACTTACAAAGTACTCCTTATGGAAAACGACAAAGAGTAGTAATCGTGCCATACTCCATTGTACAGCGCTTTATAAAGAAGATAACACTTGGGCGCGTACAAATCAAGAAATAGCAACTGTTCTCGCTGAGTATTTTATGAGCACATTTACAAATCCTAAAATTGATACAAACCATGCACTACCCAAGAACCTGACCCAGAAGAATGTTAAAATTAAGAAGACAAAAATTGCTGAATTAAAAACGATCAGCGCTGTTAACATCAACCCAAAAAAATCACCAGGCTATGAAGAGATAACTGGTAAATTCCTTCTAGAATTGCCTGTAATAGTTATCATTTACATTAGAAACATCTTTAAATGCATGATTAGCAAAAAGATTTTCCCTTCTGTTTGGAAAGTAGCAAAGGTTGTAGCAATACCTAAACCAAACAAAAATGCTTCAAAAGCCAACTCTCATTATCATTAACATGTTGTCTTAAATGATGATTTAATATGACTCAAACTTCCAAATTTCATTTGTTAAAAGTATTACTAGATAAAGATATTACTAGATATGATAGTTGTAATATTAATGGAATAATAAAAAAAAAAATTATATATCTACATATTAAAGAAGAACTTGAGGCATAGTACAGAAAAACTAGGCATTTGGAATGATTTTCAGTTCTATCAGGATAATGATCCAAAGCAATATGCATTAAACACTAAGCTTTGGCTGTTATGTAACTGTCCAAAAGTGATAAAAACACCTCCACAAAGTCCAGACTTAAACCCTATAGAACATCTTTGGGGTCATTTGGATTAAAACAACACGGCTTTTCAAACAAGCAACAGATGCAACAGATTTTAATGGACGAATGAATCAATTAGTCCAATAGCGTACGAAAGAGGTGATAAAACGTAAGGGACGTATAACGAAGTATTAAATTTTAGTTATTGTTACCAAAACTGCATGCTGTTGCATAAATTACGAATATTTTTTTTGCTAAATTTTTTGATGCAATAGAAATGTTTTTCTCTGTTATTTTAATTTTATATTTTTGGAGTAAAAATAATAAAAAAAAATAAACAAAATATAATAGTTGAAAATTGCATTATTTTTTTTTTTCGTTTTATCAACGACTCAATTTTTTGTCTCGTAACAATTAGGATTACAAAATATTTCGCGGCTCTAAGTCACTTGTGTAAACTACGCGCATGCAAAATATGTGCAGTGTTGTATATAATATTATATGTTTTTTATTAAAAACGACGGCTGCGAAAAAAATATGTTATGTTTCAGATTTCAAATAATATAAAAGAAACATTATGGTAACTCGTTTTAAAATCGACAAAAGTTTATTTTTTGTTTGTTCATTAGTAATATTATTATTATTTTTGATTGTTGTTGGCAAAAACAATTTCTAGTTGCCACTCTCAATATACACTTATATTAAAAAATGTTTTTTTGTTCATATATTAAAGTAAATATGATCGACACAATTGACAGTTTATATTTGACTCAATTTTGTTTACATTTCATTATCTTGGATTGCTTAATCTAATATAAAACATACTATATTATAACACTTCTTCGCCGTTTATTTCTGACAATGAAATGTAATGGTATATAAATTGAAATTAATACAAGTTGCTTTTGACTAAATGTCATTTTTCGCTTCGAAGTTTCAAGGTGCTTCTTAGGCGATTCAAACAGTTGAATCAACAGGGTACGAACAGGTCTTCCATGTAAAAGTTCAGCAGGTGATTTACCTCCAGCATTTGGCATTGCACGATTTGTTAATGTTTTACTTAACAGCAGTTTTAAAAGATCTGACGAATTGCACGGCTCACCCGTTTGAGGCTGGATGAAACGGCGCTGTTGTTATATGTTTGATGCCAAGTTTTGAGCAAAAATGTTTGAATGCTTCAGCTGTTAATTGCGGACCATTGTCACTTACGATACTTTCTGGTATACCCTCCACGGAAAATATAGACGACAATGCTGATATGGTGTCAACCGTTGTTGTTGTAGATACTTGTACGATGAACGGAAATTGCGAGAAAGCGTCGACTCATATTAGCCACATTGAATTACAGAATGGGATCAGCTTCAGGTCAGATTACGTATTCACGTGCGTGAACAGGATTTACAATTTTGCACACATCACCATTTTCAGTTAATTGTCCGATGTCTTTGTCAATTCTAATCCACCAGACATGTTGTCGAGCTAGCTGTTTCATTCTTGATACTCCCCAATGACCATCATGAAGAAGTTTAAGAACTTTCTGCTTAACCCATTTCGTACCTCCGTGTGGTACACCACACGTCTAACTTTGAAAATTATTTAAAAATATACAAAAGTAATTAATTCAATGTTTTTAATATTTGTTACTTATTTTGATATTTTGATAATATAAAAATACATATTTCGAACAGTTTTCATCTTTTCATGAGTTTACCTGGTCCGAATTAAAGTATCAAATAAACTGATTTTTTTAATTAAATGAAAATTAATAATAAATAAATAAATAGAAAGAAAAACTAATATATTTGTTTTAACATGTGTTCACAAAAGTCCAAATATAATTTTCGTCATTTTTGCCGGCGCCTTAGTAACAGTTACTTGCCACCAGACGTCAGTGAGTAAGGCGTGTGGTGAACCACACGCTGGGTCCCATAACAATATAATGATGAATAAATGCCGTATAAATGTTTGTCGTTAGGTAATGAAATAAAGTGAGAGTAATCTCTCTAATAAATATCATACTCTTCTAATTAACTGAAACTTGTGTTTTTTGCTATGCATAATAGTAATAAGTCTATTTTAATATTTAATTGCTGGTTGAGTTAGTCTGAATTTGATTGTTTTATATAGGGCTTACATTTGTTCATGCTTATAGCTCTGTAGTCAATTTTTTACTATAAAAAATATTATAATGTCGTGCCTAAGATATCTAAGAAATCAGGAACTATTGCATATCATTGACAATTGGAACGAAGATGACTCATTAATGCCAAGTGACACTCCGCTACCTATTGAATAATAATGTTTGCCACCTGATAATGTTGCTGGTGAATCGGACAATGAAATGATTGACGATGATGAAATATCAACAAACATTACATGCGACTTTAAAATTTTGTTCCCTTTATTGAATTCCGTTTGTCTAATTGTGAGATGGTATTTAGGTACTATTGAAGTTGTATACGAATCAAATGCACAAGAATATGGTGGTGTTGTAGAAATGCCTGAGTCGCAACTATTCACATTGGAACTTGTAAAACTAATACATTTCAGTTATAAGCTGTGAACCCTTTCTTTGGATAGTGGGTATATCTTCCAGTTTCTGCCATACTCCAGTGCAATTGACAAATACTACAAAGAATTGAGAATCGGTGCATTTGTTGTAAATGAATTATTGAGCCATTGTGAGTATCCATTGCAACATACTGTATGATTCCGTTGAACCCATAGTAAATGTGCAACACTATAGCAGAGAGAAAAAAACAGGTTGTTGTCCCACAACCCCAAGTTCTCATCAGCTACAACCGACACATGGATGGCGCTGATTTATGTAACAATAGAGTCGCTTACTATCGTATTGGGAGTAGAAGCAAAAAGTGGTGGTGGATATTATGAGTTCAGTGTTTGGATAGCGCTGCAGTAAACGCTTGGAAATTAAATTGCTTTGTCGCTGCTTCTAACAACACAAAAGAACCGATGCCTCAGTTAGACATCACGAATTTCATCGCCATAAACCTTATTGCATCAGAGAACTCAATGTTCATTGCAGAAGCTACCGCTTACAATGATTTGAAAAAGGAAAGTCACAGTGCAGCAGAAGATGTTTATCTTCCGGGAAATTTACCAAAGCATCAGTTTTTATATACGAGAAGTGCCATTTAAATGTTCATGTAGAAAATTGCTTTAAAATTTTCTATGAAAATAAACAATATTACATTGATCGTAGACAATGACGCAAGTAAGGTTATTTCTTTTTACATAATACAATACATATGTAATAATTCAAATATATTTTTTGATTAATAAATATTTGAAAAGCATGAAACATTGAATTTTATACTTACGTGTGCTTTATACAATTTACAATGAAACTTACTTATTTTTGACTTAAAATAAGAGTTTTTTAAAAATTTCACCATAAAATTCCAAGTTTGAACTTGCCTGCTACTTAATGGGTTAAGGGAGGATAGAATGACAACCCAGTTTTACTCCGTCTGGAGGCAAAGCAAATTGTTGTTTAGCATTAAAGCAAAGCGATGATTGAAAAGTGATCGAAGACCAACATCTTGTGGCATTATCTTTTCAGGCCAACCGTTTGTAACGAGAAAATAAACTCGGCGAATGATTGGGTCATTTTTGACATGTTGACGAATAATTTCAGCGTCGATAGGTGTGTTAAGGTCATTGATGTTGTTACAGGATACTTCGTGATCGAAAGTTTTATCTTCACCAACTGATAAACTAATTAAGCATCGTCATTTCCATGTTCAGTAGTTTTACGATACCCTACATAATACTGATATGCCATTAGAATAATGGCCCATCGCTGCAGAAGATGTGACGTTATCGACGGCAACTGATGAGTTGGATTAAAAATGCTAACAAGAGATTTATGGTCAGTAACCAAGGTGAATTTTATTCCGTATAAATATTGATGGAAACGCTTGACTCCAAAAACGATAGCTAGGCCTTCCTTCTCTATTTGACTATATCGTCGCTGATGAATGTCGAGAGTTTTAGAGGCAAAAGCAATAGGCCTTTCTGTGCCGTCAACGTACGTATGCGAGAGCACGACTCCTATGCCATAGGAGGAGGCATCTGTAGCTAGAACCAACGGTAGCTGGTCCTGATAATGTGCTAGTTGCGCTGCATTGAGAATATGCGTCTTAAGAGCTATAAATGCTTGTTGTTGTGCTGAACGCCATGTAAATTTCACATTTTTTCGGCGCAGCATGTTGATTGGTGCGGATAATTGCGAAAAATTAGGTATAAAATTATGATAGTAGTTTACCTTACCCATGAATGCTTCTGCTTGCTTTAGATCTTTAGGCTTTTAGTCCTGACTCATCTGGCAATATGCCTTTTGCACTAATTTGACGCCCGAGATGTTCGATATTATCTCGCAGAAAGAAACATTTTTCTTGCTTGCACCTGATACCGTTTCGTTGCAAAATACGAAGTACTTGTTCTAGGCGTCTGATGTGTTGTTGAAATATAGGTGCGGAGATGATGTCATCGAGTAATTTCCGCAACCTTCTACGCCTTGAAGTAACTGCTCACGATATCTTTGGAATATAGCTGGAGCGCTTGCAATCCCAAACGGTAAACGTTGGTATTGGAATAACCCAAGCGGAGTGTTGACAATCATTATTGTTTTTGCTTCATCGTCGAGTTCCATTTGTAAATACGCGTTCTTAAGGTCGTTTTTTGAAAATCTTTTTGAATTTTGTGGATAAGATTTTCGCGTATGAGTAAAGGATATTGTTCAATGTCAATTTGCGCATTGACTGCTTGTTTAAAATCCCAACAAATTCTTATGGAACCATCAGCTTTTGGCACTAGCACAATAGACGAAGCCCTTTGAGAAAACTTCACAGGTTTCCAGATATCCGCATTTGTCAATCCATCGACTTTTTTCTTGAAAAGTGGCATTTGCGAAAAAGGAACTTGTCGACTTTTGTAAAACTTTGGATGTGCATTAGGCTTTGAAAAAAACTGACCTTAAAGTTTTTTATTGTACCAAGAGCTGGTTCAAAAAGATCACTATTTCATTTTTGCCAAACCCGAACAATTTTTGTGCAATTTCGCAAATTTGGGCAATTTAGTTTTTTAAATGTTCGCTTCTTTATTAGAGAAACTGTTGCACCAGAATTCATTTGGAAAGACACAATTTTATTACAAATTTCCAAGTTAATGTAATTCTTCTTGCTTTCAGTTTTTACAATACCTGTTAAACTGTTAATTGTTTCAACAATGCCAATATTGTGACTTTTACGGCGGTAATTTTTCTGTTTGTTTTCGTCACCTGAATTACGTTTGTTGCTCTTGTTTTGCTTTGACATGCACACTGGCGCAATATAACCGATTTTGCTACATCTATTGCATACAGCATTTCTAAACTTGCAGTTTTCTCTTGCATGAGAGTTTTCATAGGCAGAACATGATTTGAATTTTACTTTATTATTGTAATTGTTGGAAATACGAGTTTTTTTGATAATTGTACCAACTGTATTAACAGGCATTGAGTTTTTGATCGTTTGTTCTTTAATTGTTGCCACCATTTTAGTGGTTGCTTCGTACAATTCTGCAATCTGCAAAACATCAGCAAGTGTCGGCTACGGCTTTTGGAACGTAGCCGAGCGCACAGCATCATGCGGTGTACGTGTAATAATTTGGTCACGAATGATATCATCTACAAAATTGTGTAAACAATTCTGGGCTGAGCATGAGAAGTTAAATCGGAGATCGGTTACCCACTCTCTGTACGATTGAAGCGGCTTCATTTCCCTTTTGAAAAATACATAACGCGCGGCGACCACATGTCGTTTCGACTGGATATATTTCGTTAGCTTATCCGTTAAATTTTTGAATAATTGTTCTTGTAATTTCGTGCTAACGAAAAGATTTTTTAGCAGCTCAAAATTTTCTGTGTCAATCCACGACAAAAAAAATGATTTTTGTTTCTCACTGCACTGGACTGAATATGCTAAAAAATGTGGATTAAGTTGTTTTAAGTACGATTCCAAGGTTTGCTCCTCTTTCGAAAATTTGTGAAATACTGGAACAATGTTGTGATTTCTTTCAGATACACCGGCAGTACCTTGGTTTTGGAAAATTAACTCCATCCACTCATGTTGTTATTTCAGTAAATTTTTTGGGAACTTTTCCTGTTATTTAAGCAATTGCTTATAAATTTCGCTTTCGCCCGGCATGATTGTTTATTAAATATCGAGCGGCACGAAATAAGCGTGATGGGGATTGAATAATTGCAGTTTTTTACCCTCGTCGCCAACTGAAGTAAATATGACCAACACGATTGACAGTTTATATTTTACTCAATTTTGTTTACATTTTATTATCTAGGATTGCTTAAACTAATACAAAACATACTAGATTATAACACATATATTAAACAATATATATATTTATATTATTTGAACTTCTTCCTGAATTTTACAAGTTCAATTAATTATTATTCACTGCTTTTAACAGCTCTTCATAAACATTAACTGACTTTAACTCTTATTAACTTCTGAGCCCACCGGCTCTACAGAGCTCACTGCTCCCCTGCTTTACCGAGCCCAACTGCTGGTAGACTATTACTCAACTCACACTTCTGCTTACTGTTTTATTTAAAGCAAAATTTCTAAAAGACTTACATATGTTGGATGCCTTAATTTCAAGGTACCCCAAATTACCTCACTTTATTATTAAATAATAGTTTTTGCGTAATTCGCAAAAACGTCAGTAAATTAATTGTATTATTTCAATATAGTTTTCAGCTTGACACATTAAACAGAAAACCAAAAATCAGCATTTCTTACCATCATACTGACGAGCTGAACTTGGTTCTTGCTATTGTGCAAGCCGAAAACGATGCTGCCTACTTTTAGGCATGCCTTGTGATCGAATAGAAAACGAATCAAAAAACTTTTCCATAGTCTGAGCATTTCGATTCACAACAGCAGTCTGCAAAATTTTTGCTAATAAGATTGCAAACAAATTAGATTGCAAAAAGGCAACGGGATATGTTAATATCTCACTAATTATGATAAAAAACTTACCCCTTTGGCTATATACCATATATTATCACTAGACATTTTAATGTCATTTTTAAAATTGGCTTTTACCCAACAGAGTGGAAAACATCCACGATTATTATAATTCACAAATCAGGTAAAGATCCCACGCTTGCCTCTCCATACAGGCCAATAAGCTTATTGCCATGCCTTTCTAAACTCTTTGAAAGAGCACTGCTTTTAAAGCTGAAACCATTCCTTGACGGTCAAAACCTAATACTCTCCCACCAGTTTGGTTTTATGGAAAAACATGGAACTATTGAGCAAGTGAATCGTATAACGAACGAAATAAGACACGCATTTGAGTTCAAAGAATATTGTTCCGCGGTATTTCTTGATGTTAAACAAGCCTTTGACAAAGTATGGCATAATGGACTTTTATATAAGATACGCTGTTCATTACCTTCAAATGTCCACTCAGTTGTAGAATCGTATCTGCATAATAGAAACTTTAAAGTTAAATGTAAATCATATACTTCTAATAATTTCCCAATAGAAGCTGGTGTTCCACAAGGAAGTGTTCTTGGCCCTATCTTGTATGTACTTTACACATCTGATATCCCAATAAGTAGCTCAGTCGTCACCACAACGTTCGCTGATGATACGGCAATTTTATGACGAAACAAAAACGTTGTGCTAGCTTCAAACTAACTTCAATCTCACTTATTTCGAGTGGAGAAATGGTTGTCAAAATGGTGAATTAAAATGAATGAACTAAAATCTAGACACGTCCGACTTAAGGTGTAGACATCTTAAATCGGAGTAGACCTCCAACAATTTTACTAAATAACATTCCCATACTACAAGCAGATAATATAACGTACTTAGATATTCACCTAGTCATACGACTAACTTGACGCAAACATATTGAAGCCAACAAAAAATCAATTGAAGCTCCAAGCGTGTAAGTTGCATTGGCTCATTAATAGCAAATCTTCCCTATGCTTAGAGTATGAAGTACTCTTGTATAACAACATCATAAAACCAATATGGACTCATAGTATCCAGCTATTTGGCAATACTAGTGCTTCAGTTATTAAATTTATACAAGGAGCTCAGTCAAAAATACTGAGAGCAATCACTGGTGCTCCATAGTATATAAGAAATGAAAGTATTCACCGAAATTTACAAATTCCCCTAGTTAAACCTGGATTTGATAATATAAGAAAAAAAGACAATAAAAGGCTGACAGAACATGTTAATCTCCTAGCAAGAAATCTCGCACTTCTATCCACTACTTCCCGCCTAAAAAGAGCTGACCGCCCAGCCATTAATTAATAATCAATAGCTTGAAGTAAAAACTGCACCTTTCTTTTTAGTAATCTGATGAAGTTGAACCGCTTTCTTAATCCAATGTAACCTAACCCATTAATCAAAGTGAAGTTCGTGATATAAGGTTTACTTATTTTATTTTATTTTATTTTATACAATGTATAATTAAAATAAAATTTGTAATATTATGTTAGTCTCATTGTAAGAGAAGATGCAATAAATAAATGTATAAGTATTTAAAAAAAAAAAAACTTGCCAAAACAACAGGTTGTAAACAACCAATAACAATTCTTGGATATAAAAAAACGCACATTACACTTAAACAAGTAAAAAACTAAAAAAACAATGTGTTTTTGCAATAAACATGCAAAAACAATTCTTGAATACAAAAAGTGCAGCACAGTCCCGTAATATTGCGGGATTAAAAGCGTCGACAAGACCGAATAAAAGAGCACAAAAATGTGAAATCGCTCTCTTTTTGCAATCATCGTTGAATAGCGCTGATCAACTTCTTTTGACTACCATCGTGTGACAGTGCAGACGTACTCTGCACTGTCACACGGTAACCAACTATATAAATCGTGTCACATATCAGTCTGGGAGTTTTAATAGTTACCAGATGGAGGAAGTACATAAAAGGCTTTAATAGTACTCTATGGAAATCCTCTGCAAAAGATATAATTTAACACGGGAATATAGTGCGGAAATTGAAGCAAAAAAGATATAAACATAGTTGGGAATTTCCTCTTCCCAGGAAATTGGGAAGAGATCTATATTTTACATATTTTATTTTGTGCCGGGAATATTTACATATGCTGATATGCATATATGCATATCATTTGGTGCATCGAATACAACTGTGATTGTGCGTTGAATCTATACTGCGTATACATATTTTGTGTTTTAAATCAAAATAGCTAGATATCAAGATAGTTTGTACGTTAAACCCATGCTGCGTATATGTATTACTTTTGTGCCTTTGAATAGAGGTAACTGCGGTGACATAGCGTGATTGTCTGTTGAATACACGCTGCGTATATATATTACTTTTGTGCCATGAATCAAGATAGCTACGTCTTCAGATAGTGCCTGTATGTTGAATCCATGGTGCGCATTTATATTACTTTTGTAGCTTTGAACAGAGATAGCTGCGGCAACATAGCGTGATTCTGCATTGAATATATGCTGCGTATATACCTTGTGATAAAAAAAGAACTTATTCGTTCTTTTTTGAATTCCCGCGCTTATCCAATCGGTAAATTTATTTTATTTTCACGCTGGCAACACTATTATGCATATTCTGTCAAATTTTAACGCATGTTGTGCGATTAGTTTTTGTTTGGTGTCTATACAAAGAAGTCGAAAAATTTTCGTGTGGCGATTTTTAGCTGAATTTCATAAAAAAAAATTCGTCGTTGTGATGTGAAAAGAGAAAAGAGAACGCCAAAGTCAGTCCAAAATCAAGGTTATGCTGTTCTGTGACTGTTTTCTTCGATATTCGTGTTGTGTTGCGCTATGAATTTCATTCGAATGGTCAAACGGTCAATAAGGAGTATTATTTGGCCATTGTACGTCGTTTGCGTGAAGCCATTCGCAAAAAGAGGCCAGATTTATGGAAGGAAAACTCATGGATTTTACACCACGATAACGTACCGGCTCACACAGCGTTGGTTGTGTCGCAGTTTTTGGCCAAAAAATCCACCAATATCCTCAACCAAGCACCGTACTTTCCAGATATGGCCCCGTGTGACTTTTTCCTCTTTACCCGACTCAAATTGCCATTGCAAGAAACGCGTTTTGAGACCATAGAGGCCATAAAAGAGAATTTGCTGCGTGAACTAAAGGCCATACCTTCGGCAGCCTATAAAACTTGTATGGAAAATTGAATCAAGCGTTGGCATGCATGTATTGCCGCAGGAGGAGAGTACTTTGAAGGCTATAATAAAGAAAATTATTAAAAATTTAAATTTTGCGTTTTTTTCAACTTCTCTTTCTTTTTTGATCAAATGGTATATTACTTTTGTATCTAGAATATTAGCTACACTGACAGGTTCTATACCTGTGTCCGTCAATTTTTTTTTTTGTGAATGAACACTAGTTGTTATATTGTTATTGCTATATTAGTTATTCTTTGCACATTTTAGTGGTTTATAAAAATATTGTTAGTTTCTAAAGTAAATTGTAGTAAATTAGTTTAATGCTCATGTAACAAAGAAAGAAAAAACTATTGAATTGTGAATAAAAAACGTGTTTGCAAATTAAGCTGAGGCCATAAGAAAACGATTGGCAGGTCAGTCAGAGATTCAAATCTTCTTGTAAGCACCTTGGCTACGGCTGAACTATCCTAGTTATGTTGTTATTGTAACCCGCCGGGACCTGTAAACAAATAAACATGAAGAGATACACAAGACGATTACAAGAGTAGGGAAATGGGGAAAGGAGGTTGTGTTGCGGCGATGAAGGGGCGACGTCATTTGGAGAAAAGCAGCAGTTAGGGCACACATTGTCGATGTGTTTACGTGCTTGTACGAGTTTATGCGTGACAGGTAACTGTTTAGCCCTCGGCTATTTCTGATCTCAATTGAGTTGGACAGTTCTTGCTGCACGGGGGAGACAACGTTCATCTGGGGAGATTTTCGGAGGAGGCCTATTAAGAATCTTGTTGTCTGACAACTAAGGTCTTGAAGAAGATACTGCAACTGTATGGAGGGTCTTTAGTAAACGTTTGTATTCGACCTAACTGATATTGGCTCCATTGCAAAAGGTGTCGCTATAACTATTAAAAGAGAGGAGGGATCGACGAATGCATCTAGGAGGGATAGTACAGTCATCAGCATAAGTTACGACTTTGACTCCCTCGGGGGATCTGGGAGTTTAGACATGTATAAGTTGAAGAGAATCGGTTAAAAGACGCTGCCCTGGGGGACACCTTGTTTCAATTTTTTAGCGTTTAACATTTTACCTCTAAAGTTAACAAAGGATGCTCTGCTTATAAGGTAGTTACAGAGCCATCTCTTTGTAGAGTCAGGGCTAGATGTTTCGACCAATTCATTGAAGAGGGTCCTATGGGAAACTGTGTCAAATACTTTTGCGAGATCAAGGGTAACAAGCACCGTGCGTTCACACGGGCGATTTTGATTAAGGCCATTAGAGATTTGAGTTGTAATTTCGAATATGAGGAGATGTCTGTTTGAGTACTAAAGACTCCAGAACTTTGGCTACTGGTGATAAAAGGGATATCGGTATGAAAGATTCATCTAAGCCTGCCGATTTGTGGAAGGTGGTCCCGTTAAATGAAATCGCTTTGTTGTTGAAACGGGACGGATTAGAAAGTGCTTTAATGGTAGTCCACAACTTACCATTTTGGAACTCGCAGTTATTCAAATGTTCCTTCCATTTATTAAGGCGATATTCGTTCGACATTCCCACCTTAAGGCATTCATTGCAACACACGAGATTATTATATAACACTTGAGATTAATTTACAATACTATAGATATTTTGTAGGAGTAGTAAGATAACCCTGAAATTAAGAACTGTTTTATATGTCAACATATAAAGTGTGATTTGATTCGCTAAATATATTTTTGAAAAATATAAAAGTCTACTAACCCAACTACAGAAACGTTAGATGAACTCTAAAAACTTTCGATTATGCAACCAAACTTGATAAATCCAGAGTAAATCTAGATTAAATCCATATTTATTAATCAAAACCGCCATAACAGATGATATGCTTACTCATAACTCACAATAATGATATAAAAGAATATTGCAACAGGTGTTGGTGTAGTGCCCATGACCTACATCACTATTTAATATGGCAGGTCATTGCATAAAGTAACAAAACTATTGTGACATAATTTATTGAATGCACATTTAACGCTTTGTCGTTTTGACTTCAATCATGTCACACTTTTAAGTTTTGTTTGACTCATGCAGTTACAATTACGCACTTGAAACATAATGTGCGAGCTAAATGTTTAATCATGTGTGGTTATTGTACGTTAGTAATCCAAATTCATTAAGGAAATGTAACACCATAATTTTGATTAAAGAATTGTATAGATAATATGTTATGTATTGAAGTAATATGCATAAGAAATGCATTTAGTAGTAAATAACATATGTTAGAACAGTAAGATAAATATTATGATTATATGTTACATATTGAATTATACATTTTATTAAAAATTAGGAGTAACCAATGCATTGATTGGTTACTCATAAGGAAATAAGAATTTAATAATGAGTTTAGTATATAAGAATAATTTTGTATAAATATCGTAAGATTCTCCAAATAAAATTAGATTCTTTTGTTCACTTAAATGGAGTTAACTGTACTTTGAATTTCAGAGTTATATGTGTAACTTTTGCTGTAAATAACTAAAAAGCGGCTGAAGAGCTTAGAAATTTCAAGAGCGGCTGAAGAGCTTAGTTTAATACTTATTGTGTCAATAGGTTGATCCGTCTTACATCGGGCCAACTTCATAAGGAAAAGCAATTCATTATTTTATATCAAAAACCTGCAGGTCGATTCCACTAATCGCTATCGCTAAAACTCCATCGCTAAAATTCTTTATGTGCATTTTAGCGACTTTTACGATTCTGCTAACTCGTTACGCTTAATTTCTATTCGCTATTTCTCTCAACTTTCAAAAACAGCTGATTTTTCCGGTTAAATCTCTAAATCTCCAAATTTCGTATTCTACTAAAATGGCAATCGCTAAATTCCGTTAAAAACGACTAAACTTTCTTCTAATTTGATTGGCGGTTAATTTTTACTGTCGCTAAAAGTGAAAATATTTTATTTTAAACAAATTGAGCAATTATTTTGTACGTATTTAGTATAATATTCATATTTATTTATTAATTAATTTATTGTGACAGAAATAAACTTGCATTTAAAGTTAAAATGTAAAAAAATAATTATTAATATTACAAAAATTTTATGGCAGTAATATAGGGAGAGTGTGTTTCGTATTCATCAAATATAAACAAATGTATTTTATTTTTCATATTTAATTTTTAAAATTACGCCAAAAATAAACAAATTGCAAATGAAATGCAAGTGTTTCAGGTTTATACCTGAATTTAAAATTCTTTCGCTGCTAAGGTAACGAAATCTTCTTTTTAATAATCCGAAACAACGCTCAATGCAATTTTTCGCCTTTTGATGTTGCACATTATAATTATTATGTGCCGTCGACAAATTATTTCCTCAAGCAGGTGTCATCAAAAACGGCAAGAGGAGATAACCGCTATCTCCTAAAAATACAAAAACAGAATTAGTTTCTCAAAAAATTTAATCCACAATCAAGTTTTACCTATTAACCGGAAATTTCGATCCCCATTTTCGTAGTTTCGAATAAGAAGCACTCTTAAGGCGCTGGCTATCCCTATGGATGCGTCATGTGCAGTGCCGCCGAAGCGAGCATTACAATCTAATATTTTTAGATTATAATCGCACACCTAAGATTAATGCTTATTATTATAGTATGTAAGTAAATTAAATTTGAATCATACCACTTGAACATTTAGCGAATATCCTCCTTTTCTGCAGACATATACATGCTCAATATCTGAGTTAGGGGTTTTAATTTTTATATGAGTACAATCAATTGCACCAATTACCCCCTGGAAACCGAAACTCTTCATAAAATCTGCAAATAATTGTCAATTAACTACATTGTATTTTAACACAAGATTTCGAAGATTTACTTTTCTTTTATAGCGCATAATTCGTAAAATGTTCTGGGCCATTTTATGTATTTTACTACAAAATGAAGATTCATTATATTGGCAATCTCCTTAACGCATCTACTTACAACAGCCTGAAACACATTTAATAAAAAGCTTTTGCCCACAGAACGCTGATAACATCCTATAAATTAAAACAATGAATTCACTTTTTTTGTAATTATTAAACATCAATTTACCTTGAGCAAAAAAGCGCAAACCAACAAGTACACGTATTTCCCTCGAAATTCCATCTGATCGACTTCTTGGTACAATATATGGAGTTATTTCGGAAATAAAAATCTTACATAAATATTTCGAAAGACAAAATATTTCAATAAAACGCGCATCAGATATAGTCAAGGGGTCTGTAAAATTTTGCAAACATTTTCTTTTGCAACGTAAATGATTCCGTGAATCTCTCATATCACCAGAAAAAAAATCTCTTATTAAATAGTCCATTATCTAACTAATCCACACACCAATGTTATATTAATTTAATTTTAATTTAAATTTAACAATGGCTAAATCATTTTTTGTTGCAGTATCTGCTTGTAAATTGCAAATTTAAATCATAATTCCAACAGCCGATATTTGTTTACAATTTTTGTTTTTATTTTAACATTTCAATGCATTTCAGCATTATCCACATCGCCGGATAAATTTAGTGAAGAGATTGTGTTAGTAGAATCGCACGATCGCTTATTCTTCTAATATAAACAAATCACTTATTTAAAAGTTTTAGCGAAGAGATTGGAGTTTTAGCGATAGCGATTAGTGGAATCGGCCTGTTGCTGTTCCATATAATATTATGTTATATGTCAAACTCTAGACTATAATATCACATCGTAACATTACGTGGCAATCCTGGCATATACCAGTAGATGACAACATTACATACTTATAAATAACATCACATGACGATCCTGCCATAATAATATACAAAGTACCTAACATTACATTGGTTTGTTTACAACTCTCACTGAATACTTCACATTACTAAATTTTTTGTTTCAGTATATCGACTTCAAATCTATCTAAAAATATTTTATTCAAGTTCTAATTATATGTCAACTACGATTACCACCTTCATACAATAAAAATTATTGAAGCGAATTATGAAAAATTATAAATTTTTTAAACAATTCGTTTAACTTCAAGTTGTAAATATTTTTTTAATACTATTCAAGATGTTGGGGAAAATAAATTTTGTATGTGAATTTGTAGTAAATAATTGATAAAACTCATATTAACTACTTAAGAATATTTTTCAATCATGTATTTCACTTGCTATATAATCTAACGGCACTTTGCTGGGATAGCGAAATCTTGTGCAAACAATTATCTGGATTGTGATATTAAAAATAGATTAAAGCGATAATCGAAATTAAAGTACTAATTTTGTTGTTTAATCTCACATTTCTCATATAAAAGTTAATCTTCTATTAGGGAAGACTAATTTTTATCAACATTTATTTATTATTTATCTCCTAATTTTCTACAATCTTAGAAAAATTAGAAGAGAAATGTCAAAATCTATTTAAAACAAACATTGAAAGTTTAAAAATGCCGAAGTGAGTAAATTTTTATTAAATTTGTTTAATAATAATCTTGTATATAATTATAACTAAAATTTGTTGAATTATTACAATTTTCTTGTACAATATTGTATTTATATGCTTTGTTTATAGAAATTTATCAAACACGAAACAAAACACAACAGGAGAAATTTCAAAATTAATCTCCAATGTATAATGCAAACATGCAAGGGCGGTTTGATAAGTCAGTGACTTTTTTAATAAAACAAATTTTTTCGGCAAATAAACATTTTATTTTTCTACATAATCACCTTTTACCTCGATACATTTAGTCCCTCGTTTTTCCAATTTTCTTGTTCCCTCCAAATAATAGGTTATCTCAAAGCTCTCAAAATACGCTTTTGTTTCGGTAATGACTTCTTCATTCGACTCAAATCTCTTCTTTAGGTTTGGAAATAGAAAATAGTCGCAGGGGGCTAAATCTGGAGAATATGCTGCATGGATGCTACGCCCATAGGATAAGGATATAGTTTCGAATTAATGGTGTCGTCACACTCAGTTCGAATGATGGCTACAATATTTGTGTTGAATGGAAGCAATTAGTTAGGATCAGCAATTGATTTTATTATGAAAGTGTTGCTTATTGGTTTTGCATTTCTTAATTCTTTAACAGGCTTGATATAGTTCTTTGACGCACCGGTGTCAATTAGTAGTCTTATAATTTTCCCTGCGATAGTCCGCTCTGTGAACGGTAGCAGGAAGCTTCCCCTAAATAATGAACATGGTTTAAACTATCACTGTCGTCATCAATTTCTATCAGCGATTCTTCAGCTAGTTCCTCATATTTCCTCGTTTCTTGATTTTGAGAAATGCTTTCGTGTGACATAAAATTCATTCTCTGCATTTTTTGCCCTGTTAATCTTTCAGATTTATTTCTCCTTTTCATTTTTTGGTCCTTGTATTGACCCCCCGAAAGTAGTATTGTCGTATTTCTCTAACGTATTATAATTAGCATCATTCTCGATGAGCTTGGATCTACATCCATTTTTGCATCTTGCTGTCTTCTTTTAGAATATTGTCTTATAAAATATGGATTTTTCTTTTGATTATCAACTTGACTACTTTTGGCGTAATTGCTTACCTGTCAATATCTGCCCATATTTTTTCATTATTTTGTAGCCTTTGTTCAATTCTGTGAGCTTTATCTTCCAAACTCCTTGCGAAGTTGGTTGCAAATTTATAACGGTCATTGTTTGCCTCAACTTCTTGTGCCAGAGCTAATGCTGCGGGTAAATAGGTTAGCTGAGCCGAGAAAAGAATGTTGCTTAAGGATTTCTTTGTACCTGAAATAAATATGCGCAACGCGTCGGTTCTGCATTTTTCGTTTAAGGATGCTACCAAGGTTCCATCATAAGTCATAATTACTTTGTTGGTAAACAAAGTAAATTTTAGTTCTTCTTGTTCATAGAATTGTAGAAGACTCAGGTTACCCTGACATAGGATAGACAGCTCCTGTTCGATTAAATAAATAAGCCACTGATCAACGTATATACAGTCAAGACGTGCTATTATAGCTTTAAAGTTGAGAACGATGTTAAAGGAGGCTAAAACCATATCTACCGATCCTTCTATTTTATTTCGTATAATGTCAACTGCCTAATAATGCTTCGAACTCCCATCATGGTGTTGAAATAATTTGTAAGCAGTATGAGTCGCTTGTCGCTATGACACGTAAGTTTCTTGTTTGTCCTCAAAGTCAGGCAGAGATTTGACTATGTCAAATGATTCTTCGCATTTTGTTTCTTCATACATTTCTACGTCTGGGACCTTACTTAGGCGTTCACTCAACTCGTCTAATTATTTTTCAAAAATTTGCCTCTGTAAGGCAAGAGCATCCCTAACGGCAGCTTCAATTACAGCTTTCAACTGGACTTCGTTAATTTTTGCACTATAAACAATTTACGGCGTTCCTTTATATCTTTAAGTCTTTATTACAGAGTCTCTATTGGTAATAGGTTTTTAATAGAGAGCTTGCAAGGGAGGGCTATCTCAACAACAACAATATCGAAATAATAGCTGCGTTTCAGCAAACCTGATCCGCTCAATGATCTGGATCATCTTTGCTGAAACGATACGGATCACGTTTGAAAATAATTGGCAACGCATGAAATATGCCAGTTGGGTTTGTGCACAAAATTTTTTGATTTATGTGAATAATTTTGGCGCTAAAAAAATTGGTGAGAAAATTTTGAATACAAAAAATCTAAAAAATAGAAAATAAATAAAATCTGTTGAAATGTCTGAAGTATGAAATGTAAGTTTTTATTTAGTATTTACTTAAAAACTTAAATTTAATTCTATAGTAAATAAATGGAAATTGCAGATTTTATTAGAATTATCGAGCAAAACTGACTTCTCCATTTTCTTTTTAAACACTAGTTCAAGTTTAAGGCAGACCCCAATGCTGTGTCCAAACTTTTGCACCCTTGTTTAAGAAAATCTGGGAACTAGAGTCATTCCCTCTTGAATGGAAGGAGTCTATCATTGTCAAACTGCCGAAAAAAGGCGATAGAAAGAAATGCAGCAACTGGAGGGGAATTTCTTTAATACCAGCAGTTTTCCAAATTTTCAACAAAATAATATTAGAAAGAATCGCCGTAACATTAAACGAGCTTATTCATAAAACTCAAGCAGGTTTTCGCCCTGGGCACTCGTGCATCGACCAAATTAACACGATTAGAATACTTATTGAACAAGCCTCAGAATGGAATGCAACCTTGTATTTAACATTTATTGATTTTGAAAAGGCTTTCGACGCGCTTAAGAGAAGTTACATATGGATGGCGTTAAACGCTAAAGGTATCCCTAATAAGATCATTAATATTCTCAAGAATAGCTACGAAGGGCCCACGAGTAGAGTTTTACATGAAGGTACTCTTAGCGACAGCTTTAATTGCAACAGTGGAGTGCGACAGGGTTGCGCCCTCTCACCGTTACTGTTTATCACAGTGCTGGACGTCGTTTTAGAAGCTGTAGAAGAAAGCCCAATCGGCATTGGTTGGAAGCTGAATCAAAAGCTTGGTCATCTTGAATATGCAGACGATGTAGTATTGTTAACAAACAGACACACTGATATGCAAACTCTTGTAAATAACGTATGTGAGCAGTCATATAAAGTCGGCCTAAAAATTAACGCCTCAAAGACAAAAACAATGAGAACAAAAGCAAGCAATCAATCGCCCATCCTTCTGTACGATCAAATCATTGAAGACGTGCAGGAACTCGAATACCTGGGGAGTATAGTCAACAGCGAGGGTGGCACGTCAAAGGACATCGGCAGTAGAATGAAAAAGGCAAATGGCTGTTTCGCATCGCTTAACAAAATCTGGAAAGCCAACAATGTAAGCGTCGAAACTAAAACCAAAATATTCAACGCCTGCGTCAAATCGACATTATTATATGGGTGCGAAACATGGTCGCTTACGAGGGCCTCGACTCAGAAGATACAATCCTTTGTAAATAGAAGCCTGCGGCGTATTCTGAACATATGGTGGCTTGCAAGAGTCTCCAACGAAGTGCTATGGCAGCGTACCAACCAAAAGCCAATAGAGAAAGAAATTTTGAGACGCAAATATGGCTGGCTCGGCCATACACTTAGAAAACCGACAGATGCAATTGCCCACGCAGTCATGGAATGGAACCCGCAAGGAGTAAGGAGACGAGGTCGTCCCAAAACCACCTGGCGAAGAACAATGGCAGCAGAAACACGCAAATCCTTTAACCAGTTACGTTTTACTGCCAGAAACAGAGAGGAATGGAAGAAGTTTATAAATATTATTTGTGAATAGACTAAGTTCTAGTTTTTAAATTTTTAATTTAATTTTTATAATGAAGAACATGTCTTAATAATAATAATAATAATAATAATGAAGGAAATTTACATATTTTTGTGGTATATGGCTAATATAAATACTTTTCGCGAATTTGGTATTTGTTTTGGCATACCAAAAGCTTCTGTATGGAGAATAATTGAAAGAACTAGTATTTAGCTTATATCAATTGCAAAATTTCCGTTCCACTTTTATCTTTTACATACATTCCACATTGAATCAGAAAGTGAACCAGATCAATTGCTGGTTCACCCCATTGTTTTTGTTTTGCATGTAAAATTGAACGGATCATGTTTGCTGAAACGCAGCTAATATTATTTCAAAAAATTTATTTAGTTCTAGTTGAAAAATTGAAAGGAAACTAGTTACAGCTTCTTCTGAAATATCTTAAGTGTAGAAAAATAAAACATCCTCCTGCTGTCCCGACAGTGGCTGGTCGCTCCCTGGGTTCTTCCAAATGTTATATTGTATTTTGTTTGTATTTCAGCTGCGTGCCTTTTGAGACCACCGACACTTATTATTTTCGTTTGAATTGCTTATATGTTGATTGATGTAAATATTTGTGTTTATAAATATTTCTTTATTTCATATTTATTCACAATTTTACAATCCGTTAAATTTTAATGTAAAAATACTTTTGTTTAAAAATATTTTTTAGTTTGTGTTTAATTCACTTCTCTGCTGCACATTTGCAATGTTTTTCTTTGTAACAAAAATGCAAAACTGGTAAAATTTTCGGCGAATACATATTTTCTTTCTTTGTCCACGCTTCCCACTGTACGGCAAATTTTATTTTTCACATAGCATGGCAGCCATATGCATTTTCTGTTTTTGGCTACTTCTGTTCGGATTTTGTAATAAATAAATCAATTCACTATTTCATATATAGAGTCATTTTACTTTAAAGTGACTTAATTGTTTTTGTTTTTAATTATTAATTAGGTAGTTAAATATCGCGCTTAACAAATTACACGCAATATTGGCTAAAACGGGTTTTTTCACTTCGTGAGTTTGAGCTGAATTTTGATTCAGCGTTAATTCCACTTTTTAAGTGGAGTTATTTGGGCCCCACGTTGGGCGCCAATTATTTATTTCCTTTTATTAATTATTGTTTCCAGATATAATTTATTTAACTCCTATTCTTTATTAAATATACGCTTCACACAACCCACACGTTCCGAACTGTCCGAGCGACGATCGACAACTGACTGTATCATTCGTGAGACGAGTATACGAATCTCGTGCGCATGAGTGTTTAAAGAATTTGTGTTAGTCTTCGGGTATTTTATTGTGTTAACTTGTATAATGCAAAAATTCAGATTCAGTTAATTTCACAATGTAAACGTAGTATTGTACTATTCTTTTCCATTGTGTTTTATTTAAAAACTTCCAAAATAAAATGTTGATATGTTTCTAAACAAACTGGTATCCAGGAAATTATAATCACATTACACAAAAACTCAAGTAAAGTATTATGTATTATTATTTCGATAACTGACTCGTTTGCTTCAAGATTCTTCAATATGCTTAAAAAAAGATATTTCTTTATTATTTATTAATGTTGCTTAGCCCTCATAAGCAAAAAGTTTTATGGCAGCAATTTTAATTAATCAAATAACATTAAAGTTCTTACAAAACAATTTTTACTGTTTAAAATCTATTTAAAAATTCAATATATATTACAATATACTTACAAATATAAATAATTATATTTTATTTTAATCGATGCAGAAATCTCACAGTAAATATTTTTAATGTTTTGTTTATTTTGTATGTCATATTCACATTGTGCGCAGGCCTAATTTCTCAGTGGATGGCCCACGATCGATACCAAGACGCGGTATAAAATCCCGGTTACTTCAATTTGGTTCTAGTTCTGGGTATGAATCAAAATAAATACATGTAATAATAATAGAACCAATTAAAGTAAATATTAGTATATGTTTAGGCTGTTGACAATTTTTTGTTATACATGGAGCAGTTAAATGTTACCTACTCTTTAAAAAAAATTAATTGTGTGAAATTAAAGCATTTCAAAATAATGGCAGCCTTTGACATATATCTATATTTATAAAATTGTTTAAAAACTAACCTAAATTATAGAATCTTAATAATAAATATATTTAGGATATGGTAATTCTAACGTGTAAGAAAAATATATATTAATGAAATAGTAATTTTTTAACGGAACGTTACAATTTACAACACTTTTAATCACTGAAAAATACATCTTTAGTCACTTTCATTGACTATGTTATTTAGAAATACAAAATTATATAACAAATACAAAACTACTTTACTAACAGAAAATTAACAATTCAATGTGCTTTTTGTTTAGCATTGCCAGGTGTGTTGCTTTCTTCAAATGTGACAATCGGATATTTTTACGGGTTGCCCTTTCCAGAATTGTCTGTTGTGAAAACCTTACCTGGTTTTTCTTTACGTGCGTGTGTAGGTTTTTCGTCACTTCCTTCACATCTACTTCTTTAGTAGTGACCTTAGACGTTAAAAATGCTTTCAACACTGCTGAGTGGAGTAGCATCTTAAATGCACTGATGAAAATGAGAGTCCCAGAATATCTTTTGAAAATTATAACATCGTATTTTAAAGACAGATTACTCTTATATGATACAGAATCCGGACCCAAAATATATAGGATTACGGGAGGGGTCCCCCAGGGATCAGTTCTAGGGCCAATTCTTTGGAATATCATGTACGATGGTATCCTTCGAATTAAAAAGCCGGACGGAGTGCACGTAGTTGGGTATGCAGATGATATTGCAATAGTAGTGGTTGCAAAAACTCTAGACGAAGTGGCTAGGAATTGCAGCGCTACTATTGCAGCAGCTAAATCGTGGCTGCAATACAGCGGATTAGAGCTTGCTGAACATAAAACTGAGGTGCTATTAATCACAAGTAGGAAAAAGATTGAACAACTCTCAATTAAAGTGGGTGGAGTAGATATACAATCTAGCCCCCAACTTACATATCTTGGTGTAACCTTAGATAGTAGGTTGAGTTTCAAAACTCACCTAAAACAATCGGGAGATAAAGCATCACGTGTCTGCAACGCATTATCTCGATTAATGCCAAACATAGGAGGTCCCAAGGACACCGCTAGAGTTCTTTTAGCATCAGTCTCCAAGTCGGTGATGCTTTATGCTGCTCCGGTGTGGGCACATGCTACAACCATTAAGTCGTATTCACGTGTAATGAAAAGTGCACATAGATTGTCAAACCTACGCATCTGCCGTGCTTACCGTACAGTATCGGACGATGCTGCGGGAGTATTGGCTGGACGCATGCCAATAGACTTTAAAGCGTTCTTGGAAAGAGACAGTTTCTTACAGCGCTCTCGTCGGCGAACGACTGAAACTGGGCAATCTCTGTCAGAGTCTTATCTAGATATAAGAGACAAATACCTAAATGAATGGCAACATAGGTGGGACCATTCCCAAAAATCAAGATGGACGCATTCGTTAATTCCAAATATAAGAGTTTGGATTAACCGAGAATCTGGAGACTTGGGATTTCAATTAACACAGTTTCTTACGGGGCATGGCTGCTTCCGTGAATACTTATACCGGTTTAGGCCAGCAAGTAACCCCTACTGCCAGTCCTGTCCAGATAAAATTGAGAGTCCTGACCACATAATTAGAGACTGTATAAGATTCGTAGATACTAGACAAAATCTAGAGACACTAATTGGGGAATCCAGCCCTTCTACTATGGTAATGCAGATGTTGGCAAGCATCGAAGAATGGAGCTTTTACAAGAGCATAATCTCTAGAACAATAAATACTGTTAGAGCGGACGAAATACTTAGTACACAATCGGAGTGAATGCACGCTAAGTGCTCTTCTAACCTGCCCTGTGAAGGAATACCTTAACTGGTCGTACTGCAGGGATTTTCAGGATTTTGAGTTGAGAATGTAGGGGACTTTTTAATCCGTAGGCATGTATGACTCAATTTGAGTCGTGCATAATTCGGGCATGCAAATGGTACGGGCCATTTGTATCTTTTGAAGATTTTTCCCCCAGGTCCGATACCACAAAAAAAAAAAAAAAAAGTAATCAAAGCAGGTTTGAGCCTTTCTGCTGAAACTGTGGTCTCCTTTCCCTGCATATCAATAACGAAAGTGTGGTCAGTTGGTCTGCTGAGTATTTTAAAAGGTCCAGTGTACGATGACTCCAACGGGCGACGAACAGAATCAATCCTAAGCAGGACGTGTGGGCAGTTGTAGAGGTTTTTCAACCCAAATGAAGCATTGTTCCAGTGATGTATTGCGGGAATCGGTAGCACTAATCGCATGTATTTGCGAAACTCCTCTATGAAAATCTGCGGGCTGGTGCATTGTTGGTCGTTCTCAAAAAACTTGTTCGGTAGTCGAATAGGGGAACCATACAACATCCCAGCAGCTAAAGTTTGCTAATCTTCCTTGAAACACGTTCGTAGGCCTAGCAGGATTGTTGGTAGTAATTCTATCCAGGATTCTGCTTCGTGACACATTAGTGCTGCTTTTAAGGAACGGTGCCAGCATTCAATCATACCATTTGCTTGTGGGTGGTATGACGTGGTGTGGACGTGTTTTGCTCCTATCATTTTTGTCAAGGCTTTGAAAAATGCTGATTCGAATTGTAGGCCCCGATCCGTTGTTATGGTTTACGGGCATCCAAATCTCGCCACCCAGTTTAACCAAAAGGCAGATACTATGGTGTTTGCAGTAATATCTTTTAAAGGTATAGCTTCAGGCCACCTTGAAAAACGATCAATCATTGTTAAACAATAGGGATACCCATTACGCATTGGCATCACAATGATGTCGATATGTACATGGTCGAAACGGTTGTCTGCCAGTATTGTGTCTGTTTTTTTTTGCTCGTTGACAGGGTAAACAATTTCGCGCCCATTCAATTATATCTGTTCGCATGGAGGGCCAGACGTATTTTTGTTTTATCTGATGCAGAGTGGATCTTCCACTGGAGTGTGACACGCCGTGAATTGATGCGAAAACTTTATGACGCAAAGATACTGGCATGTATGGTCGAATTATTTCTGTAGACACATCTCAGAACAAGAAATTGTTGTCGTTGAAAACAATTGCTTGTAGCTTCGAAGATGTTTCCCCCGTACAACAGTGTTTTTAATTCTTGATCGTTTTGTTGTTCCTCTGCAACGGTTGATAAATTGACAGCAGTTGGCGGCGATATAAATGAAATACGAGAAAGAGCATCTGTCACAACATTGTCACTCCCAGATAGGTGTACAATGGTTGTCGAAAATTGAAAAATATAATCGAGATGGCGGAGCTGCCGTGGTGACGCCTTCTCTGGTTTCTGTTTGAAAGCATATACCAGCGGTTTGTGGTCCGGTTTAATGACGAAAACTCTTGCCTCTAGAAAGTGAGTGAAAAAACTAATGGCGCTGTAGATTGATAATATTTCTCTATATATGCGCTGTAATTTTTTTCAGTTGCTGAGAGTTTTCTCAAAAAAAACCCGAGTAATTAGTGCAGCACTCGCAACGCTGTGATTATAGTTATTAAACGCATCGAGACTTTCGGGGGTGCAAGAGATTTTTCGTTTGTCATTCTTTTTAAAGTTTCGTACCAGATCACTAAGCTGTGCTAGATGTTGCGAAAAGTGTGGTATGCAACGCCGATAGTAATTCAGAACACCTAGAAAACGTCCTAGATCACTGACTGTGTCAAGTTGTTTGTAATTCACTATTGCTTCAATGCGATCCTGTGGTGGTTTAATGCCATTCTTGCTGACCGTGTAGCCCAGGAAAGGTGCCAATCCTTTCATGATTGAGCAGCCAAGCAAGAATTTGTCTATATCGTCTCAAATATTGTTTTAACGAAAAACTCGTTCCAATTGTACAAACCATACCGTTGGATTGGTTTTGTTGAAGTTCGGGACTCTCACATTGTGTTTCAGGTTTATTTCTGTGGAGTCTACTTGTGTATTTGTAGTTTGTTCCGCGTTCAACGCCATATTGTTATGTATTTGTCTGGAACGCAGTTTGCGAGTGTATTCTTGCATAAGATGCACTACTTGGTAGAGTTTTTATTTGATTTTTTAACGGAGTCACCAGTTTAGTCGTTCCAAGTTTTTTTGTTCTGATACCTGTGATGACGATGGTGCGTGTTGGATGACCCCGTTAATAGTTTTAATGAATGTTGTTTAGCACTTCTTAAACTAATGTTATTTTACACTTTTAACAAATTAGTTCTGTAAGTTTTTTACTTTGCGCGTCGGGGTCACCACATTGGTCGTCTTCATTGACTATTTCATTTAGAAATACAAGATTATACAACAAATACAAAACTACTTTACTAACAGAAAATTAACAATTCAATGTTCTTTTTGTTTAGCATTGCTAGGTGAGTTGTTTTCATCAAAAGTGACAATCGGATATTGTACCGTTGCCACACATCAAATATTCTGTTTTATTAATGGTCTGTTCCACGAGCTACTCGTAGTAAAACTCAAGTAAAACACAAGTAAAGCACAAATTGTGAGTAACACAAATAAAGTGCCAAATTTCGCTCTTTACATAGATTTTCATGAAACAGCTTTGGGTAAAGTGTGGGAGCACACCAGCGCCGTGCAAATAAACAATACAAAAATTTACATTTAAACCAAGACAGCTGATTCACACACTAACACAAATTTTACTTGAAAGAAAATGTACGAGTAAAGTCTGTGTAGCATTTTCGAATTTCGGCAGTGATTACATTCTCTATGGAACTCTCATTTACTCGCAAATTTGCTGGTGGAACACACGTGTGTATAAGTACACAGTGTTACTCAAAGTTACTATAAGTAATTTGTGAAATAGACCTAATATGCAGAGGCGAGGCGTCGAATGGTTCAGAGTGTTCACTGAACACCTTAACATAGCTTCCTTCTTGAATTTTTTTTTATTAGGTAAATAATCTCGCTATGTAGCTACTGTAACGACCCAATTTTTGTCGTCATATAAAAATTAGGGTTACATAAGTTGCGCGACCCTAACGTATTTGTTTAAAGAAATAAAACCTAATGTGTTTTGCAAAACATGCAAAAACAATTCTTAGATGAACAAAATACACAAGTGAAGTAAACAAGTAAAGACACAACTAATATATTTTTTTACAACAAGCATGGAATGGTCACGTAGACATGCAAAAACAAATCTTTGGAAAAAAACACACAATGCGAGTAAAACAAGAAAGCAACCGAGAACTTAATGCAATTTTGCAAAACATGCAAAAACAATTCTTAGATGAAAAATACACCATTGAAATAAAAAAGCCAGTTAGCGGGACTAAAAGCGTCGACAAGATCGAATAAAAGGGGACAAAAATGTGAAATCGACCTCTTTTTGAATACCACCTGCGAGCAGAGTGGACGAGTTTTTTTTGCTGAAGCGACCGAGGTTAGAGCAGACTTACAGCCGATAAGTGATAACAGTTGTGGAGCCATTGCACGCACAGGATACCGGTCTGGGAGCTTTAAAAGTTGCCAGATAGAGAAATCTCATAGGAGGCTTCAAAAGTACCCTATGGGAAATCTCCGTCGAAGGTATTAACTGGCACGTGGCTTTGGCGGATACTAGAAGCAGACGGAAATACTGAAGAACTGAGTAACAGAGGAAGTAATAAAATATTGGTAAGCTCGTATCATAATTAATACTCCATATTCCTGCGTTTGCGGCTTGTGTTTTAGTAAATTAAATACGCTGGGGAATCATAATTAATACTCCATATTCCTGCGTCTACGGCGTAGTCCGCGGTAATTGAAAAGGTCTGTGCTTCGCTTCATTCAAAAAAAAACCATAGTCTACGAGTATTAAATCCGGTATTTGCATATAGTGAACCAGATAAATTCTATTTAATTTATAAAATTGTTTATGTATTTTTTTTGGATAAACATTATTTTTAGAAAATTGAATTATGTATGTATTTTTTTGAATAAATACTATTTTTTTAGAAAATTGAATTGTAACAAAAGTAAAGTAGAATTTGCATATATATTGAATAAGATAAACTCTCTTTATTTAAGAAAATTTAATTTATTGTAAACGCTATTGAATTGGAATAATATATATAATAACAATAAAGAAGAAGTGAATATAAAAAGTACCGTGGTTTTGAATAGAACAGAGACTAGGGACGGATGAATCATAAGAAATTACGCTGTGAATCGGAGTCGAGTCCAAAAATACAAATTGTCTTGTAAGAACACTGGACACTGCTGAACTATCCCAGCTATAGACAGCCCCACGTAAAGGGGTTCATTACACTACTTAACATTTTTTATAATAGCTTTTTAAACAGATTAACATGATTATTTTATTAAGGTTTTGGATTACATAAATTTCTATTTATATCACATTTTCGGACAAATTTAAATACACTTAAAACAAAGAAGTTAACGAATTGATACAAATAATTTAAGATGATATTAAATATATATAATCTATGAAATATATTTCTCCCAAACAGCAACAATTGCAATCCTTTCTTCTAATTTTTACTTTTTGTACGACATGTCAGAGAAGTTTGTTTATTCTGTTTTTAAAAAACATGGATTCAAATCTTATGTTTTCCATATGATATATAAAAAAAGAGCATACAGTTTAAAATCAACATGGAACAATTTTAAAAACATTCTAAACATTTTACATACAACTCGTGCAAAAACCAAGTTTTTTTTACTTAATATGGCATTTACACTGACCTCAAATGGCTCATTTCAAATGAGTTATTTAAAAGTGTCTACATTCATTGCAATTCATTTGTTCTCATTTCGAACAGCTGATTTTTCAACTTGCCTGTTAATTTGATTTTTGGCGTTTGCTAAAAATTTGTTAGATGAAGCTTAAATACATCTTCAAACCTTACAACATAAACTGAAAACTTATTTTTAGCTGCGATTTATTTGTTTTTGGGAAATAGGAGTTCCAAAAAGAGGTACATCGTTCTCAAGGAAATGCAATCACCAAAAATTTGTTTAACTTTTTTTGTAAATATGTCAAAAACAGCTTTCTCAAACTGTCAAAATGCCATGAAAATCTTTTATTTAAAGTATGTTCCTAAGATGTAGAAACCAGCTAATTACGGACACCGTACAATTTTGAAGTAAATTAGAAGGAGGGGTCATAGCTCAGTCAAGGCGGATCTAGACTCTGCTACAGACTACATGACAGCAATACTAGATTTCAATACCAGAATTTCCACTCTTTATTCAACCAGAGATAGCTGGGAGCTTGGATGTATAACAATTAACTCTGCTGTTACCATTTACACAGATGACTCAAAGATGGAGTGCAGTACGGGAGCAGGTATCTTCTCGAAAGATATACAGATAAGACAGTCCTGCTGACTCCCTGATACTTGCAGCGTCTTTTCGGGTGAGATATAAGCTATTGAAAAAGCGGCCAACCTTATACAACAAAGTACAATTCATCCTTCGAATATCACGATTTTTGTAGATAGTCAGGCCGCGCTGAAAGCAATTGCATCTAAAACATTTACATCCCAGACTGTATTAAAACGTCGCACCTCACTGATGAGCATCAAACATCACAAGGTCTCTCTTTCCTGGGTTCCTGGGTATAGCAATATTGAAGAGAATGAACTAGCAGATGAGCGACCTCACAATACATATACCAATATGTGAACTGTTTAGGATGATAGAGGAAATCACCAACACGGTGACAAACAATTTATGGACTAACCGCGAAGTCTTTGATGTCGCTAGAACCTTATGGTCTATGTTGGACAAAAATAAAACGAAAAAAATGAAGTTGCCAAGATGAAGAAGAGGTAGAATCTACCAACCACTTCCTTTGTCTCTTTTCAGGACTTCAGACAAGGCAACTGCAATGTCTCGGGAATCACTTTTTGACTGGCTTGGAAGAGATACCGAAAGCACATTTATCGAATCTCCTCAACTTCAACTGGAAAACCAAATGGTTGAACAAGGATTAAAAAGGTTAGCCACTCGCCTCTCCCCGCAAAATTTTTTTTAAGCCACCACAATGGGCAATATATGCCCATATATGGAAGTTCTGACAATGGTCAGCACGCGTCTTCCGAACCTAACTTAACCAAGGGTATGTTCAATGTATTCATTTGCATTTGGAACATATTTGGAATTATTAATAATATTTAATATTTTAAATATTATATTTTATATAATATTTTAATCTCGTTGGAAATCATTTATACAGAATGAGATCCAATGGAACTCATTGAGGCTTGAGATTTGTTATGTTCAATTTTCTTTGCGTGTGTTATATGCGAAGTTAAGGTCTCGCACCGTGTCAAGTCCACCTAGCTCGTCAGAAAAAGAGTGGGTCGTACCCTACAACACTATAAAAAAACCAAAAACAAGAAAAAAACAAATAAATATATAGAAAAAATCATATAATTTTAACGTAGTGGAAGTAGTAAAAGGCCCTGACAGACTTCTTACAGCTCCCTAATCTTACTAATCTTTCTTGTCCTGTGTAACTCATTTTCTTTTTACATCAACCTATCACTGTTCCCTCTTTCACGTACACCAGTCACCTACATTTCTTGTAATTAAGCCCTCATGTTTAAAGATTTAATTTTTTTCAAATTTTCAAATTTTGACTATGCAACATATCTAAATAAAATCACCAAAAAAGAAAAGAAAAGAACCAATTCATATTATATTGATATTATATTTGGTTTTAATCCAAACAAACAAAAATACATATATAATAAAAAAACCAAAAAAAAAATATATAAATAATTAACATTATTCATTTACTAAATATAATAGTATTTAGAAATTATTGATATTAAAAACCAAAAAAAAATATACAAAGAAAAAAAATTAAGAAAAGCAAAAAGAAAAGAATATTCCTGAACTAAATTTTAGATCTAAATTAACGAAAGAAAAAAACGAACGAAAAAATCTAAATAAATAAAATACACAAAAAAATATAAAAAAAACAGAAAGGAGTATTACAACTGGCACTCTTTTACAACTCGTAAATTCACCTCCTCGTTGATGACGTCACTAGCAAGAAAACCTGTAAGTAGACTAAACTACAAACTCTCTTAATACTTGCACTCTTGTGCACCTTTATGGTGTATAGTTCTCTGTCTATATACATACTGTAACATAAAATTTACGTTCGTAAATTTTACAACACAAAAATATAATAATACAAAAAAAAAATATATATATAATAATAAAATAAAACATCAAAACAATAATAAAACTTGTAAACAACACACTGTTGTAATTACAAGAACAAATCTACTGTTTGCTTCGCACCTCGCGGATATAAAAGGCGAAGCAAAAGCACAAGAAAGGCATTCAGCGAGGCATCGAGCCAAAGAACAGGTCGCTCCATAATATACGTGCTGAAACATCAAGAACCGAAATTCACATCTCGATTCCCATTTGTATTTTATTTAATAGAAATACCCATTTCTATTAAAATAATTATTACTAACGAAATTAACATTTCGTTAGTAGTAATAGAAATGTAAATTTCTATTACTTATTTATTCATAACGAAATCAAATTTTCATTAATAAATTACTCGGTAAGGTGATAATTGCACATGAGTATTATCACCCATACCAAATCCATTGCAGAGAGAAGAAATTCACATTTCTTCAAAACACATTGTCAGGGGCGATGAAATTAACATTTCTACACCAAATTCATTGAACAGAGAAGAAATTCACATTTCTTCAAACATGTCAGGGGCGTTGAAATTAACATTTCTACGCCAAATCCATTGCATAGAGAAGAAATTCACATTTCTTCAAAACACATTGTCAGGGCGTTGGAAATTAACATTTCTACGCCAAACCAACTAACTTCACCGAGGAAGATAACCACATCATTGCACCAACGCCACCGTCCACCGGGTATTCAAACTTTCCACTGCTCCTATCAAATAAATTTATTGTAGGACTGGACCTGGAATCCGGCGAGCAAAACCCCGGCCAGAAAGGTTCGTTACAATACATACATACTATGTTTATATACCTATTTCTATGGAAAATTCAGTTTAAAGGTTAAAACGAAATTAAGGAAATGGGCCTTAATTTCGTTGAAACGAAGGCTGACGTTAAGGAATATTTTTTTTGATTTGTGTGAAGAATTTTGGCGCTAACCGAATAAGTGAGAAAATTTTGAATATAAAAAACCAAAAACTAGAATAAAAAATAAAATCTATTGAAATGTTTGAACTATTAAATGTAATTTTTTATTTAGTATTTACTTTAAAAATTAAATATAATTCTGAAGTAAATAAATGAAAATTGCGGATTTTATTAGAGTCATCAAGCGAAACACTAGTTCAAGTTTTTTAAGCTCATCGGATGAAGTGCATCTGCTTGGATTTATTAGAAATTTTGTGAAAACGATCAATAATTTTTCCGATGAAGATTCCAGGACTTCAAAGATGTACTACTAATTATTTGCTTGGTATGTGCGATTAAAAAAATACGGTTGTTATTTATTAATTATGTTTCATACTTCAATAAATTTGTTGATAAATTCCAATCAACGAATATAAAATAACCGTGGTAGTCACAATCGGTCGAGTGCAGAGAAGGAAACTTATATATTTTTATGGTATATGTTATGGCAAATACGTATACTTTTCGCAAAATTGGTATTTGTTTTGGCATATGAAAAGCTTCTGCATGGAGAATAATTGAAAGAACTATAGAGTGGCTCATATCAAGCGGATACCAATTTATAAGATAGCCAAATACGGCCGAAGCAATTGCTAATATGGCAAAAGTGGAAGCTACGAAAAAATTTCCGGTCATAATTGATTGCATAGACAGCACACATATTCAAATAAATGCACTACACCATAGCAAGGAGGGAGTTTTCGATGAAAATGGTTTATTTATAGACGCATATATTGGAGAGTTTGATTCCTTATATGACAGCCGAATTTCACGGTAATCACAACTGTCTACTACAGCATCATTTCCATACAAATGTCCCAGTGGTACTTTTTTTTAGGATATTCTGCATATCTGCAAAGATTGTCATAGAAGACACTTGTGAGCGAATGAAAGCAAGGTTTCGTCTAATGTTATATTTTATGGAACAACAAAGAACACCTTCTATAACAAATTTAATTATGTGCGCGTGCATATTGCATAATACATGCTACGAAATGATGCAGTTCATAGGTATTAAATTTATTCAGAATGAGTATGCCCACGAGGAAGACATAATAAATCCTTATTATATCTTATGTAATATCTTGTTTTATTATTATATAATAAATTTTATTATTTTATTATTATATAATAAATTTTATTATTTTATTATTATATAATAAATTTATTACATAATAATAATAAATTTATTCCTTTATCGTGGATTACTACACGATTTTTAGGAATCAGATTTTTAATTCGATTTTATAAATTTCTTCTATTTTAAAAACTTTGCAGGAAGATATCTGCTCCTGTATGGGCATCCGAAATTGTCGAGACTATAAAAAATGTCTGTGTCTTTAACAGTTTGTGCAGCCTTGGCTATTTGTGGATAAACACCAGTAATCATAGCTTCTAATTTGACAGACACGAGTTTTAAGCCTCGCACATGTATAAAGACAAACGTTTTTTTGTTTCAATGAAAGCTTACAAAGAAAGTGTGATTTTAGTATCGGGCGCATCGGTAAATATACAAGGAATTGAAAATTTTAATATTATAGTAAACAGTGAAAAAATTATACTAAAAGATGTTTTGTATGTTCCGGACTTACATTCTAATTTATATAGAACTATTTTATCCATATTATATCTAATATGGATAAAATAGTTTTAAATTCACGTTTTACGTAAATTTAGAAAACAACAAAGAAACTGTAAATACGATTATTAAAAAAATAACTTTTTAACGTGCCATAAACGGTTCGAACATTTAAATATTAAAGATTTACTCACCCTGCATGTAATAATCTTAAATTCGCCACTCGATGTTAGCTGCAAAACGTGCGCGATGTGTCAAATAACAAGCAAATCCTATAATGAGTATTCTGAAATTATATTAAAAGACATATTAGACTTGGTGCATACGAATATTTGTGGTCCCGTGCAGATAAATTCATTAAGATGAAGTGCGTACTTTATAACATTGACGATTTTTCAATATATATTGAAGTTAAATTTCTTCATAAAAAATCGGAAGCTCTTGGTGCGTTCAAAGAATATCTGATAAGAATGAAAAAAAAAGACTGAAAGAAAGCTTAAGGTAATGTGGAGTGATAATGACCGAGAATACCTCTGCTCAAAAAGTACCCGACTTTTGTTGTTTGTTAACTATTCCTTAAGTAATAGAGCTTTTTCAAATTTTTTTGATACACCCTTTCTTGACATATGGTACAAATTTGAACGCCATCTGTCAATTAGTTTGTTTACAGCAGCTGTTAATGTGAGACTACCTCAAGATGTTTACTATGGAAAATTCTTGTTGTACGCGCTTTTTTGACCAAACGCGGCACCATATTCGCCAGATCTGGCGCCGTGCGACTTTTTCGTGTTCCCGAAACTCAAATTGCCCTTTCGTGGTAAGCGTTTTGAGTCGATTGAATCGGTAAAAGAGAATTAGCTGAAGGAACTAAAAGCCATACCTGCACGGGCCTACGAAAAGTGTATGGAAGATTGGGTTAAGCGTTGGTTTATGTGTATAGCTTTAGAAGAAGCATATTTAGAAGGAGATAAAATAAATTTGGAATAAAATTTAAATTTGTGTGTTTTATTTACAAAATCCGAGTAATTTTTGAGCAGAAGGTATATGAACTCAAATTTTTTAAGAATTAGACAAAATGGAATTGTGTATCAAACAACAGTGACTTATTCAAACTACAGTGATATTACTGCAGCATACCTACATGTCGAATCCGAAAATGAAATTTTTATGAAACAGCCCCCAATGTTTAGGACGAGCTGAATCCGGACGCCGTGTGTCGATTAAAAAAATCAATCTATGAAATAAAAAAATTATGAATGAAATAAAAAAATTACAACAATTTTAATTAAAATGAGTTTTAATCGGTGTCAGTCTGATAATTATATTTACGGCAAGAAAACGGAAAATATAACTACACTGATTGGACTCTATGTGGATGATATGTTGGTTGAATGTTCCTCTAAAAAACAATTGACTGAAACAATTCACGAATTAAATCATTATGTTTAAGTTGTAGATCGTGGACCGGTAAAACATTTACCGGTGCGATTTACATTCACCAGGAAAAGTATGTTAAAGAACTTTTGGAGAGTTGGAATATGAATAATTGTAAGGCGGCATCTACATCAGAAACTAATTAAGTAGTTTTAAAAATCGATCCTTTCTTTCCTTTCCAATTTTTAGCGAATTTGCTGGTGTGTTTTGGATCGTTATCTTGCTGGAACATCTATTTTAAGAGCATATTCGAACTAGCATATGGCATCATAACATTCCTTAATATATCAACGTATACATTTTGGTCCATGATCCTATGGACCCACATCGCTATATCAAAAACAGGCCCATACTACAATTTTAAGGCCACCGTCCTTAACTGTCTTGACAATATAATTTGGAAGATATTCCATGTTTAGAGGTCAACGTACATACTATCTAGAACCTACTCCATCAAACAACACAAGTTTAGAATCATCTGTCCAATGGATTTTGGCAAACTTCAACCGCGCTTTGATATGCCTTTGATTAAGTATTGGCACCTTTCGTGGGCTTCACGCATTCAAATTTTTTCTTATCTCTATATTCCATTTTACATAAACAATATGCAAGCGATTAACTAACGAAAAGGATTATGCAAAAAATCGTTATATATTTTTGCTTCTGTTGCACTGCTATTTCATTGAACACAGTATATTAATGGAAGGGAAAAATTAATAAATTTAAAAATTTTTTATAAAATTTCATTATAATTAATGTAATTTTTATATTTATTTTTTCAATTTTACCATTAAAAATCTGTGACTCAGTTTTTATATCAGAGAAATGCAATGAGTCATAATTTTAACACTTAAAGTACACTCATAAGGAACCAAATAAAAGTGCGTATAAATATTTTTCTTATATACTACTTATATGCATTCTCATTCGCCACAGAAATGATTCATAAGTGTTTTCGTTTTGAGTGCCGGTGCTAATGAATCAGCGTCATAAGTATCAAATGACTCATGGATTACAGCGTATACTCGAGTAGTATATATTAATAAACGTATGTATGAATGAATATCGAAAATGAATGTCTCGGTTAGGCATTCGTAAAAATTTTGTGTGAGCGCTGTTGTTCGCTAAGCCAATAATTTGTGTGTGCTTATAATATGTGTTATACTTTTAGTGTATGTTGTTGTTGTTAACATTGTAAATGCATGCATTTTGTTTATGTTATTAAATATTATTTGTGCATTAAATTACTGGTTGTTTCAGTAAGAAATTATATGTACAATAAACAACATAAAATGACTTGCATCACTTTTATGTCAAGTGGCGGTGTTTATGAGTATTATAAGAGAAAAGTATAAATCATTATAAGTGCTGTCTGCTGTATGTATGAATCAGTTAGAGTCGAAATCACGAAAAAAAGAGGTTGAATGCATATAAATGAAACAAAGCAAATGATTCCAGTATGATCCGAGTGTTGAGTACTTATTGCAGGTCTCTGGTTTGTATCAACTGATATCTTTTATGTTTACGTCATCAAACCAAAATTCAATTAGTTCTTTCATTTCCCATTTTTTTTATTAAATGGATTCGGTTCTATAAGTTTTTGAATATGGGTATATTAGTTTTGTTAAAGGCAATCACTAAGAAAAACAATCATTCCTAATTAATGAGCATACAATTTGTCATAATAATAGTTAATTATTTCAGATATGTGTTTACTATACTGAGTTATCTAATTGGCGTATTTATATTTGCTACAATCGTTGGACAAGTTGGTAATGTAATAACCAATCGCAACGCTAATCGTTTGGAGTTTGAAAGACTTTTAGATGGAGCTAAAACTTATATGAGACATCACAAGGCATGGCTAATATTTCTATTATATTATTACCCTAATGTATATTTTGGTTGCATATTGTAGGTACCTGGTGGAATGAAACGAAGAGTCTTACGTTGGTATGACTACAGCTGGTCTCGAGGTCGAATACAAGGTGGTGGAGATATAAACACTGCATTAGGACTTTTACCTGATAAGCTTAAGACAGAGCTGGCATTACATGTTAATCTAAGTGTATTAAAAAAAGTTACCATATTTCAGGAATGTCAGCCAGAATTTCTGCATGATTTAGTTTTAAAAATGAAAGCATATATTTTCACGCCAGGTGATTCAATTTGTCGAAAGGGGGAAGTTGCTCGAGAAATGTTTATTATTGCTGATGGAATTCTTGAAGTAATTAGCGAAACAGGAAAGGTGTTAACTACAATGAAGGCTGGAGATTTTTTTGGGGAAATCGGTATTCTTAATTTGGATGGACTTAATAAGTTTGTGATAACATTTAATCTAGTTTAATGACTTGCATAAAATTTAAAAACTATTTTAGGCGGACTGCTGATGTTCGATCTGTGGGGTATTCAGAGTTATTTTCGTTATCACGTGAAGATGTCTTATCAGCAATGAAGGACTATCCCGAAGCTCAGCAAATTTTGCAGACATTGGGACGTAAACGCCTAATGGAAGTACGTTGTGTCAATAGAAAATATGCAAACAACCAAGTCGACACTGAGGCATCAGTAAATCCTAAAGTACATCAAGTCTATATAAACCAAAGTAATAACAATGATAATAATGCTCCAAAAAAAATTACTGACAAACTTAAAAAGAATGCAAAAAGCCTGAAAGATGTGTTAAAACAATCAAGGTAAGATTTCATAGATTATTGGTTACATTTTCATGAATTGCAACAATTATTTACATAAAGCCAATAAAGTCTGCGTTCACCTTAAGAATTTTGATATGTGGTATAGAAACATAATATAAATGTATATTTTATATTAAAATTTTTGCATACATTTATTTTTTCCTTTCTAAACTTCAAAAAGCCAAAACAAAACTTTTAATTATTCTCTTAACTTTCAAAATAACGAGATAAAACTTAAACAATAAGTAAATATAGGTCTATAAAGTAAATATGGGCTATAGGTATAAATATAGTAAAAGTCTGCGTTTAGTTATAAAAAAGCTTATAAAATCGCTATATATAATAAAATAAGGTTAAATTTAATTTTTGTTAGATGGCCCCGCTGTCTTAAAACTTCACTTAATCTGTTTGAACTTGTATTAACTATCTTCTGAGTTTCTTCAGCAGAAAGTTTTGCTGATTCTGCTTGTACTGTACTTGTTATCATATGCTGGCGAATTATTTTTTCTAATAATTTCTGTTTTAAACTGTCAGATAATCTAAAACGTCATGGATAATCATTGATTACCTGCGCTTTATTTCAAATTCCGATTTAAAATGTTTAAACACTCTTATTTATTCATTGTCGATTCTATGAACTCCAACTGACCTACACCACCAGCCGCCATGCAACCCTATACCATTACTCTACCACCGTCGTGTTTGATTGTATCAACAAGAGTTTGTTTCTCTAGCGCCTGTCCTGATTGGCACGCAACCGGCTTAACCAAAAACAGAAATGAACCTGAAACTGTACTAAAAACTGAAAAAGTAGACATCTGTTTTTATTAGAGTAGTAAATTATACATGTGAATACTTCACCTTTCCATTCACATACACAACTATTTATTTAATATTACGTGTTTTACATTTAATATTATATTTGACATTTCATTAGCTAACGTCAACTACGATGGCTATAACATTTACCTCACCCTATTTTACAAATATATTTTGCTAGGTAAAATACAATGATTTAGCGTTTACAAAATTAATTACAATAAAAATATTCTTTACATACAAACTTATCGAAACCTAAGAGGTTTCTGGCGCATTCTTTGCGAACGTCTTATGGGAATCGGAGTTACTGGCACTTCAGTCTCGTTTGGAATCGATATCAAATGACACTTCAGTCTCGTTTATTTTAGTGTTCTCTTTGTTTGCAAAAGTCGGAATTGTATTCTGTTTGACTTGAGTTACCCTTTTTTCCCCCATCAACACAGTTTGTGTTGAATTTGGCAAGTTGCTTCCAACTCTTCGCAATTGATCTGTATGCCTCTTCCACACTCAATTATCGTCCAGTTGAACGACATAATGTAAATCACCTACTGATCTCAAGATCCTACCAAAACGCCATTTATTTATTGAAAAATAATCGCGTGCAGCCAGTCGTTCCCCATTGCTAAATATTTTAGATGGAATTGTTCGCTCGATTTCCTTGATTTTATTTTCTGGTAACAACAATTCTAACCGTGTTTGAATTTGTCGACCAAACATAAGCATAGCCGGAGATTTATTAGTTGCAGGATGAATCGCTCGTCGATAAGCCATTAATATTTTTGAAATATCATCTTGTACACTTGCTGCTGTAGAGTTTGCAGCTTTAAGTTTCGCTTTTACCGTTTGCACAAATCGCTCTGCTTGCCCGTTAGTAGCCGGATGATAAGGAGCACCTTGTTTATGTATTATACCATTGCTTTTTAAAAAGTGTTGAAACATTGTAGAGTTAAATTGTGTTTAATGATCTGAAACCACTACGTTCGGGATTCCAAACGTTGCAAAGATTTTACGGCACACTGATATCGTAGTTTCTGTTGTAATGTTTGGAATTATATGCACTTCAAGCCATTTGCTATATGCATCTACCAATATAAAAACATATTTTCCGCAAATTGGCCCAGCGAAATCCACATGTACTCGCTCAAAAACTTTTTTTGGTCGCAACCAGCAAGATACCGGTTCCACTGTTTTTACTTCAGCCCTTGTAAGTTGACATACTGCACAGTTTGACACTAATCGATCAATATCGACATCCATCCGCGGTCACCAGCAACAGGCACGAGCTAACGCCTTCATTTTAGTCCTTCCGAAATGAGCAGTATGAAGTTCTTCTAGTAGTAGTACACTCGACCTCGCAATAAACAACCTTCTTGTAACGAAAATTCAACTAGCGGTACACCAAATCGTTTTTTTGTGGCACATTCACGTTAATACTTCAAATAATGTAAGAGATTTTTCAGCTCTTTATCTTCTTCCGTGGCTCTCTTAAATTCGTTCACCATTACAGGTAAGCTTCCAATGATTTCCTACTCGATAACATCAATTTCTTCAATATTTTCGAATGGGTAACCTTGACAATGCATCTGCGTTGGCGTTATCTGTCGATTTCTTCAGTTTTATTTCGAAATTGAACGATTTCAAAAAAATAACATAATGCTGCATATCCGTAGCTGATAATGTCGGTAAACCTTTGTCCGGTGCAAATATTTGTGAAATTGCCTTATTATCTGTGACTAATATAAATTTTCGCCCAAATAAATATTGATAAAAACGACGTACTCCAAACACAATAGCATATGCTTCTCGATCATAATGACTATAACGCTGCTGAACTTTATTTTAGGTTTGCGAAGCGAATTATATTGGACGCTCTGCTCCATCTGGACAGATATGGCTTAGTACCGCTCCTACACCAATCGGGCTTGCGTCCACTGCTAGTACGACTGGCTAATTGGGATTGTAATGTGTTAAAACAGTGTCCGATTGAATTTGTTTTTTTACTTCTATAAATGCTTTTTCACATTGTTCGTCAAAATTAAATTTCGCATTCTTGTGGAGCAACCGATTTAATGGATATTCGATCTTACTTAAATTTTGAATAAATCTTCCATAATAATTTACTAATCCCAAAAATGAACGTATCTCGTCCTTACTCTTTGGTTTTTTAATTTATTGAATAGCCTTTATTTTGCTGTCCATTTTACGGATTCCATTACGATCAATAATGTAACACAATATTGTATTCTGTCCTCCAAAAATTCCGATTTATCCCAATTCACTCACATGTTATGTACGTTATGTCTTCGCATGACTTCTTCTAGTCGTTTCAAATGCGTGTCATCATCTGGTGCAGTTACTTTGATATCATCAAGAAACACTGAGACACCCGGTATATCGTTAACTAGCTTATCCATGAATCGTTGTCATTTGGCTGGCGCGCAAGCAACACCAAACATCAGTCGTGTAGGTTGATAAAGTCCCTTATGAGTATTTAGTGTAAGCAAATGTCGATCATCCGGATGGTTTTCCAATTGCAAGTACGCTTTTGATAAGTCAAGTTTTGAAAATTTGTATCCACCGCTCATCGAACTAAGCAATTCATCGAGTGTTGGCAATGGATGCTCATCTATCACCAAACCTGGATTCAATGTTACTTTATAGTCGCCACATATGCGCACTATATGGTTCCTTTTTGGTATTACCACCAACGGTGTAGCCCATTCACTATGATCAACTTTTTCGAACAGACCTTGTTGTACCATGTCCTCCAATTCACGTTCAACTGCCTCCCATAACGAAAACGCCACTCGTCTTGGTTTCATTAATTTCGGCACGCAATTGGGTTTGACGTACAGTGCTTGATGACCACTAATTTTGCCCAATGTAGATAAAAATAAGTTTGGAAATTTTTCTTTCCATATCTGTAAATAGTTAGACTTCATATCGGTAATTTGTTTAATGACCATCTTCGTAGATATTCCTTTGTTCCGTGGTGTTACCCACGTTCACTCAATTCTTTTTTAATCAAATTAATTTATATAGTACATTGTATTATTATTGCTAATTTAATTTTATTTTATTTATTACAATATATACTTATGTTTTTCTAATGCCTTTTTTTTAATATTATCTACTATCTTTTTTCTCTATATTTAATAGTCAATACTCAAAATCAGAATTCAATTATGTTTTATAAGATTGCTCCGAATATCAACCACGTTCACTCAATTCTTTTTTCAATCTGTTTATCGCCACGAGGGTTCCACAAGTTCTCTCTCAAAACGCACACGTGCTTTGTCCTCTTGTTATTGCTTCTGCTTTCTTGAAAAAAAAGACTCTCGCTCATCAGAATCGACCGGTTTATTTTCTGCATCTCTCTTAACGAGCGCTCTTTGATTACTACCGGTCGACCTGACTTCAATGACACCCTATTGAAGGTGCATCCACAACATCCCTTCCCCCTTGCGGAGGAGCCTTAATGCTCCTAAAAGAAGGAAACTTTGGGTTGTTGATCGGTATTGTGCGGCTCCGTGTAGCGGTGCTAATTCGGATATGTTGACTGTGGCAGGGAATGCTCAAGTGCATTTAAAATTTTAATTGCAAAACAAAAAATTTAAAAAATTACATAAATCAATTTGTAATCAAAAATCTTACATAAATCTTTTCGTTTATAAATTAAATTTCACATTATTCTTAAAGTAATATAAAAGTATATATGTATATAAAGTATGTATATTAGATTACATAAATAATTTATACATTAGATACAATTTTTAAATGGAACTTCATCTTATTTATAAGTAGAATAAAAATTAAATTTGACATTAATCTTGAAGTATTATAAAAGTAAATATGTATATAAAGTATGTATATTAGATTACATAAATAGTTTATACATTAGATACAATTTTTAAATAGAACTTCATCTTATTTATGAGTAAAATAAAAATTAAATTTGACATTAATCTTATAAAGTAATATAAAAATATATATGTATATAAAGTATGTATATTAGATTACATAAATAATTTATACATTAGATACAATTTTTAAATGGAACTTCATCTTATTTAGAAGTAGAATAAAAATTAAATTTGACATTAATCTTATAAAGTACTATAAAAATATATATGTATATAAAGTATGTATATTAGATCACATAAATAATTTATACATTAGATACAATTTTTAAATAGAACTTCATCTTATTTATGAGTAAAATAAAAATTAAATTTGACATTAATCTTAAAGTAATATAAAAGTATATATGTATATAAAGTATGTATATTAGATTACATAAATAATTTATACATTAGATACAATTTTTAAATAGAACTTCATCTTATTTATGAGTAAAATAAAAATTAAATTTGACATTAATCTTAAAGTAATATAAAAATATATATGTATATAAAGTATGTATATTAGATTACATAAATAATTTATACATTAGATACAATTTTTAAATAGAACTTCATCTTATTTATGAGTAAAATAAAAATTAAATTTGACATTAATCTTATAAAGTAATATAAAAATATATATGTATATAAAGTATGTATATTAGATTACATAAATAATTTATACATTAGATACAATTTTTAAATGGAACTTCATCTTATTTAGAAGTAGAATAAAAATTAAATTTGACATTAATCTTATAAAGTACTATAAAAATATATATGTATATAAAGTATGTATATTAGATCACATAAATAATTTATACATTAGATACAATTTTTAAATAGAACTTCATCTTATTTATGAGTAAAATAAAAATTAAATTTGACATTAATCTTAAAGTATTATAAAAGTATATATGTATATGTGTATGTATATTAGATTACATAAATAATTTAATGTATTAAATACAATTTTAACTGCAACTTCAAAATTTCCGTATATATTAAAAAATCAAAAATTCTAAAAAAAATTTCTGGATATATCAATATAGTTCAATTTTAAAGAATAGACCGAAAATATGTTAAGGAAATTTTGGTATATCAATATAGTTCAATTTTAAGGAATAGACCGAAAATATGTTAAGGAAATTTCTGGTATATCAATATAGTTCAGTTTTAAAGAATAGACCGAAAATATGTTAAGGAAATTTCTGGTATATCAATATAGTTCAATTTTAAAGAATAGAAAGAAAATATGTTAAGGAAATTTCTGGTATATCAATATAGTTCAATTTTAAAGAATAGAAAGAAAATATGTTAAGGAGGTATGTCCTCATAGAACGGTTTTACCAAGTTATTGTGGAAGGTTTTTAATTTCCCTCTAATCAAAATTTTTACGTTCACGTTACTTGGTACACCTTTTACTACATAGGGTCCCTCCCAGATTGGTGAGAATTTGCTTTTCCTTGCATGATTTCTAAGGAGCACCTTCTCCCCGATATTATACTTCCTCTCCGTTATTCCCTTATCGTAATACCTTTTAGACTTTTCTTTAGCAATCTTTTGATTTTTTCTCACCGCATCGTGACATCTTTGAATTTGGTACTTCAAAATCTTGGAGTAATCCTCCGGGTTATACACAGGAGAGGGCTTGTTCCGTAGTGCCATGGGAAAATCGGTGTCGAATCCAAATAGTGTTTTACTGGGTGTCTGTTTCAAGGACGTGTGCACAGTATTATTATGGACGTGCATCGCGTGGTGCAGCCATTGATCCCAATTAGTACCTTCGGTACTCGAGAAACTTCGTAAGAATTCTGCTAATGGCCGATGACTCCGCTCCAAGGAACCGTTTGCTTGCGGGTGGTATGGGGTGATAAACAGCTTCCTGACCCCAAGGACTTTGCAGGTTTCTTTGAATAGCGCTGATGTAAAATTGCTACCGTTGTCAGTTACCAACACCTTGGGAATCGTAAATTTCGCGACTATTTCCTCGAAAAACGCTCGCGCGACTGTAGACGCTTCGGCATCCGGTATTGCTACGCATATCATGTATTTGCTGAAATCGTCTTGAAACGTAAGTATGTTCCTATTTCCACTTAGCGTTAGGGGTAATGGCCCTACAATGTCCATGTATACTTTATCGAACGGCCGATGGGACGTATCAGTTATTACCATTGGCATTTTTCCTGCACCTCAACTTTTATTCTTTTGACAGAGTTCGCAAGTCTTAACCAAATTTTTTACATCCTTTTGCATACCGGCCCATTTAAATTGACGTCTTATACGAAAATAAGTGCGTAATGCTCCTTGGTGCCCGCCTAGAGGAGAATTGTGGAACTTATCTAGAAATTCTTTGATCTCCCTGCGATCTGTCAAGTAAACTGCGTCATCTTCTTTTGTCTGATTTTTCTCCTTCTCTTCCGTTGCCTTACTCCGGGTCACTGCCTGTATTTTGTCTTCCTTCCCAGGTGAAACCTCGCTGGACAATCTACTCCGGGCATCCGCGTTCACTCCCTGTATTTTGTCTTCCTTCCCAGGTGAAACCTCGGTGGACAATCTACTCAGGGCATCCGCGTTCAAGTTCGTCTTACCGGGCTTATAGCATATTTCAAAATCAAACTCTAGAAGCTTTAGTCTGAACCTGCCCAACCGTGTATCTTGATGTTTTAGATTCGCTATTCCACGCAGGGGTTTGTGGTCAGTATACACCTTAAAATGTCTCCCAAGGAGATAGGGTCTGAAATTCCTGATTGCCCACACTATCGCGAGAAACTCCTTCTCTATAGTGGAATATCTCTGTTCCGTCGCACTTAATGCTCTGCTAGCGAAGTATAGGGAGCCCTTTCCGGGCTCCCCTTGAGATAAAACTGCCCCCAGGGCTTCATTGCTGGCATCTGTAGTGAGTGTGAAAGGCTTAGAAAAATCTGCATATCGCAAAATTGGGGGAGTGGTCACCCTGGTTTTCAAACTATCCATTGCTTCCTGACAGGCTGTTGTCCACCTAAAACTAACTCCCTTTTTAAGTAGGTTTGTTAGGGGTAATGCAATCTTCGCTGCTTCAGGAATGAATTTCCTGTAGTAGTTGATCAACCCCAGGAAAGCCTGTACTTGTTTAATATTTCGTGGGGGTTTAATATTTTTTACACATGCTACCTTTTCTGGATCTGGTAATACTCCTTCGCTCGAACATTTATGACCTAAATATATCACTTCTCTACGAAGGAATTGACATTTATCTGTCTGCAATTTTAGGTGATGTTTTCTCAAAGCATTGAATACCCTTCTCAACCGTGCATCGTGATCTCTAAGATTACTTCCGTATATTACGATGTCGTCCAAATAGACAAAACATTCTATTCCCTGTAATCCTGTCAATATATGGTTCATGATCCTCTGAAAAGTGGCTGGGGCTCCTGTTAGGCCAAATGGCATTCTCTTGAATTCGTAGTGAATGAAACTCGTACTGAATGCAGTTTTCTCCCGATCTTGTCTGTCCATGAGAACCTGGTGGTACCCGCTTGCCAAATCCAGGGTACTGAAATATCGACTATTCCCTAATTGGTCTAATATTTCATCAATCCTCGGTATTGGGAAAACTTGTTTTATTGTAACTTCATTTAGACGTCTGAAGTCCACCACTAGCCTCCATTTCCTTTCCCCATTCGTACCTGATTTCTTGGGTACTAATAGTATGGGCGAGTTCCAAGAAGAAACGCTGGGTGCTATTATCCCCTCCTTTAACATTTTGTTAACTTGGTTATTTATTTCCTCTTTCTGAGTCTCTGGCAGCCGGTATTGCTTTATGTTAATCGGTGCGGTTCCCGGCGCCGTTAATATTTCGTGTTCGAGGACTTTTGTACATGATAGTTTATCTCCTTTAATTATAAATAAATCGCTGTAATCGCTGATGGTTTGCCTAATGCATTTTAACTCTTCCCTATTTAACGTTTCGTCTAAACGAATAGTGTTCCAGAGTGTAGTACATCTATTTACTTTGTCATTTTCACTCATATGGTCTTGGGACTTCGCCATATTTATTTGTGACGACTCTATATTCTCCTCATCCTCCGTATATTTTTCGTAATTAATTGTCGGAATGTTTATAAGTTTCACTGGCCATTCGTTTGCATTGAGTACCGGAACGTAACCAATGTTCTTAACAATTTTTGTTAAAGTTGCCCCTATGTAAACATTGGGGAATATTTCCATTTTATCTACTACAATCTCACTCATACCTAAACCTACTCTTATTGGAACTATTCTCGTCGCTCGACCTGGAATCGTTATAGTGGTAGCTATACAGATTCGGTTGCCGTCGACTCCTGCAGTTAGAGGCAAGGTTGTTTCGTGTGTGTCTCCTACGAACCGCACACTCTTATGAACAGTATCTACTACGGCGCGGTTCCATAGCTCGTCCCTACCTAGCAGCCCATCTGCTGGTAGTACGGTTCCTTCTGGCACCACATGCATTTTAAACTGCAGGTGAGGGATTAATGCATGCTGAATTCTTACTGTACCCAAGGTTTCGGTACTTCCTCCGAATGCTCCTACTAAATGTCTAATATCCCCTGAGTCATACTCAAGGTGCTTCTCAAGGGCATCCGCTTTAACTAAACTCGTATCTGCGCCAGAATCGACTAGAAGCGTAAGGTGCTTCTTCGCCGATTGATCGCACGGTATTAATATAAATGCGTCGTCCTTTACTTGACTGCTTGATCCTCCGATCCCACAGTTCTTTCCGACATCAAGCATGCAACCGCCCTTGGTGTTTTCATTTTTTTTCAAGTTCCTTCCTTTATGTATCGACCATCTGACGATGTTCCAAATAGTTATTACTCCCATTACTACCCATATGATTATGGCGTTGTATAACTTTCCGAGCTTCTCAGTTGTTTGTTCTGCTGTATCTTGGTCACCCGTAGGTCCCAACACACTTATCTCTTTGCTGAAAGTTACTCTTTTATTTTTTATTGACTCTGCTACGCACTGCAGGTTCACATTCTGACCTTGTGGCCCTGTTGTCGAGGTTATCTGTGTGGCCCTGGCACCCACACCGTTCGGAGCCTCTTCTCCCTCTTTTTTCACTTCTGTTCCTTTAAATGGTATGTTATTTCCCTCCAATATGGTTTGTCTATCATTTGGTGTGAATATTTTCTCCCTATTAATATTATCAAGACCGAACAAGTTACTATTCCACTGTATCCGGTCCTTCAAGATTTGCCCTTTAGCTAACTTTTCTTTTTCGGCGTTCCAATCTTTAGGCGAAGATTGAGCCGCTCCTAGTTTTCCGAGATTTGGTTCTGTTGACTTCCTTGTGGAAGAGAATCCCTTCTTCGGACATCTAAGTATCCTACATCCCTTCTATTCCGCTCGTAATTATGTTGAAAACGTGGCACTCCTAATTGCGTAGGTGCATCCCTCCGATTGGGATAGTGTCCTCCGGACTGATTAGCCCCTGAACTCGGAAAAATTGGGAGATTCCCTTCGGACGAATTGTGTCGTCCATCTCCTCGTCTCGCACTAGAGCCTCCAACTGGCTTACTCTTTCTTTTACAAAAAGCGTTTTCTTCATGACCATTTAAATTGCACATTCTGCAGAACATGGTCCTCAGCCTCTTGAAGCAGTCCGCCTCCTTATGTCCTATTTTATTACAAAATCCGCAAACTACTCTCATCTTTACAGGGTTCCTATTACTCCCAGTACACGCTGGGCCGACCTCGTGTCCATAAGTGCCACAATTCGTACAGTATGGGGTATTCCTCCATTGATGGCATTCTTCTCGTACATGCCCTGGTTTTCTACAAAATGTACAACGAATCACCTCCTCTTCGGTTGATACGTTATAAAGGATACTCCCCCCCCCGTCTGTAGTCCTGCCTCTTTTGTGCTTTCTTAATTAGGCACTCCAGACTTAAATGATCCTGATCTATTAGAGCCTCCCTCGTCGCTTCGCTTCGTAGCCCTCTAATAAAACTTCTTAAAGCTAAAGTCCTGAGGTCATTTACCAGCCCACTTCTGTCGTCTTCCTGCCATCTGTTGTTTATTAGGTCTATCCCATCCAGCAATAAGTTCTCCACCCGAGACCCGTAGGCCGTGGCGCCTTCAGGCACCCCCTGTGAAATATTCATTAAATTCTCTCGGATTTGCTCCAAGCTACCCTTTCTGTAAAAATTTTTATAAATATAACTACAGAATTCGTATATGGTCGCGAATTGGTATACGCCGGCCCCCGTAATCTCTGCTTGACGCACCTTATTATAAAAGGTACATTGGTTGAATTCGTTTCACCCCCCCATTCTTGCACTACTAGCTTACACCCTTCCACGAACCGTTCTACTTCTGCGGTCAGATCGGGTCCTTCGCCACCTGTAAAAATGGGGCATACATTGTTTACGGAGTTCATTATCGCGGTGATTTTAGCCATATTGCCCTGGTTTACTCCCCGTTGTAAGGTGGGTTCGGATTCCTGTTCGAGTTTGGTTTCTACTCCTAAAGGCGAACTCAGTGTTATAGTCGGATTTGGAGATCCTGGTCTATTTAGGGTATCCAACTCTCTTTTAGTATTCTCCAACTGAATTCGGAGAGTCTCGATCTCCAGCTCCTGTTTTTGTTTCGCTGGTTTACCGTCTCCCACTACGTCGTTTATCTTCTCTACTGCTTTCTGTTCCAGAGTAGTTAACAATTTCTCGTTCTCCTCCTCTGCTACTGTCAGGAGTTCCGTTAACTCCTTCTGCCTCTTCCTAAAGTTATTGCACTGTAACTCCAGGTCGCGTTTTGTTTCGTGCAGTTGCTCCAGTTCCTTATCTAGTTCACCGGATTTTATTTCTTCCACCTCTTCGATCAATTCCAACAAATATGTGATTTCTGCTAGTTGCGACAGTCTCCTATTTTGAATGTTGTCCTTATGGATTTCTGTGAATTCCTTTTTTGGTTGCAAAGAATTCAACTTTCTCCAAGCATGTACTTATAACGATGCAATGAACGTCCAGAACTCGTGAACCTCCTGAGCTAAGTCCTCGGCTCGCTTCCGTGCATCATCCATGAACCAGTATATAATTACTACATGTAAGTACCTATAACTTATATTATACGATATTATGTTATAATATTGTATTTTGTTTCGAACTATGAACTTTATTCCCTTTCCTTAATGTTATGCTTACTTAACTTTTCAGCGTACTTCCTGTAAAAAATTTTTTTTTTAAAAATGAAATAGCCGGTTTGCAACTCGGATAGATAAGTATATAAGGCACTATTGGCCTCATTAAAAGGGAAGAAAGAAAAAGGATAAATATATATTTAATATATAACAAAAATAATAGTGTTAAGAAAACATTTTAAAGTTTGATTTTTTTTTATTTGTTTTTTTTTTTTTTTTAAATGGAACGACTTATTTGGCTTAGTAATATTTTACTTGTTTGAATGAGATGCGAAATGATAAAAGTTAACTCTTAGTTATCAAAGTTCAATTGAATTCTATAAAATTTTTCTCCTTTTTTTTTTTTTAAATTTGCAAAAATATTACTTTTAATTATTAAATATTTAATAGTTGAAAAACATTAATTAAAATAGACCATTTTATGCACGCAGACATGATTGTATGGATAATTATCGATGAATGTGTTGCAGTGTGTATGCGTTTTATCTTTAATTATACTGGACAATTAATTTTTTTTTTTATATTTTTTATGTGTCTATTTATATACATATATTTTTTGATATTTTTTCTTTTAAAGATGTTATAACAATTTTTTTTTTCTATTACAACTTCTACCTTTTTTTTAATATTATTATTATTGCTAATAAATCATTTTTAGTTCTATTTCAAAATTTTTTCTGGTTATTTTTTTTTTTCTCTTTCGATGTTAAAAAAAACAATTTTAACAAATAATATACATATTATAAGTAATATCTTAATAATTAAACCTAAGTCTATATATACTGCTGTCTGAATCGGAATTAATATAAGCTACAACATAATTGTTACATTATAAATCAAAGTGTTGTTCTTCTATTTTAACAAATTGTGAAGATGATATGTCTTTGACTACTAATTATTTTTCATCTACCATTAGAATATCGTTTTCAAATTAATACTTTTGACAATTATAAAATTATTAGTTACAAAAAGATAGATTACATCGACAAAATACAAATTACGATACAAACTGCAATTCGTTATTGTATGGTATAGTATAGTTGTATAGTATAGTAGTTGTTTCGTACAGTTGAATGCATTTGAATGCGTGTCTTGATAGTGTTGATTCCAATCAGATCATAAGCATACGGTTGTAATTATAACAGTTTCATTGAAACTATATGCTTCCTATATTGGTAAGCACCATTGGACTATTTATAATGAACTTTTGGTGTTCGTTGTAAGTTTCTTACATTACGCGGCGCTAATAATAATTTTGATAGATTTGTAGTACTACGTAGTCTAATAGTTTTGTACTGGTTGTTGTTATTGGTGAGAATTGCTGCTGTTGTTGTTGGTAATTGTTGCTATTGCAGTAGCATCGTCATTAGCTTCTCTGCTACTTCCACCAACCGATAAACGAAAATTTAATTTTGTCAAGTAAAAAATTATTTTATATATTTACAATTTTATTAAGTTTATTAACATATGCTCAAGTGGTTTTCTTTATTGTGGCAACACTAAACACATCAATTGTGTTCGTACTTGGTACACTAATAAATCCGTACTTCGTACTTGACAAGTTCTTTGCAATTAATATTTAATTTAAATATTCTTAAATCACTATTATAATTTTTATTTTTTTTTTTTTGTATTATAAACAATAAATATTTTTTTATAAGTTTTTATAGTTTTTGTAATATATCAAATTATTTACATTTTCACATTATCCAATTTTTTTTTAAATTTTCTCATACAATATTTTATCAAATTTTGTCCAGATTTTTAGATTCTTGAGGTTTTGTAACAAGAGTAATTTCGTTCAATTATCAAGAACACATTTTTTTTTTTTTTTAAATTTTTATTTCCACTTTCGCTTCACATTTTGTAAAAATGTGAATCCTACCGGCAATAATGTTCCGTGGTGTTACCCACGTTCACTCAATTCTTTTTTAATCAAATTAATTTATATAGTACATTGTATTATTATTGCTAATTTAATTTTATTTTATTTATTACAATATATACTTATGTTTTTCTAATGCCTTTTTTTTAATATTATCTACTATCTTTTTTCTCTATATTTAATAGTCAATACTCAAAATCAGAATTCAATTATGTTTTATAAGATTGCTCCGAATATCAACCACGTTCACTCAATTCTTTTTTCAATCTGCTTATCGCCACGAGGGTTCCACAAGTTCTCTCTTAAAACGCACCTCTTGTTACTGCTTCTGCTTTCTTGAAAAAAAAGACTCTCGCTCATCAGAATCGACCGGTTTATTTTCTGCATCTCTCTTAACGAGCGCTCTTTGATTACTACCGGTCGACCTGACTTCAATGACACCCTATTGAAGGTGCATCCACAACACCTTGTTGCAAGTTTACTTTTATCATTTTAATCCATTCCCGACCACACAGTGGTTTGTGTTGAGTACGAATAATATACAGATTAAGAGTGGTTGTTGCATTTACATATGTAATACTCACCTCTACATATCCAATCCAATCCAACTGTGTTTTGCAGAAGCTATACAGTTGCAAATCACTCTTTTTGAGCTTTAACTTACTAAAATATTTCTTGGCATCTTCTAAACTCATTATTGACACCGGTGTTCCAGTGTCCAACTCAAACTTAATTGATATTTCATTTACGTTAAACATGCAGTATAATCTTTCACGTGCTTCTTCTTTGTCTTTTTCTATTTTCGCTATTTCTCCACATGGTTTTTCATTATTATGTGACGTATCAATAAGCAAAATTTCTTCGATGCTTCTCTCTGCTTCCTTAACAGCTTCGCAAGTGATTTGATTAACATTTTTTTTTTCACACACATTTTTCGTAAATGGCCTTTTATTTTGCAAAAATGACAAATCGTATTTCTATACTTACATTCTTTTGCTAAATGTGTAGGACTGCCACATCTGTAGCATTTTTTCTTAGCTTCGGATACGTTAAAGGATGGTTGCAAATTGTGGTTACTCTTTTTTAAACCTCTTCGTTTAATACTATGTATTTTATTTACCATTTCTGCAGAACTTTGATGTACGGTTCGATGTAATTCCATTCCACCCTTTTCCCCTCCTTCGTATGCCGTTGCTATCTTAACTGCGTCTTCCAAGTTTACTGTTTTTCTTTCCAAAAACCTACTTTGTATTCTTTGGTTATTTAAACCAAAAACAAATTAATTTCGCAATGCAGTGTCTAAATACGTTCCGAAATTGCAATGCACTGCCAATTTACGCAGTTCTAACAGAAATTCTTCACACGTTTCTTCTGCTTTTTGTTTTTGCAAATGAAAACGGTAGTTTTCCAAAATTTCATTTGGCGTTGGATTAAAATCTTTATCTAAAATCTGTACGATTTGTTTATATGTATTTTCCTCTGGTATTTTTGGCAGCAATTTGTCACATAGCACATTGTATGATGAAGCACCCATATAATGCAATAAAAATTAATGCTTCTTTGCAACATCACATCCAAACAGTTCTAATGCAATCTCCAACCGTTTCACCGACGGGTTCCAAGTCATTACTTCCGGATTAAAAGCCTCAAAATTGAACGCTGCGGCCATATTTAATGTTGAAAACGAGACACTTTCACTTGAATTATCACCAATCATTAACACCTTCTTCAATTTCACTCGTTTTGTTTTTATCCTCGTCGCCAGTTTATTAGAGTAGTAAATTATACTTGTGAATACTTCACCTTTCCATTCACATACACAACTATTTATTTAATATTACATGTTTTACATTTAATATTGTATTTGACATTTCATTAGCCAACGTCAACTATGATGGCTGTAACAGTTTAATATCTGAAACCCACTTCACCAACGAATCCCATTTAAATTTTAAAAAGTATGCCTTGTACCACACAATACATTCCAGCAATAATGCAAAGTGTTATTATTATTAGAAAAAACATTAAGCGTCATTAGGAAGAGCACACATGTAGTGATAAATTTCAGATCACTACTGTACGCATCAAAGCGAAGCAGCAATCTCTAATAGTCCACCAAAACACATAATAACTACTGAAGAGTACAAGCAACTTCTAAAAAGTTATCAACACAAATGTATAATTGGTGGGGACTCTAATGCGAAACATACCTCCTTGGGTTCGAGGCTCATTAACACCAAGGTCCGAGCGCTATCAAATTCACTAAGAGAAAAAAATTGGGAAGTCATATCAACCAACTGATTGCAATAAATCACCAGACCTACTATATTTTTTCCTAATTAACAAAATCTCAACTAATTACTTGTATATCGACGAAGGACCACGCCAGTCAGCCCACATAAAACTGCACTTAAACTACTACCACTACTACTATTACACAAAACACACTACTACATAAGAATCAAGCACAGTTACGTGAAAACATAGACTAAAGGACAACGCAAACTACCTTAAACCTAAAAGGTAGATCGGGTTGTACACCTCGTTCTAGAAAAATGATGAACATTTCAGTCATCTGACAGATGCCAGGTGACTGTGAATATTCAATTTTTTTAGTCCGAATTGTAGCTAAGCACCTACACCACATCAAGATGCCTACTGCGTAGGGGAAAAATGATTTGCATGCTTAACAAATGTGATCTTCCAGTATTTTGGATCATTCCTGAATAACACCTTTCCTTAGCGTATCCATACTAGCAGATCTTTTAGTCGTCACCTTGTTCTTTAAAATTGTCCTTGCTTCTCCAAAATGGAATAGTCCATCGGAGTAAACACGATCATTTTGAGAGTTCATGAACTGCTGAATGGGAATTTTTTCTCATCTTTTTTTCTTTATCCATTTGATTACTACTACGACTTGGATTTCGTTAAGTCGACTCTTCACTTTCCGAACCATTTCAGTTGATGTTATTTTTTTCGTCCACCAGCAAACGCAAATACTTATGATAGCTTGTAAACAATATAAACAGCTGTCATTCGTATGAATTTCACGGTATTGGCAATATTAGTTTGGCAGACATAGTAGTTGGTAACACTTTAATCGCCTAAACCGAAATAGATATAATGAAGTAGACCTATAAATAGTTCTAGTAATTTATTTTTTTTTATTTTAAAATTGAGTTTAATATTTATAATATTAATAAGAGAGGTGTTCGTTAAATGATTGTTATTAATTTATATAACAAACTTACTTAATATTTTTTAATACTTTATTCTTTTTGGTTGCACATGGCAACCCTGTAATTGTATGAATTTTTTTTTTGAATTCAATAAAGAATTATTATTATTTTGAAATTTGATCGAGTCGGTTGTTTTCTATTTATTGTGTGCACGTACATTTCGTTTCATAGTGGCTTTAAAAATGATTGAAGTCCTAACATTTGGTGACCCCGACGTGATAGTTTTTTTTTTGTAGTGAAATATTTTTTTTTGAAATACTGTTGAACATTTCGGTTGCAGTACATTGCTGCGTCGGTAGCACTGCAATAACCAATTTTTTAGTGAAATATATTTTTTTAATTGTGATTACCGTTGAATATTTCGTGCGATACATTGCTGTGTCGGCAGCATTATTTAAACAGTTTTGTTGCGAATATATTTGTTGAACATTTCGGTGGCAGTACATCGCTGCGTCGGCAACATTGCAATAACCAATTTTTTATTGTTGTTGGAATAATTTTTAACAATGGAAGGTGAAAAAAATGATGCACCTACTTTTTTTAAATTAAAATGCTCTCGCCTTATGAGGCAATTAAATGACTTAGAGAAAAAGCTACCCTCCGATTTTTTAAGTAATTGTCACGAAGTTCAACTACAACTTTCTGTTGACTCTCTGCAGCAACTCAATACAGTCTTGAACAGGAAGATTTTACTGAACTGGAAAGTGATGTGCGAGGTAATTTTGAACAAACGTGCATTGACATAAAATCTGCAATTATGATAGAGTTGTCGACAGACAAATATTAGAAATTCCACAAGTAGGCTTCTGGCAAATGACGAACTGCCTTCTATTAACGTAAAGTACTCGCGCTCAAGACTGCCTGAGCTTCAACTTCCCACTTTTACTGGTGATATTATTGATTGGCCGCGTTTTATTTGAATGTTTGGAACCATTGTGGATGACAGCACTGAACTTAGCAATCTTGAAAAACTTCAACATTTACGATCTTGTTTAAAGGGCTCAGCGCTGGATCCTGTACTAACTATGGTGATAACCAGAGATTGATTTCTCAGGCACACATAAAGGAGATATTTGGTTTGCGACGTGTTGAACCAAATGCTGTTAGCGACCTTCGACGTCTTAGTGCAAAATGAATTCACATCTACATGCATTGATCACGCTGGGCAGCAAAGAACAAATTGCTGATTGTCTGTTAATGCACCTCGTTTCGCAAAGACTAAATCTTGCATCTCAAGAAAAATGGGAGGAGAAAGCTTCAATAGATACAATACCCACCTGGGATCAAATGACGGATTTCATTGACAACAGATGTAAAACTTTGGAGCATGTCAATTACGTCACAAAAATTAATGCACATATCAAGAACAAACGAGTCAATCATTCCCCAATAATGAAAAGGGTATTTTTAGCAACAAACTCAAAGGGCTGTACATTTTGTGACAACGAGACTCATTCTATTTACACATGTTCTAAATTTGTCAATCTATTTCCAAAGATTCGTTTAGTTGAATCTAGAAAACAAGGCCTTTGCTTAAACTGTTTGAAGAAGGGACACTATTTAAAACAATGCAAGTCTTCGCGTTGTCGTGTTTGCTCAGGAAATCACCACACTCTCTTGCATTTGAATTATTTTAATAACAGCAACAGTTTTCCCTTGTTATCAGACACAGTGCCGAGTGGTAATCAAATAAATAATACAAAGGCAAGGTGCAACTCTCTTCTTTGATCTCCTGTGTATAGGACAAATTCGTTTAGCTCCTCGACGACCAGTGTTACAAAAAATCCTTCTTGGTTGGGTAGTTTCAGGAGAATGTCCAGATTCTATAACATTATCATCTACATTAGTCACATTCAAAGGTGAATTAAATTCGGATGATTAGTATCACCCTTTGGATCAACAAGTGAAAAAATTTAGGGAATTAGAAAGTTGTTTCGATCTAATAATCAAATTATAAAAGGGCATTTAGACTGTCAAGCCCATTTTCAATCACATTTTTCTCGTCTAGTAACTGGTGAATACTCAGTTCGGCTACCAATAAAATTAGATGTTCAGATGCTTGGTGACTCATATCAACAAGCTGTACGTCGTTTTTAAAACCTGAAGCTTAAACTACAACCAAGTACTGATCTGAAGGCACAATATAGTGCATTTATTAAGGAGTATTTGCATCTCAATCACATGTCACTAATGACTGATGAAGAATTAAGTCGTCCCAAGTATTTTTTGCCACATCATTGTGTTATCAAGGAATCAAGTTCTTTTACAAAGCTTCGTGTTATATTTGATGGTGCAGCAGCCACATCAACTGGATACTCTTTAAATGATCTACTTATACGCTTTCGTTCTTTTTCTATTGCAGTGACTGCAGATATTTGCAAAATGTACCGTTGTGTTCGCTTCACACCTCCAGAAAATTTTTTACAATGTATTCTTTGGAGAGATTACCTGCAGGAACCACCGGTGGTGATTGCATTAATGATGTTCAAGACAAACTCCTGCATTACTCGATAAAGGCAATCTCTAACTTAGGAAATGGTGCTCGAATCAATTAGTTGCTCTTGAAGACATTCCTGAAGCCGACAGTGAGCCATTGCTCAACTTCGATGATGGCAGTGAGTTCACAAAAACCCTTGGTCTAATCTGGAATCCAACCGAAGATAAGTTCTTATTCACCTTTGTACCTTATCAGAATTCAAGGCGTGTTACAAAGCGTTCTGTGCTTTCTGTTATTGCACGATTTTATGATCCACTTGGTCTTGTTGGTCCTTTGATATTAAAGGCAAAAATATTTTTACAGTGTTTGTGGAAGCTCACACTAGATTGGGACGAGAGACTTCCAAATCAACTGCACGCCGCATGGATTGATCTCTACAATCGTCTACATATAACTCAAGAATTGGAATTCCTACGTTATGTTTCTTTACTTAATGCAGCACTCGAACTACATACCTTCTGTGACGCTAGTATGAATGCGTATGGCGTTTGCATCTATGTAATCTAACGGTTCGGAAGTTCTACGTCTGCTAATTTGCTTTGTTCAAAGTCTCGAGTAGCACCTTTAAAAACACTGACAGTACCAAAATTGGAATTATGTGCCGCAGCCTTATTAGCTCAACTAGTTCATCAAATCTCAACGCTAAATATATTTAATGCTGAATTTCATTGTTGGTCTGACTCATCTATAGTATTATCTTGGATCAGATCTGAGCCGTCTACTTTCAACGTATTCGTGGCCGTCCGAGTGAGCAAAATTCAACATATGACTAAAGGCATGATATGGCATCATGTTACCACCGATTTAAATCCTGCCCACATTCTATCAAAGGGAACTACTCCAGACGAACTCTTAACTTCATCACACTTAAAATGTGGACCACCATTCTTGCTTGGCAATCGAAATAATTGGTCTAAAATTTTCTCCCTTCAGCATGACTTGCCTGAAAGGCGTATAAGACTGTTCTTGTTTTAACTCTAAAAATAACTGATATTTCAGTTAATTGTAAATTCATCAACACCTTTTATAAACTACAACGTGTATTTGGGTATATTCACAAATTCATCACCTGTTGTGTATTTGGTGAAGATGATGTTGCTTCCTCTCCAAAACAAACAATATATCCGCTATGTTTAATTAATATTGTATACAATATACCCGCGGTCGATAATATTGAGGTCGTAGGTGACGTTGCTATAGTAATCCTACCGAAAAACCCGTACAATAATACTCTCTTTTTATTCGACAAGAGCACAACGACATTATTGATTTCAAATTATGTGCCAGCGCTACTACGCTTCACCACTTTACAATTTTTACACTTTCAGTTCAAATTTTGAACTCATATTATATACCTAAACTTGATGCAAAAATCCAATATATGACCTTAGAATTACTACAGTAACCTCATTGGGCTTAGTTCCATAATTTACTTTGCTAAATTCGCAAAGTTTTTATTATTACAAGAATGCTCTACATATTTTTGCAATTCTTCCGTATTTAATATTTTCAAAGTCACTTACATCATGACACCAATTATTAACCAAATTTTTTTTTTTTTTCAAAAGGTTTTTTTAATAATATTACGAATTATTAGGTCAAAAAGTTATTATTGTTTTGGGCTTGCAAAAATTTACTTATTTATTATAACAATAAATAATAAAAATGTTGAGTCAAAAAAAAAAAAATATTTCAGTTTTCTAGTTTCATTTGTGTTGACATTAAATTTTTACTATAAATAGTGCGGTTTTAAAATATTATCTCCTAACGTAAATCATGAACCAGATGGATTACTACTATTCCCTCTCCCGCTCCTCCGACGATTCGGACGATGAGGAGTTGAACAGAAAAACTGCAGTGTGAATGTCAAAATTGCTTCGTTCACTTCCTGAAGACTTCGGCCAATCAACTCCGGAGGATACAGTGACCAGTGAGGAAACAGGAGAGACTTACCAAGTGCCTATGTATATGGAAATCGATGAAATTCTCTATCCCCCGGATAAACAGAAACCTTCATTTCCTAACTGTAAACCTACATCTCCTAAAAAATTAAAACGGATAATTCCGTCACCAAAGACAAAATTTAAAAGACTACGCTTGTAACTAATAAAGGAAAAAATTTTGAAATTATTTATTGTGTTATTATTTTATTGTTATCACTTTATTTAACGATACGTGGTTTTTTATGGTTTTCTTAGAAAGTTGTCAATGATGCTGCATAGCTGTTGTTTAACTGCACTGGCGGCGGCGGTGGTGCTGGTGTAGGGTGTGCACTATATGTATTCGTAAATTGAACTGTGTTCTGTGAAAGAGGCGGTGGAGGAATTGGTGCTGCTTGTGCCACGTACGAATTAGTATATTGTGTTGGTGTACTTTGCACAGTAAGAGGAGGCGGATAATTTCTTCTGACTCATTTAAAGTACGTTTATACAATTTTGCGTATAGTACATATATAAACGTTGAAAAAATAATAACTGTTGCTACCGAAATTGTCATCGCTGTTGTTATTGTTTTCCCATGGAAATGTAATTCCTCTATTTTCTTCAGGTTATTCTGTTGTCTCCAGACAATATCTTCAAACGTTAGTGATTGATTTCTCCCTTCTGTATACTATAGCTTGGGGACAGCACAAACACTTGGTGTGTCTTCATTACTTGGTTCTGTAAAATTAAACTATTAATTTGTAAGAAACAATTACTAAAAGTCAAAAAGTAATTCCCGTTCAATATTAGTTTTCTCTGATCACAAGTACAGTTTAACTTTCCTTTTTGTAGGTTTATCAGGATTATCATATCGCTCTCCACCTCAATAACCTTTTCCTCTGTGTTTCTTATTAGTGTACATATTCCGGTAAAAACACAGGTAGTGCTTAGCTTTAGTGCAAAAACCGATTTGTCACTTTCACAACAATATCGCTTTCCAGCTATTTCCACTGTTGTTTCCAGAATTGTTTTTATTTGGTTTCCTTTAGCATTTGGAATAGGAACTATTTACCGTTTTTCCACCGTCAATGTCTCCGCTGGTACTTTTATTACGAACACAATTGACTTTTCCTTAAAAGTAGCCGTTCCTAATTTAATCTGTCTCAATTTCTTAAACCCAATATCGAATCGTTGTATTTCCTCTTGGCTCAAGATTTTTGGTTGTATCATTCCTGATTTTGCTGAAGCAACGTTTTCTTGTATCCGTTCAACTTGTCTTCGGAGACTCGTGATGGTGAACAATTGCGCAATTGCCATATTTTCAGCCAATAAATCTCTACGAATGTCTCCTAGCGCATTGACGTTGTTTTTTATAATTTCTCGATCATTCTGTATCACTTCCTTTATTTTCTCCATAGTTTTGTTAAAGCTATCATTTATGCTGACCTGTTGATTTTCAGCTGCAATCAGGTTGTGATTATTCTGTTCCAGTGCTACCATATGCCCTTCGATGGTAGTTTTATCTTCATCATCCAGAGTTTCAAACGCCCAACTGAGTAGACGACCTCCTGCATTAAGAAGTCCTCTTTTTAACCTATGTGGCATCAATGTATGCAGCATATTCTCGGTTAAAACAATTTCTGTTTCTATCAGTGATTTATAGTTCTTATTTTTCACAGTTTTGTTGACTGATTGATGAAATTGTTCCAGCAGTTTCTCTATTTTGTATGGGTTGACTGTATGCAGAATGTAGTTGTATTTACTTACGTTGATTTCTGTATGACCAGTTTCTCTCCCAATTTTTTCCACGTATAACTCACCCTTTCCATAATCAATTACTGATCCCATGAGTAGAGGAAACAGTAATAGTAACTGTTGAAAAAGTTATTTTGTAAGTCTATTTACTCAAAATTAGTTGTGTATGGAACTTTTAAATGATTATAAAACTTATTATTATTATTTTTTTTTTATACCATTTTTTCCATCTTAACTCCACCCTGTCTCCCATATCAAACACCTATTCTAGTCTTTTAATTACTCTAATAACTCTACTAAATTGAAATACAACAAAAAAAAAATTGAAACATGTGCGTACTGCAAAAACAAAGAAATAATAACTAATAGGCTAAAATATTGACCCAGCTTCCGCATTGTTTGCAGAATTGACTTTAATTACATTACACCCCACATAAATGGTTTGTAAAGTAACATTATTATGTTAATATATCTAGCTAGACTAGAAACACAACATCTCCCCTTTCCCCTTTATTAGGATAGAATACATTTCGGGACGCACATAAAAAAATCATAAAACAGACGGACTTAAAACAACATGCATAAATCGCGATATGATTTTTCCGGCTCTTGATACTGAAAATATATTTATTTTACATTCAATTTTAAAATTTTTGTATTTCAATCTTTTACAATAATTTTAAACACAACAAAAAACTCTACATCACTCTACGTTATTTATTCTTTTTTTTCTCTCTCTTTTCTTTTCTTTTCTTAAAATATTGAACTCGGTAGCATTTTACCAAAAAAAATTTCGCTTTCTCTTGATTCTCCCTCACTAACTCATGTGAACGCTGTATTTGGTATTTAAATATGTTGACGAGCTGGCCGGCGTCGTAAAATTACCGGCATCTCGAACTCAAATCCAAAAAGTGTACGTGTGGCAGCCTGCTTCGTAGTTGTGTTAATTGTGTTATTCATAATATGCATATTATGATGCAACCACTCATCCCAGTTAGTTCCATCTTCATTCACAAAACTTCTGAGAACTTCTGCCAACGGTCGGTGACTACGTTCTAGCGACCCATTGGCTTGTGGGTGGTAGGGAGTTGTACGTAGCTTCCTAATACCCAATAGCTTACAAGTTTCCAAAAATAACTTTGAAGTGAAATTAGAACCATTGTCCGTGATTAAATTCTTGGGAATCTGAAATTTGGATATAATTTCATTGAAGAATGCTCTTGCTATGGTTTCAGCCTCCGCGTTCGGTAATGCTGTATATACTATGTATTTAGAAAAATCGTCTTCAAAAGTAAATATCCACTTATTACCTCGTGCAGTACGGGGTAGAGGACCAACCAAATCCATGAAAACATTTTCGAAAGGTTGTTGTGGTGTATTTGTAATCATCATTGGCATACGATCAATTCTAGAGCATTTATACTTCTGGCACTGTTTACACGACCTTACATAATCCTTAATCTGTTTTTGCATTCCCGTCCATTTGAATTGCCTTCGTACCCTGAAGTAAGTTCTTACTGCTCCTTGATGCCCGCCAATAGGTGAATTATGGAAACGCTTCAATACTTCTACAATATCATTTTTATATGTTAGTAAAATAGCGTCATCGGTCTTCGTATGCTCTTCGGTGCTACTTGCTTTATCCTCCTCTTTACTTACTGCTTCCTTGTCCATATTTAACTTCTGTGCTCTTGCTCTAGTAACCACCATTTCATTTGGTATTCGACTAAGTGCGTCAGCATTTTAATTAGATTTACCTGGTTTATAACAAATCTCGAAATCATATTCCAATAACTTGAGCCTAAAACGACCCAGTCTAGTGTCCTGTTCCTTCAGATTTGCGATCCCTTTCAGAGGTATATGGTCCGTATAAATCTTGAAATGCCTTCCCAGAAGATAAGCCCAAAAATTCCTTGCGAAATATATCGGCAAATCCTTGCCTTGCACATCTTGTGACAAGACCGCACCTCTCGCCTCTCTGCTGGCATCTGTCGTCAACGCGAATTGTTTTTCAGGATAGGATCAGGATAGTTAAGAATTGGTGTACTAGTCACTGCATCTTTAAGTTTATCTATTGACTCTTGACATTTATCGCTCCACTGAAATTTCTCTCCTTTCTTTAGAAGCTTGTTCAAAGGCAAAGCCAACGTGGCTGCCCCTGGTATAAATTTCCGGTAATAATTGACGAGACCCAGGAAGGATTGCAATTGTTTTATGTTTTTCGGAGGTGGGATTGCTTTCACACATTCTGTTTTACCCGGATCAGGAATAACAGCCTGTGATGAACATTTATAACCTAAATATACCACCTCTTTCCTCAGAAATTGGCACTTCTCTGTTTGTAACTTAAGGTTTTTATTCCGGATTACATCTAAAACCCTCTTTAGTTTACTGTCGTGATCTCGCAGGTTGCTCCCATATACAACTATATCATCTAAATAAACAAAACAGTCTATTCCTAGGTGCCCCTGTTAGTCCAAATGGCATGCGTACGAACTCAAAATGTCCCGTTCCTGTGCTGAATGCTGTTTTTTCCATGTCCTTTTCCTCGACTAGGACCTGATGGTAACCACTAGCCAGGTCCAGCGTTGAGAAATATTTACTTCTGGAAATACTTGTTTAATAGTGATCTCATTTAGTCTCCTAAAATCCAGTACTAGTCGCCATTTCTTACTACCGTCTTTACCAGCTTTTTTGGGTATCAATATAATCGGCGAGTTCCACGGCGAGGTGCTATGTTTTGCCACTCCGTTGTTCAGCATTTTTTCAACTTGTTCATTAATCTCCTTTTTATGGGTTTCTAGCAGCCTGTATTATTTTATATTCAAAGGCGCCTGCTCCGGGAGAGTCGGTATTTCATGTTTTAAAACCGTGGTAAATGACAAATCCTCACCTTCCATATGAAATATATCATTGCATTGCTTGATGATTTTACATAAAAACTCCTTTTCCTCTCTGTTGAGATTCACATCTGTACTGACTAATTTTTCCAATTTACTTAAGCTGTCTGTCGTCGTAGTATCGTACCACTACTTTACTGTTTAACCCTATTATGGGTATTGTACGAACCGATCTCGCCGGAATTTAATTCTACAAACTTCAGCATCAGATATGTGTTCCGTTAATAGTAAAGTTACTATTTCACCTTGCTTGTCAAAAAAAACCATGTTTTTGTTAACCGCATCCAAACACGTGCGATTCCATAGCTCGTCTCTTCCTAATAAACCATCCCCAGGAAAATCACTTCCTCCCGGCAGCACATGCATAGTAAAGTTTAAACTATTATAACCTTCTGTTGCTATGTGTACCGTACCTTGAGTGTTTGTTGAGCCTCCAAATGCGCCTACCAATGTTTTCGATTTCGTTGAATCAATTGTTGTTGGTAGCAAAGCTTCCGCTTTAACCAAACTTGTGTCTGCTCCTGAGTCTACTAATAACACTAATCTACCTTTTACTGCTGCTTGGCAAGGTATTATAAGATACGAGTCATCTGTTAAACCATTATCAATTCTTGACTCTTCAAAATTGCTCCTCACTATTCCTTTTTCTTTAACTTTATTATCGACGTTAGCAGAAACGTCCTCCTGCACAGAAATGATTGAATTTTTTTGTTCCAAAGCGTTTGATAAATGCTTTTTCTGTTTTATATCTTCTTTTTTCCTCACGGTAATAATTTCCAATCCTGACTTCACTTTCTTTTTATTGATATTATCCTTATTTGTGGGTTTTATGGCACTGTTATTCGCTAACTTGTTTTCCGATCTACTTGTTGCTTCTTTAATTTCGGCTTTCCAGTCTATTGGCCTTGACTGGACCGCAAGAGTTTCCCTGATGTCTACTTGTCTGTTGGGGGCAACTTCTTGCTACATGCTCCGGTTGGCTACACCTGAAACAACGAATCTGCGTTGCACTTAGGCGTCCCTTAGTTCCGGACACTGCCGTAGGTCTAGTGAACCTGGTGTTACCTACATTTGGTGCTAATGTCCTCTCAGGCCTTTCGTCCCTGTGACCATGATGTTCCCTACTCCGACAAAAATTGTTTACAGTATGTCCTTTTATTTTGCAAACCTTACAAAAAAGTTTACCTAGCCTTGAAAAACAATCTTCGACTGAATGTCCCGATTTCTTGCAAAAACCACAGATAGATCTGAGTTTCTGACTAGTAACATCCTTTTCATTCTTGAACATTGGTCCCCTTTCATGTCCATATGCGCCACAGTCACTACAATATGGTGTATTCCCACGCATAGCACAATCCTTCCAAACGTGCACTGTTGTTTTACAAAAAGAACATTTTATCAAGGAGCTCTGATTCGAACTCATCATGTGGACATTAGAAAACGCTCTACCAAATAAATCTTCAGCGTTTTCTGCTCTCCTAATTATGCTCTGTAAAATATCTTCTTCATGCCCACAAAATTATATCTCATTGATTTATCCACTAACTCCTTAATAAAACAACGTATCGCGAAGTTCCTATACTCACTAAGCTGCGAGACTGACTGCCCAACAGTCCATTCCGCCTTAATAAGATTCTCTGTTTCCGTTAATAGCGTTTCAATTCGTCCCCCAAATGAACTCACCGGTTCATTACGCTTTTGCGCACACGGTTCAAGGTCCTCTCTTATTTGTTCCAATGAATGTCGCTTCAGGTAGATTCTTTTCACAACTTTACATAAGTCAGTTACTGTTGTAAACGATCTACCCGCAATGTTTTGGTAGGCTTCCCCTACCAATATCTGTTTTATACAGCTTATCTGCTGTAAAGTACTTTTCTATGGTAAAGCCTCAATTAATTCGCAGCCCGCTACGAACTTATACACCTCTCCACGCAAATCAGGACCGTCGGTCCCAGAGAAATATGGCACCACTTTAGTTACTACCTCCATTATTGCTGTAATCGCTGTCATCTTTGTCGGAAGTTTTACTTCGAGTGACGCCTGAATACCACTCTCTAAAGTTACTGGTTTCGATCTATAACAAGAATCCAACTCCTTCGTTAAATGATCCACCTGTCCCTGTAATTTTTTCACTGTATTACGGTGTAATTCACCCTCCACTATACTTTGGTTTAGTAATTTATCTACGTCACCTTCTCTAACTCCCTTACTTTTTAATGCTTTTTCTGAACAGACAGGCTGTTCAGAATCTTGCAATAACTCTGTTAGAACTTTTGCCCGTTCACTAAGTTCCTCGCATTTATGCTTAAGACCTTTCTTGGCATGTATCAGCTCTGTAATTTTATTAACCGTTTCTAGGAATCTAATATCTTTCACGTTCTCAATCTGTTCTTTTAAAAATCCGACATTCCTCTATCTTTGATCATCTTTCCCTGCGTATGTGATCTGTTGTCAATTCTACGAATTCCTTATCCCCATTTAGTCCTAAAGGTTTTCCCACGCTTGCAACTTAGTGCTATCCAAATACCTTTTTAACACTGTGAGTTCCTGATTAAATGAATCGATCCTTTCCTCCATTAAGCTACTTCCGATGCGTTTAAAAACATTAACGGAATTATATAACCCCACACATTAAGGAAAAACAAATTCACTATATAAGAATTAATGCGAAATATATTTGAGAAGTAGAAAATAAATTAAGTTAATTCCAGGGATCAGAAAAACACTGTGCTGTGCACAAAAATGCAAAACACCACGCACAAATGTTGTGCGATTCTAAATAAAATTTCACACCACAAATGTGGTGTGCGAAAATTTTTGTGCACATCTTAAGTGCCACTTCTTGTGTGCACAAACAAAACGCACATTTCACACGAATGTGGTGGAGTGGAAAAAAACTCGCACACGCATTCGGTGTTTGTGCCGAAGTTATTTCGCACAGCACATTGTGTGTGAGGCAACCAGCTTACCTTCGCACACAATGTGTGCAGAAAAGAAAACCAGGAGCACATTTTGTGTGCAGACTTGAAAATAAAAATGCACCTAAATGTGCGGAGACGAAATGTCTACTGCACATTTGTGTGAAATGATGATTTAAAAGCGCACAATATTATGACAAATATCGCAGCAAAATAGTACGTAAAACTGATTTGTATTAATTTTGGTCTTAATGCGAAATATTTTATTAAAGAAATGATTTTGTATTTATATTTTAATTTTGAATTTATTATTAGGTTTACATTTATTGCTTATATTACTTATTATTTTAAGGTTTATTAATTTAAAACATGGGAATAAAGTTAATTTCACAATGTACTTGAAAACTTTGTTATATTAAATAGGTACATGAATTTTATAGAGAAAGAGTATTTGTTTCGAAATGTTATAAGTAAAGAGGATCGGTTTTACGGATCGTACTTTGAAAAAATTAAATATATCAATTTTGGACTACTTCATAAAATTTTATTTAATAGTAAGTTATACACTAAGACTCGTTAGTAAGGTTATAAAAAGCAAATTAAATATTTTTTACAACAACATAAATTAATTTTGTTATTAGATTTCACTTAATTTTTTATATTTAATTACAGCTTAAATTTAACGAAGTTATTGAAATAATTTAATAATTTAATTTCTTAATTTCTTATTAAAAAATATATAATTTTTATTACATATGTTTCGAAATAAATTTTCATTTAATCTTATTAATAACATTGCTGAAATATTTTTTTCACTTAAATTATATCTCTGCTTACTTAGCACAGTAGGTTAGGTTAGGTTAGGTTATACCGGTGATCCCTAGTGGATCCACTTAGGCCTATTGGCCCATTGTGATGCCGTATATAAATACTAAAAGAAAGTAAAAGAAACCTCAGGGTTTAAAACCACCTAGAACCTTTTGCGAAGCATAGAATGCTATTTAAAGCCCGATCCTGTAACTGGTCCAGGTCCTCAAGGAAGGGGGCCCCTAGAGTACTAAATCGCCGACGTGCAAGAGCTGGACAAGAACACAACAGATGAGATGCGCTCTCATCGTCCTCCCCACAGCTACGACAGATTTGGTTGAAAGGAAGACCTAGTCTTCTAGCATGGTTCCCTAGCTTACAGTGCCCTGTAATCAACCCTACCAGAAGACCAATGTCCTTGCGGGACATCTCAATGAGAGTTTTCGATTTCCTTTTATCGGAAAGTGGCCAGATTGCATACAGATGTCTACATATCGTTGAGTCTTCCCATCTTTTATTAAAAGTATTAGCGCAGAAAGAACGCAATATCAGTTTACATGATGTTAGCGATATGCCCAGATAGTCTAGGTGCTCTGAGTATGGTTCTGAAGCACCCTTTCTGGCTAACTCGTCTGCTTTGCAATTTCCGAAAATATCCCTATGGCCGGGAACCCAGATTAGAGAGATATTGAGCTGCGTCGACATTTCGTTTAGAGATGTGTAGCAGTCAAGAACCGTCCTAGATGTAAATTGGACCGAACTCAAGGACTTTAATGCAGCTTGACTGTCTGATAGTATGTATATATTCCTGCCAAATATATCATCTACATTCAAACAAGCTATAGCTTCCCTGATGGCGACCACTTCCGCCTGAAAGACACTACAATGATCTGGAAGCCTAAAGAAGGAAGATTTGCTCAATTCCTCTGAGAAAACTCCACTACCTACACCACTACTTGTTTTGGATCCGTCAGTGAAGATGGTTACGCCCTCATCTAAGAAGGGGCCACCTGACGTCCATACCTCTCTAGATGGAAACACGACATCAAATTTCCTGTCAAAGTTGAGAGTGGGTGTGATGTAATCAACGTTTTTAGGAGTAAAATTGAAAAGATTTAGAATGGAGGCATGACCATAGTCACTGTCTCTACATTGTGAGGTAGCTTTTAGTCTTAAAGCAGATGAAGCTGCCATTTGTTTACTAATAATATCCATTGGCAGTAACTGAAGCATCAAATCTAGTGCAATGGATGGTGTGGTGCATAGCGCCCCGCTAATACAGAGTTCAGCTCTACGCTGAATCCTGTTAAGTACTGAGCAGTACGAAGATTTATCAAGAGCTGTCCACCATACCGTAATACCATACATCAATATGGGCCTAATAACAGCTATATATAGCCATTGGGTGATGCGAGGTTGAAGACCCCACTTCTTACCAATAGCTTTCTGACATGGAAGAAGCGCAACATTGGCTTTTCTTGCACGCTCTAGAGTGTTTTCGGGACATAGTAATCGGGACATAGTTAAATAAGAAACAATGTCTAAAAATTGCCAAAAGCCGGTTGTGTATTAACTCCCACGAATTCTGGAGCTCGATTGGATGAATACCATCCGGTCCTGGTGATTTGTAGGGTTTAAAACTAAAAATAGCCCATTTGACGATCTGCAGGTTAACCTTAATAGAGTTAACCGGTGAGAGATTAAGGCACTCTGAGGATGCAGCTACCGAAGTAGAAGATCCCGGAAAGTGAGTATCTAGTAGTAATTGTAAAGATTCGCTACTATTATTGCACCATGTCCCGTCAGATTTTTTGAGTAACTCTGGGACAGATGGATTTTTGGATAAGATTTTACGCAGTCTAGAGGTTTCAGAATTGCTATTTATTTCTTGACAGTACGATTGCCAAGTGTCTCTCTTGGACCTACGTAAATTTTTCTTATATTCTTGCAGAGAGGTTTTGTAATTCAGCCAATCACTCTCATTATTATATAGTTTTGCTCTGTTGAAGAGTCTCCTACACTCCTTTCGTAAAAGACCTAGATGCTTATTCCACCAAGGTGGGTTACATTTCCTACTAGGTTGTGTGAGGGGACAAGCATAACTGAAAGCTTCGTTGAGCACTGAGGTGAGATCTTGGACTTGATTGTCTAGATCAAAAGTGTTCCCAGGGGGATCGGAGGAAGTGGTTAAAAGCAGCTCACTTAGAGCTGCATTATAATTCGTCCAGTTTGTGTTTTTAACATTTCTGAAAGTTTTTTGATTGCAGATGTTCGATTCATCTAAGGTTAAGGTGAATTCTAGAATCATATGGTCTGAGAACGAGTGTTGAGTGGACACTTTCCAGTTCTTGACCGATTCGTGAAGCCTAGCAGTAGCAAGAGTGACATCTAACACTTCCTGCCTGTTTTTAGTAATAAAAGTTGGCATATTGCCATCATTGCAGATGAACAGATTGTTACTAAATACAAAATCAAAAAGTAACTCACCTCTTTCATTAGTATTTGAGCTGCCCCAAACCTCATGACGAGCGTTGGCATCGCAACCTATTAGAAGCTCTACCCCGAGTCTCCTGGCGCTGCTTGTTAGCTGTATCAGGACATTCGATGGTAGTGTGGCATGGTCATGTGCCAGATATGCAGATACTGCCCATATTTGGCCCCAGGAGCCCTCGATACTTACTGCGGTTTGGTCACCATCACTATATTGCGAAAGTAAGAGAGCATTAAATTTTTTATTAACCACTATGCAGGACCTAGGCTTACCCTTATTTACCGCATAAAATAGGTTGTAGTTATTAGCCCTGATTTCGCATACAAGATCCTTATAAATCCATGGTTCTTGTATCAGGACCATATCAGCCTCGTTGTTGCTGAGGCGTTGCAGTAGACTGGCGGATGCAGCCTTGCTATGATGCAGGTTAATTTGCTGTACCCGCATCTTCAGTATGTGTGGATCCATTTTTCTCCACCACAGTGACATCAAGAGCACTATCCTCCTCAGAGTCATTACTCATTAGGAGTTCCTCTTCATCGAAAAGATAGTGCATGCCTATGCTCTCCTCTGATGTAATTGAGTGAGCTGGCGAAGGAGCAGACACTGAAATGTCCATGCACACAGGTGAGTCTTCAGATGGAATAACCGGACTCACTTCGGTCATGGAAGCAGGCTTAATATTGCCCACTTTCGATAAGGGATCAGCAGTGTGTTGAGAAATTGCCGCTGATTCCCGTACATCAGACGAGGATTGCTCCTCATCTTTTTTGTAGACCCTCATAGTTATGGGGGAAAAACCGTAAATTAATACGCCACCAGATCGCGCCAAAATGGCCAGAGAGGCTTTGTCGATCACAAAACTGACCGACCTAAACTTGCCTTTGGCTTCTTCCAGCTTAGTGACCTTCCACGTGGACGTATTTAGATCAGGGTTTCCCACCCGAATTAGCTCCAGAATCCGCTGAGGGTCGGATGGTTCGGCTGGAATCCAGGAACGCGCCCTAGGTCGGCCAGGAATTTGTTCCTTGGCAACGACTTTAAGCTTTGCGCCTGGCCAGACCTCACCCATTCTGGAGATGGCAATGCGAAAGAGATCAACAGAACGCTGATCAACGCAGGCGACTAGTTTCACATGGCCCTGAAACCATCCACCGTCGCGACATTTGGGAATTGTACCTGGAAATTTCTTAAGAACTTCGACGAACAAGTCAAGGAGCTTTCGCTCAATTTGATCCCATTTTTCAGGATTAATAGTGCCATCTGGATCATTTTCATCAATGACCGCCATTATGATGGAGCCCTTCAGCGTGTCGCTAAAGGACTTAGTAGTGGTGGCGTTGCCACGAAATTTTGCCTTTTTGGCATCTGGCATCGAAGCTGACTCATCTAATGAGCGCTGGCGCTTCGGTACAGGTTCCTTTTTGACTTCCTTAGAAGTATCAAGGACCCGTTTGGCCCAGGCTAATCTAGCCTTAAGAGACTCGGACGTAACCGAGACATTGCCATATCTCTCGAGCAGCCTAGTCGCCGCTCGCCGTTCTTTATAGATTCTCCTGGATGGAGAGCCCGACCATGCAGAGGGGCCAGAACGCGTGGAGATTTCTGGTTTGTTAGGAGGTACCCTGTTATTACCGCTAGAAGTTGCGGTAGGTACCTTGGAACTAGTCGTTCCAGAAGAGCTTGGTTTAACCGAGCTTGATTTTTTTAAATTTTTATTATTTTGGTTCATATTTTAAACCCACGAGTTGCGGAGAAAGGAAAGTCGATCTGGGCAGAGATCCGCTATACCCGGACAAGGCTAAGTTACAACCGGAGGGCGCCAGATATCCGGAGGTCTCCGTTTAGAGACACACTAACGTAGTGCCATTCATCTCATCGGCACGGGTCGAATAACACCGGAGATTACGGGTTTTATCGAGTTTTCCTCTCTGGATCCATAGTGTTCTGTTGAGTCAATGAAGTTATCAACTACAAACAGGTTCACCTCGAGAAGGGTGTGATAAAGTACCACGCACCATGGTCTTGGTAAGGCATAGGCTGATGTTTTGCGCATGACCATACCCTGTTCATTGAGAACACGAACCCTAGCACAGTATAAAGGGCGCTAAAATCCTGCTACCTGTTCAAGAAAATATTTCCCTAATCTTTCGGGTTTTTTAATGAATGTTAGATACTCTACCTATGTGAATACATATTTCTGGAGAAGAAAAATATCTATTTGTGGCCCTCCCGTATTATCTTTTTTAAACTGTTGCAAAATTTATTAAACAAATACACCAATACCAATACCTGCTACCTGTTCAAAAAAAATATTTTCCTAACCTTTCGTGTTTTTTAATAAAAGTTAGATACTCTACCTATGTCAATACATATTTTTTTGGAATAAAAAAATCTTCCTAAAATATGTTTTTATTTCTTTTAAACTGGTGCAAAACTTACCAAACAAATACTTTAAGTTCACTTACTAAATTTGCATTTAAAAATGCACAAAAGTTGGGAAGTAATATACAAAAAACTAATATTTTAAGTTAAAATACAAATAAGGTCAAGACAGTTATAATTTTTAGTTCACATTATAAATACTTAACAAAACTAATTATTTTAAGTATTTGTTAATTTATGCAATTTTTAATATAAGTTACAAACCCAACGAACGCAAATATCAATTTTTTCAAAATTTGCAACAAAATAATATTTTCTATTTCAAACAAAATTGTGAAGTTCCTGTAATTTTTTTCCACCCTTGGGTGCAAGCGCAAAATCGCACATTTGTACACGTTTGTGCAATCGCACATTTGTGCACATTTCCACTCGCACAGTGCAGTGTGCGATTTTGTGCACCACATTCCGAACTCTGGTTAATTCCAACATTTAGTTCAATTTAACTCAAACAAAACGAAACAAATAACAAAAACTTATTTAACACTTCTATATTTTGTAAGGATGGAAATTTACACTAAATTTCCACCTACATAAACGTGCACTAAAAACAATAATAACACGAACTAAAACACACCAATACAACACAGTTTTTATAAAAACAACACATTTTATATATTTATATTTAAACTTAGAAAAGTGGACTCACTGGTAATAAATGTTGCAAATATCTGGAATTAAATAGATTAATTAATATTTAAAATATTTAGTCAAAACAATTTACCAAAACTCAAACCGCTTACAATCCTTAATAACACCTCAAACTAAGCTGAAATGATATTGAAATGAAATATAAAAATATAATTAAATAAATGAATAATAAACTCACCTTATTTATTTGTTAATTATATTTCTTATTTTTATGTTGTAAATATTCATCAAAAATTTGCACTTTTAATATTTTATTTTATTGTTACAAACAAAATAAATTGTAGCGTGCATAAGCATACACTATGTGAGTAAATAAGTATGCTGATATTTATTGTAACTTTATTGCATTCTTGCAATATGAGCCCCTACCGTCCGTTTGACGATAGTGTTTGGGCTGGCGTGTGAAGACGCCAATTCAGCAAATTCTCACAGTATGCTAATGCACACTGCTCCTCCAAATATGAACTTTGTAAAAACATATTTTAATTAATAAAGTAAGTCCTAAAAGAGAACACGGTTTTTAAATTACTACATGGCGACCGTGACATGTTTTAATAATAATAAATTATTATTAATAAATTAATAAATTATATTAAATTAATTGTGCACACATGATGACGAAATGTTTTAATAATAATAAATTATTATTAATAAATTAATAAATTATATTAAATTAATTGTGCACACATGATGACGAGTATGTGACTTCTAATCGCTAAAGCTATATAAATAACAATTTTGTTTTGATGGAAAATGGAAAATACGGGAAATATAGTGAAATTTATTTATCGTTAAATGGCTTTGAAGTGATAAAAACAGTGACTGTTGAAGTGAAGAATACTAAGATTATTAGTGAAACTTATTTATCGTTAAATGGGTTTGAAGTGATAAAAACAATGACTGTTGAAGTCAAGAATACTAAGATTATTAGTGAAACTTACTTATCGTTAAATGGCTTTGAAGTGATAAAAACAGTGACTGTTGAAGTCAAGAATACAAAGATAATTGTGAAAATCATGGAAAAATCTGTTATTATTATAATGTGTTATTATTAGTTATAATAATAAAAGAAAATTATTAAAGAAAGGAAAATAATAAACAAAAATTTAAAATGGCATTGCATACAAATTTATTCATAATTACTAAGTGAAAAAATATGTAAAAATGTTTTCTTTATATGGAGTAAAAAAAACCACTGCTGATACTGACGATACTGCCGTCGCTGATTCAACGTCGCTGCGACCTACCTCAATCACTGCTGGCACAGTCATCAACTACAGCAAGACAACAGCTGCTGCGTATTTAATATCAAATATAAGTGGATGCAAGCAAGTAGATTAAAAATTTAAAAATTAAAAATTAAAAAAAATTTTTATAGAAATGAAAAATTTTATTAATTTGTAATAACCTGTAAAATCAATAATATTTTTTTAATATTCTGGAAATTACTTTAAGAAAAACAAAAATCATAATAAATACAAATTTATAAAATACGAATACCAAATTAAATTAAATCATGATAGAATTGTTTAAAAATTAATAAAATTGAATAACTCTTATAATTAATTCAAAAAAAAAAAAATTTTTATTTAAAAATTAATTTGTTATAATAAATACAACTATATACATAAGTGATTTTTTTTTAAATATAATTGAATGTATTAATTTTATTTTAATGTTAACGAAAAGTTTACTTTTTCAATAAAATCAACTGTATTTAACAAACAGTTGTTTATTAATTATATATGGTGGGACGTTGGGACAGCGCACTGTCCAACAAGTGGCCCCACTGAAGTGAAGGATTAGTCGAAGTAGACCACGAAACGACTTGGGTCCTTTTTCGTCCTTCGATTCTCGGATGTTGTTATTGAGTTAAAGCTGGAGTGGCTTCCGTTCGCATAACTACATCTTTTGTTAATGCAAGCATCTCATTTAGCTTGAGGTTTCCTGCCAAGTCGTCACCAACCCAATGGTGTCCCAAGACAGTCTTCCTCCTACTTGCCAGTGCTGGACATTGGCACAATATATGCACCGCTGTCTCCTTTTCTTCTAGACATAGTCTGCAAGTGTCTTCCTCAGCTAGAGTTATCTTTTTGAGGTGATACTTGAAGTTGCCATGTCCAGTAATTAGTGAGGTCAGCCAGCTTAGAGTGCTCCGCGAATAGCTAAGCACTTTTATCGCTTCCCTGGCCCACGGTTTAGGTAACATGAGTTTGGTCTGTCTACAAGTGCTCAACTCTCTCCATCTATTAAGATGAAGTGAGATTATCCACTTATTGACATAGGCTGTCGTCATGCTGTACCCCAATGGTATTCTGGGCTCCGGGCCACAGAAATTATGGCTTGATCCTTGCTTTGCAAGTTCATCTGCCTTCTCGTTTTGCTCAATACCGATGTGTCCTTTAACCCACATGATCGTCATCTCATTTCCATGAGCACATTCCATGAGCTTCGTTACACATTCTTGTACTAAGCTGTTAGTTATGTTTGTCTTTTGCATGCTTTTGATAACTGCTTGGTTGTCCAGCGCTATCAGAATCTTTTTCTGATATACCTGACAATCCAATAGGTGATCCAGAGCATGTGAGACCGCCATAAGTTCCGCTTGATAGACGGAAACATATATTCCTAGATGTAGAGTGCACGTTAGATTTAGCTCTTTCGAGTAAACCCCAGCACCAGCTCTGCCATCCATTAAGGAGCCATCGGTAAATATGCAAATGTCATTCCTTCCACATTCATTATGTAGAAGGCCGTCTACTATCAGTGTTCTGTAGGACACTTCTGCCCCATAAACCCTCCTCATAGTCTCCAATGGCATCTGCGTTTCCTTGACCGCGGCCTGGACGAGATCAAGAATCTTACGATGGCCCACTAATTTTCCGAAGTTGTTCCACGTGGAGCTCCGGTTCATGCGAATTGCTGCCAGTGCCGCCGTTTTCTTTATATGTAAATCCAACGGAAGCAAGCCTAGCATCGCCTCTAATGCCGGTGTTGGTGTAGTTCGCATAGCGCCTGTTATTCCAACACAGGCTAGTCGCTGGACTCTATCTAACTTCGTCTTTATTGTCTTTTGGGTGACTTTACACCACCAGACAACTGACGCATATGTTATAATAGGTCTGACCATCATGGTATAGATCCAGTGCATCGATTTTGGGGATATCCCCCATCGTCTTCCGCACACTCTCTTACATTGAAATAGAGCTCTTTTCGCTTTCCTGATCTTTTCATCCACATGTTCATTCCAAGTCAGTTTATTATCTAGGATAACACCTAGATACTTCACCGACTTTGATATGCGAATGTTATTATCAAAAAGTTGTAAGGGCTCCATTGACAGACTTCTCTTCCTCGTGAAGAGGATAGTGTCTGATTTCGTGGCATTGATGGCCAGGCCTTGTTCCCTACACCATTTTTCGACGCATTTGAGAGCACCTCTCATCACGTTTCTAATGGTGTCTGGGAACTTGCCATTCACCATCAGTGCTATATCGTCCGCATACCCAATTGTTTGTATGCCTTTGAAGTCAAGCTGTTGAAGTAGAGAGTCTATGGTCACGTTCCACAGAAATGGTGAAAGCACCCCTCCCTGTGGGCAGCCTCTGACTGTTCTGCCTCTCAGTCTATGTCTTCCATTTTGTAGGTTTACTGCTCTTTGCCTTAACATGAAATCTATCCATCCAATAATGATTGAACCGACTTCTCGGTCAGCTAGAGCAGATTTTAATTTATCAAAGCTTACTTTGTCAAAGGCTCCTTCGATGTCCATCATGATGGCCATCGAAATGCCTCCTGAAGTCAGCTCTCTCTCAGCTGTCCTCACGACTTCGTGCAGGGCAGTCTCTGTTGATCTCCCCGCCCTATAGGCATGTTGACATCTGCTTAAAGGATATTTCATTAGCGTGGTGCATTCTAGGTAGTCCACTATTACCTTTTCCATAGCTTTAAGCATGAAAGAGGTAAGGCTAACTGGCCTGAATGACTTTGCTTCTGTGTAATCCTTTTTTCCTGGCTTTGGTAGAAAAGTCACCCTTGACTCTCTCCAAGCTTTAGGGACGTACCTTGTTGCCAGTGACGTCCTGAATATCTCCGTGAGCCTAACTGCGAGCAGGTCAATTCCCCATCGCAGGAGTGCTGGAAATATGCCATCCAACCCCGGTGACTTAAATGGAGCGAATGTCAAAATGGCATTCCTAACTGCATTTATGGTCACTATCCGTTCTGCATCAAATCTTTCCTCTCTGTTCATTCCCCTTTTGGGAGATGGCCAGTGATCATCAAATTTGAAGCTTCCTGGAAAATGGATCTCCATGAGAGTACTCAATGACTCACCTACTGTCTCCGTCATTGTACCATCCTTCTTTCGGATTAAACCAAGTCTTGAGACCGGATCTTTGGTGACCATCTTTTGTAACCGACTTACTTCAGAGGTCCCCTTCATGCTCGAACAGAAATTCCTCCACGACTCCCGTTTCCGGTTGCTTAGTGCTTTCTTAAATTCTCGCTTTTTGGCCTTATACAAGTCCCATGATTCGGAGTTCTTCTCCCTCATAACTTCTGACCTTCGTGCGTCAACGAAGGTAGGTTCTAACCCCCTGTTTACAATCATCAGATTGTATTTTTCAACAAACTCGAGGAGAGATTCCCCTCTGTTGTTACTATCGCTGCTACCCCACACAATGTTGTGTGCGTTCGCATCACATCCTATGACAATTTCTAGCCTTTTCGTCTTACAATACTCCATCAGTCTGATTACCTCCTGACTGGGAGGTGGTTCAGTAGAGTCGTATGGTAGATAGGCTGACGCCACGATAAAAGTATTTGCATCACTCCCTACTCTTACCGTAGTAAGATCTGGTGAGCATAGATGAGGCAATTGGATGCATTGTATCCCCTTCCTCACCATTATGGATGTCCTTATTTTACCAGCTGCCTGTGGAAAGAACAGCGTGGCAACTGATGTACCAAGTCCCATAATAGCGTTTTGAACAATCCAGGGCTCTTGAATCAGTAGTATGTCCAACTTTTCTTCGTCAAAGTGTCGCAGGATCATTGCTGATGCTGCTTTACTGTGATGAATATTCAGTTGTTCAACCATTATGTTTTTCTGGTATGGGCCCACCCGCCTCCCTAACGGTCTACACAGACCCGCTAGCCCCATACCAGAGGCGTTGTCTTGCTCGTCGTGCATCCCTTTAGAATTTCACTTTGGCTTGATCAAGACCACAGTTGAGCCTACCCCCTGCGGTCTTAATCGCCTCCGCGTCTTCTTTCGGGCACCACACTGTGAGCCTAACGCCAGCACTGCTCTCCTCGCCAAACTTGTTGAAGTTAGTAACTCTCCACTTTGAAGTGTCCTTAACACAGCTGTTTTGCTTCTGCAGTCTGCTAAGAATACTTTCCTTGCCTACGGTAGAGTCGTACACAAAAATAAGTAATCTTCTTTCGTTGCGCAACGCCGTTAGCGTGTCAGCCGTCAGCTTAGCTTCAGGCCAAAGGCCTTCCAACTTAGTTACCGTGCTGATTAGCCATGCCTTTGACTGTTGGTTCTTACACTTAATGGTAATGTACCCATCCTCAAGGCGAGCGTTGCCAACAAACCCTATGTCACCTATTCCGCCATCTAAGGACTCCATGGCGTTCAACAACGATGCTTTAAAAGCAACTAAGTGTTTCTCGCCAAGAGGTCCTTCGACTCTTGAATCGGTGATGCCCATATTGAGATCCGTCCCAGCGAACTGGGCATAGGACCTCTTATGGGCAGGGCCATCCTTTGCGTCTCCTACTGCCCGCTTGCCGTAATTCTGTTTATTTGCAGCCTTACTTGTGCTAGGTAGATGGTCCGCTGTACTGGTCTGGGGCCCCACTTGGTTAACAACAGTTATAAGTTGTCTGCCTTGTTTTGGTTGGTTAACACCCAGTATGGGTTGTCCGCCTTTTTTAACCCCAGTTCCGTTTTGCGTTCTCTTCTGGTTATCAGCCGCTAAACGTTGTCCACCACGCCGACCAACAGTCCTTTTACCAACCAATGCGGGTCGGTTGAGTGCCTGATAAGGTACTCCACCTCGTGCACTGGTTGGATCTTTGACTGTCGATTCAGCTTGGCTGACATCCTTTACTGGTTGTCCACCATCAGAGTTATCGCCTGTGATTCTAGCTGACGGAGTTGAGCTTGCTGTCGGAGCTTCCGGGCATCCGCCCTTATACCTCTTTGCTAGCTGCTCTTCCTCCAGCGACGATTCCACATGCGATAGTCCGCTGAGTCGATCGGCTAGTTGTTCAACCGATCTTATGGCTTTTGCAGCCTTTTGCCTCTCTCTTCTTCGCTTCTGCTTCTCCCTCTTGTTCAGACGGATACGCTCGGCCAAGTCGAGATCAGTCTTTGTCATGTTTCCAACTGTTTTGGTTAACGGCTCAGCCTCTTGCGGGGCTTCTTCGTCCACCATTTTGTTGGTCTCATGACCGTCATGCGTTATGGTATCTGAAGCTAAGGCTATCAGCTCGGCCTGTGAGGCCTCATTGTCCACCTTATCAGCATCAACCACTTCGCCTTGAGTTGGTATATTTAAAATTTGTTTATCAATTTTGATTCCCACGAGTTGCGAAGAGAGATATGTCCACCTGCGGAGAGCTTCGCATTGCACAGGTAAGGCTGTTTAAAACAGGAGGTCGCCAGGTATCCTGAGTTCGCTACTAAGACTGCTTCTACCCCAGCAGCCAAGCTAAAGGCGTAGCTGTTCCACCTTAGTTTGGGGGGTTTTATTTCTAATGCACACAATCCATTTATTCACACATTCATACAATCATTCTCACTGCTCATTCACTAAAAGGGTGTTTTCCTTCACCCCGCCCGACTATCTGCGTCAAACGATAAGCAGAGACATGACCGTACTTATCGCTTGACAGTTGACCTGATAGATAGTCGCACTTCCCGAAGGCTGGTCAACTTAGCAGGGCCTGAGCAAATGCCGGGCCGACCTGCTAGCAGAAGGGTCGTCTTATCAGGAATCGTAGCAAGCTACTTTGACCTGTGCGCCCTCACGACTTACCAGGAATCGTAGAGGTTCTACTTTAACCTGTGTATTTTCTCTTTTAGACGCCTTTTACGACAAGCAGAGACAAACTGAGGTGGTATTCTTATCCCGCCACCACATATAATGTTTATTAATTATATTTCATTTATATATTTATATTTGTATTCTATATATATATGTTTTTATACATCTATTCAATTTTTATGTTTTATATTTATATGTTTTATATTTTTATATTCATTCATTCATTAATATTATTTGGAAATGTGCGGCCCAAAAGCCAATTTCGATAGGCCTCAGGCCAATGTAATTAATGAAGTGGAAGTACAAACAGATCTAAGTGATTTAAAAACCACAAATTTCCTTTTACTTATTCTTGTTGTTATAGTGATAGGAAAAATTGTTCTCAAATTAGTAGGAAAGTACAGAGCTTCCGTTAAAAGGAAGTATATGAATCGTGCAGTTTCAACAGATAACATTTAAAATGCTTAATTTCAGTTTAGTAATTTTTTTTTTCTTTGCTGCATTTGGTTAAAAATTTATTACTGGATTAATATGTAAAACATGTAGAATATTTTTACTATAATTATGAGTTCTCAATCATCGTATAAGAAAATTTAATATTAAATTTTATATAATACGTGAATTTTATCTTAAGGCTATGTTATAGATTTATCTGTACAATTTAAAGAATTTAAAATAACTTACGCAATTAAAGTGTTAAGATTTTCGTAAATTTAATTTACAATTTTAAAAACAAAATATTGTTTGATGGAATAGCAAACAATATTGAATAAAATACGCTTCCTAAAAGAAACGTTTAACAAATCATATAAATGTATTGCAATAGATAGACCTATTAGTGCTACAACACTACACAAACACTGTACGTTATTAATACAGAGTTTAGAAAGTATTCGAGTACTTTTAAACGTACACTTTGATAGGTTCACAACCGCACACAAAGCGGAAGCGAGGAAAATCTTTGGAGACCTCCGTGAAAAAGCCATCAAAGTTACCCTAAAGAAAGGCATTAATGTTGAAATACCCACAACATTAAATGAAAAAATATCTATTAATATAGAATTAAATATAGACACAGACTCTGAAACAGTGACGACTGCTCTAAGGTGCGGAGGTGTGCGGTGAACACCCTAATATAATTTGCAAAATGTTAAATAACATAGGTATATAAATTTATTAAGTATCTTTACATCAAGAATTATTATTATTTATTACATTTCCATATAAATATATATTTTTAAAGTTTTAGCAAAAACAATTAAATATAATTGTCTATGAAAACTCAATTAATTTGCTTCTGTTAGCCGCTATACTTGTTAGTTGTGCTCATATATTTGCAGCTCAAATCACAGAACATTTCTATTATATTTCGTCTCTCCCCTTTGTGTGCAAAGAAGTTGGCCACACATTCATACGTTGCATATGAACAAAATAATGTGCGTGTGCTCCCGTTCGTAATATCAGAAATAGAGATTTATATAGTGGGAATTGTATGAGAGTAATTTTCTGTTCTATTCGAATATCAACTGTATGCATACGAATCCAACATGATGATTTGCCAAAGTGGTTGCATGAGCGGCTGAAGTTTGCAGCTCATCTCACCATACATTTCTATCACATTTCGTCTCTCCCCTTTTAACAGCAGCACCCACGAATTTCTGTTCTTATTGTGCGGGGTACTTGTGCGGACATTGCAAGTGGTTTCGATTTTGTTTGATCACTGCACAAACATGTATGTTTCTAAGTACAAACTCTTTTGTTTGAAAAAATTTGGTTTGATGTTACGAGAATTATGTGAAGTTTTGTTTCTTCCATATTGATATAATATTAATCTTGTATATAAATTATTAATTTAATTTGTTTAATATGTTATTTTGTTAATGAATTGTTAATATAATATTGCGCGAATATATTGTTGCCTTATATAATATAGTTATTATTAATAAAAGATCTCATATATTTTAATATAAGTGGTACATGTAAAAACAACATTAAAGAAGGGCCGCACACCCTTCCAGATAGGGCACGCGTCGTCACTGCTCTGAAAATACAACGGAACACAAGAATATAGAAATGGCACAAGCACAAGTAGAGCTCGACAGAGCATACATAAAGGAAACCGCCATAGCAGTTCCAGAATTTGACGGGAAAAAACAGCACTTGGAAAGATTCCTTAGAGCATTACGTTTGATAGACCGCACCAAAGGTACACAGGAAGACCTTGCTATGGAAGTTATAAAATCAAAGATAACGGGACCCTTACTGTATAGGGTGAAAGACGAAGAAACTATACAGGGAATAATAACAAAATTATCCCTATGCGTCAAAGGAGAGTCAATCGACGTCATAAAGGCCAAGTTGATGAATATTCAACAACGAGGCAAAACGGCTACTCAATATACTACCGAAATCAATAATCTATGTCAAGCTCTTGAGGGTGCATACATAGATAATGGCGTAGATGCGGACAATGCAGAAACATTTAGTCGGAAAGAAGCTATATCTTCGATGACTAAAAATTGTACTAATGACAGGTTGAAAACCATAATGGAAGCAGGCACATTCAACTCACTGAATGAAGCCGTTTCAAAATATGTCAACTGTTGTACAGAAATGCATGGAAGACCGGACGCAATTCTATATTACTCGCGAATAAATAACAGAAACACCTACCGCGGAAATTACAACCGTCGTAGAGGCCGTGGCAATAATAGCAATCAACGAAATAGCCACAGAAATAATAATCAAGATATTTAGTCGTATGGTAATGAATATCAAAACAATAGATACCCCCGTAGAGGCAGTACATTTAATACCTCACGTGGACAAGGGCGTAATAACATACGCGTAATACAACAAAATCAACAAAATTCGGAAAACTAATTAACCCCCCAAACTCATACAAACATCATAAAATCTATAATTTTAATCCAAATCTAAATCTCATAATACAAATTTATAACAATGATGCAAATAAGTCAATAACTCTTCTATTAGACACTGGTGCTGACATTTCAGTAATAAAACAGTCTCACACTATTTACAATAATGTAAATACAGAAACTGTTACAATTCTAAGTGGTATTGGCCAGGGAACAATACACACTATAGGATCAACTAATCTTGACCTTAGGATTGATAACTTTCTACTAAATCACAAATTTCATGTGGTTCATGAAAGTTTCCCAATTCCTTGTGATGGGATACTAGGATTAGATTTTATAAAACAATATAATTGTATATTAGATTTCAAACACAATCAAAATTCACTTACATTAAGACCCGATAATTTTTTTACAGATATATCAATACCTATTGATCATTCCACTTTTAATAATACAAATGATACAATTCTTTTACCAGCAAGATCAGAAACAATTAAATGTATTAAACTTAATTGCTCTGAAAATGAAGTTCTAGTACACAGTCAAGAACCAATGCCCGGTATTTACATTGCAAACGCAATTGTTACTTCTAATAATGCATTTATACGCATCATAAATAGTACTAATAAAGATACAAGTTTAAAACATAATGACATAAAGTCAGAAAGTCTATTAAATTATAACATACTTACAAACACACAAACAAAAAATAATAGAAGTCAAGAAGTTTTAAATAATCTAAAAAAAAACTTCCCCAAACAATTCAATTCTCAATTGTACGAGTTATGTTCCCAATATACTGATATTTTTGGACTTGAGTCTAAACCAATAACCCACAATAACTTCTACAAACAAAAATTGTTAATGGAAGATAGAAAACCAGTATACATAAAAAATTATCGTATACCCCACTCACATAAAGAAGAAATAAATAAACAGGTGAATAAATTAATTGATGATGGCATAGTAGAACCATCCATTTCACCTTATAACAGCCCTTTACTTCTAGTTCCCAAAAAAATCTCTCCCAAATTCGAATAATAAAAGATGGCGTTTAGCAGTAGATTATCGCCAAGTTAATAAAAAACTAATTGCTGACACATTCCCACTCCCAAGAATCGAAGAAATTCTCGATCAACTGGGACGTGCCAAATACTTCTCATGTATTGATTTAATGTCTGGTTTTCACCAGATTGAACTTGATAAATATTCAAGAAACATAACGTCCATTTCTTCGAGCAATGGCTCATATCGTTTTAAACGATTACCATATGGACTTAAAATAGCGCCTAATTCATTCCAGCGCATGATGACACTTGCATTTTCAGGCTTAAAGCCTTCGCAAGCTTTTCTGTACATGGATGATCTTGTTGTTGTCGGATGTTCCGAAAAACACATGATTAAAAACCTTAAGGATGTATTCGAACTTGAAAATTCGAACTCGAAAATACAATCTCAAATTACATCCTGAAAAATGTAGTTTCTTTATGCATGAAGTGACTTATCTTGGACACAAATGCTCAGACAAAGGTATTTTACCTGACGAAAGCAAGTATGATATTATTAAAAATTATCCAACACCCAAAGACGCTGACAGCGTTAGACGGTTCGTTGCTTTCTGTAACTACTACAGAAGGTTTGTCAAAAATTTCTCTGACTATTCGCGTCATTTAACCAAACTTTGTAAAAAGAATATTAAATTCGAATGGTCCAAGGAGTGTGAAAATTCATTCCAGTATTTAAAAAATGCATTAATGCAACCAACATTACTTCAATACCCCGATTTCAGCAAATCATTTTGTATTACCACCGATGCTAGCAAGCACGCTTGTGGTGCTGTACTCAGCCAAGAGTACGATGGACAGCAACTACCAGTCGCTTTCGCATCAAAAACTTTCACTAAGGGAGAAAGTAATAAATCTACTACGGAACAAGAGTTAACAGCAATTCATTGGGCAATCAACTATTTTAGACCGTACATATACGGAACACACTTCTTAGTAAAATCAGACCATAGACCACTTTCTTATCTGTTTTCAATGAAAAATCCTAATTCCAAGCTAACAAGAATCCGACTTGATTTAGAGGAATACGATTTCACAGTGGAGTTTCTCAGGGGGAAACAAAATACAGCAGCCGATGCTTTGTCTCGGATAACTATAAATGAATTGAAAGACCAAAATCACACAAATACAGCTATACTGAAAGTAACAACGAGAGCTGAAACAAGGAAGAATAAGCAAAAAGTCTGCGCAGGCACAAATTTAATAAGACCGACACATCAAAATAATGATAAGCCCAAAGTTTATGAAGTCGTTAGTAGTAACGACGTTAAAAAATGTGTAAAATTAAAATTATCATCCCACAATTGTTTCTTGAAGCATGGGAAAAGAATTTTAAAACACATATATGTTAATGATTTAATCACTAATGGAAATTTAGATCTAGGTCTGTTATTCCAAAGGCTTGATCAACAAGCCGGTGAATTAAAAATTAAACAGTTACAAATGGCAGCTTGCGAAAAGATTTTTAAATCTGTATCGCTAAATTCTTTTAAAGAAATGGGCAACAAAACATTAACAAATGTTCAAATAGTGCTATTACCACAGGTGACAAAAATAAACGAAAATAATAAGTCGGCAATTGAAGCTATTCTTCACCAATATCATGATGATCCAGCAGAAGGAGGTCATACTGGAATTACCAGAACACTGACTAAAATAAAACAAAGATTCTACTGGAAAAACATGACAAGAACTATTACCAAGTACGTAAAAAAGTGTCTAAGTTGTCAACTGGCCAAGACAACTAGACATACGAAAATGCCTTTAACGAAAGTGCAAACCCCTATGTCTCCATTTGACACTGTGTTAGTAGATACCATTGGTCCACTCCCAAAAACGGAGAACAACAATGAGTATGCAATCACATTAATATGTGACCTAACAAAATATTTGGTAACTATTCCAGTTCCAAATAAAAGTGCCAAGACTATAGCGAAAGCAATTTTCGAAAATTTTATTTTACAGTACGGACCCATGAAACGGTTTCTAACTGACATGGGTACAGAGTACAAAAATTCAATTATGAACGATTTATGTAAATATCTCAATATCGAGAATATTACATCAACATCCCACCATCATCAAACGCTAGGTACTGTAGAACGCAGTCACCGCACTTTTAATGAATATATAAGATCTTACATCTCTGTCAATAGAGATGATTGGGATGTTTGGATTAAATACTTCACGTATTGCTTTAACACAACACCATCGTTAGCACATGGATACTGTCCTTACGAACTCCTGTATGGACGTATTCCAAGAAAATTCTATGATTTCAATAGTGGTAATATAGATCCACTATACAATATAGATGATTATGCTAAGGAAAGCAAATACAGATTAGAAGTAGTTCATGAAAGAGCAAGAAAAATGCTCGATAAATCAAAATTAAAAAATAAAATTAGTTATGACAATAATGTACATAATTTCCAATTAGTAATAGGAGATAAAGTTTTATTAAAAAACGAAGTAGGTCATAAATTAGAAAATAAATATATAGGTCCATATTCAGTTAAAGATATGGAAATAGGTAATAATATAGTTATAGTAGATAGTAAAGGTAAAGCACAAAAAGTGCACAAAAATAGGTTAAAACGATATATTAATTAAAAAAAAAAAATAAATAATAAAATCCAAATAATATATATATATATAGTAATGAATGAATGAATGAATGAATGAATGTAGATATGTATAATGAAAATATATTTGTAATTAAATAAAAAAAAAAAAATTCTTTTATATGCAATATATAAGCAATATATTAATAATACATTAATATATACAATTATTAATAATTACATAAAATTTTGTTTAAAATTTTATTACATTATTTTTTTAAAACAGGAGGTGTAGCGTGCATAAGCATACACTATGTGAGTAAATAAGTATGCTGATATTTATTGTAACTTTATTGCATTCTTGCAATATGAGCCCCTACCGTCCGTTTGACGATAGTGTTTGGGCTGGCGTGTGAAGACGCCAATTCAGCAAATTCTCACAGTATGCTAATGCACACTGCTCCTCCAAATAAGAACTTTGTAAAAACATATTTTAATTAATAAAGTAAGTCTTAAAAGAGAACACGGTTTTTAAATTACTACAAAATAAAAAAAACCACCACCGATCGAATGTAGCTTTAAAAACACGTTTTGTAAGAATCAAAACAAAGCAGCGTTAACGTAAGAAAACAACAACTGCCAAAAATATTCGCCGTAAGAGAAGCTCAAAGAGAAGTTAAATGCACAAGCTGAGTACCGCACAAAACATGAAATAGAAAATCAGAACGGCAAAATTAAACAAGAATTACGTGAGATCAGCTGTAAATAAAATGATACGCTACACAAAAGCTCGGTCGAGTGTGTATATAAGACGCGCATTTTACTTATGCGAACACTTTGGTTTATAATTTCAAAGGCACATACACCTTGGAAGACCAAGTCAACTAAGCCCTAGAGGCACAAAGGCATAATAACTATTAAGACACGACAGGTGGTTTCACGTCGACTGGGTCCAAAATAGTTGCTAAAATTAAAATTCATAAGGATATTTTATATGAAAGACATATCTAAATCAAGGTATAATAATTATTAAGGCACGGCAGGTGGTTTCACGTCGACTGTGTCCAAAATAATTTCCAAAATTAATATATTTATAAGGATATTTTATATAAAAATATCCCAAGGAAGGAATAATTACTAGGAAATACTGAGACACGAAAGGTGGTATCACGTCGACTGTGTCGAAAGTAATTCTTTGTAATACGCAAAGGAGACCGACTATAACGAAAATCTCCAAACAAAGGCATAGTTGTAGTAAAATACTTGAACACGACAGATGGTCTCACGCCGACAGTATATAAAGTAATTCTACAAGATTCAGAATAAGCCCACTAATAAATCCTATACTCTTAGATAAAGTCAGAAGAATACAACACCAGGGACCTGAAGGAGAAAGTTCTACCAAGGACATTCAAGCACTGAAACTTCTCAAAAGACATCTTTATTTAATTATAAAATTTTTACCCTTTCGAAAAAAAAAATTACATATTCAAATTTTGTTTATATATACATATATATTTATTTTATTTTCTTTGAAACAAAAGGTTAATTTGTTTTCCTATATTAAATATAAATATAAAATTTATAAATTCCGAAGTAAAGCATTACGTAAACAAAGAATTTTGGTCACAATCTATAAATTTATTATGACGACTTTGGCGAGACTGAGCATACCTCAGCAAATAAGCAACGACTGCAAGAAAGGGTCGTTACAATTTTTACAAGTCATTTAAAAATAAATTTGCATTTTATATAACATAAATATAATAATTTACAATTCAACTTAAATCCAATCAACTTAAATTCATTTCAACAATTGTTGTGGAATATCTTCTTTTAATTATGTTACGTTATAATTATAGTCGAAAATTTCAAATTTTAATTCACTTTAGGATTTTATAACGTCACTCACCATTTTTAAAACCTCCATCGCATGTAGTGTTCCTTATTGCACGTTTTGTATTCTGCACCAAACGTGTACCGGCTGCGCCAATCAATGTTGTGTATTTGGTGAAAATGATGTTGCTTCCTCTCCAAAACAAACAATATACCCGCGGTCGATAATATTGAGGTCGCAGGGGACGTTGCTATAATAATCCTACCGAAAAACCCGTACAATAATACTCTCTTTTTATTCGACAAGAGCACAACGACTTAATTGATTTCAAATTATGTGCCAGCGCTACTACGCTTCACCACTTTACAATTTTTACACTTTCAGTTCAAATTTTGAACTCATATTATATACCTAAACTTGATGCAAAAATCCAATATATGACCTTAGAATTACCACAGTTACCTCATTGGGCTTTTCCCTTAGTTCCATAATTTACTTTGCTAAATTCGTAAAGTTTTTATTATTACAAGAATGCTCTACATATTTTTGCAATTCTTCCGTATTTACAATTTCAAAGTCACTTACATCATGACATCAGTTATTAACCAAATACCAAAAATCAGCATTTCTTATCGTCGAACTGACGGTCTGATGCTTTGGTCTAGTCAACAACTGCCCAGATGCAAACAACCTTGCCTATTTTTAGAAAAATATACGATCAACTAAGATCGTACACAATAAAAATACTACAAATATTCCACGGAAAAACTGAGAAAACGTAAAGTAAAATAAAATAATTATTTAACTCATAACACACCAAAGACCGATCTGCTATCTTAACAGCTAACAAAATACTGCAAGGTACTGTTATACAGAAGAAGGTGTAGAAGGTGAATTTATGGAATGATTATCGCAATTTGGAATGCAAAAAAGCAATCAGTAGCTCAAGTTAGTTATTTTCTTTAGATCTCGATGTTCTCACACCTGCCCACTTTCTAATTGGTGCTCCATTGTCATCTATCATTGAGCCTGACATAACAATTTTGAATTTTAAACGACTTAATCACTGGCACCGGATTTCACACATACAACAAGTTTTTTGGAAACGTTGGAGCACTGAGGATCTTACATTGCTACAGGAGCGAATAAAATGGCGAAGCTCTTCTCCAAATGTGTCTCTCGGTGCAATAGTGCTTTTAAAGGATGATAATCTCCCACCACTGCGCTGGTTACTCGGTAGAGTTATTGAAATTATACCTGGTCTTGATGGTTTCGTACGTGTTGTAGTAGTGCGTACAAAAAATGGTGTTTTCAGACGTTCAGATCTCTCTTGGAACGCGACCGTTCCAAGGGGGGGGGGGGGGGGGGGGTGAATGTTCGTGAAATGATTGTCATTAATTTATATAACAAACTAACTTAATTTTTTTTAATACTTTATTTTTTTTGGTTACACATGGCAACCCTATAATTGTATGAATTATGTTTTTAAATTCAGAAAAGAATTATTATTATTTTGAAATTTGATCGAGTTGGTTGTTTTCTATTTATTGTGTGCTCATACATTTTGTTTCATAGTGGCTTCAAAAATGCTAGAAGTCCCAACAGGAGGTTTTTCGAACAGTAGTGAATTGTAATAACAAAATTTTGTTATTTTTAATTAACTGAATTATTGGCTGACCATACAACTGTATCGTGTAATGATCGGTATCTCATCATAAGTGGTCTTTTAAAATTATTTCTTATATTTATGACCAAGTGTTCATTGACCAAGTGACCCAAAGACTTTCTTAAATTATATATTCTAAATTGGAGTTTCTGTTAATTAGCTCTGAGATTTCATTAACAATATCACCTCCTATGTTATATAAGAACATATCGTACCTATTGGTAATCTTAAAATTTTAGTACTATTCATTTTTAGAAGCATTATTTATTACATGATATAATATTATTTTTTCTTGTATATAGACCCTCATCTAGAAACGTAGTACAAATAAAGTCATGCTAATTTCACTCTATGATTTACTCACTTAAAAATAATGAATTTTGTTTTTCTGGTACTCTACTCTACTTTATAAATGAAATTTTGTTTTGTTTCCAAATATGGTATTTAGTCATTGTAAATTGTATAAAGTAGACTTAAGAATAAAATTCAATGTTTTATGCTTTTCAAATACTTATTAATCAAAAAATATATCTGAATTATTACTGTTATATATATAATTAATATATATATTTATAATATTATAAGTTACAGTGTATGTTAAACGATATACTCAAAATGTTTAGTTCGTAAGCTTTTGTAAAATTATAATAAAGTTAGTCTGTAATACAACTCGAAACCGCGTGCTTCTTTTGATAAAGAAACCACATAACTGGCGATGAGAGAAAAAAATAAAATTTTTTTTTGAACATTAGATTTGTGTAAATATACAAACTGTTTTTAAATTTTTAAAACAAAAACAAAAAAAAAAAAAGAAACATATATTTCTTGAACATTAAATATGTGTATATATACAAATTGATATAAAATCAAATAATAATATAAAAAAAACGTGATCGGTGAGCATCCATTTTTTTTCAAAAAAGCTTTGTGACGCTTCTGATTTTGTCATTAAATAAAACACAAAAAAAAAATATATATATATATAAACTGTTAAAAATTAATAATTATATATTATAAATTAAAATTCAAAAAAAAAATTAGTACGGATAACGAAAACGTGGTAGACACAAAATTAATGTATATCATCCAATTGAACACGTGCCGGAATTTAATCCATGCAGCGAATTGTGGGATTTGTGGTAGGAAAAGTTAGAAATTTACTTTTGCGAGATAAATTGCATCAGTGATAACACAAAAAAAGCTCTTCTCTTAAAATCTATTGGATCGGGGCCATATGCTGTTCTCCATAATATATGCAGTCCAAGTAAACCAGTTACAAAGTCTTACAAAGAGCTTTGTAATATAATGGATAAACATTACACGTCTCCCACAATCATATTCAAAGAGAGAGAAAAAATTTCACACTGCAGTAACAAGTGAAAATGAATCAATTTCCGAGTGGTTTGCTAGAACAAAACAATTAGCGTTGAATTGCAAATTCGGTGAGCAACTTGAGTCTTTTATTTTGGATCGTTTTATTGTTGGATTATCAGGAACAATTTTTGAGCGACTTTGCGAAGAAGACGAAAAGCTTTCGCTAGATGAAGCACTACCTAAAGCACTCATTATGGAAGTGAAGCAAAAAACAAGTAATGACTACAGTGAAATTAATATTGTGAAAAATAAAACAATATATAAGAGCAGCGATAAGTATGCCAGCAGTTATAAAAATTGTAGTAAAAATTCAGCTTGTAATCATTGTGGCTGGCGTAATCATGATTCAAAAGTTTGCAGATTTAAAAATTCTAAATGCCATCACTGTGGAAAAATTGGACACCTAGCATCAGTGTGCAGGAATGTAAAAATCAATAAAAATAAAAAATTAGTTTTTATCTGTAAAAAAATCTAAAAAATTTGTTAATATAAATAATAATGATCCGAAATTTTCCATTTACAATGTAACATCTGAAATTTGAAGTGCTGATGAGTTTAAAGTTCCAGTGACTGTCGATGGATTATGTCACATAATTTATGTGTGAAGTTGGATGTGTGATACGGGAGCATCTTGCAGTTTAGCATCTTTATCGTGGCTACAAAAATTTAAAAAACAAGTAAGTCTAACTCCAGTAAGTAACTAACTCCAGTCTAACTCCACTTTGCTTACAAAATGATTCCACTTTATAGGCTATTACCAAAAAATACTAAATTAGGTTGGTCTGAACAATGTCAAGATGCGTACGAATGCATAAAAAAAGATATCACATCAGACCAAGTACTTACACATTTCAACCCAGAATTATCAATTATACTAACAACAGATGCTTCGAATAGTGCGGTTGCACGAGTTCTTTCTCATGAATTTTCAAAGAATGATTGCAAACCAATTGCCTTTGTTTCAAGAGCTTTATCTAAGTGTGAACAAAATTACAGCACTCTTAAAAAGAAAGCGTTAGCTATAATTTTTTGTGTTTCAAAGTTAAAACAGTATTTGCTTGGCAATAATTTTATATTGCGAACCACTCATTTGAATTTTCAATGAAAATAAAGGTTTACCTATCATGGCAGCAGCAAGAATGCAAAAATGGGCTTTTATTATGACTGGTTTTAACTATAAAATAGAGTATGTTAAAGGACATTTAAATCATGCTGATAATCTTTCACGTATTCCGCAGATTCATTACGATGAAACTATGAAAGACAACCATGACGACGATAAAAGCTATATATATAGTATTCAAGAACAATCTCTGAATTTTAAAAATATAGCACAACAAACTAGACTCGATCCAATTCTTTCAAAATAATCTGATGCTGTTTTAAATGGAACAATTAACAATTTAAAAGGAAATCAGTTTACGTCATTTACTACCAAGAGTATAGAATTAACAGTTGATCGTGGATGTCTACTTTGGGGGTATAGAATTGTTATTCCTCAAAAACTTAGACAGAGTGTTTTACACAAATTACATGAATCTCATTTAGGAGTTGTCAAAACCAAATCTATAGCTAGATCTTATGTCTGGTGGCCAAATATAAATGTTGATGTAGAAAATTTGATCAAAACTTGCATTCCATGTCAAGAACTTTTAGCAAGCCCAGAAAAGAGCACTTTAATACCGTGGACTCCAACTGATACTGTATGGAACAGAGTTCATATAGACTTTGCAGGGTTTTATTTATTTGTAATAATTGATTCTTTTTCTAAATGGGTTGAAGTATATCAAACCAGAAACATATCTTCAAGTTTTGTAATATCAAAATTAAGAGAATTATTTTGTCGTTTTGGAATTGTAAATACAATTGTGAGTGATAATGGTAGACAATTCACTTCAGAAGAATTTAAAGTTTTCACCACAAAGAACAATATAAATCATATTTTGACCGCATCTGGTCATCCTTCAACCAATGGACAGATTGAAAATTTTGTAAAAACACTAAAAAAAGTCTTTATGTGCAAATTTGCGTAATCAAAATGAAGCAAATTTTGAAATTGTAATACGAGAAATACGAGCAGGTGCTACACTGGGTCCAATATTCTGGACAACAATCCTTCAGTGACTGAGAATATCATGGAAACTCACACACCACTTGAAAATTCAGTAAGTAATAATAATGAAAATATTTTAATTGATAATAATGACGTAACTTAAGACCACGAAAGAATGGTAAAGTAACTAAAGAATAATAAATTTAATTTAATAAGATATTTTGAATTACATTATGACATATTTTGAATTATTTGAATTTTTGAAGTTACTTGAATTACATATTTTGATTTATGGAATTTATTCTAATTTTAGTTGAATTGTAATTATAAGTAATGTTTTATTTATAAAGTTATAATTTTAAATTTTCTTATTTAATGTTATATTTAATTTAAATAAATAGCTCATTTAGGAGGAGAATGTGATATATATAATTAATATATATATTTATAATATTATAAGTGACAGTGTATGTAACACGATATACTCAAAATGTTTAGTTCGTAAGCTTTTGTAAAATTATAATAAAGTTAGTCTGTAATACAACTCGAAAGCGCGTGCTTCTTTTGGTAAAGACACCACAATTACATATGTATTGTATTATGTAAAGAAACAAAACTTACTTGCGTCATTGTCTACGATCAATGTAATATTGTTTATTTTCATAGAAAATTTTAAAGCAATTTTCTACATAACCACTTAAATGGCCTTTCCTTTTTCAAATCATCGTAAGCGGTAGCTTTTGTAATGAACATTGAATTCTCTGATGGACGGAGAAAGTTTCTGGCAAATGAAATTCTTGAAGTGTAACTGAGGCATCGGATTTGTGTTAGTAGAAGCAGCGACAAAGCAATTTAGTTTCCAAGCGTTTACAACAGCGCTATCCAAACACTGAACCCATAATAGCCACCACCACTTTTTGCTTTTATTCCCAATATGACAGTTAGCAACTCTATTGTCACATAAATCAGCGCCGCCCATGTGTCGGTTGTAGCTGTTGACAACTTGGGGCTGTGGGACACCAACCTTTTTTTTTCTTTCTGCTATAGTGTTGCACATTTACTATGGGTTCAACGGAATCATACAGCATGTTGCAATGAATACTCACAATGGCTCAATAAGTCCTTTACAAATGCACCGATTCTCAATTGTTTGTTATATTTGTCAATTGCACTGGAGTATGGCAGAAACTGAAAGATATACCCACTATCCAAAGAAAGGGTTCATAGCTTATAACCGAAACCTATTGGTTTTACAAGTTCCAATATGAATAGCTGTGACTCAGACATTTCTACAAGATCACCATATTCTTGTGCATTTGATTCGTATACAACTTCAATAGTACCTAAATACCATCTCACAATTAGACAAACGGAATTCAAAAAAGGAGAAAAAAGTTTTAAAGTCGCATGTAATTTTTGTTGATATTTCATCATCGTCAATCATTTCATTGTCCGATTCACCAGCAACATTGTCAGGTGGCAAACATTATTGTTCAATAAGTAGCGGAGTGTCACTTGACACTAATGAGTCATCTTCGTTCCAATTGTCAATAATATGCAATAGTTCCTGATTTCTTAGATATCTTAGGCACGACATTATAATTTTATTTACAGTTAGAAATTGACGTCAAAACAAATGGAAGCCCTATATAAAATAATCAAATTCAGACTAACTCAACCAGCAATCAAATCTCAAAATAGACCTATTATTATTATACATAGTAAAAAACACAAGTTTAAGTAAATCAGAAGACTATGATATTTATTAGAGAGATTAGTCTCATTTTATTTTATTACTTAACGACAAATACTTATAATGCATTGTTTTATCATTATAGTATTATGGGACCCAGCGTGTGGTTCACCACACGCCTTTTTTCGCCGTCTGGTGGCAAGTAACTGTTACTAAGGCGCCGGTAAAAATTACGAAAATTATATTTGGACTTTTGGGAACACATGTTATAACAAATTTATTAGTTTTTATTTCTATTTATTTTAATTTTCATTTGATTAAAAGAGGCATTTTTTTGGACACTTTTTATTTCGAACTAGGTAAACTCATGAACAGGTGAAAACTGTTCGAAATCTGTATTTTTATATTATTAAGATATCAAAATAAGTAACAAAAATAAAAAACATTGGATTAATTACTAATATAAATATTTTTAAATAATTTTTAAAGTTAGCCATGTGGTGTACCACACGGAGGTACAAAATGGGTTAATAAATATAGCTCACTTTACAAGAAGTTGCAAAATGTGATATTTCACCCCTTACTGTTTAAAATGTCTAAGACATGTATAAAAAATGTACTAAAAAAAACTGGTAATCATGTCATGGTATTGAATATCAAATAGGTTGCAGATCGATAATGTTTATATTGAAAAATTAATCCTTATGTACCGTAATATCTGAGATATTCCTTTATTATTATTCTTAATTACGAAACACGTTTACCGCTTCTTATGTCTAGAAGCCAACTGCCCCATGAACGACTAAGCAAAAAGCAGTGCACAATTAACAGTGTTGCCTTGTGCACTTTTCGGTAATGTATTTATTAAGTACTCTACATGTACAAAAATATTTTTATAGTTTGACATGTAATGTCTTATTTACTTCATTGTGTTTCGTTCTTGGTACAGAGCATCTCATCGAAATGGTTCATCTATGGAACTGCAACCTCTCCAAAATACTACACCTAACAATGAAAAATCTGTGCTAAGAAGAATGTCTAGAGTTTGTTCCGATGAACACGATGATGTTATACCAGAGAGCGATGAATACCATGATAATACATCCAGCCCAATTGGTGCAGGCTTGCCGCTCTTACAAAGACTTAGACTACTTAAGGAAAAGCAGGTAAGAAAGCTTATATACTTCGCACTATAAAACAAATAAACGAAATGATTTTTGGTACGAGAAATAAAAACATTTGATTGGATGGAAGATTCAAAAAATTTTCCAGAAAAAATTTTTAAGCATAAAGACCTCAATACTTTAAAGTCCATTTTTTCAAACAGTTTGTCATAAAATGTTTAAGCTAAATTTGTTATATAAGTATATTCTATATATTATAGTAAGTGAAATATTGTTATATAACATAAGTATAGAAATTAAGATGCTTCGTAATTAATTTTATCATTTCTGCACAAGTTGTTGTTGTTTTAAAAAATATGCTTTCCGTGTTTCACCCGAAATTTTTACTTATTCACTTATTTGGTCATAATAATCTAACACAGAACTTTGGCCTAACGCAGAATATCTCTCCAGGCACTCCAGTTGCGTGCAAATCACTGAAGATTTCTGCAGTCTCGTATTTCAAGTCCGGCAAGTGCTCCTTGTTCTGGGTCATTCTGCCGGAGTCATGGTCTATCTCTACCCTTATTTTCAAGCTACTGCTTTAAATACCTTTTTGTCTGGAGCGTGTTCACCCATTTTCACGACATGACAAAGGTCCTGTATATTAATTCGCTTAAGTTTATCACTGACAAGGCTCAATCAGTGAGTAAGCAAGTGGATTCAACCTTTTACACAGTACAGTTGAAACGACCTTGTTCGCGGCAGGTATAAAGCTAATTTCGCGATAGTTGGTGTAAATCGTTAAGACGCCTTTTTTGATAAACATTACTGTCTTATATTTATTAAAGCCTAACCCTACTCAGCAGAGGCGAGGCGTCGAATGGTTCAGAGTGTTCACTGAACACCTTAACAAAGCTTCCTTTTTAAATTTTTTTTTATTAGGTAAATAATCTCGCTATATTGCTACTTAACATTTTTTATAATAGCTTTTCCAAACAGATTAACGTAAACACAAAACGTAGAATACAAACAAAATCACACATGTGTTAGTTACACCCAACATTACTTACAATTAATAAAAGAGAAAACACATTCCTCTTAAAATATACTAAGGTTCAAAATTAAAACTGCACCGCGTTGCTTACAAAGCATGCAAATGAAATAACATTCACATTGGGACTATGTTCAATATTGAATACACAACACAAAACATACAAACAAATATATGTACGTAAAATAATCTTAACTCTTAAATTAATGCGTGCAAGCAGTTCAATAAAAAAAGTGCACTTCCAATGTTATGCAAAGTAAATACAAAAGAGAAAAGAAATAACTGAGCGAAAATCGCTTTACATTTGACGAGAGGATCATTCCACTAAACTGAACCAAAAGTTTATAGAAAGCGTGCAAATACAATCAAAGTCACGGTTGCTGTTTTATATGGGGAAATGGTTCAGTATAAAAACTGAACCGGGCATTGTAAATACAAAGTAAAAGAGTAAATGAATGCATGAGAGTTTCTTACTCTTATATAGAGGTTGGAAATAAATCAATAACAAAGTCATTATTGCAATTTAATACTAGCAAATGGTAAAAGTAAAGAAAAAAATTAAAGAAATTTGAAGTGAAAAATAATATTTAGAAATGAATTAATGTGTGATTAAAGATTTGATTCAAATATCTTTTTTTTAACGATCTTCTGAAAAAAAGATTTTAATTCATAAAATGAATAAACCAACTCCAGATATGAAGAATTTGATACCTGTTGTAAAAATGTCGAAATCTATGGTAAGTCGTCGTTTTCCTACAGCTATAGCTTTATGGTAAATAAAAACCAGTGGATCACAGGCTGCGAACATTTAAATAAATTGTTTTATTGGTCTTGTACGCTATTTGCTTGTGGAAAGGACAAAACTTAGAAGTAGGGGGAATACGTTATAGTTGGAATTCTGTTTTGATTAAATTGTGAACACCTTGCCAAAAAGCTGACGCCTCGCTACTGCTACTCAGTAATTACTTCATGTGTCTGGACTGTGAAATAAAAAGCTTCTCACCTTCTAAATTGAATACATCACTAAAAGGGGTAATAAGCCTTTTAAAGACTGTTTCTTTTCTAAACTTTTCTAAATATTATTATACCATAACATACCATATCCGCACTAGGTTAGAGTGTTATTTTAGCGATAGTATGCACCAATCAGGAAGCATGTTATTAGTGTATTGTATTAAAAACCTCAGACATGTGATCCAGTCCTGTAAAACTCACAGCCGCGAGTATTTTTGTCAAATTCTCAAGCGAACCGGGCAGTTACACAGCAGTTGCACCAGAGTTTCCTTTCTATTCTACTCATTGCATTTCCTACAGGCGTTACTGTGAATTAAGTTTAGTTTGTGCACGTCTGGTGCGACCAAACAGTGACCTGCCAATACACCAATTAATGTTCTGCAATTCTTCGACTTAACGATATAACTTCTTCATTGTACTGTGCTTCTTTCATTTGCACACATACCAAACTATGATAACACATAGTATTAATATACTTAGTCTAAGTGCTAAGTACTCGATGATCTCCAGATGAACCGCTTTGGTAAAAAAACAGCAAAATACCGCAATGTAGGCCTTGCATGGTTTTTTTCCAAGGATTTTGTAATAAATCCATACTGGTCCCAAGAAATCTACTCCTGAATTGAAAAATGGTCTGGTTGGAGAAACTCTATTCTTTGGTGGGTTACCCATTATTTGTTTTAACATTTGAAGTTGTGCTGTTGTACAACAGCTCTGGCCATGCAGTTTCCTTTAATTGGCCAGAATGTTTGCCTGGGCTGTACCAGCAATTCTTGAGGCCCACAATGGATATTTTCTTAATGTATGTGTTCCATAATTAGTTTTCCGAAGGAGTCATTGTATGGCAAAATCATTGGATGTTTCTGATTGTACAGAATATTTGATTCTGAGATTCATTCTCCTACTCTTATGATATTGTTTTTGTCTAGAAATGGTGCAGAAATTTAATATGTTGATCAGAAAATTATTTTTGGTTAATCTACCGATAACTGTTTCTTTATTTTCCTTGTGGAAAATTGAATCGCTGATATTGAACACTCATCTAATTAAGTTAATTAACGTTAATTAACGCTTATAAACTACTGCTTTATTTGGAAACACAAGTTCAACGAATTGAAAGTCAACTTTTGAGGTCGCCCATTTTTTATTTTGAAAGCTATTCTTTTTATAGAAACATTTATTGTGCATAGTTTAAATTAAATGAAGTCAGAAACAAAATTTGTAACAGAAAATTAACGCATGACGAACTTATGTATACAAATGGAGAGACAAATAAAACATGCTTTAATATTTTTAAATAACGTTTGCCAGAACCGACAAAGATCATGATTTTCAATTAAAATCATTCAACAATATAAGAGGCGTATAATATTATCTAGTTCTGGTAACGCAAATTTCTGCAATAATTTTAATCAAAACAGAGATTATAACCTAAATTATTTTAACAGAAACTACACAAATAGTTTCAATAACAATAACAACAGTAGAACATTATATAACCCTCCTAGAAATTATAATAGTACTAATTATACTAATAATAATAATGAAGAAACTGTGCAAAATACAAATGATACAAGGCAAACTAGAACATCAAATCAGTCGAGCAACTTCGACCCAATCCCAATGCAAATTGGCAATTTTAATGTAAATTTTCGAGTGGCAGGTCCAGAATCTACTCTAAATAAAGATCGAAACAAATTAAGAAGCCTTTATTTTTTAATCTATACATGCTGAAAATGAAAGGAAAATGTCCAACTTAATATTAAAGCTTTCGGCAAAGAAATTGTTATTCATAGGTTATGTAGATTTCCCATTTTTGACGACTTTAATGCAAAAAACTATTACGAGTATTGCTCATTCCTTAAATGCGACATGTAAAACAAGTTTAATGGCATAATGGGAAATAATATTTTATTTACTAATATATTAGAATACGCATTTGACAAAATTAAAACTGATCACTTAAATAAAAAAAAATCACAAATACTTAAGTCAGTTATTGTTAAAATTTATAAAGTTTTTGACAATGGCATTAATGGCAAATTCTCTTTTACGAATGAAATACTTCCAGAAATGGAAGATTAAAATAAACATCGACAAAACTCAGACTATATTCATAACACGAAAAAGAAGGCAGCATCCTCCAGGAGTGAGCGTCGGTTGCACGGAGATACGGCGGGAGGAAAGCATAAAATATCTAGGGATCATTTTTGACAAACGGCTTAATTGGTATAAACATATGAAAAAATCAAACGGAATAGTTGCTCTAAAATTTTACGTCTCTTTAAGCCGCTGTTTAATAATAATCGATTCAACCTTAAAAATAGAAAGTTATTATATACTCAAATAATCAGGCCAGCACTATTGTACGGATGTGTAACATACAGCAAAGCCTCAAATACTGACATAAAGCAATTACAGATAGCACAAAATCTGGCTTTAAGAAGACTAATTAAGATTCCGTGGTATATTAGAACAACAGACAAGCAAAGAGATCTAAGAATTGGAGCAGTGAAAAAATATATCAAGGACAGAGCCCTAAAATTATTCACAAAATTTGATACGTTGCCCAACCCTGCCCTAACAAGTCTTAAGTCCACCTCAGGACGCACAGGAAGATATGCTGATCTACGGTCTGTCATCAGTTAGAAGATAAATAAATGATAATGATTCTATTATAGTTAAAGTTTAGTGTGGGGCAGGGACAAGCCCCCAGCCACAAAACAGTAAAAGAGTGCGCAATAGCACTAACTCAAATCACAACAACAACAACAACAAATGAAATCAAGCACAAAATAATAACAAAAAATGATGTACCAATTTACTCAAAAGCATACAGATACTCTCTAATATATAAAAATGAAATTGATAAACAAATAAAAGAAATATTGGATCAGATAATAATATAAAAATCGCATAGACCATATAATAGTCCTATTTGAATAGTGCCTAATAAAAATTAATGCAATAAGAAAAAATGGCGTATAGTCATTGACTATCGTAAACTTAACGATTCCAAATATGGACGACATATTTGACAAATTAGGAGATTGTAAGTTTTTCTCAACATTGAATCTAACAAAAGGATTTCACCAGATTGAAATGTATCCAGATGATATATCAAAAACTGCATTCTCAACTTCGAATGGGCACTACGAGATCTTCCGTATGTCATTTGGCCTTCCAAGCGCTCTTTTCACATTTCAAAGATTAATGAATCGTAATTCATGAATAAGTTAATGAATGAACAGGACAATTCATGATTAATGAATTGTCCTGTTTATGATATAATCATATTTTCTTCAAATGTAGAGGAACATTTTGACTCACTAATAAAATCCTAAATTGCCTTGCTAAATAAAATCTGAAAGTTCACTTAAATAAGTGCACATTTTTAGTTCAAGAGACAGAATATTTAGGACATTTAACCCCATTAAAGTTAATGCCATAAACGGGATTGAACTACCCAAACTGATATTAAGTAATTCTAGGTATAACAGGTTTCTTTAGAAAATTCATAAAAGATTATGCGAAAATAGCATATTCGCTAATCAAATATTTAAAAAATATACTAAAATTAATATAAAAGATCGGGAATACAAAGGCGTATTCAAAAAACTCAAAAGTCTTCTTAAATCTGACCCTATTCCCGTTTCACCCGATTTCAATAAAAAATTTACCCTTATTACAGATGCGAGTAACCTTGCGCTTCGTGCAATACTCATGCAAAATAGTAACGGAATTTATTATGCTAGTCGTACACTAAAACTCAATTAACAAAATAATAATATAATTGAGAAAGAGCTCTTAGGAATTGTTTGGACAACAAAACATTTTTGCCCATATATGTTTGGTCCCAAGTTTTTAATTCAGACAAATCATTGACCACTTATTTGGATTAGCAATTTGAAAAAACCGAATTCTAAGTTACGCAGATGAAAATTGAACTCAATGAATATGATTTTGACATATCACACATCAAAGTAAAAGATAATGTCGTACCAGGTGGACTCAGTAGACATGTAAAAGAGAAAAGTATAAATGAATTATATATAAACATAAATGATCTGTTTACTGATACTTTTCAAAAAAGCCACTCAATTTATTTAAAAGACAAATATTTTTGCAGAAATCCAAAATGGAGTAGCTTGAAACAAAAATTTTATACAAAAAGAAAACGAGAAAAATAATTGGGGTTCACGAAATAGTATCCTTCTACAAATAATGCAAGATAAATGCCTGAAAAAAGATTACTTGTTGTATACTGTTTTGATAATCAATCATATTTTTAATATCAAGAAATATACTCAAAATATTTTGCAAATAAGTTACAAGTATTAAAATCGAACGTATTACTGGAAGATGTTACTGATAGAGGTAAATTACTTAATATAATCGAAGAAAAGCATGCTAAAAATAATCATAGAGGTATTAATGAAATATTTTCAGAGCTGAAACAAAAGTATTACTACCCTGATTTTCTAAAAACAATACAAAAATAAATCAATAACTGCGATATATATACATATGTAATCTTTTCAAATATGATAGACAGCCACTAAAACATAGACTTAATATAACAAAAACCTCATGTTGTCACAAATAAATCGCTCATTTTGATATTTGGTATCCGTAAAAAAATGTCATGTACTTAACCAGTATTGATAAGCTCACAAAGTATGCACCAGCGCTATTAGAAGGGATCAAAATGCAAATTCAATATTTAGGTAAACCTAAAAATGTAGTCACAATAATGCACTAGATGAACTAGAATTATTTAAAGAAAGCAACATATCTTTTAGATTTACTACCGTGTAAAAAAAATCAGGTAATAGTGACATAGAGAGGTTACATCTCCAAATGAATAAACCTAAGATTACATTGAAAATGCAAGGAATATAAAATATATTTAAACAAATAAATAATACACTCACCTTATTTATTATTTATATTAATACTTTTAATATTTGTAATCTTAATTAATAAATATAAATATTAAACACCGGCACTACTGACACTGAGTAATAGAAAGCACATTGAAAATATATAAACAAAACAAGAAATGTCAAAAGAGCTTTTGTGCAAAGAACTTTGTGCAAAAATTGACACGCACGCAAATTATTAAAAGAATTGCGACGAAAGCAAAAAACAGCAACGTTGTCAAATATGCAAACTAGTTGAAGCAATGTATGCGCAACAGGAAAAGCTTCGCGCGATTTAGTATAAATAAGCGTTCGTATTAGAAGAAAAATCACTTGTTGGGAAACTCTCAAAGGTAGTAATACGTCTTTGTGAAACAAGTCAGTAGAACTATAACATCAAAGTAGTACATACGTCTTGTCTAGTAGTCTTGTGTAGCGTCAAGGTAGTACATACGTCTTGACTAGTAGTCTTGTATAGCGTCAAGGTAGTACATACGTCTTGACTAGTAGATTGTATAAGAAGTCTTATATGTAAATCAAGCCAAGGTAGTCATGACACATCTTGACTGGTAGGATTTTCTGTAGGCTTGAGTTAGTGTAGTAATACGTCCTAACATTAATAAATGCTAACCACGGCTGTAACCCAGCATAACACTTCTAATCTCCACTTAACGACGTCTTTTAACAAAACACCAAGATTAGCACGAGTAGTGTCGGCCGACACCAACATTTCAGGCAAGTGGAAACAACAATCGGAACCCTCATCGAAGCACGATTATCCCAAATAATCGTAGTCATCAAATTAGCAAACCAGCATTATATTGTAATTATATTAGATTGTAAAACCTTTTTTTATTTTAAATTCTCCTAAATAAATAATTGAATTACTACATCACATTGTCTTTGACTTCCAAAAATAAAAATAACATTGCAACGACCCCTGGACAACGGCTAAGTATATCTCAGTATCATCAGTGACAGAAAGTGTTGTAACGTTCCGTAAAGTAAAAGACTGTTTTAGCTCTTTTGCTCTTTATTTTATCACTAATAATTAAAGTCTTAAAACTACCTTATGAAGCATTATGCACAAGCACACATATGTAACGACCTTTTCCCGGCCCTATCTATAGCTGGGGTATACTCAGCGAGTATACCAGGGTTCGTTATAAGAAAATTTATCTAAGTAAAATAATAGAGACACTTCTGTTTAAAGTAGCGTTTATTATTTAACAAAAAATAAGAAAATATAATCAATTTGTGGAAAGCGATGTTGAAAATGTTGCTAATGATGTAGAATGTTGTAATGATGTTGTAGACGGTGTAGCACGTTGTAAAATGTTGTATGGTGTTATAAATGTTGTAACGATGTTGTAAACGGTGTAGCACGTTGTAAAATGTTGTATGGTGTTATAAATGTTGTAACGATGTTGTAAACGGTGTAGGATGTTGTGAAATGTTGTATGATGTCATAAACGCTGTCACGATGTTGTAAACGGTATAGAATGTTGTGAAATGTCGTATGACGATTGCTTGCAGTGGTGCGCAAGTTGCTAACCTGTAACAGGAGAAATTCCGAATAGCTAATCTCTAGAAACTCTAATATCAATATAAAGCAATACCTTTGTCAGCAAAAGCCAGACAAGGGTTCCTTCCTACTGTTACGCCTGGCCACGTCCGTCAGCAATTGCCAAACGCTCGTTGTCCCACACGCCTTCTGACAGTGTTGGTGACTCGTCGTCCATTCCTCCATCAGCTATGGCCAAATGGAAGTCTGGATGACTAGTTAAATTACCCTACGCCAGCATAAGCCAAGCATCAGGTAACTCAACTGGTTAAACTACCCTACGCCAGCATAAGCCAAGCAGAAGGTAATTCAACCACCGTCACTTCGCCCAATCCAGTCCATCCATTCACATGGTGATCGTCAGCAATGGCCAAACGAATCAACATGTGCCTGGACCAACTAGTCCGAGCTCCCACTATCGTCCCTAACAAAATAGTTCTTACCTGTAACAGGAGAAATTCCGAATAGAACGATTTGGCAATTTCGCTGCCCTTTTATTTGAAATTCCCTCCATTACAGGCAAAAACAAAAATTATCTTCAAGTAAACAAGGTCCCGTAAATTTGTCAAAACAAATTTCTTATTGTTGTACGCTTTGCAATCAAATTCAATAAAATAACTGCATCATATAAAAAATGCGTGCACGATATTTTCTTAAATTTGTTTATGCAGACAAACAAGTGAAATAGTTACAACAAATTTAACTAACTTTTATTAGCGGCAAAAAATTAATCAAAACATATTTTACTTTACAGGGTCATTCGTTTATACAAAATGTTTGTCTCTAATATGAAATTTACAGGGTCATTTGTTTATAATAAAAATGGATGTTACTGTAGGAAAATTTTATTGAATTTAGAAACATGTTTTTACTAAGTGAATTTAAAACTCATATTTGACTATTCATTTGATTTGTGGGGTTAAATTTTAGAATAAAATTTGGGCCTTACACTCCCTCCCTACTTCCCCGAAGGTAAAAGCGCGACCACTACTTTTCCTGACTTCCTCATGGTAATTTGATAGACCCGGTCTTTGTGTTTAGTTAGAAAATTCTGTTTGCCTCTTTTGTTGAAAATCACTACTCTCTGTTGTATCTCAGTGCTAACAGCTGCCGGTATCTCTTCGGGTTGCAGGTATTGTTTCACGGCCGGTTCGAAAGTTGGGGTTGGTTTATCGTTATACACCTGCGCTAGGATTTTCTTGGCTGTGGGTGGTGTTGGTGGACAGCCAGTCAGTACCACTTGTGAGTGCAGCTTTGTTGGTGTTAAAGCTCTTATTGATGACTCCTCAGCCTCTGTTGGTTCTTCAAAATGCTGCTTTACCGGGGACTTGGCTATTGATGATGTTGACGGATAGGTAGCTAGCTTTCCTGGTGGACTAAACGTCATTGGCATCATTACTTCGACCACTGGTTTAAACGATTCTTGCTTCCGTTCTAAACGGCACTGCTGCTGTTGCTGGAGAAGTGCTTCAAGGCTTGGCCGCATGGGTATTGTTGTGGGGCGCACCGGTTTTGCTGATTTTTTTGGCCTCCAGGTCTTCGGTCGGATTGAGGGCGGCTTTACTCCTTGTTGCCTAGGAATTGATTGTAGTTTTGGCGCCACTTCGGATTGTGTGACTGATTGTTTACTGTTTGTTGCCATCGGTTCACTTCCTAGCGGTAATGGCCACTCCTCTTCAGAATCGCTGCCAAAAAGTTCACGGCAAAGCTCGACCCATTTTTCTTTAGCGCCTAACTCTGGTTCAGTGTTCGACATTGCGGTACTATCCCCTACCTTGTCCTTGACATTAGCTCGTTCAAATCGTTGGCTTCGCATTTTTTTTTTTTTGTTTATTGGATTTATGAGTCTTGGTGTAGTTGCTGTAATGGAAATGAAAGAAACACCATATTAATCACCCCTATGTCTTACCGCTTGTACTTATTAGGGCGTGAGAGTAAGAGCGTATCGCTGTTGTGTTTTCATTTGGCAAATCAGGTAGGCTTTTGTTCCCCTCCCCACTCGCTTTTGATGTATGGCTTGATCTCACTGACGTGTGCTGTTCTGGTGCCTTTCCGGTCCTTACTTGTAAGTATTACAATCACAGGAGACTTGAATGCTTTCACGTTGTAAGGTCCACTAAACTTAGGTGACAGTTTAGCTGCCACATGGTCAGTTGCTTTAGAGAGGATATGTTGCTTCATTAGAACGCTGTCTCCCACGGCTGGTTTCCAATTCCGGCGTCGAAGATTGTAGTGTTTGGCTTGCTCCGCGGCTGCGCAACGAGTATTTTGCTTGACTAGAGTTATTACATCCTGTAACTTTGTTGCTTTATCGCTCAGGTCTTGTTTAAGGTTTCCATTTCCGGGTGTCACTTTATCGTACATATTGTTGGGCAGTCTTGGTTCGCGTCCGTGATTTAAATAAGCTGGCGTGAATCCGGTTGTTTCTGAAACCGTTGAATTAATGGCTAGGGTTATTTCTGGTAAGTACTCGTCCCAGTTACGTTGGTCCCCTTCGGTGAGTTGGCTAACTAGGGTTTTAATCGTGCGATTGGCTCTCTCGGTTGGGTTCTCCTGTGGCGTGTACGGTGCGGTAAACTGCTGTTTGACTCCTAACTGTGTGAAGAATTTCCGTGCTGCATGACTGGTGAATTGGGTCCCATTATCCGTAATGAATATCTTCGGTATTCCAAACCTAGCCATTATTCGTTCTCGGAATGCCTTTTGGACGGAGGTTGTAGTAGCGCTGCGCAAAGGTATAAGCTCCACCAACTTTGTAAATTTATCAATGAAAACCAGTAGTGTATTATTGCCTCGTTTGGACCTGGGTAATGGTCCCACAAAATCTGCACACACCATGGCCCAAGGTTCTTCAGCGAGCTGAGTAAGCATATGTCCGGCAGCGGCTTGTTGACTGGATTTGAACCTTTGACAAGAATCGCAACTCAGAACATATTTACGAACATCTCTTAACATTCCAGGCCAGTAGTAGTTGTTAGCTATTCGTTGCCTTGTTTTGCGAATTCCGAAATGACCCGCCGTCGGTTCATCATGGTTTTCACGAAGGACCTGTTGTCTCAAGTGTAAGGGAATGCAGAGCTTCCATGGTTTTATGTCATCGTCTTGGGCGTAATTCGGAATGTGTCGGTATAGGTTCTGGTTCTCGATGATATAATCCGGATATTTCTGTGGATTCTGCTTAACCGCTTCTTTCCGTTGGATTACCCAATCCTGTTTCGTCGTTGTCATCGTTGTTCGTGCCATTAAGATCTTGTCCTCTGGTTGCCTTGATAGCGCATCAGCCACCACATTATATTTACCTCTGCGATATTCTATCGTGAAGTTGAACTGCTGTAACTCAAGCGCCCATCTTGCTATGCGTCCCGTAGGGTTGTCAATAGAATTTAACCACTTTAGAGATAAATGATCAGTGATGACAGTAAATTTGTACCCCTCCAGATACGGTCGCATTTTACGAATGCCCCAGACAATTGCTAAGCATTCCTTTTCGGTAGGCGAATAGTTTTTTTCTGCGTTGTTCAGCCGTCGACTTGCATAGGCTATCACTGCTTCTTTTCCCTCCTGCTGCTGCGTCAATATGGCACCGAGTCCATAGTCACTAGCGTCAGTCTGCAAACAGAAAGGTTTAGAGAAGTCGGGGCATTGCAGGATAGGAGCCTCAGTTAACCTCTTCTTTAGTTCCTCAAATGCATTCTGTTGCTCTTCCTGCCATCTCCAATGTTTTCCTTTTCGTAACAATGACGTAAGAGGGTGTACTACTGTTGAAAAATCCTTTACAAAGCGTCGGTACCAAGAAGTCATTCCCAGAAAGCGTCGCAGTTCCTTCAGAGTCTTCGGTGGTTCCAATTGTTGTACTGCGGAAATTTTATCTGGATCTGTGTGTATTCCTTCTTGACTGACCACGTGCCCTAGGTATTTCATCGTGGTTTTAAAAAATTCACATTTCTCCGGATTTATCTTCAGTTGGGCTTGACGTAATTTTTTTAAAACCGTTTGTAGATGTGTCATATGTTCCTCTTTACTACGGCTCACAACAATTATATCATCCAGGTAGGCGAAAGCGAATGGTTCCATTTCAGGCCCAATTACCGAGTCTAAGGCGCGTTGGAAAGTTGCTGGGGCAGAGTGTAATCCGAAAGGCATAACCGTCCATTGGAATAAGCCACGTCCTGGTACCGTAAAAGCAGTAAACTTCTTGCTATCCGGATGCATTGGTATTTGCCAGTATCCGTTTTTGAGGTCCAGGCTGCTTATTACTTTAGCTTCTCTAAGATGATCCAGAATGTGACTAATCCGTGGTAATGGGTATGCGTCCGGGATAGATTTTGCGTTTAACTGTCTATAGTCGACACATAACCTCCACTTACCGGTTTTCTTCTTAACCAATACGATTGGTGCACTGTATGGACTACTGGAGGGTTCAATGCACCCCGTTCGGAGAAGCTCATCGATTTCTTCGTTTATAATCGCCTGCATAGCTGGGTTTCTTGGGTAGTAACGCTGTTTTACTGGGTGGTCATCCTTCATGGTTATAATGTGATAAGCCACGTTGCTCTTGCCTGTTATATCGTTAAACTGTTCCAGCTCCACTTCTAGAAATTCTTTGATAGCTGTACCTTTGGATGAATGCTCTCTTGCGATTGGATCCGGAGCGGTGTAGTCACATGACTGCTGTTGATCTTCGACGGTTATGGGTGGTAGTGGTTCTTGTTGTTGCTGCTGTTGCTGTTGTTGGTTCACTCGTTGCTGGTGGTTAACGCGTTGCTGTTGTTCCTTTTGATTAAGTTGCTGCTGTTGCTGTTGAGTAACCTGCTGTTGTTGTTGATTAACGCGCTGCTGTTGCTGTTGGATAATGTACTCCTGTCGTTGTTTAAATTGCATCTTGGGAGTGACATCGTTGGGTATCTCAGTTGTGTGTAGCAAAGTTGTGTAACGCTGCTGTTGTGCAGGAAGATCAACTGTGACTGATGAATTTGCGATCCGCAGAGTCGTCTGTGCCTGCGCGAGGAAATCCATACCCAGAATCACGTTGTCAATTGATCTTTCCATGATGAGAAAAGATAGATCGAAAGACCTATCACCGAAGGTAACCTGGCTGTCTAATACGTATGAAATGTGCTGCGTCGTACCATCAGCTAGTAAGATGACCATACTCGTAGGTGTGACTCTCCCAAAACTGTGTTGATCCCTTAGGAGACTTCCAGCGATGATACTTCTAGATGCACCAGTGTCGATAGTGGCCGTTACTGCCGTTGTTCCAATGGTAACCGCCGCCGATATCGTGTGCTGGTTGTATGATAGACTGTTTATTGGGGAACTTGTACTGCATGGGAGACTGCCTGTCCCCTCGTTCGGACAGTCTCTTGTTGGTTTCCCTGTTTGCTTACGTTACGATTTTGTTTACAGCATTCCTTAGTCCTTACTCCTCGTGTGCCACAAACCCAGCAGAATAGTACTTGCGGCCTTCTACACGTATATGCAAAGTGTCCTGGTTCACTACACCTTTTGCATGCGAGGTGGACGTTGATTCTCTCTGTGTGTTGTGATATTTTGTGTTCATGAGGTCCCCTTGCGTTCCGTACGACACCCATTCGCTCTTTGTGGATCATTTGTTGGAGGTTTTCAAATTCTTCGGCAAGTTGAATCAGTTCGGACAATGTGGAAAATTCACGTCGCTTGATATGC
>NC_051846.1:107485887-107546113 GCF_002237135.1 Teleopsis dalmanni | reverse complement strand
ACGGGGAGATGCCTATCTACTCTAAGTGCGTTAATGAGCGACGCTCTCAAATCAACTTACAACTGGGCGACCGACGCTGGCTTAAGCGTAAACGCAGAAAAAACTGACACAATACTTTTCACAAGAAAGTACAAGGTCACAGCATGGACGCCACCTAACTTGAACGGAACTCTTTTGCCACTGAAAACTCAAACGAAATACCTTGGAGTAATTGTGGATAGCAAACTGGCGTGGAAGCCTAATGTAGAAGAACGGGTAAAGAAGGCAACAAATGCTTTATACGCATGTAAAAGGATGCTGGGAAGTACATGGGGTCTCTCACCCGGTCTTATGTACTGGTGCTACACGGCTATAGTTAGACCTATATTACTTTACGGTATATTAGTTTGGTGGACAGTTGTGAAAAAGAAAACATATATAAAACCCCTGGAAAAGGTCCAAAGACACGCGGCGATGTGCATCACCGGTGCAATAAGAACAACTCCGACGGCAGCTCTAGAAGCTATACTAAACTTACCCCCAATTGATATCTTTGCCGAGAATATGGCGGCAAAAACAGCCGAACGAGCGTGGTAAGGATGGAAATTTTTACCAATTTCCAACCTACATATAACTAGTGTGCAGTTAATACCTGAAATAAAAATTGATTAATTTTTATATAATATTTTGAAAGTAAATAACTTACCATAAACCCACCCCCGCATGCACGTAACTGCACCAGTTGAATAAAACCTGAGGTTACATTGAAAATTTAAAAGAATGCAAAATATATTCAAATAAATAAATATTGTACCTACCTTATTTATTTATTATTTAAACTTGTACTTTTAATATTTTTAATATTTATTTTTATTTTAATAAATAAATATAAATATTTAAAGCCGCCACTACCGACACTAAGCTAAACACGTTTCAAAACAAAACAAATGCACAACACAAGAAACGTCAAAAAAAAGCTTTTGTGCAAAGAGCTTTGTGTTAAAATTGATGCGCGCGCATATTAACTACGGCGAAAGCGCAAAACAGCAACGACGTCAAAAATCCAAGCCAGCTGTAAACTAAGCTTTGCGCTACGTTAAAGTTTGGTCTGATGCGTATATAAGAAGACGCATTTACTTAGAAGAGGCAGTCAGTGATCAACACGCAAAGTGTTCAGAAGCAGACAGAGGCTCGTTATCAACTTTCGAAGACTAGAAAACGCACCAGGGACTTGGACAGTCAAATACAACATACAAAGTCGGCCGCAGAGTTAAGTATAAATAGAGCCTTACATCACCGATTTTCGTTTGATTTGTTTATTCCTTCCCGGTAGCAGATATAAGCGTGGACACGTTCATATCTTGTTATTACACCCTAATATAAAGCGTGAACACGTTTTATTCCTCCTATAGCCACCGTACATAAGCGTGAACACGTTTATATCCTTTCCAGTAGCAAATATAAGCGTGAACACGTTCATATCTTGCTATTAAAACTTAATATAAAGCGTGAACACGTTTTAGATCCTTTCCTACTTACTAAGCCATATATATATATATAGGCGTGAACACGTCTATAGATAATAACGTCTATAACCCGTAAACTTTTCTTCCACAACAGATATCATAAATATCAAATATAAATGAATAAACATTGTTAGTTTTAAGACAACTTAATAATAAATAAATATTGAAATCAAACACTGTCTTTATCCTTTAAAAATTTATTGTAACGACCCAGGACCAACCTCTGAGTATTACCCCGGCAAACAGAGCGACGGAAAATTGTCGTTACAATTGGCGCCCGAGCAGGGACAGTGTTCAAGGATTTTTTAATAAAGAAGTTATCCCAGCCAAAATCAAGTATGACCGTGTTCAGGAGATTTTAAATACGAAAGCAAACAGGAAACTATGTAAACCGAAAGAAATTATGATTTTATCATCAGAATGAATGGCACAAGCTAAAATATAAACACAAGACGTCCAAAGATTAAATGCCTCATGTCGATCATGGCTTCATCATATGCTCATGTCGTAGAACAGATAAGGAAGTGGTCGGTACGTTACGACGGACGAAAGAATCCATTGGGTTTTATAGAAAGAATAGAAGTACTAGCAGATGTTTACGCCATTAACGTAAATCTTGTTCTCAAGACGATGCCTATACTTCTCGAAGACAAGGCACTAATGTGGTATCGCAATAATAATAAGCATTGGCAGTTATGGACAACTTTTAAAATCGACTTCCTAAAATTTTTCATTTCCTCTAAATATTTTGAAAAATTAGAAGACGAGGTGCGATTGCGGCTTCATAAACCAAAGGAAAAATTCAAGGATTATTTTATCGACATTCAAAATTTAATGCGACGAGCTTGCCTGGATCCAGATTCACAATTAGAGCGAATATATCGCAACATGAACACAGATTACAAAGTGTACATCAAGCATCAAGACTTCACAAGCTTAAATGAGTTAGCAACACTTGCTGATGACTTTGAAGAACTTCATACAACACAGCACAAAGTGAGTCGAGACCATGTTCAAGAAGAAACTATCCACATGTGTACAATAGTTGCGCACCCACCAATAATGCCATTACAGAGTACAATGAGACTCATATCCACGACGCCAGTACGAGTTGAAGATAACTATAGTCTAGGTCCCGTATCACCTGTTTGGAACCAGCAGCAAAGTAACCAACAACCCAACCAGTCGATAGCTGCGCAAACAGCAGCTAGAATAAATAGAATTGCAACTTCAAAGACAGCATCACTATCCAAGCCAAGTATAATACAAAGCATGCAATGTCGAATTTACCCAGAGCAGCAGTCAGTAGAACTGCGAGAAAATTTACAAGCGCAAACGCCATGTAAATGCCTCATATCAAACAAAGAGATACAAGAGCTCCAAATCCCAGAAGCACAACGTCAGCGAAATATAAAACATATCAAAGAAAACACAGAAGTATGTAAACAACTTCGAGTCAAGCAAGATCAACAAAAGTTACCAGTACAAATACAAAAGGCACAACGACAACAAGGTCCAAGATATATCAAAGAAAACCCAGAAGTATTTAAACAATTCCGAGACAAGCAAGATCAACAAAAGGTACTAGGTCAAATACAACTTCAACAACAGCAAGATACTAAACCTCAAATGGAATCAAGCGTAGAACAACCGTATACATCATTAACTGAAGTAGTAGAAACTTCATCACTTTGTATACCTCAAGAACAACCATGGCAACAAGTACAAGATATTCAACGACGAATTACACAAAAGGATGAAGTCATCAAACACAATACAACGCAAGTTCAAATGATTAATAAAACAATAGGTTTTACCCAACCATCACCACAACTAGGTTTGATAAAACACGCTAGTCAACAGGAACAACTATCACAGCAAGGAAAAAATAGTCCTACTCACATGAAGGACAAAGTAATCGGTTACCCTGCACAAGCAAGAAAATATTATCACGGAACTCAGAATCCAACCATCGTTCAAAATCGGCAGCGACAGATGAAATATCCAAGTATGCTCCAACAGAAGGGTGATGATCACCACATCAGAGACCAACTCAATTTTTACAAAATTTTTAAAACTCCAAAGAAACGAAATCGTGCCACCAGGTAGTATCTCATGTTAACTTCACTTCCCGAAGAAGGAAGGAAATGTAAGGATGGAAATTTTTACCAATTTCCAACCTACATATAACTAGTGTGCAGTTAATACCTGAAATAAAAATTGATTAATTTTTATATAATATTTTAAAAGTAAATAACTTACCATAAACCCACCCCCGCATGCACGTAACTGCACCAGTTGAATAAAACCTGAGATTACATTGAAAATTTAAAAGAATGCAAAATATATTCAAATAAATAAATATTGTACCTACTTTATTTATTTATTATTTAAACTTGTACTTTTAATATTTTTAATATTTATTTTATTTTAATAAATAAATATAAATATTTAAAGCCGCCACTACCGACACTAAGCTAAACACGTTTCAAAACAAAACAAATGCACAACACAAGAAACGTCAAAAAAAAAGCTTTTGTGCAAAGAGCTTTGTGTTAAAATTGATGCGCGCGCATATTAACTACGGCGAAAGCGCAAAACAGCAACGACGTCAAAAATCCAAGCCAGCTGTAAACTAAGCTTTGCGCTACGTTAAAGTTTGATCTGATGCTTATATAAGAAGACCCATTTACTTAGAAGAAGTCAGTCAGTGATCAACACGCAAAGTGTTCAGAAGCAGACAGAGGCTCGTTATCAACTTTCGAAGACAAGAGAACGTACCAGGAACTTGGACAGTCAAACACAACATACAAAGTCGGTTGCAGAGCTAAGTATAAACAGAGACTTACATAACAAATTTTCCTTTGATTTGTATATCCCTCCTACAGCCACCGTATATAAGCGTGAACACGTTTATATCCTTTCCCAGTAGCAAATATAAGCGTGAACACGTTCATATCCTGCTATTAAAACCTCATATAAAGCGTGAACACGTTTTATCCCTCCTATAGCCACCGTACATAAGCGTGAACATGTTTATATCCTTTCCCAGTAGCAAATATAAGCGTGAACACGTTCATATCCTGCTATTTAAACCTAATATAAAGCGTGAACACGTTTTATCCCTCCTATAGCCACCGTACATAAGCGTGAACACGTTTATATCGTTTCCCAGTAGCAAATATAAGCGTGAACACGTTCATATCCCGCTATTAAAACCTAATATAAAGCGTGAACACGTTTTAGATCCTTTCCTACTTACTAAGCCATATATATATATAGGCGTGAACACGTCTATAGATAATAACGTCTATAACCCATAAACTTTTCTTCCACAACAGGTATAATAATTTTTATAAATATCGAATATATATGAATAAACATTGTTAGTTTTAAGACAACTTAATAATAAATAAATCTTGAAATCAAACACTGTCTTTATCCTTTAAAAATTTATTGTAACGACCCAGGACCAACCCCTGAGTATTACCCCGGCAAACAGAGCGACGAAAAATTGTCGTTACACGACTACGCATCACTGGGCAACTTACTCGAAGATCTTTTGGGCATAACGTTGTTAATCAGAACGCCACTCTTGATTCGGATTATATGATCCCGATCATGTACACCGGAGCAACAATAAAAACTGTGATCGAAAACGAAGGATGCAGAAAAGGAATGGTGCCAAAATGCAACACCATAAATGTTTTCACAGACGGTTCAAAGATGGAAGTGGGAGTAGGAGCTGGCATCTATTGTGCGGAATTGAGCATAAGAATGCCGTTTAAACTTCCCAACTACTACAGTGTCTTCCAAGCAGAAGTGTTTGCTGATGAAACGAGAAACTACTGCATAAATTTCTATGTGGATAGCCAAGCAGCCATTAAGGCGATCAAATCTTACTGGTCATCATCCAAAAATGTTCTAGAATGCAAGGAAGCTATAGCAAAACTAGCCTGCAACCGCAGACTTTGTATGTACTGGATTCCTGGTCATAAAGGCATAGAGGGAAATGAGACAGTTGATGCTATTGCTAAAAATGGCGCAAAACTTTCAGAGGAACAAACGAGGTAAGCAAAGGTAAGGTGGCGGAACTTAACCACCTGTAGAACAGCTAGAATTATGTGTAGACACATGTACGAAGAAAAGTACACCAAAAATGTTATATCGTTTAACCGAAGGAACTGTAGAACATTAATTGGTGTGTTGGCAGGTCACTGTTTGGTTGCATCACATGCCCGAAAACTAAACCTAATTCACAACGATGCTTGCAGGAAATGCAATGAGCCGGATGCAAAGGAAACTCTAGAGCATCTGATGTGTAATTGCCCGGCTCTCTCGAGAACTCGACAAAAATACTTGGGAGCTTTCAGTTTTGCAGGACTGGAGTACATACCTGAGGTTTCTGTTGGAATCTTAATAAATTTTGCTAATGAAACGCGCATCCTAAGTGATGCATACAATCGCTAAAACAAGACTCTGATCTTTTAGGCCTGCCAGCATAATCTAATCTAATCTACACAAATTTAGAGATTTCAAAATTTCAGAAATTATTCAGTAAAATGATAAAAACCAAGGAATTATCAGTTGAAATTCGATATGAGGTTGGTACCTAATATAAGAGTGAGATTTCAGAGACGAACTTAGTAAAGTTATGCAAAATATTACATAAAATGGTGTAAAATCTAGTTAAAAATAAGAACATATGAGAAAATTTAAAAAATTTGAAAAGGACTGGGCGGAAACCTCCCATGAATCAAAGGGAATGCAGAAGATTATTAGAAGTAGTCGTAGAAAATTCTACAATAAGTCCTGTCAAAATAGCAGTATCATCGGAAAAGTTGATTGGCAAGATTATTAGTGATGCTATACTACATCACAGGTTGCAAAATATTAATATCAATACCTATGTGGTGCACAAAAGGGTCATTATTACTCTAACGACCTTATTAAATATTCTCTCATTTGCTTTGAAGAGTTTTAAGAAACCTGTACAGTTTTGTTACAATGTGTTATGAACAGATCAGTCTGGATTTTAATTCTAGGGCTCACTTGATAACCACTCCATGCATTTACGACAACGCCAAAAGAATAAAGCAGCGCAGCCACTCAATAGATTTGAAGGTGGCACGGTTTTGTTTTGGGGATGTCTATCATGCTGTGCATTTGGAGATTTGGTAACGAAAAATGGCACCTTAAATCAATCCGGTTATATAAGTATTTTAAATAACCATGTCTTAACATTAGAAAATAGACCCTTTCCAATCAATAACTGGGTTCTACAACATAAAAATGTACCATGTCATCAAAGATGTAGACTTAATGCAATTTTAAAAGAGTTAAATAACGCGTTTTTTTATAGCCTGCGCAGAGCCCTTGTCTTAATGTCATTAAATATACTTGAGACTTAATAAAACAGCAAAATACTATTGATAAAAATCAAAAATGTAGTGATAGCATAATCGAAATAGCGAATATTCGGTCCAAATTGATTCGCAACTTGATTGGATCAATTTCAGCTAGTCTACGGGCAGTTATTGATGTCAAAGGTGGTGTAACCAAATATTAATTATATTACTTAAAAAAAAATTTTTTCAATTAAGAAGAAGAAAATGAAATAAACGGTTTGTGTAAATACTTTTGACGCGAAAAAAATGTCTGTAAATACTTTTGACAACTAATAAGCATCGGCGCAGTTGCTTATATTTTTGTCAAATAAACAGTTATCTTTCCAATTCGTTTTTTATTTGGTTCTGCATAGATAAAACTAATTTTTCGCAACTTATGTCCAACAACAACAATAAAAACATATTTTTACAAAACATGTACAAAACTTTCGTTGTATAAATACTTTTGACTATGGCTGTATAGTGAAACAGCTGTAACTATAATGTGTTCACCACAGTAATCCCCCCTCAATGAGCATCGAAGACTGTGACTTTTGTTCGGCAAAAGTTACTTTACGTACCTTATTTCTGCTGCCGTCCTTATGATTGAGTTTAGTCGGCTTGATTAATATCTCTAAGAATGAGGGGTCTGTTGTCTGTTCATTGTTTACTGCGAGTAACGCTGGATTCAGACTTTCTATTGAAACGTTTAGCTGTTTGCCACTAACTTGAATTTTGAAGATCCGTTAACTTATTCCTTTGATACCTTTATGCGACTCAACCGGTTTTTTTATATGAACAGCATGTAAGAAGATATGAATGCAGTCTATTAAATCTGCGATCCTGAAGTGGGACCTAATTGTTGCATTCCTCTACGAAATTGGTTCAAATTGGTTCAGGTTACTTCGCAACAGTTGTGAGGCTGCTGCAGGATCTGCATGTTTTGCCTTCATTACAGTATCATCCACAAATATTGCGGTGTATGTTTCAGCGTTGAGTGAGACATCTGCTGTGAATAGAGTATATAGAGTAGGAGCCAACACGCTTCCTTGGGGAGGTCCAGCTTCTATCGGAAGTAATTCAGTGTTACAGCTATTCATTTTAACCATAAAATGCCGATCTAGTATGTATGATTTTAAGATGGAGAAGTAGCTATGCGGGAGTTGGTACTTCAAATCGTAGAGAAGTCTGGTGTGCCATCCTATATCGAATGCTTGGGTTATGTCGATAAGAGCTGCTGTGCAGTATTCTTTATTTTCCAATGCCAGTCTTGCTAACTTGTAGATTCTATTTACTTGTTCAATAGTAAAGTGGTGCTCGTGAAACCCCAATTGGTGGTTGGGAATCAGACGTTTTAGGAATACTCTCTCAAATACTTTTGACAACACATGAGGTAAGCTGATGGGTCTGTAAGATGATGCAAGTTCGACGGGCTTACCAGGCATTGGAATTAATATGATTTGGGCGACTTTCCATTGAGCTGGATAGTGTTCACAGGTGAAAATTGCATTTAACAATTTGTTTATGAATTTAAATCCCACATCTGGTAGCTCATGTAGCACCTTTCCGGTTATCAGGTCATATCCTGGAGCTTTTCTGGTTTTCATTTTGTTTTTTATGACCCACTTTAATTCACGAGTGAAAGACCTAGGAATAGGAAAGTCTAATTGATGCGGCATGTGGAGAAAATCTTCAACTTCAGAGTCTTTCAGATTATTTTTAGAGCAGCGTGGCTGAAAGACTTTACCAAAGTGTACTGCAAAAGTTTTCGTATTATCAGCATAACTTTTAGCCTATTACTCATCTTTATTAGATGAGTAATTAGGGGTGTAAGTTAGATCGCCTCCACGTGGTGCACCCTGGGTAATGCTAAATGATCTATTCTCTCACCGGACACTGTCCCTTTCATGGGCTCCAGTATCCGCTGGCAACGACCGCTTTTTCGTCCTCGGACTACTCTACTGATCAATTTCTCTGTTTTTGATCGCCTTGGGCTGGTGGTTACAGGTTTCTGGACCTAGTTGTCTTCTGACACGGTAGCACCGGGGTGACACTCGCGTGTGAACGGCTCCAGGCTAAGTCTGTGGCTGCCTCCGTCCCGTTAAAACCCTGGCAGGCCTCAAAGTACGTTCTGCATCCGTCGCCATTAAGTTGGCCGTGTAGGTTCGGTTGTAGCTGGGCTCCCGATTAGCACTGATCTGGCTCTGAGCACCTGTTTCCCATAAGGACTGGTGCCAACCCTCGCATGGCCTCCCTGCACTTGCATAGATAACCATGGGATCTTCGCCGGTGACTACACTCACGGGTTTCAGATAGCGGCTTTGAGTGGGGACCCAACAGAATGAATAATAATAAAAATAAAAATAATAAACAAACCTCCAACCCTTCGGGGGGACGCTCAAGCCTTATTAGGCAAGCGTCTGTCAATCCGTCTAGACCTCTCTCTCAGACGGCATTACTAAGCACAGCTTCGTCATCGAGCACCTCGGCGTCTATGCCAGGTAGCAACGCTGCCTCTTGTTCTTCTGCAGGCGCACCGGTCAAAGCGAATTTGCTGACCGCTCCACCAGCAACCAACACCAACTCCAATTCCGGTGTAAAATCTCATGTCAACCCCTCGACGAGGGCGTATAGAACACGGAGGACAGCTCACCGCATTCTTGCTAGGCTAAACGCCGCCGACCCTTCTTCGCTAACAGAAAGCGACAAGGCAAAAATAACTTGGGCAAGGGAGAATGTCAAAGTCCGTCCCGCCGATTTTATAAAAAATACCTCTGCCCCTGTGCAAAAACGACAAAGGTCGACTGAACAGGCTGGACAGTCAGCAACGTCCACATCTTCGAAGCGTCCCAAGCTGGGACCTTCAAAACCCTCCAAACCTCTTAGTGAAATCATTAAGGAGAGTCTGACTTGGGCCATAATTGATACTGGCAACAGTGACGGCACCATTTCCCCAGTTAACTGGAAAAAGGTCGAGCGGGCTCTCCTGAAGGTTTATATGGAAGTCGTGGCTCTTCACCCTGGCCCTTCGCCTTGCTGTCGTGACGCAGGCTGGTACCAGGGTCATATAAAAATAATTGCTTGTTCCGATCAACGCTCGGCGGATATATACAAAGAAGCAATTGGTAAACTTGGGGAACTCTGGCCTGGCGCACAGCTTAAAGCTGTTTCTATGGATAATATTCCACAGCGCCCTCGCTCCAAAGTGTGGCTTCCTTCGGAGCTCTCTTCGCCTGAGGAGATTCTCGCACTTCTTAAGGCAAGCAACCCAGATCTTCCTACCCACGACTGGAAGGTTGCTAAGGTCAGCGAACCCAGAGGCGACTTCATAGAGGCTCTCGTCGTTCTTAACGAACAATCGCTCGCCCCCCTTCAAGCCCGAAATCGGGTGATCAACTATGGCTTCGGGTCGGTCACCCTTAGAATTTACAAAAGCGACTCCCAAGTCGCCCGACAACAACCTTCTGGGGTTGTCTCTTCAGATCCGGTCTCTGATTGCAGGGCTGTTGTTGCTGATACTAATATCACCGAAGACGGGGTAAGTGACAAAATCAGTATCCTTTCCTCCGACGATGGAGGCAGTATTTTCTCGTCATCCGAATTGGTTGGCGAACTTTTTACAGATATGGCGCTGTCCCGCGAACCCTCACCGATGTCGGACGAGGACAAGCTGTGCAAATTAACCTCCAACACTCGAAATCTGCCTCGGCAGCCTTAATCCTCCGCCTGGCTGATAAAGGAGAGGACATCATTCTAATCCAGGAACCTTGTGTTGTTAATAATCGGGTTTGTGGTCTGTATGCAAACGGATACCGTATTGTATTCGTAGAAGGTCAAGGTAAACCCAGATCTTGTATTCTAGTAAAAAACAACATTAATGCCTTTTTACTTCCTAGATTTAGCAATAAAGACAACATAGCCTTGGCCATCGAACACGAGGCAAAGGCTCTTTGGATTGTCTCAGCTTACATGGCACATGATCATGATGCCACTCCACCTCATGATTCTCTAAGGCTTCTGACATCAGAGGCGAATAGTAAAAGGATCCCGGTTATTATTGGAGCCGATGCCAATGCACATCACGAAATGTGGGGCAGCACCGATACCAACGAGCGAGGTGAGTGTCTTTTTGATTTCATTCTTGCAGGTAACTTTATGATCGCTAATAAAGGTAATGAACCAACATTCATGACTTCTAATCGAACGGAAGTACTCGACATTACCCTCATTAGCGAACACTTTTCTAATTTTCTCAAAAACTGGTCTGTATCACAGGACTGCTCCTTTTCGGACCACAGATACATAATGTTTGACCTGGACCTGATGGTGAACTTTGAAATAATTAGATCACCCAAGCCTGTCAATAGGAAACGCACCGAATGGTCCACTTTTCGATCAACTCTTGAGTCTAGCTTACAGCCGGACCCCCCACTATTTTGAACTGCTCCGATATCGAACGGACAGTCGACCTCCTCACGGCAGCAATCAAAGGCGCTACAGATGCGGCTTGTAAGCCCTCAATATTTCGTGGAAAACCTAAACCACCATGGTGGAATCTAGATATTATAGATCTCCGCAAATGTTGTAGAAAACTTTTCAACGATGCTAAAGCAACCGGTAATTGGGCACTATATAAGGAAAAGCTTAGGGAATTTAAATATGCCATTCGGCGGGCCAAAAGAGCAGCTTGGAAAAATTTCTGTGGTAACATAGAAACTTCTTCTGAGTCTAGTCGACTGCGCAAAATTCTTAATTCCTCCCATAAGACCCTTGATTGTATCCGGGCCCCCAACGGTCAATGGACTAACTCTAGCAACGAAACTTTAGATATTCTGCTAGACACTCATTTCCCAGGGAGTGTAGCCTCTGATGCGTATGCATCAGCACAGTTCGAGTCACCTACGCTGGCTACCTCCAATCCTTTTCAAGTGACCTACACGCAAATAAGGTGGGCCATCAAAACTTTTCAACCATATAAGTCTCCAGGTCTGGACGGCATCATTCCTGCCGACATCCAACAAGGTGAATTTGTCATTCTTCCCTGGCTTCTTAGTATATATAACAGCTGCCTTAAACTTATGTATATTCCCAGTAGTTGGAGAATCGCTCGAGTAGTATTCCTTCCCAAAGTAGGGAGAACGACACACTCCAGCGCCAAAGACTATAGGCCCATTAGTCTGTCCTCCTTCCTTCTAAAAGTACTGGAAAGGGTTCTTGATCTTCATATCAGAAACACTATAAACCCCGGACTTCTTTCTTCATCACAGCATGCATACACTAAAGGCAAGTCTGTCGACACGGCGCTTCATGCTCTCATTTCACAAGTTGATTATTCCATCTCTCTCAGGGAATATACACTTGCAACTTTTCTAGACATTGAAGGCGCTTTCAATAATGTGTGCCCAAATGGTATCGTTAAATCTCTTTCAAATCTAAACCTTGATGAAAGTCTGGTGAAGTTTGTAGAGGTCCTTCTCAAAACAAGAATTTATCACCTCCGATATCGGAAGTTTTAAATCATGTAGAACAGTTTGTCGGGGAACACCACAGGGTGGGGTACTTTCCCCACTGTTGTGGAACATAGCGGTTAACACCTTGCTGAAACTTTTGGAACGATCAGGATGTAGCGTAATAGCTTATGCCGATGACATTGCTATCGCTTCATCGGGTAAATTTCCCCAGGTTTTATCGAACGTTATTAATTCCGCGCTCGTCACGATAACCGAATGGTGTAGAGAATTTGATCTTGATATTAACCCTGGTAAGACGGAGGTCATTCTCTTCACTAGAAAATACAAAATTCCTTCCTTCTCCCTTCCCAAGATAAAAAACATTACACTGAGCTTAAGCTCAAGCGTCAAATATCTGGGCCTCATAATGGATTCTAAACTCAATTGGAAGGCAAACTTGATTGAGAGAGTCCGCAAAGCTACGTGTGCCACTTACTGCTGTAGAAGAGCTATAGGTCGCAGCTGGGGTCTTCAACCTCGTATTTTAAATTGGCTCTATACGGCAGTTATTGAACCTACTCTGCTTTATGGGGTTGCTTTCTGGTGGCAAGCCACTGAAAAGGCATGTCACTCTAAACTTATTGACAAAACTAGGAGAATATCCGCTCTTCAAATCACCGGTGCTTTGCGCTCCACTCCCACTAAGGCCCTTTTCACTCTGCTTCACTGGTTACCATCGCGGCTTCTTGTAAAACAGCAAGCTAAGATTGTAGCAACCAGACTAAATGCTCTTTCACGCTGGTCTAGAATTGATACAGGACATGCGATCATACTGAATCAGGATCTTCCAGCCCCCTTATCAATCGACTACAAGTGTTCCTACTCAGACCTTAACCAGGGGTTTAAAGTTCTTATACCTAGCAGAGAAGACTGGACCCTTGGAAGAGTATCTACCCCTAATACAATAGATATCTACACAGATGGCTCCAAAATAGACAATCGAGTCGGTTGTGGCATTTTCTCGGAAAGATTAGGTCTTAGTGTCTCGCTTCGACTTCCTAACTACTGTAGTGTTTTCCAAGCAGAAGTAATGGCTATCCATTATGTTGTAAAATGGATCCTTGACAATTGTACCTCTGTAGAAAGCTATTCGATTTTCTCGGACAGTCAGGCTGCCGTTAAATCACTGGTAAGCACCTCAGCCTCATCAATTATTACGCAAAATTGCCGTGTTTCTCTCAATGACCTAGCTATGTGTGCTAACGTTCAACTTATCTGGGTTCCTGGTCATAGGGATATTGCGGGTAACTGCAGGGCGGACGAGCTTGCCAAGACGGGAGCTCTTCTCCCTGATATTCATCTATTAGAAATTGGTGTTCCACTTGCAACAGTTAAACTGGCAATTAAACAAAAATATCTAAGCATTGCTCAGCAACAATGGTTAAGTGAGCCCAGTTGTCACATTTCTAGGTCGATTTGGTCTAAATTGGATAAAAAGCGTACAAATCAGCTGCTCCAACTAAAGAAAGATCTGCTCAGTGCTACGGTATCGGTGCTGACGGGTCATTGTCTTATAGGGAGGCATGCTATGAGACTGGGTCTTCCTTATAATGACCTTTGTCGAGGTTGTGGCTCTGAGGACGAAGAGGAAACTGTGTTTCATCTCATGTGTCAGTGCCCATCTTTAGCCAGAAGAAGATCAAAAATCTTGGGGGCCCCTTTTCTGACTGATCTAACTGATCTGTCATCCTACAATGTGAGGGACCTAGCTAGATTCATAGAACTGTCGGGCTGGTTTTCTTTCACCTAATGGGGGAGTCGTTGCCTCTCTGTTGGGCGTTGGTCGTATACAGATCACCTTATCTATATACGAACATCGCTCTTTCCTTGTGGTACCACAACGAACCATTGTTTGTGCTTAAGTGGGCTTTTTCTTGGTAAACAGGGCCGCCACTCCAACCAACCAACCAACCAACTCATCTTTATTGATGGTATATGCGTCGTAGGTCCATTAAATATGCGTGTAGCTTTCCACAAGGAGTACTCAGTGGTCTCAAGGGGAGACAAGCTTGCTAAGTAAGTTGCAGTGGTCGCATTTTTTCTTGCCTCTAGATATACTTTGAGTTTTTTAGTGGCTACATTCAGGCGCCTCTTACCGTTAGGATCTCTCGTCATCTGCCAAATCCTAAGTAATTTACGTTTTTCAAGTAGTTGTTCTTTGATATACTTGTCTAGATGTACAGTCCTACAATTCAGTGTAGACGGAGTTGCAGACCAAGCTGCCTTTTGTACAATTTTGTTGAATTGTTCTACTGCGGTTTCAATGTCATGAAACCGGACGATATTTAGGACGATATTCGAAAGAATTTCTAACAGAAGAGGAGAGTGGTCAGACGAAAGATCTAACGACGACCGCAAGGTTGAATTATTTATGAGTACGCCCTTACAAATGCAAAAGTCAATGACATCTGGTGTTTTATTTAGATCTGTCGGTCAGTTAGTGGGTTCGCCAGTAGATAGGTGAAATAGGTTGCTTTCTTGTATCGTTTTAAATAGCTTACGTCCTCTGGGTGTTGTTAATCTTGAGTCCAAATGAGTATGCTTGGCGTTAAAGTCAACTCCTGCTACGAAACTGTGTCCGAGCGCTTTGAAATAATTTGCGAATGACTTTTAATTGATTGATTAGATGGGCAGTATATAGAGGCAATACTTATTTCACCATATATATCTTGTACTGATATGGCTGTTGATTGCAGATATTCTTCATTATGATTGATGAGAAATGAGTGATTAATATTATCTTTTTTAATTACTGCTGTGCCACCACGGGCATTACCAAAAGGATGATTTGCGTTGATACATAGATTTCGCCTTGTCTGCGGGCTTTAGGCCAACGAAAAACAAAGAAAATGGTTTTTTTGTAACTCGATGATGAATGTTACTGAAATTGACGACTTCATGGCCTAAATTAGTTAAACCTGTATGTTGAGAGGATGTATGCCTCTCAACGCGACGTTGAAGCTTCTATCTTGCTTAAGGTTGTATGTGTAGAACTCCGTCTGTTTTTCTCCAAGAGCTTTAGTAACTTTTGAGTAAATATCCGCTGTGTTGGGCTGTATTTTGACTTGATTATTACCCAAAATTTTAAAAACAAACTCATTTGGAGTTACATCATTTAGCAATGCCCGCAGTGGTTGAATATTACTCCCATCAGTACAACTGATGGGAGTAATTGCAACCATGTCTATTCAGGTCTGGCCATGAAAGCTGCTTTCAGCATGCGATGGAATCGCTCTATCATCCAGTTTGCTGCTGGATGGTAAGGAGTCATGCGAATGCATTCTGTTCATACTAGGTGGGTGAGAGCTGTAAACAAATCTTCTTTAAACCGGCTGCCTTCATCGGTTGTAATTACCTTAGGTGCACCGTGGCGTGAAACCCAAGTGGCAAAGAAACTTTCTACCACTCTATCTGCTGTCATGTCTTTGAGAGTTGTTACTTCCCACAATCGACTGAAAATATCGATTATTGTGAGAACATACTTATAACCTTGGCACCCTGGAAGAGTGATCAGATCAATGTGAATGTGATCATATCGTCGGACTATTTCTGGAAAGAACATTGAAGCTCTTTTAGTGTGTTTATTGACATTTACTGGTTGACAGCTTTGACATTGACGAACCCATAACTTCACATCTTTACAAATTGATGGCAAAAAACACACTTTGACATTAATTGATGTAATGTGGCTCTGGCCACAGGATGTAATAACGAGTGTACCAGGTTAAATACGTCTCTTCTCAGTAATTTGGAAATGAACGGTCTTATACGACCAGTTGTGATTTCGCAGTATGTGTCTAAATTTTATTGTAGTTGCAACGATAAATTCGAATTGAGTATTTGCTCCAACACTTCGTCGTTGACTTGAGCTTGATTGATGCGTTCTAAACTGCATGATTGGGGCATTGTTATTGCGCCTACCCATGATAGAGCATCAGCTACTATGTTGTTAGTTGAAAATTCAGCAATGTAACTAAAGTGTCACACCTCGCGAGGTGATAGTTTTTCTGTTTGAATGTAAACGTGAGTGTTTTGAGATCAGTTTGAATTGTAGAGTGTCGCCCTTCTCTAATGTGTCGAAAATGTTTGATCAAAAGGTAAACTGCTAAAAGTTCCATATCATAAGTACTGTAATTGAGTTGGGCTGCTGCGAATTTTATAGAGTAAAATGTAACTGGCTTCCGCTGATTACTCATTTGTTGTTTAAGAACGGAACTTCGGATATGTTGGTGATAAGTGCACTAATTTTGCTGATACAATACTTGCTTTACATTGTTCGAATGCTTTATTGAGCTCCGATAAAAACACTACTTCGTTTTTATTGTTTCTCTTAAAGTCTTTATGGGAATCGTTCAACGCTGCTTGTATTGCTGCAACTTGTGAAATGCACTTTCGAAAATAGTTTAATATGCCAAGAAATTGGCGAACTTGTTGAATGGTTTTTGGCTTTTCGTACTTATGTATTGCTTTTACCCGATCTTCTAAAGGCTCTGCTCCGTCCGATGTAATGTGATAATCAAGGAATTGCAACAATGGAATGCCAAACTCGCGTCTTAAAATATTTATTTTCAAGTGTACTAACTGAAGTTTATGTAACATAATGTCTAAATAATACTCAGGTTCAGTTTTGTGGTGTGAGAAAAACGTCTAGGTAAAATAATGTCTAGGTAACAAAAAACGAATGGTGTGACTCGGAAGATTTAGTCCATGTGGCGTTGAAACCGTTGAGTTGCGTTTTTTAGCCCAAATGCCATTACGACGAATTCAAACATTGCCACTTACATCTTACGGGTTCATTGGAATGTTATAATAGGCTCGATTAATGTTAATTTTTGAGAATATTGCACTTTCATGAAGTCGTTCTGACACTTTATTGATGTACGGTATTGGATAATGGTCGGGTTTCATGCTGACGTTCAGCTGACGGTACTCACCACATGCACTCCATCCACCTTTCTACTTTTTCACAAGATGAATGGGGCTCGATCATGGACTGTTTGACGGTCGTACTACCCCTTTTTCCAGTAGTGTGCAAAATTCATTGTTAAAAATTGCTGTTAAAAAGAGTATCTTTCTGGCGCTTCTGCAAACGGTTGACATTCTGTTTCAATCTGTTCGCTTACTTGCGAGTTTGTTGGCAGCTTGTAGTTTTTAAGAGTGGATGGGTTAATATACCTCCAAACTATGTTGGGCAACTTGATAGGACGATTTAAGATGGACATCGAATGTATTTTCACGTTCTTTACGAAGCCTGAGACAGATAAACACGTTAGAGGATCAATCAGTCGTTTGTTCTTTACCGACATTTGCCAAAAAAAATCTGCACAAATTTACATTAGCTATTATAAAGTTTCAGCTGAAGTTGCGACAAAGTCTTAAATCAATGCATATTCTTCGAATGCCATAAGCGTTTATAGTTGTATTATTGACTGTATAAAGTTTGAAGTCTGCTTGAATTACATTTGTGTTTTGTACTGTGGAAACAAATAGAATGATGTATATTGCTAAGACAATGTTGATTTAAAAATTTAATATATTCGTTCGTTAAACGATTCGTTATCACCTATTGATCTCAAACTGCTGACATTTGCTATTAGCTGTTATACTCCCGCAGGCAGAAATAAATTTCAGCCAGTGGAAGCCGAAGCTTGGGCGGTCCAGGCGATTGGGCCTGTAAAAAATATCTCTTATCGATGATTTTTATCATGAATTAATATTTTAATCTCTTTCATTTTATCTTTATACTTATTATAACATACTAATTATTGAATTATTCTTTTTTTTACAAGCAGTAATAAATCACACGCGTAGCTTTCAATTGTGTTTTATTTCATGTGAAAACTATATTTTCTATATTTTCTAAACCCGGAAAGAAAATTGTCGATATTCCAATACAGAAGTGCAAGTAAAAAGCGATTGAATTAAAAAGCGAATTAAAAAGAATTTTTTAGCAAATTTATAAACGAAGAATATCTAACGGGCGGGTGTAAAAGAAATTTAAATAAAATAAAATTTATAATAAAATAAAAATATCAACGATCGTGAAATTTTTAAAGTGAGCGGACGTGTTTTCAAGTCGGTCACCGAAAAAGTTAAAATTCACAGTCTTAAAACTATTTATATTAAATATCTTTGTACAAACCAAAAGTGCAAAGTGCATAAAATATTAATTTGAAAATAGCGAGTGCTTTTTCGGATTTTTTGTTTATTTTCTTTTTGCATTACTTAATCTTAAATGCTTAAATAGCTGACAGAGACAGCAGATCAACATTTAAAGCTAAAAAATAATATAAAAAAGTTTGAGAAACTAAATATACCAGCGCGCTTTTGTGCATATATAAACACAACATTGCACAACACAATTCAGTTGGATATATTGTAATTTTTATTTTATTTAATTTATTAATCACCATTATAATTATTTATTTATTTATTGCAATTGCAATTGTAATTTCGGAAAATAAACAAAAATTTGTGTTTTGTCAAAAACAGCTAATAAAGACAGCATATGCTTTCTTAACGAAAGTTTTTCTTTTTTTTTTGGTATCGGACCTGGGGGAAAAATCTTCAAAATATACAAATGGCCCGTTCCATTTGCATGCCCGATTCATGCACGACTCAAATTGAGTCATACATACCTACGGACTAAAAAGTCCCATACATTCTCAACTCAAAATCCTGAAAATCCCTGCAGTACGACCAGTTAAGGTATTCCTTCACAGGGTAGATAAGTAGAGCACTTGGTGTGCTTTCACTCCGAATGTGTACTAAGTATTTCGTCCGCTCTAACAATGTTTATTGTTCTAGAGATTATGCTCTTGTATAGGTTCCACTCTTCAATGCTTGCCAACATCTGCATTACGATAGTAGGAGGGCTTGTTTCACTAATTAGAGTCTGTAGATTTTGTCTAGTATCTACGAATCTTATACAGTCTCTAATTATATGGTCGGGGCTCTCAATTTTATCTGGACAAGACTGGCAGTACGGGCTACTTGCTAGCCTAAACCGGTATAAGTATTCACGGAAGCAGCCATGCCCCGTAAGAAACTGTGTTAATTGAAATCCCAAGTCTCCTGATCCTCGGTTAATCCAAACTCTTATATTTGGAATTAACGAATGCGTCCATCTTGATTTTTGGGAATGGTCCCACCTATGTTGCCATTCATTAAGGTATTTGTCTCTTATATCTAGATAATACTCTGCTAGAGATTGCCCAGTTTCAGTCGTTCGCCGACGAGAGCGCTGTAGGAAACTGTCTCTGGCCAAGAACGCTTCAAGGTCTATTGGCATGCGTCCAGCCAATACTCCCGCAGCATCGTCCGATACTGTACGGTAAGCACGGCAGATGCGTAGGTTTGCCAATCTATGTGCACTTTTCATTACACGTGAATACGACTTAATGGTTGTAGCATGTGCCCACACCGGATCAGCATAAAGCATCACCGACTTGAAAACTGATGCTAAAAGAACTCTAGCGGTGTCCTTGGGACCTCCTATGTTTGGCATTAATCGAGATAATGCGTTGCAGACACGTGATGCTTTATCTCCCGATTGTTTTAGGTGAGTTTTGAAACTCAACCTACTATCTAAGGTTACACCGAGATATGTAAGTTGGAGGCTAGATTGTATATCTACTCCACCCACTTTAATTGAGAGTTGTTCAATCTTTTTCCTATTGCTGATTAACAGTACCTCAGTTTTATGCTCAGCAAGCTCTAATCCGCTGTATTGCAGCCACGATTTAGCTGCTGCAATAGTAGCGCTGCAATTCCTAGCCACTTCGTCTAGAGTTTTTGCAACCACTACTATTGCAATATCATCTGCATACCCAACTACGTGCACTCCGTCCGGCTTTTCAATTCGAAGGATACCATCGTACATGATATTCCAAAGAATTGGCCCTAGAACTGATCCCTGAGGGACCCCTCCCGTAATCCTATATGTTTTGGGTCCGGATTCTGATTCACATAAGAGTAATCTGTCTTTAAAATATGATGTAATTATTTTTAAAAGACATTCTGGGACATTTATTTTCAACAGTGCATTTAAGATGCTACTCCACTCAGCAGTGTTGAAAGCATTTTTAACATCTAAGGTCACTACCGCTCAGTACTTTTTTGTACCACCTAGCCACCTTACGCCCTTAGTAGCTTCCTTTGCAATGTTGCGTACATGTAGTACAGCATCAACAGTACAGCGTTTAGGTCTAAAGCCAAATTGGTTATTTGATAGACCCTGACTTGCCTCTGTGAATTTTTCTAATCTAGAACTTATAATTCTTTCAAGGACCTTACCTGCAGTGTCTAGTAAGCATAAAGGTCTATAAGATGATGGCAGTTCTGGGGGCTTATTACCTTTAGGAATAAGCACTAATCTTTGCTTTTTCCAACACGAAGGGAAGATTCCTTCCTGTAGGCAGCTGTTGTAAACATCCGTAAATATAGAAGCTTGTTTTTGTATTGGCTTCTTCAGTACAGTATTGGGGATTCCATCCAAACCAGGAGATTTATTGGGCTTAACTCTGGAATAGGCGGCTATGACTTCAGAATTTGTAACCGGGGGTATCTCATTTAAATCTGTGATTATCGGTATTAAAATTCTAAGCTCTCAATTTTTTGGGAACAAATGTTTCACGATATTAGCCATTATTTTAGGACATGAAGGTACCGAGCCTCTTAACATCTTAAATTTACGCATTACAATTTTGTAGCCATCGCCCCAGACATTTTGGTCTACATCATTGATCAGAGTTTGAAAAGCTTGATTCTTACTCCTAATAATTGCCTTTTTTAGTATATGGTAGATCTGCTCTCTCGGTATTTTTGTAGGAGCTTTTCCGCATCTACTCCAGATCTGTGACGTTGGAATTGCCTACGGGAGGCAAAGCACTGAAATCTTAGTAAAGCTATTTCTTCCGTCCACCAATAGTTTGATGCGCGCCCATTACTTCTGCCTTTTCTTGGCATTGATGCATCACAGACGTTGCATAATTCCTTCATAAGGTGATTTGATTTTTCAAAAGCATCCCCGTCTCCGAAACTCATGTTTTCGGTCATGAACTCCATTATCTCTGTGTCAAGATACTTAGTTTTCCAGTCTATTTGCTGTGCTTTTCTCTGCGATTTTTTCAAAACAAACTTCTCTTTTAGCGATAAGGAAAAAAGAATTGCATGATGGTCGCTGTGGGTGTAGTGATTTGTTACTTTTCATTGCGAACACCTTACTAATGACGGCTAACGAAAGTGAGGTCTATGTAGGATACGTCTCTACCATTATCGAACGTTGGGCTATGCCCATGGTTCAGTTGCATTAGGTTTAGTGAGGTAAACGTTTCTAATAGGGCTCTACCTCGGCGCGTCGTAGTACTACTGCCCCATTCGACTGCCCATGCATTGAAATCCCCTGCAACAATGATGGGAGTTTTGTTTCTGATTGTTCCTGATAGCCTATCAAGAAACTCTTCAAATCTCTCTTGGGAGATGTTTGGGGATATGTAACAGCTGCACACATAGATACCCCGGATTCTGACAAGTACTAGACCTTCTTTTTGTATCAATACGCTTGGTTCAAACACTATGTCCTGTCCTAGCCAAATGGCAGCCTTTGCAGAAGTATCTTGTACCCATTTGGAGGTTTCTTTTGATTTGTAAAACTCATTATTTACGAGTACATCTGTCTTTAATTCCAAAGCTGTTTGGGATAAAAGGTCTTGGGCAACCTCACATCGATTTAGGTTCAATTGCAGAAATTTAATAATTTTTTGGACTTAAGCTCCTGCATAGCCTTCCTGTAGAATTCACATTTGGAACTTCTTAAGTAGTGTAGATTGCCACCTTTGCAGTTTTCCGGACGTAGGATGCATTTTGGTTGCGCCGAGCACGTTTTTGCCCTGCGGCCATCTTGTCAACATCTCATACATGTGCTTGATCTGTCATTATCGCTTTTGCACTGTCTAGCAGCGTGTCCAAATTGAAGACATTTGAAACACCTCATTGGTGTGATATGCTTTCTGATTCTACTGCACACCCAGCCAACTCTGACTGAAGCAGCTGCGATCAATACTGGCATCCTTAGTAGGAAGGTCAATAATTGCTGATCTTGTGCTGTCTCTTGCGGCACGCCAAAACTTGACGTTGATGTCACTTACATTTATTGCTGGAAATTGATCAGCAATCGCCGCGCGCACCTCTTCGTTGGATGTTATCTCGTCCAAATCCCTGCATTCTATTAGAGTGTGCTGTGTTAAAGATTTTACACTAGCAAAATTCTGAAGTGTGTTTTTCATTTCATTGCAGAAGTCCTTCGCTAAATTTCCAGCTTCTTTGGTAAGCTGAATCAATATTTCTCCCTCTTTAGTTTTTCGGATTTTGTTCACGTTTTTTCCGAATTCTTGTAGCTCTGGTTTTGTTTTAATGATCTTTAACATTTCAGCGTAAGACTTGTCTGCCGTCTTACTAATGAGAATTGTTTCCGGTTTTACTCTAGGCGCTTTAATGAGGTCCAGATTTGGCACAGTTTTCCCTTTTTTCTTTTGCACTAGCTGCCATTTGTGAAAATTCGTATCCTAAATTAATTAAATTAAAATAATTTAATACCTGTAAATTTCAAATGCTCAAAATTCCAAATTCAAGTAAAAATTAAAATTTGCTAATAAATTTAAAATTTGCTAATTAAATTAAAATATTCTGCTAAATTGCTAAATCAGTGTACAACATTACACGCGATTGTTTAAGTTTTTGTATAACAATTGATCTAATTATTTGATCGTTTTGTAACACTTATTCACTTTGTAATGTTTCTGTTTAATAATTTCAATTGCTGTCCCTATCAGCTGATTTTATATGTGTGCAATTATTTTGAAAACAAAAAAGCGCACAAAGTCAAACAAATTCAATAAAAATAAAAACAAAATATGTAAATTCAAAAAGTTGAATCATTTAAAATGAAATTTTTTAAAACAAATAAGACTTATCGGCTGCAGCTCTTTATCGCTCCAAGTGAGTACATTATATTCCACCGCATTTAAGAACTTTTTGTTGTTACAACACTTCAATTGCAGGAAATATATACCGAATTAGCGGACCGCACTCGAGACGCGTGTATTCGCGGCAAAAACAAAACTTAATATCGTAATATCTTAACGAAAGTAATAAATTGTAAATGTGGTGTTGCCACAGTGCAGGTTTTTAATTATCTTTATGAAACGTATATAAACTTTAATAATTTTATTTAAAAATTTAAAACTTAAATAATTAAAAATAATCATAAAAACATACTGTAATTATATTGTAAAACAAGTGTATGAGTAATAGTGCTACACGGCGGCACTCTCAAATCAGTGAAAATGGCCTAAACAGCTATGTAATGCTTACTTCAAATGACATTAATATAAATAACCATCCAACTGCCAAACATCTAAACAAAACAATGTCCGAAGCAAATATAGCAAAAATAGCTAGTGAAATTGCCACAGCCAATAAAATCAAACTAAATAATAACTCTGTAACGACACGGATTCGTCGTTTTAATTCTGCTGAGGTATTACTCAGTCGTGGTCGTTGCAATAAATTTATTTTATTGACCAGTTCGAAGTTGGTAAACCAAGGAAAGTTAAAGACCGTTTGTTTTTATTATTTTAAAATTTATTTATTAAAAATTTTCTTAAATAACTTATTCTAGTCTTGATTCTACTCAGTAAGTTTTATCCAAAGACGTCAGAACGTCAAAGGGTTTTTTCCAAATCTACGTAATTAGTTTCTAGCCAAAGACGTCAAAACATCAAAGGCGTTTATAAAGTCTATTCAATAATTTTTACCCAAAGACGTCAGAACATCAAAGGGTTTTTTCCAAATCTACGTAATTAGTTTTTAGCCAAAGACGTCAAAACATCAAAGGCGTTTATAAAATCTATTCAATACCTTCTACTGATTTATTTAGCCTTAGCGTCGAAACACCATGGGCTTCTAAAAAGGGACTTAGCGCTGGAGTAGTGATCTACTCACTTCGGTGTGCCGGTGCTAAGTGATCTTTCATATAAAATCTCCGCTATTTATATACGCCACTTTGCTTTGCTTAATTGCACACACAACCGCACAAGTATAATTCGCTGTCAGCTTTGTTATGCTTGTCGTGCGTGCGTGTGTTCGCGGTTGGCTTCGTTTTGCTTGTCGTGTGTGCGTGTGTTCGCGGTTGGCTTCGTTTTGCTTGTCGTGTGTGCGTGTGTTCGCGGTTGGCTTTGTTTTGTTTGTGCGTATGTTCGCGGTTGGCTTTGTTTATTTGTTTAAATAATTTTTATGTAGACGAAATTTTAGTAAAAATAGTAAGTTTATGTAGGGCGGAAATTTGTACAAAATTCCGTCCTTACAACTCATCATAATCGCTAGAAAATGATCAACCTACGAAGTCGATGCAGTCCCGTAAGATTAATGAGCTTGAAGACAGCATAAAACATCGTACAGAAAAGATCAAGTCATTAGAAAAAGGTTGTGAATCTCTACTGAAAAAAATATACCAATTTCTGTTAAAAAGAAAACCAGTATTAGTGCTACAATTATAAACGCAGTACATAAGAACGTTGGGAGTAACAGTAATTCACCCCAAAACGGTAAACGTAGGCGTTCTAGTCCTGTAAATGCACAGCGAAAAAATAAACAAAAAAAGCTTGACAGCTACTGGCTTGCAACACCTAACCGTTTTGAGGTTCTAGACAACCCTGACGCTGATAATCAGGAAGAAACATCAGAACATGCCGAATTAATTAAAGAAAGTAAAATTCCTAAACCACCACCAATATTTGTAGCGGGTGTTGGTAGCATTCAACCATTGCGGGCACTGCTAAAAGATGTGGCTCCAAATGAGTTTGTACTCAAAATTTTAGGTAATAATGAAGTCAAAATACAGCCCAACACAGCGGATATCTACTCCAAAATTACCAAAGTTCTTGCAGAAAAGCAGACGGAATTTCATACTTACAAACTAAAGCAAGAGAGAAGCTTTAATGTAGTGTTGAGGGGCTCACATCCATCAATACCTCTTGATGAAATCAAACAAGACAATTAATTTAGGCCATGAAGTAGTCAATATCTATAACATTCGACATTCGTAACATTCGTTACAAAAAAACCACTTCCTCTGTTTTTCGTTGGACTAAAGCCCTCAGATAAGGTGAAAACAATTTACAACTGTACTAACTTGCTGCACACAAAAATTTCCATCGAAGCGCTTAAAAAGAAGCGCGAATTTCCGCAATGCACTCGGTGCCAACGATATGGTCATACAAAACATTTTTGTAATCGTATGCCACGCTGTATTAAATGCCCTGAAAACCACTTATCCTCAGATTGTCCTCGCAAATCCCCCGGCAATGATGTATGGTGTGTTCTTTGTGAAGGTAATCACCCGGCTAACTACAAGGGTGCACAGTCTACAAACAACTCCAGAAAAAAGCGTTTCCAGCCCTACGTAGAAAAATAACAACTGATACAGAAAGGCAACAGAACACCAAATTGAATGTAACAAGCCAAACGTATGCAAATGTTGTTAAATCTAACAATATAAACACTCAGGAGCACGCAAACTCAGCTCAGCAAAACGATTCTCCTGAGTTTAAATCAATGCTCAAAACGGTTATGGAACAAATGAGCTCTATCCTTAACCTCCTAACCGCATTTGTCGCTAATACATCCAAATAATGGGTAGTCTAAAGATAGCTATTTGGAACGCTAACGGGTTGACCCAACATACTTGCGAAATTAAGACTTTTCTTCTTGACAAAAACATTGATGTTATGCTTATTAGTGAAACTCACTTTACATCAAGAAGTTATCTGAGGCTTCCATATTACACAATGTACAACACAAACTATCCTTCTGGTAACGCCCGTGGTGGCACAGCAATAATCAAAAAAAATAATATTAATCACTCATTTCTCATCAATCATAATGAAGAATATCTGCAATCAACAGCCATATCAGTACAAGATATATATGGTGAAATAAGTATTGCCTCTATATACTGCCCACCTAATCAATCAATTAAAAGTCATCAATTCGCAAATTATTTCAAAGCGCTCGGACCCAGTTTCGTAGCAGGAATTGACTTTAACGCCAAGCATACTCATTGGGACTCAAGATTAATAACACCCAGAGGACGTGAACTATTTAAAACGATACAAGAAAGCAACCTATTTCACCTATCTACTGGCGAACCCACTAACTGACCGACAGATCTAAATAAAACACCAGATGTCATTGACTTTTGCATTTGTAAGGGCGTACTCATAAATAATTCAACCTTGCGGTCGTCGTTAGATCTTTCGTCTGACCACTCTCCTCTTCTGTTAGAAATTCTTTCGAATATCGTCCTAAAAACTCCAGAACTAAGACTTCCCAACAAAGGAACTGATTGGGCTATTTTCCGTAGTTACATTAGCGAGCACCTCTCGACACATATTCCTCTTAAAACTAATCACGACATTGAAACCGCAGTAGAACAATTCAACAAAATTGTACAAATGGCAGCTTGGTCTGCAACTCCGTCTACACTGAATTGTAGGACTGTACATCTAGACAAGGATATCAAAGAACAACTACTTGAAAAACGTAAATTACGATAACGATAATAGGCGTCTGAATGTAGCCACCAAAAAACTCAAAGTAAATCTAGAGGCAAGAAAAAATGCGACCACTGCAACTTACTTAGCAAGCTTGTCTCCCCTTGAGGCCACTGAGTACTCCTTGTGGAAAGCTACACACATACTTAATGGACATACGACGCATATACCATCAATAAAGATAAGTAATAGGCTTAAAGTGATGCTGATAATACGAAAACTATTGCAGTACACTTTGGTAAAGTCTTTCAGCCACGCTGCTCTAAAAATAATCTGAAAGACTCTGAAGTTGAAGATTTTCTCCACATGCCGCATCAATTAGACTTTTCTATTCCTAGGTCTTTCACTCGTGAATTAAAGTGGGTCATAAAAAACAAAATGAAAACCAGAAAGCTCCAGGATATGACCTGATAACCGGTGAAAGGTGCTACATGAGCTACCAGATGTGGGTTTTAAATTCATAAACAAATTGTTGAATGCAATTTTCACTTGTGAACACTATCCAGCTCAATGGATAGTCGCCCAAATCATATTAATTCCAATGCCCGGTAAACCCGTCGAACTTGCAACATCTTACAGACCGATCATCTTGTTGTCAAAAGTATTTGAGAGAGTATTCCTAAAACGTCTAAAGCCAATTATCGAAAATAGATATCTGATTTCCAACCACCAATTCGGGTTTCGCGAACATCACTCTACTATTGAACAAGTAAATAGAGTATACAACTTTGCAAGACTTGCATTGGAAAATAAGGAATACTGCACAGCAGCCTTTATCGACATAACACAAGCATTCGATATAGGATGGCACACCACACTTCTCTACAATTTGAAGTACCATCTCCCGCATAGCTACTTCTCCATCTTAAAATCATACATACTAGATCGGCATTTTATGGTTAAAATGAATAGCTGTCACACTGAACTTTTTCAAATAGAGGCTGGAGTTCCCCAAGGAAGTGTGTTGGGTCCTACTCTATATACTCTGTTCACAGCACATCTCCCACTCAGCGCTAAAACATACACTGCAACATTTGCAGATGATACTGTAGTGATGGCGAAACACGCAGATCCTGTAGTAGCTTTACAACTTTTGCAAAGTAATCTGAACGATGTCAACGCATGGCTAGACATTTGGCACATTGAAGCTAACGATAACAAATCAGTTCAAACTACTTTTACACTCCGTCACGGTACCTGCCCTTCCGTTAGACTGAATGGCCGTGAATTGCCGCAAGGTGAAAACGCCAAATATCTAGGTGTACATTTTGATCGTCGTCTAAATTGGCGTCACCACATCTTTACAAAACGGAAGCAGTTAGGACTAAAGCTACGCTCACTTTACTGGCTAATTAATCCCAAATCCAAATTATCGCTACAAAATAATATACTTTTATACAAGGTCGGCTTAAAGCCAATCTGGACGTACGGTATACCCAACTGTGGTATAGCAGCGAAGTCAAATCTAGGTATGATTCAGAGGTTTCAATCAAAAATATTACGTATCTGCGTCGATGCCCAATGGTTTATCCCGAATAACGTCCTACATCATGATCTTGGCATCTCTACAGTGTACGAGTCAATACAGCAGATAAGCAGCAACTATCTCTCACGACTGGTAGTTCATCCTAACCCCCTTGCCGCAGGCCTAACAAGGGATACTTTTAACATTCGTAGATTAATACGCTTCGCAACTTCTGATTTGCCGAGTAGATTCTAGAAATTGTAATTCTTCATAAGGCGGTGATTACCACTGGGTAGTCCCGCACATGCCAATCATATATTGTTGTTGCCATAAGTAGTACTTATTATTCAGGAATAGAATAGATTGTATATAATAAAATGAAGTTTAAAAAAAAAATAATAAAATATGAGCGACCCACTACATAGGACATCGTGCCGCACACAATTTACAAAGTTGTGTAATCAGGGCAATAATTAATTGAAAGAGCCTGATGACCATACTGAAGAAGGCCTTGCTATTAACCTTAAACGGCTAAAAACCTAAAAAACCTAAAAACATAAAAAAGACTGATGAAATTGTCCAGGATGACAAGAATTTTGATATAGCAATCGATTATCATGACAAAGCAACAGCAGTTATTGCGAAACTTGAATATACCATACTGCGGCTGAAGATTTCCAGCAACAAACTACTTCACTCAGACCTTAATGAAAGCATATAACAAGATTTTGAAAATTCGAATAACAGTAATGGAGTTAAACTTAAACCTATAGAATTGAAAAAATTTAAAGGAACAGTTAAAAGTTGGTTAGCACTTGGGAACAATTTAAGGTAGCTGTGCATGATAATAAAAAACTAGATGCAGCAACAAAATTTAATTATTTAAGTGAAGCGTTAGTCGGTGAAGCAGCAGCTAAAATAGTGGGATTTATGCCAACAGAAGCATGTTACAAAGACGCTTTAAATTTATTGTTGAAGGAATATGGAGACTGAGAAAAAATAATTGAAAAGTACATCCAAAAATTAAAATTTGGATAAAATTTGTAAAATGAACCAAAATCATCGATTAGAACACTCACGGCTCTTGGCGTTCCTTTTTCTCAATATACAATTGTAATGAACCTTTTCTTGTGGTTCGTTTATAGCTGGATTAACTCAGCCTTATCCAAGGTCCGCACAAGAAATTTATTTGGTGAGACCCTGTCACTTCCGAAACCTGTCACCGCAAACCACCTGACCGAAGATAAATTGAATCGTTGTTAAGCCGAGCTACAGAAACACGGAATCGCAAATAAACTAACTCACCGAACAGCCGACATGATATAACGCAGACACACGTAACTGTTAAAGCTACGCCCTTCCCTGTTCACTGTTGAAGCGTCCAGGGGTCGGAGACGTTAGGTTACTGTTGACAGCCACCTACAGTTTCCGACACTATGGTATAGACACACGTGACTGTTAAAGTTACGTGTGTTATACCCCGTGCAACCTAGATTCAGTAACTGTTAAAGCCCTGAATCTTGCTCACCTAAACCACTCAACTGTACCACTGTAAAAAGGTTTTCTGCAGACTCTTGACTTAATTTGCACCTCTGTTCCGTTCGACTTCAACACTACCTTTCTTTCTATATATTCCTATAAAGTTCCTATTACAAATCTTATATTCACATAATCAATTGTACATAGACGTATTTATTCAAAATTTTCTTTATTTTTACAAAGTACATAAAAAAAATTAACATAATTTATTTATTATCAGTTCTCAGTATTTCTATCCAAATCGAGATGGCTCTTTAGCATTATAAGTTTTCACATATATATATATTTAAAATTTCGGTTTCATTTATATGTTACCAATTCAAATGGAGAAAATTTAGTATTATAAATTTTTACACATATATATTTAAAATTTCTCTCTTTGCTATTTTTCACTAATTATACAAATTGTTAAAGTTTGTATTATTAAATTTATCAAGTCATAAAATAAATAGAATTTAACCAAGATATGGAAAATATTTTTAGAGTTTAATTAATTTTTTCCTTTGAAAATGTTTTGCTTTTTTTCACTGTGGCTACTGCACCGCACTGCTTAATGTCAACCAACGAAAACAAAAGAAGCTCTTCCTGGTGCACGCAATTTTTATACCGTCAACGATAAACGGTGCCAGCTGTAAACGCGATAAAGTTCAACAACCGTTGATCGAAGCTCGATTTCTGATCCCTCTGCAATGCACCAGCGAAAGTTTAGCTTTAGGGCGAATTGTCATTTGTTACTTGTGTGGAAGCCGGAAGTTGTTCTTTGTTTAAGGTTTGCCCTAGTTCCACATCAGTTGTACAAAAGCTTTTCTCGTTTGACAGTTCGTTTGATTTGTTTTGTGTCTTGTTATTCTTATTTTAACAAAATGTGTTGTGCAGGTGGAAATGTTTCAATTCATTGTATTAAGTGAAAATTATTTAGGAAGTATTTTATATTAAATAAAGTTCCAGTAACATAAACATTCAACGAAAAGCTCAACGTATAATCTCCTTTTACTAAACTATATTCGCATATATGTTATCAGTTCATTTCCATGTGCTTTTAGAATATTTCCAGTGTACCAGTTTTATTGTTGCAGGGTTGGATTTGGGTGAATTGTTTAAGATAGTAATATTAAATATAAATTAAACGTATTGTCTTACAGATGTCTTCTGTTTTTAATCGACATTTCGTTCTAATTAATTAAACGTGAGCTTTCTTTGTGTACATTGTATCGTGTTGTGATTGTTATAAGTGAAATATGGGTTAAGAAAAGTTGTGAGTTAGTGCAATTTGTAGTCATCTGCGTCTGCGGCGTTGTAACGATTAAATTTTTAGTTGACAAAATTTTAGTCGTTACACAATTATGGTATACACTTTAATATGAAAAGCGATTCCGCCGAATATAAGAGTAGAATTTCATAAAGAGAAATAAAGAGGTACACAACATTCGATAATGCTCAATTCAACGGCGATAGAAAATGGTGAATACATAACAAAAATAAAATCTGATGATCAGTTAATAAAGTTATTGGAACATATCAGAATTGAACTAGAAGCATTAGAAAAAGCAACAATGTCAACTGACTGCAATGCAGATAAAATTGATAATGACAAAACAAAGACAGCTCGAGGCATAACAGCCGCGCTGATTGCAGCCAGATTAGCAAATTTTTTAAAGGTTGAATTAAAAATACATTTTTTTCATATTAACATGTGGGCAGATTCAAGTATAGTTTTGCAATGGATAACTGGAGACAGTAAACAAGTAAAACAAAATATCAGCTCAAAAGTAAGCGAAATTAACAAACTAAGAAATGTATATGACTGCCGTCATTATTATAGCAAACGTAATCTTGCAGATCTATTAACTCGTGGTATAAAAGCTAAACAATTGATACAGTCAGAATTATGGAAATGGGGTTCATCATAGCTTATCACCGAAAGCAACGAATGGAATATAAGCAAAATTGAGGGTCACAAAAGTACTTCAAGAAGAGAATGTTAGCAATATATCTAAGGAAACAATATTTGATATACAAAAGTTTAATAATTTACGGAAAATGTTAAGAGTTACCGCATAGTTATTTCGATTTTTAAGGAATCTAGCAAAAAATTCGTTATCAAGTTATTTATTAATTTCAAATAACAAAAAATGAATTTTGGTGCACGATTTTTATTGTTTAAGGTATATAAAAGAAAAGTTTGTCTATTCCTCAAACAAAGAAATTAGCAAATCACAATCCATTTCCTAAAAGTAGTCATATTTTCAAATTTATTTTCATTTATAAACTTAAAATTACGTAAAAATGACACACACCTCTCAATTTCACTATTTACACTTTTGATTTTGCAGAACTGCATGTATTTGAAACAAAATATTTCGTTTAATCAAATATTTTTAGCAACTGTAACTATTCACATAGGATTACATACATTTGATTTGTTCGTACGAACATGCAAGATAAAATTCGCATGCAAAGTAACTGCAGCCTAATCCTGGTTTGTTACTACCATATAAAATTTGGAACAGCAGCGACCAAATGTAGCCAGCCGTGCAAATTTGGCAAATGTAAGAGCAGCAACCAACAGGAAAACTAGCGAAGCTGTCGTCATCAAACACGGTTGGCAACAGTATAAAAAGTCAAGAACTACGATTACATATTTCCGACCGAAAAAACAGTATTAACTTCTTCATTGATTCCGGATCAGCTATTTCACTTCTTTCACTGCCAGTAGTAAATACAAAATACAAAATACGATAGACGATCAAGCTCTATATGCAGCGAACAACATTACAATCAAAACATTTGGCAACTAGCAACTAGGAATAGATTTAAATCTGAGAAAAGTTCCATGATGTCATTGCAAAGTATGTTGACATAACGAATTTAAACAGTTACCAACTACCATCAACAGACAGTGTTCAACTGGCTAGCCAACATCAAAAAGCCCGCGTCGTTTTTCAAGTGATCACAGATTACTACATTTTCACATTTTCAGCATCTGATGCATCCATGTATGTAACCACAGATGCATCAGATGTAGCAGTTGGCGCGCACTTGCAGCAACTAAACGGCGAGACATTGCTCTCTATAGCATACTTCTCGTGCAAACTAAAACCATCACAAACGAAATATAGCACTTACGATAGATAGCTGTAGGGTGTATATCTGGAAATAAAACACTTCAGGCATTTACTGGATCGGTGAAAAATCATAATAAAATTGAATCAGATTAGATTATTTCAGATTAGATTTTACTTCTTTATTATTCAATTTCAAAAATTTTTTAACATAAATAAGTATTTTGCCTTAAGTCTAAAAACATTGGTTGGAGTTACTTAAAAATATGTTGAATACGACAATGACTTATAGTCGTCTGTCGGCGGTGTTGGTTTTATATAAATTTACCTTCGTGCTTAAAATTATTTACAATTCAAAAATGAAAATTATGCAGAATTCAAATTAATTGCTTATGTTTTTCATATTAATTAAAAAGTATTGAATTAATTTATAATAAGTTTTCTGTATTTCAAACCATTAGTAATACAGTTAATCAATTTTTTTCAGTTAGGGTCATTTTCGCCATTAAGCACACTTATTATTTCCTCTTCCACTACAGATTTTCTTTCAAAACAAATTAGTCTAAAAGGCCTTAATACAGGACAGCGACCTAAGTGCTGTATCTTTCCGTTTCATTGAGGTATCACAATGTAAAGTCTCTATTGTATTTGCTTTCTAAATAAATTAAGTCGCATCTCGCCTTAAAAATCCACATTATGTGCGCACGACTGCAACTTTCTTTAAAATGCTGAGCCCCTAAATTATGGTCCAGGTACTTATAAATTCGACTTTCACTTCTCAATGCTTTTCGCCACATTTTCCCCCTGTTTCCCACTTTTAAGTGATTTATAATATGAAATTATTTTTTTTTCTATGATTGGCTTGTTGTTTCATCATTCCAAACTTGCCTCATTTCCCAAAACGTTTAGTCTCTCTGCCCAAAACATATTTTTTTGAAGAAGTTTTTTGACAATATTCTTGGCAATCTGCTTTCATTCTATTCAAACAAAGTCTTATAGACGTATCTTAAATGCAAGTCCATTGTGTACAAATGCCCGTTTTGCATATTTGATTCCAGCATTATGGCGTACGTTAAAGTGAAATTGCAGAGCCTAAAAATTCTTTTGAAGAAGTAACATTGTAATTTGTTTACTTCGCTAAACATGTCAATTCCCCAGATTTGCGCCGCATAGCCTTGTATAGCTCTACAAATCGCATTGAAATTTGCCACTTTGCCCTGATTAAAATTTGGTCGTTATTTAAATACGTACTCCAAGTGGCATTTATGCTCAATTTTGCAGATATGTTCCTATTTTCCAGATGCTTTTTAAATATCATTTTTGGCGTGAGCGTTACCCTTAATTATATATATTCGGAGACTATTTTAAGCACTTCCCCCTTTGTGGGTCCACCTTTCTCTACTAGAAAGCCTGGTGCTTTTTAAATATCATTTTTGGCGTGAGCGTTACCCCTAAATTTGTATATTCGGAGATTATTTTAAGCACTTCCCATTTGTACGTCCATCTTTATCTACTAGACAGCCTACCGCGTTTCCTAAACACCATGACTGCCGATTTGACTAAATTTACCTATAAATTCCAACCGTCGCAGTATGTTTCAAGATTCCGTCTCACTCTTTCCGTAGCGTTTTTGCATTTTCGGTCAAGATGACCGATGACGGGGGTGATGACCCAAGACATCTTCTGCGTTTGTAAGAAATGATTATTTAATTGTCTTCCAAATTTATTTAGTATTGCCGAACACTTCTGGGCTTTGGCGCTGTTCAATTGAGGTATTAAGTTTGCTGACAAAGGTATGTTTTACGTCTTCAGAATTTAGTTTCGATATATCGAGTTTAGGCAGTGAATCCAAAGTACGTACAGCCATGCAGACTTTTAAACGAATTGTCGCGACTAGAAGATGATGATCTGACGCGATATCGGCGCTTCTTTTGGTGCATACGTCCAAGAGGCTGCTTCTTCACATTTTTCCTATACAGAAGTAATCAATCTGGTTTGGCCGTCGGGTGACATCCAGGTTGACATATGGCGGGCTGTGTGAGGGAAAATGGAGAAAATGGATAACAAGGTTGTCGTCATTGCACGCTTCAATTAAGAGTTCACCGTTTTCATTTCTGGTCCCCAGACCATGTTTTCCCAGTTGTAACGACTCTTCCTTGGGGTCGTTTCGATTTGCTGGGGTATCGTCAGCCTCTCCAGGATCGTTACAATAAATTTTATTTGTAACCCAAATATTCAAAATTATTATCCCTTTTAAGTTTGTTTTATTTAAATACTTTTATTAAGTAAAGTTCATTAAGTATAGTTAATTACAATTTAATACAGAATATTTATGTAGGAAAATTTAGAACAGAAAAGAATTTAAAAGAATTTGCTTATGATGGTGGAGATGTCCTAGATGTCTTCGATACGAATTCGACTCAGTCGACGTTATACCGCCTGTCGTGTCTTTGTAATTTTATATGATTATTCCTTCGTTGAACACTTCTGCTATAGAAAGTATTCTTATGTTTGTTATGAGAAATCACTTTTGATTCAGTCGACATTATACCGCCTGTCGTGGCTTTGTAATTCTTTAGTTCGACTTGTTATTCTCAGGTGTATGTGCCTTAGAAATTATAAACCAAGTGTGCAACATTTATTACTTGTTTCAGAGCTTGAATCTGTCCTTCTTGAGTCGACCATCTGGTTGTATGCTTTAGAGAGTATATGCTTCGCTTTTTTAAGACCTGCAATATTTCACCCCCCATTATAGGATTGTCGTGCTTGTCGATTTCTACAAAGTTTGAAGCATAATGCACATCTTTCGCCATTTGCGTGTGATTACGAAGATTTTCAAAGTGTATCTTAAACTCGTTTGATACAATTCGTACCTCATTTATTAAAGGTCTATCTCTTTGCTCTTTAACCAGCTTCCACCATTCTTTGCCATTTTTAATCGTGTTTATGCGTGGCTCTAGATTTCTATAGTATTCAGCATTACTTTTCCCACATACATCCTTATATTTCTTATTCGCTTCTAAGTATTTTGCTCTAGTAGTGCTGCTCTCTGCTCTTCTATATTTTTTCAACAAGTGTTTAGCGCGACAAATCATCGGAAGTTACCAAAAAGTTACCATACCATTTTGATTTTTTGGAATAGATTTGAGTGTAGCATCAGTTAAGTCAGATAAGTCTAGGTATGTTTTATGTTGCAACTTTGTCCTTATATTTTCCTTAAGTTTTTTGCTATATTCAACCCTATTTGCATATATCCATTTGAGGATCGGAGGCAGTTTTCGTTCTGTGTTTTGTTGTATTTCATATTGCAATTTTAACTCTACCACCAAAGGCATATGATCGGATCGTTCTTTTCTTCTACCATAAAGATTTCTATATATGTTAACTTTCTTGAGAGACTGTACATAAATCATTTACTGCAGAACCGTTACTACCTATATATGTGACGTTGCCTTCAATGTTTCCTGCCGTTCTCCCATTGAGCACTTTTTGACCATAATCACAGCACAGCTCAATCAACTTTTTCGCTCTGCTGTTAACGACCACGTCTTTTGATTGTTTATGCTTAACGCCAGATTTAAATTAATTTAAAAATTTTTCCTCAACATTTTGTTGTATATTTCGTATTTTGACATTTAGATTGTCAACTAAAATTGTATTTTCAGCGTTTTTTCTACCAAATGATTAGTCAGTTGTTGGAAATTATTTTCTGAATAGTTATAATTTAGATACAACGGAACAATTTTGAAATTTATGTATTTCGTTTTTAATTTGATAATGTTAATATTATTTATATTTTCAAATCAACTCAAACAGCCAGCATTCTTTAGTCTTTTTTTAATTCCGTACATTTCGCAACCACTAGCACGGCCAAATCAACTTGTTCTAGTAGCTTTTTTGAAATGTAATTCGAAACCCGAGAAAAGTTTATACAGTTTTACAGTCTTTCTCCTCTATATGTGTTTCTAGAAAACAAAATATATCATGATCTTTGACGAATTCGAAAAAATTTGAAAGATCATTATATTTTTTAAACCGTTTGCAGTGTATGAAAAGATACGAAAGTATTTAAAATTTTTAACTATATTACTTGTATTTTCATTTTTTCCGCAGACAACGCGTCCCTATTTCTCTTCTAATGCTTTTAACACTTCCATGTAATTAATATATATTTTTAAAGCTAAGTCTTTGTACGAGGGCGGTTTGATAAGTCAGTGACTTTTTAAATAAAACAAATTTTTATGGGCAATAATCTACATAATCACCTTTTAGCTCGATACATTTAGTCCAGCGTTTTTCTAATTTTCGTATTCTCCCGAAATAATACGTTTTTTCAAAGCTCTCAAAATACGCGTTTGTTTCGGTAATGACTTCTTCACTCGACTCAAATCTCTTACCGCCCAGCCATTTCTTTAGGTTTGGAAACAAAAAATAGTCGCAGGGGGCTAAATCTGGAAAATATGCTAAATGGGGTAGCAGTTCGTATCCTAATTCGTGGATTTTGGCCAGTAATGCTTAATCAGCACACGAAATTTACTTTTTTCCATTTTCGTAAAAATTCACCAGGTTCTCTGTTTGAACGGCTGTCAAACACCCACTAAACGACGTAGCTTGCTCAAAATTAAAAAGTTGCCAACTGGTAGATTACAGCTGACAGCAGCACTGCGGCGTTTGGAGTAACTGCGCGGAAAATTCAAAAAGTCACTGACTTATAAAACCGCCCTCGTACAATATTTTTAAAACCATTTCTCTCTTTTGATCATTACAGACAAGTTCGTTTTTATTGTTCCATCATAGCCAATAGTCTCCAATTTCTAGTTTTTCATTTCTAACGCTGACCCTGTGTGCTTTATTTACTGTAAGAATATTTTGCTTTAACCCATTTCGTACCTCCGTGTGGTACACCACACGGCTAACTTTGAAAATTATTTAAAAATATATAAAAGTAATTAACTCAATGTTTTTTGTTTTTGTTACTTAGTTTGATATTTTAATAATATAAAAATACATATTTCGAACAGTTTTCATCTATTCATGAGTTTACCTGGTCCGAATTAAAAAGTGTCCAAAAAAATGCCTTTTTTAATAAAATGAAAATTAAAATAAACAGAAATAAAAACTAATATATTTGTTATAACATGTGTTCACTAAAGTCCAAATATAATTTTCGTAATTTTTGCCGGCGGCTTAGTAACAGTTACTTGCCACCAACCGCGGGCGAAAAAAGGCGTGTGGTGAACCACACGCTGGGTCCCATAATACTATAATGGTGAAACAAAGCAATATAAATGTTTGTCGTTAGGTAATGACATAAAATGAGAGTAATCTCTTTAATAAATATCATTCTGATTTACTTAAAGTTGTGTTTTTTATTATGCATAATTATAATAGGTCTATTTTGAAATTTGATTGCTGGTTGAGTTAGTCTAAATTTGATTGTTTTATATAGGGCTTCCATTTGTTCATGCTTATAGTTCTGTAGTAAATTTTTTACGATAAATAAAATTATAATGTCGTGCCAAAGATATCTAAGAAATTAGGAACTATTGCATATTATTGACAATTGGAGCGAATATGACTTATTAGTGCCAAGTGACACTCCGTTACTTATTGAATAATGATGTTTGTCACCTGACAGCGTTGCTGGTGAGTCGGACAATGAAATGATTGACGATGATGAAATATCAACTATGAGCATAGGGTGTCTTTTGAACATTACATGCGACTTTAAAATTTTGTTCCCTTTTTTGAATTCCGTTTGTCTAATTGTGAGATGGTATTTAGGTACTATTGAAGTTGTATACGAATCAAATGCACAAGAATATGGTGATCTTGTAGAAATGCCTGAGTCGCAGCTATTCATATTGGAACTTGTAAAACCAATACGTTTCGGTTATAAGCTATGAACCCTTTCTTTGGATAGTGGGTATATCTTCTAGTTTCTGCCATACTTCAGTGCAACTGACAAATACAACAAACAATTGGGAATCGGTGCATTTGTTGTAAAGGAATTATTGAACCATTGTGAGTAGCCATTGCAACATACTGTATGATTCCGTTGAACCAATAGTAAATGTGCAACGCAAAAAAGGTTGGTGTCCCGCAGCTTCAAGTTCTCAACATCTACAACCGACACATGGGCGGCGCTGACAATGGAGTTGCTAACCATCGTATCGGGAATAGAAGCAAAAAGAGGTGGTGGCCATTATGGGTACAGTGCTTAGATAGCGCTGTAATAAACGCTTAACAACTAAATTGCTTCGTCGCAGCTTCTACCAACACAAAATCTATGCCTCAGTTAGACTTCACGAATTTTATTGCCAGAAAATCTTCTTGCATCAGAGAACTCAATGTTCATTACAGAAGCTACCGCTTACGATGATTTGAAAAAGGAAAGTCACAGTGCTACAGAAGATGTTTATCTTCCGGGAAATTTACCACGTGTAACCGGTATGCACGCTCCTATGAAACTTCAAAATCGTCACGACTGTATTGTTCGTACACCAAAAGCTACAGTTTTTATATATGAAAAGTACCATTTAAATGATCATGTAGAAAATTGCTTTAAGATTTTCTATGAAAATAAACAGTATTACATTGATCGTAGACAATGATGCAAGTAAACTTATTTCTTTTTACATAATATAATACATATGTAATAATTCAAATATATTTTTTAATTAATAAATATTTGAAAAGGATAAAACATTGAATTTTATACTTACGTGTACTTTATACAACTTACAGTGATACTTACTTCAACATGAAAGTAAAAAATAACCATATTTGCGAACAAAGCCCATATAAAACTGTTTGTACTATAGAAGAGAGAAAAACGTGCTATGGGTCCCAGCGTGTGGTTGACCACACGGCACTTTTCCAGAAAACTACTTTTCAATAAAAAATTTAATTTTGCAGGGATTATTTTTAACGTAAAATAAGACCTTTCTGAAAATTTCACCATAAAATTCCAAGTTTGAACTTGGCTGGTACTTAATGGGTTAAAATCGACATAAGTTTTTTATGTAGCAGTTTACCAGCATAAAGATCTAGTTCTAAAGTAATTTGAGATTTTTACTTCTACTAAGCAGCTTTTCTACAGATCACGCTGTGTCCAACTCTACAACGACATTGACCCTTCCGTTGAATTCGCTTAGTTTTCTTACCGAAGCTATTGGTGGTACGCTCAGAATATTTGCGATCATTTACCTGAACAAAGTATACTTTTAGGCGCTGTCATTTAATGCATGTACAATAGCTCGCATAGATGTCGATTTCTTAAATTTTGTGTACGAACTAACCGCTTTGCTTTTGAAACAATGCGAAGATCGAAAATTCTCTTCACTACTAATTTACTGCTAACGAAATATTTCGACGAATAAAGTTGACAGTTTATAAAACACACTAATTGAGTTTTTGTTTTCGCCTTTCATATATTCAGAATATTTAATTATAAATACTTAAACTGCTTTAACCATTTCCGACCACACTTCACTTGTCCACTATGATAGCAGATATAATCTTTAACCAAGAACACTAAATACAAGAGGACTTCTCAACTGAGCTTTTGAAAAATTTGTCTTCAAAAACATTAGACCGATCAAGAGGAACGTGTTTAATTGTGTTTGTTCTCTATTTTTACTTTTGCTTGAAAATTTGATATAAAATGTATGCATTTTTAGCTGAAGAGAAAGAATGTAATATTTGTTTACCTTTGTTTTATTTATTGCTCTATTTTCTTTTGGAGACATGTTAACACCGTGCTTAGTCAGAATTCAGTTAGACATTTACATGATGTGTATTCAGGCCACAGATTAGTTGCTTAGTAGATTATTACCACAAAAATTTGTTTACAAAACAGAAACTAAGCAGAGAATCTACTATTTCGGATATTCTCAGATTAGTGAAAATTTATTAATAGTGCTGCCAGTACCAAGTTTCGGCGCTATGAGCATAGGGTGTCTTAAAAAGAAAATGCAAAAATAATAACATAAATTAATAAATAAAATTTAGTAAGATTATAATTTTTAAAGGAATAAAATATAATATATATTTTATATATAAACTTCTTGATATATGACACGTTTGCAATTTTAGTTATATGATAAATTATATGATAAATTTAAATGATATTAAAATTTACGAATATTTGAGTATTTCACTGATAACATACGTTTCGTTTTTGCTGTAAATACGAGTGCTGCCAAGCCATTTGCACACAACAAACTAATCAGATTGGGCATTTTGGGTCGTTCAAGCAACAGATTAACATCAAAAAGCTAATTTTTTTTATATGAAGTTTTGTAATCAATTAAGCAACTAATCTGTTGCCTCAATACCCCTATTGTGATTGTTTTTTGTAATAATTAATAATTAATAATTATTTACAGGCCCAATTGCAATAAATGATAGAGAAATTGGATATTTTCTATTTTTATTTACTTAATTTTAAAAATTTTACTATTAATTAATTTTTAATTTTATTTATTTACCTTCTAAATAAATCAATTGAATCAAATATTTGGTATATACTATAAAATAAAATAAAATAAAATAAAATAAAATTTAAAATATTTACATTGTATGAAATGACCGCATGTGTATATATATATAATGTTATTACAACACCTAATATGAATACGAGGGCTGCTATATATAAGTTAACAACGCAAACATTTAAGATCTTTGGATTTGCCAGTAGTCAGCAAATAGTTCATTTTTTTTTGTAATAAATATTATTATACCCATTTTATTATACTAATTCTAAAATATTAATAATAAAATATAATATATAATCGACTGCTAGACACATATTTCTTTTTTTCCATTCTTATGCTGAAGTAGGTGCCGTACTAAATAATCAATAAAATCGACGGCAGTTTTTTAAAGCGCTACATAGTGAGCGAACCTCAAACTCGGTTTTTTAATTTTTGAAGAAACTCTTTATAGAAGACAAAAGATTAACTAAATAACAATTGTATTGGACAATTGTTAACTTATATTTCTGGCAACACTTAGTGTTGCCTTTGCAATCTGACATTTCCATCAGAACGGTTGACCTTTTTTAGCATAACATCAGAACGTATTGTCATTTAATTGTGAATTGTTTTATTTACAGAGACTTGAAAAATTCATTTCGGCCAAAAAATGGAATTAACACGTAAACATTTTCGTGCGATCATTTTTCACAACTTACGGCATGAATTATCACGACAAGAGTGCATTGATGAACTTAAATTATTGAATGGCGATGAAGCACCAACCTATAGAACTGTGAAAAATTGGTTTAATGAATTCAATCGTGGCTGACGCTCGCTCAACGATGAATTTCGTGAAGGTCGTTTAAAAACGGCCGTTGCACCAGAGAACATTGATGCCGTGCGTGAACTGATAATGCAAGATCGTCAAGTGACATACCGTGAGATAGAGGCATCCTTGGGCATTTCTCTCATCAACACACATTCGATATTGCATGAACACCTGACCGTAAAAAAGATTTATTCTCGTTTATAAGATCGTCACAGATAACGAATCATGGATCTATGCGTATGAACCCGAAACAAAACAACAATCGACCGCGTGGGTTTTCGAAGATGAGTCAAATCCGACGAAAGTTGTTCGTGGAAGAAGCACTTCGAAGCAAATAGTCACTTGTTTCTTCAGCAAAACTGGTCATGTGGCGACTGTTCCGCTTGAGCAACGAAGGACGGTCACTTCTGAGTGTTATATCATAATTTGTTTGCCTAAGTTTTCGGAGAAATTCGAAAAACGAACAAGAGAAGACGAATCATTGTTCACCACGACAACGCGAGCTTTCACACATCGGTTCAAACCAGCGCCTTTTTGACCGGTCAAAACGTCGAATTGATGGTTTATCCGCCGTACAGCCCTGACTTGGCATCCAATGACTTCTTTTTATTCCCGCACATCAAGAAAAAAATGCGTGGTCAACGATTTTCGTCGCCAGAAGATGCTGTTGAGGCGTTCAAAAACCATGTTTTGGAGGTGTCTCAATCGGAGTGGAAAAAGTGCTTCGACAAGTGGTTTGAGCGCATGCAAAAGTGTATAAATCAGGCTGGAGAATACTTTGAAAAACAAATATAAATATTCGCAATTTCATTATTAGGCCAAAAATATACATAGCAGCCTTCGTAGAATTAGATATACTGTACTTCTGGTATGGTTAATTATTAAGTGCATAACGTTAAAGAACACACTAAATAAGTCATTATTATATTGCGTGTCTTAGTTTTTAGTCAATAATTTTAAATACTTGCTATAAATATTATATGATCAATATGTCTTACATGATTAAATTCAATTTCGATAATAATTCAATTTTATATGATATATTTAATTAATAATAATAAGAATATGAACATGTATTTAATTATAAGAGCATATTTATACATAAAACATAATTAGATATTAAACAATATGGTGTTTATTAATATAATTCTTGATATCATGGCGACTACAGGTCATAGTACTGTCTTCACTATCATACATATTGATACCATTTACACTAACAACAACTATGGTTGGGCTACTGCCGGTGTTTACTAATCTCATAATAGGCAAACCTCATATATTTGAATGAGACCAAAATAAAATTTCATCAAAATCAAATTTACAATAATTTGGAAGAACTTGTTCATTGCATGCACACAAGTCAGTCATATATTTTAGGAAAAATTTACAAATTCAAAGACTATACATTAACTCCAGAAATATTGCCTCACCTACTCTTGCGTACGAAATCATATAGTAAGTGTGCAATAACATGGAAGAATAGATGTGGTGGTGCTTTTTGCATATCGTGTTGGTTAACTTGCTGGAAAAAACATGTAAATCAGAAGTATCGAACCTGGAATGCATGTTAGAAATCGCTTGGCCATAAATCGTCCATTTAAAGGACATGTCTGCAGAAACTGTAGCAATGCAATTCTATTCAACATGGATAGCAAGACTTGGTTCTCCTAAAACTATAACAACCGACCAAGGTACTCTATTTAAATCAGCGCTTTTTGAATCCTTTGGCAGACTGATAGGAACAAAACGCATTCGAACAACGCCGTAACGCATTCGGAACAGATCATTAAAGGTCACGTTCATATGCAACAGCAAATTTAATTAGTTTGAGGTTATACGTACGGTTCTCCTGGGCATAAGAACAGCTTGGAGAGAAGACGCAAATGCCTCTGCAGCTTAAATGTTGTGCGGAACAACATTAAAATTGCAGGGTGAGTTTTTCAGAGACGAGTCCTATACAGATGATCATCAGTCGTTTTTATGCAAGTTCAGAGAGTTTGTTCAAAATCTTAAACCAATTCCAGCCGCTCTTCATATCCAGGGACACATATTTGTTCACAAAGATCTTTATACATTGACCACAACGCAAAGCCATTCGAGCTCCCATATTCAGGTTAAAAGGTAAGTCACAAAAAGCAGGTGATGTTTGCAGATACAGCAACAACATTTCCATCGTGATTAGCACTGAGGAGGGAGTAGGAGGAGAGAAGGGGGAGGGAAGTGAAATAAAATTAAATGATATTTTCCAATAAACAACTAACATTATAACAGACAGCTATTCGTTAGTGAAAAAGCATTAATAAAAGATTGTTCCACGTGGAAAGTAAAAATTAATAAAGTTGTTTTATTGCAAACTTATGGCACAACAGCCATAAATGTGTAAATGCATATCATTTAACTACATTAATGACGAATTTTAAGAAGACGATGCAAATATAAATATAATAGAATGGTTTGAATACAACAAAATAAAAAATGTGTTTTCATGTTTATTCTTTTACGTTATATAAAAGTTTTAAATATGAAAATCACAATTAAAAAAGGTAATATTTACAATTGTTCCATACCTTTGTCTTGTGTGTTTACAATCCGATAAGAGTCCATTGCTCACATTATCTTCATTGTTATAAGTTTTACTATTATTTAGGGTGTTAACAGTATCTTGCCCCGAACTACTTGTACCACTTGGACTAACGACCTCAGTGTCACTGCTGCACGTATTTCGAAATGGCGTTGCCAATTCATTGGTGTTCATCTGATTTCCAATAAAAAGATATAAGATAGAATTAGTAAATAACATATTAAAAAATTTTTATTCAAATCAAAGATACCGTATATGACCGTATTACTGAAGAAACACTATTTCCTGAAGAAGATGCTGCCGCTACAGTACTTCCATAATTAAGTTGAGAATGATAACCACTGGAAAGTATTTTTTTATGAGCGGAGGCATGAGCTCTGTAAGCACTCACACTAAGTTTCATTTTGGCATAAAATTTTTTATGATTATGGTTATGAGGATTTTTAATTAATATAACAAAATCTCATCAGTGAAGTAACTATTCGTAAAACTTCATATATCTTCTCCATATTTAATACATTCACTTCATTTGAACTTATTATTTGCTGCAAGTTGTTTGTCATATCCATTCTAAAAGATTGAAGTATTGATGTTGAATATCAGGTATACAAGAATCATATTATAAATTATTAATTTTAAAATCATATTTATTAATTATATATGTATTATTAAAGATTATGCAAATTTTGAATTCATGCAATTTTTATGAGTTCATAAAATTTAACATGACTATGCATGTTTTACTATGCTCAGACAGCCAAATTTCTTTATTTTGTAAAAATAAAATAAAGTTATTTTCGAAAATATTCATACTTCTCCAAATTTTTGTTTTTACAAATCGAACATTAAAAATTACATGCTTTAAATACAATTTGTATCTGGGAAATTTTAAAAGTGGACTATTGTAAATATAGAGGATGGCATTTAGTGATTTTATTAGTTTTGGTGAATTTCAGGTAAGTAAATTATTAGTTTTCACTCTATTTTAAACTAATAACAGTTACAATATTTTCTGTATATTCAAATTTCAAAATTTGCACTACTTTCAAAACATTTTCCCGGTTTTATTAACGCATTTCGTACCTCCGTGTGGTACACCACACGGCTAACTTTGAAAATTATTTAAAAATATATAAAAGTAATTAATTCAATGTTTTTTATTTTTGTGACTTATTTTGATATTTTAATAATATAAAAATACATATTTCGAACAGTTTTCATCTGTTTATGAGTTTACCTTGTCCGAATTAAAAAGTGTCCAAAAAACTGCTTTTTTTAATTATATGAAAATTGAAATAAACAGAAATAAAAACTAATATATTTGTTATAACATGTGTTCACTAAAGTCCAAATATAATTTTCGTAATTTTTGCCGGCGGCTTAGTAACAGTTACTTGCCACCAACCGCGGGCGAAAAAAGGCGTGTGGTGAACCACACGCTGGGTCCCATAATACTATAATGGTGAAACAAAGCAATATAAATGTTTGTCGTTAGGTAATAACATAAAATGAGAGTAATCTCTTTAATAAATATCATTCTGATTTACTTAAAGTTGTGTTTTTTATTATGCATAATTATAATAGGTCTATTTTGAAATTTGATTGCTGGTTGAGTTAGTCTAAATTTGATTGTTTTATATAGGGCTTCCATTTGTTCATGCTTATAGTTCTGTAGTCAATTTTTTACGATAAATAAAATTATAATGTCGTGCCAAAGATATCTAAGAAATTAGGAACTATTGCATATTATTGACAATTGGAGCGAATATGACTTATTAGTGCCAATATGACTTATTGAGTAATGATGTTTGTCACCTGACAGTGTTGCTGGTGAGTTGGACAATGAAATGATTGACGATGATGAAATATCAACAAACATTACATACGACTTTAAAATTTTTTTCTCCTATTTTGAATTCCGTTTGTCTAATTGTGAGATGGTATTTAGGTACTATTGAAGTTGTATACGAATCAAATGCACAAGAATATGGTGGTGTTGTAGAAATGCCTGAGTCGCAACTATTCACATTGGAACTTGTAAAACTAATACATTTCAGTTATAAGCTGTGAACCCTTTCTTTGGATAGTGGGTATATCTTCCAGTTTCTGCCATACTTCAGTGCAATTGACAAATACAACAAACAATTGAGAATCGATGCATTTGTTGTAAAGGAATTATTGAACCATTGTGAGTAGCCATTGCAACATACTGTATGATTCCGTTGAACCAATAGTAAATGTGCAACGCAAAAAAGGTTGGTGTCCCGCAGCTTCAAGTTCTCAACATCTACAACCGACACATGGGCGGCGCTGACAATGGAGTTGCTAACCATCGTATCCGGAATAGAAGCAAAAAGAGGTGGTGGCCATTATGGGTACAGTGCTTAGATAGCGCTGTAATAAACGCTTAACAACTAAATTGCTTCGTCGCAGCTTCTACCAACACAAAATCTATGCCTCAGTTAGACTTCACGAATTTTATTGCCAGAAAATCTTCTTGCATCAGAGAACTCAATGTTCATTACAGAAGTTACCGCTTACGATGATTTGAAAAAGGAAAGTCACAGTGCTGCAGAAGATATTTATCTTCCGGGAAATTTACCACGTGTAACCGATATGCACGCTCCCATAAAAACTCAAAATCGCCACCACTGTATTGTTTGTACACCAAAAGCTACAGTTTTTATATACGAAAAGCGCCATTTAAATGGTCATGTAGAAAATTGCTTTAAAATTTTCTATAAAAATAAACAATTTTACATTGATCGTAGACAATGACGCAAGGAAACTTATTTCTTTTTATATAATACAATACATATGTAATAATTCAAATATATTTTTTATGAAAAGCATAAAACATAAAATTTTATACTAACACGTATTTTATTTAACTTAAAATGATACTTACTTCACCATAAAAGTAATTAAATACCATATTTGCGAACAAAACACATATAAAAATGTTTGTACAATCGAAGAGAGAAAAATGTGCTATGAGTCCCAGCGTGTGGTTGACCACACAGCACTTTTTCGGAAAACTACTCTTCAAAAAAAAAACTTAATTTTGCAGGGAATATTTTTAACGTAAAATATGACCTTTCTGAAAATTTCACCATAAAATTGCATGTTTGAACTTGTCTAGTACTTAATGGATTAAAGTCAACTGTTACTGATATTTATTTTAAAAAAACTTCACTTTTTCGTTATCTCAAATTTATCTTTTGTTTAAAATTTATCTAATGCATAGTTGCATTTAATAAATATTATACTTACACAGGCGATACGCATCACAGGCGATATACAAATGAGGAAATATGAACATTAGGCGGAGAAAATGTAGAAATAGTTAAGGAATATAAGTATCTTGGAACATGGATCTATTATAATGCTTCATTTAATAGACAATTAACGGAAAAATTGAGAGAACCTAAAAAAGCTATTAACTGCTCTTGGAAAAATATATTTCAAAATAAAGACGTACCTTTCAAAACAAAATTTCAACTCTACGAAGCTACTACGAGATCATTAATGTGCTATGCGGCTCAGGTATGGGGAGTGCTTCAATATGAAAAATAAAAAAATTTTATGAATTTTTGTAAAAAAAAATATAGCGATTACCGTTTAACACACCCAACCAAATGATTTATTTGGAGACTGACTTGTCACCTCTGTACTTGTACACTTTAGAAATCCACTTCAAGTACATGTTAAAAGTTTTCAACATGGAAAGCTCGCGGTTACCTAAAATCTTAGCTATATCTCTAGTGCAGGAGAAGAGTCACTTTTTTAAAACATGTGCTGATCTAGCAACGGTCCACGATGAAACACGGATAATCGACGACATACATTCGTGGAAGCAGTGGCAGCAAAATATATTAGTAAAAATCGGTATTGCGTTTAGAGAAAAATTCGTAGCAGAATGTCGACAAAGCATAACTCGTGTTTTACATATGCAACTCAATTTTGACTTAGGCAACAACAGTTACTTCGCCGATCGTTTCAGTGCTGAAGCAATTGGATATATTTTCAAAACACGAGAAGAACTGTTAAAGCTTAACAGCGCCCCCTATATGAAATCGTCAGACCCGAGATGCACACTGTGCAATACGGGAGAAAAGGAAGATGTAATACATTTTCTTAGTAAATGTCCAATTTTAATGGAGCTACGGGTAAATTATTTTGGAAAATAATCGTTAGATGTTAACGAGTTAATGAGGCTGCTAAATGGTGAAAACTGGCATATGTGAAAGCTGCGTTTCGTTATCGAGAAAATATTTTATTAGAAGCATTTTAACACTCATAAGCTGAAGTTCTCAATGGTCACTTATATGATAGCTACTGCAATGTAAAAAAAAATCAAACACAAATCCAAACCTCCAATTGACGGCGAAAGCCATAATCGTATAAGGATAAATTAGAATCTAGTTATGTCAATTAAGTTAGGTTTTTCTTATTTTTTCTTATAATTATTTATAATATTTATGTTTTATATATTATAAATTATTGAAAATGTATAAATTTATTTTGTAAATGTAAATATAACCTATATATTACAATAAAAAAAAATACTACTACTACTACTAGTTGCATTTGAAATGTCCCTTAATTTCAGCCTTCGTTACAACGAAATTAAGACCATTTTCCTTAATTTCGATCTAACCTTAGAACTGAATTTTGTATGAAAAAACAACGTAATTTCACTGTAACGCAGATGAAATTAAGAATTTTGCGATATTAAGGTTTGTCTGAACATAGTATTATTGTTATATGATAATACTTACTAACTCTTATTAATAAAAGATTAAAAATAAATTCGCATTTTAAACTTTTATTTTGTTTGAAATTTGGCATAATGTAAAAGCATATATTGTGTCAAAGCAGTTACAATATATTTCAGAAGTGAGTGTAACTTCTGCGACCAAAAGAAATTGATGCGGAGTTAAAATCCATCGCCTTTATAAAAAACGTGAATTTCAGAAGACTCTGTTAAGATTTCTGGTATAATTGATGCTACACAATACTTAAGAAGAGGACACAAATAATTATTGATTGTTTAACCAATTGATACATATCTTTATAAATGGATACTAATTTAAATCCAGGTAAAAATTATTTATTTAGTAGTTCTACGATTAGTTGTCTGTGTGATTTAAGTCTTTTAGTCTAGATTATATTAGTATATATTTTATTAAAAACAATTCAACAATTTATTAAAATTGTAACAAAACAAGCATTTTTTTTATATTTATATATATATGAACAAAATTTATTCTAATTAATATACAAAATTAATTACTGGTTTTCAAATTTTCTCTAAAAGAAATAAATTATTTTGTGAACTAAGAACACATACCTTTTAACTGTATGAGAACTATATATCGACACTTGTTGAAATTCACTCTTATTTGAAAAATTGTATTTAGTGACTAAGCTCATTTCTTGTAAAATAGTTACGCCACTAAACAAAATTGTCATATATGGAGCGAAGATAATCCTCAAACTATTAACGAATCACCATTACATCCATTAAAATTGACTGTTGGTGCAGTTTACACTCTGGTGCCATCATCACTATCGATCCATGCTGGTGAACACTATCGATCTATGCTATCAATTAGTTATTTTTGTTTCCGAAACATCGAAGTTAAACATAGACGATGTTTGGTTCGAATAACACGGCGCAACTTGACATACAGCGTGCTTAACAATCAATTTATTGCAAAATCAATTTGGTAACAATTTTATTTCCAGAAGTGATTCTGTTAACTGGCCTCCTTGTTCGTGCGTTTTAACGCCTCTCAATTACTTTATGTGACGCTATATTGTCATTTATTTATGCCCACAAATCAACAAACTAGTAATTTTTGAACCATTGGAAACTCATATTTATACCACCATTGGCACCATACGGCCACATTTATTTCAAAAAATATTCAAAAATTGGACTGATCAAATGGACCATATGAGTAGTAGCTGCGGAGTATAAATGTCGGAAATTATATTCAAAAAATAAATGCCATGAAATTATTTACCAAATTATTTTAAAAAAAATTTCATTCCAACAATATTTCTGTCTTGTGTTATCATTTTAAGTTCTCATGTAGTTAAAAAACACCATATATAATATTATACACCCATACTTATATTAACGGTCTTAATTCGTTCCAAAAAAGTTGGCCGTAAAATGAAATGCCCTTAAACTAAACAAGTAATTTCATATAAATGTATGGAAAATAATTAAACTGGTTCCAAAAGAAAAAACTATATATAACGACTTTAAAAAAAGTAAAAAATTTATATTTTATCTCTAAATCTGATATATATTTATTTACTAATATATATTTCTAAGATGGGATGTTAGCTGTTTAACTTTTTTTTATTGCTCTTTCAGAATTAACCTCTTTAGGAACGTCCGAGCTTTGCTAGAGAAGTGAATTTGCAATTCTAAAGTCACTGAGTACTTTATCAATTTTATCAAAACATTTCATCAGAATTTGGGATGTTAATTTAGCACTATTATCTAATATGGGCCGTCAGCCGTCAGATACACAGGGGGATAAACACGTACTTTGTGTATGTGCCGTAACTGTTGTACACTGTCGGTAGCGTGATTACATTCTCTACGCGGAGGCGGCTAGAAACAGGTCCATAGTATGGTCATGTCTCTGCTATGGGTGCTGGCTAATTGTAATCGGGCGGACGCATGTAAAATCAAAGCTCAAATCTACGGTGGAACAGCACATGCCGAGGGATGAATGGCCATGGATAGTTGGTCTTTAATATGCGAACTCTGGATACCTGTCGACCTCCAGTTTTAATTAGACTTCTCACGATAAACGGGCTATGTCGTGGGTGACCTTCCAATCCCGAATATATAAAAATTTTGCATGGAAAAATTAAATAATATAAACTCAAATGAGCTTGATGTCTCTAACGGTATCACCTTCAAATGATTCCTTTACGGAATTATCAGTAGCTGAGTGTGTGCCGGCCACTGGGCTGGAAGCCTCCACCCATTTTGACAGCGCTACTGTGTGCGTCAAAATGGACCCGGATGGGCCACCGTCTACTTCTCCGTTTTCGGAAACGATGTACGCACCAGCAGTATCTTCGTCGAGATCTCAGGTAAGGCGGCAGGAAATTATTGAGGTCTTGTCTTCAAATTCCGAAGCCGCTGAGTCTGGTGATTCCGACACTGGCAGTGTGGTATCACAAAAATCCGGTTTAACTGTCGATGGCTCCAAAGTTGGGAACCTCAGTTTGGATTCCCCAAAATTTACTCACCTTAAAAGAAGTGAGTGAAGAAGGTTTAAGGCGGCTATATCTTCAGGCCATAGCAGGACAGAGGCTCTAAAAATCGCTATGCAACATCCGCCTGCGAACAAGCGGGTCAGATCGGAGGAGCAATCCCCCAGTTTGATTTCCGCCAAAAAACCTAAGGTGGCTCATGTGGGGCTCACCAAGCCATCGTACAGCCTAGCTGTTAAAGGCGTACGTTTAGGCTTCACGTCACCAGATCCAGCTGGCACTTCGCTCTCTACAGAGCAAATAATGCGTCTCCAGGAGGCGATTATTGATGTTGCTATAGAGCAACATTGCGACGATATGCAGCCGGAGTTCGAAGGGTGTTTACCTAGAACGGGGTGGCTACTTATCGTCTGCAGCGATGCAAAAACCGCGGAGTGGGTCAAGCGATTTTCTGGTCACATAGGGGCCAAATGCGGGCCCGCCATTAACATGGTCAAGGAAAAGGATTTCCCACGAACTCATGGAGTTCGTGGCTATTTACCCCAAAGTTTGACTTTGTCAAACGAAAAAGTTTTGGCTACCATTAGTTTTGGCATTCTCCACCAAACGGTGGAAGGTGATTCACAGACTGACGCAGGATCAGATGCTGCACCTTGTTTTCGTCATTGATGACGAATCCATGAGGTCGTTTGTCCGAACTAAAAGGTAGGATTGCATACCGGTTCGGACACCTGAGATTGATGCTTAAGGGAACCACCCCCGCTATTTCTCCACCCATGGATAAAGCCCCAAAGGTGGTTCAGGGTGAAGAAACCATCCAGTCATCATCGGCTCCGGCAACATCCTCTATGGACAGTTGCCCAACAGTGACTATTTCTGAGAAAGAGGAACTAGACACACGCCCATCCACTAGCAAGGCTGTTAGCACTGCTAATGGGCATGCTGTTCAGATTCCCACCTTAGGAAGTAAGTCCACAAAGCCCTCCACAAAGCCCGCCTAGTTACAGTAGCAGGTAAACCAAGGACCGCTACCTTATAACCACCCTTAGTCGGTAAAGTTTTACCGGAGCAATCAAAGGGTGCCAAAAACAAGGGTTCTCGACGAGACAAACGCGATAGTCTCGTCCGAAAGTCTCTTAACGAGACCTAATGAGCACTTTTAAAGCGCTCCAGGCAAATCTGCACCATGCTAAAGGAGCATCAGCCACCCTGTGCAGAATTACCCAAACCAACAACATTGCTCTGGGATTTATCCAAGAGCCGTGGGTGTTCGGTGGCCACATTCGGGGTCGAAACTCAAAATCAGGTAAGCTGGTTTATGACCGATCGATAGCAGTGCCACGTGCAGCTATCTTAATTGGTGGAGACTTAAAACATCTTCCGCTAACAAATTTTATTTCTAAAAACCTAGTTGCGGTCCTAGTTGAAGTATCTACAATAGGAGGGGTGACAGATATTGTCATGGCCTCTGCCTACTTCCCAGGTGAAGAAGATGCGGTTCCACCATCGGAAGTCCAACAGCTGATCAACTTCTGCAAGTCCACTGGGCGGCAGCTAATCTTGGGCTGCGACGCAAATGCTCACCATACAGTGTGGGGGAGCAGTAACGATAACAAAAGGGGTGAGTACCTATTAGATTATATTATGTCGTTAGGATTAAGTATAGCTAACAAAGGTAGTAAACTCACTTTTATTAATGCAGTTAGAGAAGAGGTATTAGATCTCACTCTTTGCACCAGAGGTATTGAGGAATCTATATGGAATTGGCATGTGTCGGACGACGTGTCCCTCTCAGACCATCAACATATAAGGTTTGAAATTCCCGGTATATCCGAACAGTAAAATAAAGCGTACCGGCCAAAGAAAACCAACTGGCTTTGGTACAGGGACTTGGTGGGTTCCGAAAATTTTTCTTTAGCTAGGCCACTAAGAACTTGTGAAGAGATAGAGTTGGCCGCAAACCATTTAGGTGAGGTATTACTAACCTCCTTTCACAACAGCACGGTTGCAGGCAATGCTTCAATTAGAGGTAAGGTTCCTTGGTGGAACTTCCAACTAGCTAATAAGCGCAAATTAGTAAAGATCTTAGTCAATAGAGCAAAACGCTCTGATAGTTGGGAATATTATAGAGCTGCGCTCACCGACTACAACAATTCAATCAGACAGTCCAAACGGGTCAGCTGGCGTAGCCATTGTGATAGTATTGATAAGTTGCCTGAAGCTGCTAGACTACACAAGGCTTTAAATAAGGTCAAAACAAATGAAGTAGACCTTTTAAAAAAACCCGACGGATCCTTCACAACTGGTCGTAAAGATACCCTCGAGTTTCTCTTGCAAACACACTTCCCTGGCTCCGTTACCGGACCATCAACATCTCATTCATATAGGGAAGTTACTGCTCCTACATGTCAGGATTACGCACTATCTGGTGTTATCTTTGACAGGGACAAGGTGAAATGGGCGATCAGCTCATTTCAACCATTTAAGGCGCCTAGAGGCGATGGTATCTATCCTGCTCTATTACAGAATTGCATAGATATCATAATAGACCCATTAATAAGACCTAAAGAGTCTTATCAATGGCTTGTTTTACTATGGGTTATATCCCTCATTCCTGGAGAGGAGTGAACGTGATCTTTATTCCCAAACTTGGGAACAATCCTATGGACCAACCTAAGTCCTACAGACCCATTAGTCTTACGTCTTTCTTATTGAAGACCGTCGAAAGGCTAATTGATCTGTATATATGGAATAAATTGGAACAAACTGTACCACTCCACTCCACCCAATGTGCCTACTCAAAAGGCAAATCTACAGAGGCCGCGCTGTATCATTTAGTCAGCAAAATTGAAAGTACCTTTCAATCTAAAGAGATCGCCTTATGTGCATTTCTGGATGTAGAGGGAGCTTTCGATAATACATCTTACGAATCCATATCTGGAGCACTGGCCCGTAAAGATATAGACTCATATGTGGTACAATAACGTGGATAGATAGAATGTTGCGTGATAGAAACATATCGTCCAAGTTAGGTAGCACTAACTTCAGCATTAATGCTGTACGGGGCTGCCCCCCAGGGTGGGGTTCTCTCACCATTGTTATGGACGCTGGTAGTCGACGACCTACTTGTTAAACTGGAGCAATCTGGATATCATGCCATAGGTTACGCAGATGACCTGGCAATCATTATCACAGGTAAATTTGACACCACAGTTAATGCAGGCGGCATTACACAAAGTCTCAAACTGGTGTACCAAAGAAGACCTAAGTATTAACCCAATTTTCCAGAAGGTACAAAGTAAATATTGGGTCCCTGTCTATTAAAGATACGGCTATCGAATGCTCCGATAGTCAAATATTTAGGGGTCACTCTAGATAAGGGTCTTAACTGGAACACTCACCTGGATAATATAATTGGCAAAGCCACTAAGGTCATGTGGACATGTAAGCCTCATATGGTAGAACCTGGGGCATAAGTCCTAGAATTATATCATGGTTATACCGCACAATGGTCAGACCCATTGTATCCTACGCAGCTCTTGTTTGGTGGAATAAAGCGCAACAAAATGTTGCAATAGTCAAATGCAATAAACTGCAAAGACTCGTATGCATCGCTATGACGGGAACTATTCGAACATGTCCCACATCAGCACTGGAGTCTATAGTGGGTCTCACCCCTCTGCACCTCTTTTTTAAAAAAGACAGAAGCTATGAGTGCAGCTAGGCTACACCCTGTCATCAACATGCACGGAAGTCTCGTCAGTCAAAATTTTATCTTCAGACTAGTTCCTGGCATAGAGATCTGCGATAGGACAGATCGCATGAACATGGAACTTCGCTTCGGTAGGAAGTTCGAAGTCCTCATACCCGATCAATTGGCCTAGGTAAATGGCACTCGTGGACTCGTACCAAAAATGATATCGTGGTATACTGATGGTTCGAAACCCAAAGAAGGAGTTGGTGCTGGAATATTTGGTCCAAACACCAGAATCTCGCTCGCGCTGTATATATGGCCCACTGTCGTCAAAGAAGAGGTTCACGCCATCGAATTCTGCGCTCGTATCAACATTAACAAGGGGTTGAAAGGCGCCCGGATCTGTATTTATTCAGATAGTCAAGCAGCAATCAAAGCGTTATGCTCCTGGAAGTTTTTCTCAAAACTTCTAGCAGACTGCTATGACACACTGCAGCAGCTGGCAAGCAATAATAAAGTGACACTGTGCTGGGTGCCTGGTCACACAGGAATTAACGGTAATGAGTCTGCCGATAGTCATGCACGGGCAGGATCCGCCACTCTAATCTGTGGCCCAGAACCTTTCTGTGGATTAAGTTGATCTACAACTAGGTCTCTAATCATTATTTGGATTTGATCTGCCGAGAGAAGTCGCTACTGGCGCGACAGTCGAGGTAACCGTCAGGCTAAAGAGCTGATTCTCCCCTATAGTTATAATAAAATATCCTCCTTTAGCAAAACAGAGTTGAGGTTGCTAGTGGGATATATATCGGGTCACCATGGGCTACGTTACCACCTCAACCAAATGGGCCTATCCGAAGAGATAGATTGTAGACTCTGCTTGGAGGCAGAGGAGTCAACCAGCCACATTCTATGTGACTGCCCAGCTTTGATCTGGGCCAGGAAGAGATCACTGGGTCGGGAATTGCTAGCACCTTACGACATTAGGAGGTCCTCAGCAACCGACATTTTGGCCTTCATTCGAAAGGCGGAATGTCCTTTGTTTAGTTAGGGTCTGTTGTAGCACAAAAGATCAATCATGGTCGTGGTGCTCTGCTCAAATGGGAGCTTGTATCCTGTTCTTTCTTATTCTTTATTCTTATTATCTAATATGGTTGTTTTTTTCCTCATTGAAGTCTCCTGAATCATCTAGCTTCAGGAATTTTTCATTTGTAAGCTGATCTCTATCATTTCTTAAAAGTTGGCTGACGTCATCTACAATGTAATCAATAAAACCAGCCTCGCCATTTTAATAACGTTCTGACCATAAAGACTTGCGAAACTTGTTAAAGGATAACATTTGTATTTCTCTTCATGAGTAATCTATGTTTACTATGTCATCTTTAATGTAGTGGTTTTTTCAGAAACTTTTTTGGCATCTTCAAAAGTGTGTATAGCACCTTGACCTATTGCCTAAAGTAAAGCCGTGGTATTTTTTGGCAAAGATTCCGCTTTCATTTTTTTGAAAAATTGCAAACCACAGTAGAGCCTTATAAGATATATTGTGCTTCTCTAAATGTGTTTTACCTTTTGGATAGAAATATGTATGAAACCATTCTTCAAACAAGATTTTGCTATTTTTAATTTCATACTAAGTTAATAGGGTATAAACAACTTTTAACACAGTGAGCATTAAACACACAATGCATTTCTAGATAATTGCACAAAAACACACACCTTGATTCAGTGCTACTAAAATCATCTTTCTTAATAGGCATTTTGTCTGCACACCAATAATTTACTATATATACTATATAATACTATATACTATGTATACTATAATATACTATATACATATATACTATACATAAGCAAAATAATATTATAAATAAATTATATAATTTTTTTGGCCGTTAAACGAGGTATTTTTTGGCTGCCAAGAGAAACATGGATAAATATGGTTAGACCGTTAAGCGCATTTGTTACGGCCTTACTACATTTTGCATTAACTAAATCAATTGGTTTATAATGAATCTTTCTCTTGGATCGTTTAAAGCTGGGGTAATCTCAGCGTTGTCCAAGGTCCTCATAAGAAAATTTATTTATTGAGAACCTGTCACTTCCAACAACCGAACTTCTCAGAACTGAACATAAGTATATCCGACGCGATATAACACAGACACAAGTGATTGTTAAAACTACGTGTGTTTTATTATAGATCGAAGTCAACACACCCTTCCCTGTCGGAGACGTTAGGTTACTGTTGAAGCCACCTACTATAGGTAGATGGCTTAGGTACAATAGGTTCTGATACAATAGTATAGGCACACGTGGTTGTTAAAGCTACATATGTTATACTCCGTGCCTAGAGTCTAACCTAGATTCAAACACTGTTAAAGCCCTGAATCTTGCTTACTTCAATTACTCTACTGTTCAGTTTTCTATTACTTTGCGTCACAGTTACCTATTTCAATTCGTTCTACCTAAATCACGCAACCGTGCTGCTGTCTACACCCAAAGTTTCTCTAAATTGCTCGGAACCGCTACCAAGTACAAACACCAATCTCAACTTATGAAGTCATAAATATTTATTATTTCTCTTCTTTACTTTTATTTATTTATAATATTCCATATTTTATAATATATCTCTTAACCATTTATCAATGTATTCAAAGTTTTTTAAATTAATTATTAAAATTTTAAAATAAAATCTTTTAGGGCATGTGCGAGTTAAGCTAAGTTGATGCTAAACTCAATGGAATTTTTTTCGGGATTTTTTGCGCGGCACGCATTTAGCCACTTAGTCCAAAAAAGTGTGCGAGTTGCATTTTGACAGCTAATATGAGCTGTGAATATATTTTGATTTCAGTACTTTGTTTACATATTTTGCAATAGCGGAGAACATAGAAATCGATGAAGATTTTTTATTTAGACAATTTTCGAATTAATTGAATTAAATAATCATCGTAAGCTATTGATAAAGGGTTTCTTACCAGAATATCCAAAGGTAATTATAAAATTATTTCAAGAATGAACATAAATTATCAGTTTGATTATTTAGCGCGAGCTTTAATTTCAAAGTATATATTCTTCCGAAATATTTAGAGCTGTTGTGAAAAAGGATAATTCGACCATAAAAAAATGTAAATTCCCTCACCAAATGAAGAAACTCGTTTAGATATTCTCAAAATTCATTCGCGTAAAATTAACTTGACCCGCTGCATTAATTTGCGTAAAGCATCTGAACTTATATCGGGAACTTCTGGTGCAGAAGTTAAAAGCGTTTGTATAGAAGCTGGTATGTACGCATTGTGTAAGCGTTGTGCGCATGTTACTCAAGAAGATTTTGAAATGACTGTCGCTAAAGTTATGCAGAAGGATTCAGATAAGAACATGTCCATTAAGAAATTATGGAAGTAAATTTTAAAACTTTTATATATTTATACATCGAATATTATGAAATGATTTTTGATATGTAATTGAATTATCATTTCTTGAATCTTCACAATTAAAAATTGAAAACTTAGAATAACATTTACGTTTTTCATAAAGCTTTTTGAAAGCGGATTTCAAAAATCTGTATATCCTACAGCTGACTCCAGAAGAACATTAAACTGAAGTCTTCAGGCTGCAATAGCGAGTGTGCCCGTCAGAGGATAACAATTTGAGAAATCAGTTTTTGAATAATTTATGGCAATGAATTTGCGTTGTAGTTTTCATATATTATGTTATAAAGCAGGAGGGTCTAACAGATACTGCAACACCTGCAGAGGAGCAGGAACATCGTTGTGTATTAGATTAATTGTTGGTTTCTAATATTTTGGTCTTATTATTGCATATTTCATTACAGTTGTTAATGATTTTAGATCATATAAAAAATGTTTTGTCTCAAATATTTTTTCAAAACCTCTTGAGTTGTGTTTTCGAAATAAAAAATTTCGCAAATGCCACAATACAGTAAGAATCTGTGTAAGACTTTGTCTCGGATAGGTTCACATTTCTGTGCAATTTTTAACTTCAGCTGCCAAAGTGGATCAAGTTGGTTTACCTTTTCAATATCTAAATTTTTCGCAAAATTATGCAAACTTCAAAAATTACCAAAACAATATTGCCTAGTTAATGAAAACAAATTGACTTAGTTTTTTGGGAACAGGCATTATAATAAAATTTTATCAAATAAATGTTTATAGTATTAAATAAAAGTAATCAAAATTTTAGAAAATACAAATATTTACTAAATGTTTTGCAAATGCTCATTAAATAATGAAAAATATATGCAAAAAGTGATCACTTTTCGGTTAAAATTTTTTTAATAACGATAATTAATTTCTT
>NC_051846.1:107223101-107485787 GCF_002237135.1 Teleopsis dalmanni | reverse complement strand
CAAAAAGAACTATTTTATCAATTGCGTCGTCACTATTCGACCCATTAGGACTATTAGCTCCGATAACCATATCAACTAAAATATTATTGCAAGAGCTATGGTTGCTTAAATTGGATTGGGACGAATCCATTCCTCAAAATTTACATTCAGCATGGGAAAGGCTTTGTCACGATTTGTCATCATTGAACACCATTACCATTCCAAGGTACTGTCTAAAACCAAAAGCAAAAACAATTCAGCTCCATGGGTTCTGCGATGCATCGATTCGCGCATATGGTTGCAGCATTTACATTCGCGTCATAGATGATTCCAACCTCATAGAGGTTCAACTATTCGTAGCCAAATCTAGAGTAGCTCCGCTAAAAAAACAATCGCTTCCAAAATTAGAACTTTGTGAAGCACTGCTACTTGCAAGACTTTACAACAAAATTAAATCGCTCTTCGAAAAGTTTGATACGGACGTCTATCTATGGTCTGATTCCCAAATCGTATTACATTGGCTCAAAATGCATTCGGCCACACTGTCTGCCTTCGTAGGCAATAGAGTTTCTGAGATTCAAGACCTCACCGCAGGTTCACATTGGTGATATGTCCACACAAATTGTAATCCAGCAGACATTGTGTCAAGAGGCAGCACTGTTAAGGATCTCACTAATTCTATTTGGTTTAAAGGACCTTCATTTCTTCGTCAAGAGATGTATAAGTGGCCTGCAAACAAGAACGACAACTTGGATTTTGAAGAAGTCAATAAGGAAAAACGAAAAGCAGCATTCAAGGTAACTGTATCAACCAATTATGTCATAGATATTATTGATAAGTATAGCTCACATACAACGGCTGTTCGTGTACTGGCTTGGTTGTTTCATTGGTATCATCATTATAAGAAGAAGTTCAACCGCAATGTCTTTACAGAAGTCCTTACTCATGAAGAATTAGACCACGCCTTCCGATTCATCATTTCAAATATACAAGCTCAGTACTTTGCTGAAGATATTTATTTATTGAATCGAGGATCTATAACAAAAAGTTCATTGAAATACATCAACCCATTTATTAAAGATACCGGTGGGTATAAGCTGATAAAGGTTGGTTGACGATTAGAATTGGCTGATCTTGCAAAAGAACGTAAACATCCTATCCTGCTGCCTAGCAAATCTGAATTCGTCATACGTTATGTTCGTTACTTGCATCGTAAGAACTATCATGCTGGACCTAAGGCACTAGTGGCACTCATTCGTTTAGAGTTTTGGATTATAAACGCCAGAGAGGTTGCTCGAAGAGTAGTCAGACAATGTGTTCACTGCGTGCATTATAAGCCAAAACTATTGCAACAGATGATGGGCAATTTACCGGTAGAACGTCTCACACCGTCACGGCCGTTTGCGCGCTGTGGTATAGATTTTTGTGGACCATTCAACACGTATTTACGTATAAGAGGGAAGCCTCCATACAAAACTTATATCGCCATTTTTATTTGTATGGCAACAAAAGCAGTACACATCGAAGTTGTATCATGTTTGTCAACAGACGCGTTCATTGCAGCATTAAAAAGAATGATTGGCAGGAGAGGCTTACCAAGTGATATATTTTGCGATAACGCAACCAATTTTGTTGGGGCTTCAAATCAATTGACAGAACTAAAGTCATTCTTGTTTAATAAAATAAACCAATCGTCTATCATTCAGTACTGCGCGTCTGAATTCATTAATTTTCACTTTATTCCGCCCAAAACACCTCATTTTGGCGGTCTTTGGGAGGCTGCAGTTAAATCCGCAAAAGGGCACTTATATAGAAGTTTGATGACTACTAAGTTAACATTTGAGGAGCTGTCAACAGTAACAACCGAGATAGAAGCTATTCTCAACTCTCGACCATTGACACCACTTTCGCCGGATCCTAGCGACTACGAAGCATTGACTCCTGCCCATTTTTTGATTGGGTGCTCTCTAAAGGCGTTACCGGAGCGGACGGAATTTGCTAATACTAACATGCTCGACAAGTGGTCCCTCATCATCGGTTTGAAACAATCATTTTGGAAGCGGTGGTCTCATGAATACATAAATGAGCTACAGATGCGCACAAAATGGACCTGTGAAATACCAAATATCATGCCCAATGCAATGGTGTTAATTCATGAAGACAATGTGCCTCCACTACATTGGCAACTCGGAAGAGTTCTGAAGGTCATACCAGGCAAGGACGAGCATGTCAGAGTAGTTGACGTACGTACCTCAAAGGGCATCATTCGCAGACCTATCCACAAACTAGCCATTTTACCTATTGAAAGTCCTTTCAAGGAGGCCGGGATGTTGGGTAACAACACAAAATAACATAAAATATATAATGTTCATAAATAACGAAAGTTTTTGTATTATTGGCAACCCTGTTGCACAATGTAAGTTATTACAATAAAAACGATCAGTCTTGATCAAACTCGAATTAAAAAACAATGTGTTTTTTTGTCGTCTCTTTTTCGGTTTTAGTTTTACTAAGAAAAATTCTTCTTGGTACAAACATGTTGCTATTATCATCAGAATTTCTTCAGCTTCATTATTATTTTGCAATCTGCACCTAATCATCTGTTGTTATAAACGCTGTACAAAATAAATCAAAATGAAGTCAGCATACCTTGTTCTGCATATTTCGTGCGCAGGCATGTCTTTAACTATATGGTCTATATAGTGCTTAAGTTCAATCCGTAATAAGCTGGTACAAATTTACGTACTAAAATATGATATAAACGATGCTACATATCTGCACACCAAGTATGAAGTTCAAGTATAAGCTTTGCTATACACTTTGAAACAAGGTATGCATACTTCATATAGTTTATTTCCTACAGCGTTCGTAAAAACAGCGTAGCAAGTACAGAGTGCAAAACAATAATCGAAACTGAAGGAATTAAGATGATGATAATAGCATATTATTTATTTCATTATTTCATTATATAAAATTTCATATTTCTTAGAATTAAACATATTTCCGTATATTAATTCTTAAATCTAAAATTATTTTTAATTTAATTCTTTGATATGTTGCATTTTAATATTCTTATTCACAAAATAATTTTTTAAATATAGAAACTTACTTAAAAAATGTTTTTAGCACAAAATAATTTTTTAAGTATACAAACTTCTTTAAAAATTGTTTGTTTTCTTCAAATTTACTTTTCTTAAAGAAAATAAATGTCTACCACTTTTTCAATTATTTTACAATTTTTTTCCGCAAACTTTGCTCGTTCGACGCACAACTAAAATCTTAAATTATGAGAAGTCTGCAGATTTCGATATACACAAAGAGACATGTGTGCAGACTTAACATATAATTGAAAAGTTTTAATTTTACCGCATACATGTCTTAGACCGAAATTTGGTATTTAAACTTAAATATTAAATACGGTGCGATTTGTAGCACTCATATCTTGTCAGAAAACATGTCTATATCCTGCTTCAACATACTAATTTGTTTACTTTTTGCATAAATAACAACCCTGTTCTCTGCAAGAACTTTACTAGTTTTGAACACATCTGAGTTTTTCATAATTATGAGTAGTAAATAATATAAATGCAAGCAGAATAAATAAATTGCGAACGGCATAAATAGTTTTATAAACTTGTTGGAATTATGTCGTATTTGCTCTAAAAGATTGTAGGAATGTGTTTTCTTAATTGTGCAAATTATATATGATCGAAGTTATGTTAAAACATGTTTTTGTTGCTTTTTTATTAATAAGTTTTATATGTTTTCTATATGGCATATATAACATTTATATTGAAGTGGAGGAAAATGCTTGCCGCATGACATATATGTTTCAAAAGCCACAGTTTTCGGTAAAAATGATAAACAAATTTAAATATGCTGTAGTAGTTCTTCGAATTATAAATAATGTGCTTTATTTTTGTCATTAAAATAGGAAGTGAAAATTGACAATAAGTTATATGCACAATATGGATTATTCCATTATTATGAGGGTGCTTTTCGAAGTGATGGGTATCAAAACAACTTAAACGGACTGCCTATTATATTTGTTCCTGGAAATGGTGGATCATACAAGCAAGTAAGTCATAACGGCTTGAACTTTATTGGCTATGTTTTTGCATTTGATCAAAATTGGGGCTCCTTTGCAATAATCGAAAGGACATTTGCAAAGGACATTTATTTTATTCAACCGATTTCTCAAGCAAAACTGAAACATCCCAAAAGCACAGAAATTTTTCAATTGGTAAATCTACTATAACTGTTATTTGAGATTCACTTTTTCTACAATTTTCGCTTTGTAACACTCAATATGAAGAACAGTCACGAATAGATAACACCAAATAAATTGTCAAAGTAACAAAATCACTGTAATTAATAATAGATTTAGTTTATTTAACTGTTGAAACACATTTGGTATATTCAAAACCGAAATTTATAAACATCTGTCATCTGAAGATGATGATCATGAAATTTATCGAATTTTTTAAAAATAAAAGTAAAAAAAAACTTGAAATAAAGCGTTCGTAGGCGATTTTGCTATCCTACATTCGGAGGGCGCCAGCTATTCGGAGGTTTCCGTTCAGAGATGATGGGTTAGTGTTTCTCTCTGGATCCATGGTGTTCTGTTACGTCAATAAATTATCAACATCAAAACAGGTTCACCTCGGGAAGGGTGCGATATAGTATCACGTACCATGGTCATGGTATGGCATAGGTTGATGTTTTGCACGTGACAATACCCTGCAAATAATATAAGCAATAGTGGTTTTTTGCTATGGATGCGACATGAAAATATAAATGATATAAAAAAATAGATTTCTATTTGTAAATTCTTTCTCTTTTTAAATTTTTTTACAATTATTCAATTTTGGAAGGGAGATTATAGAGATTGATTCAAAAAGACACACTCGAGGTTCGCAACAGCAATTTGCCATAACTAACCAAGGCAATAAATTATGTTAGTGTAATATTAACAGAAATCTTTACATTTTTGCTTAAACAAGTTAAAGCAGAACTAAAAGCACAGAAATCAAATACATACAAATGTTTTTGTTTTGAAGAATTTTAATAAACACCATGTCGTTTAATAATTAATCATGATTCATATATTAATATATATAATAATATACATATTCGAGTTCTTATTATTATTATTTAAATAAATCACTTATACTTATAAATAATGCTTATACTTTTGTAGATATAATATAAATTCACCAGTTTCTTTATATTAATATTAATAATAATAAACTAATAATATTAAATATGATTTCGTGATCAAAATGTTTAAAATTAAAACATAATGTTCTATTATTTAATCTTAAATATAAAAATAAATCGAAAAATGTGTTATTAAGCGCATAACTCAACAACGCTTGTACCAATTTGGTCAATTCTTTTTTTTAAATGTTCGTTGAAGTCCAAGGATGGTTTTTACGGCGAGAAAAAATCTAATTATTGCTTATTTCAAATTGGTCCAGGCGTTGTTGAGTTATGCGCTTACCAACACAATTTTTGATTCATTTTTACATATAAAAAGACAAGGACATAACCAGAATAGGTATGTTTATTAAAATCCCCATGACTTCCTCTGCAGATCATCATCTCCACTATACCACATTTTATATATTTGTCACCTTTAGGTTTCCACTGATTAGATTATTTTCCAATCAGGTTTGAACCCTTAGTTCGTCTCTTAGTTTGAAACTCTCTGAACCCCACACACCAGGGTGACTGTTCTGTTCAGGAGATTTTTTTGCTCCTACTATAAAACAGGTAGGAACAAAAAACTGCCACATTCTAAATCTTTTTACAGAACGAAGTCTGTCGGGTCCGCTAGTATTTAATATTTTATTTTTAATATTTTTTTTTAATATTTTTTTTTAATATATTTTTTATTTTTTTTTTTTAACAAAAAAAAAACAAAGTACATCAATTTCTTGCCAAAACAAATTTATTTTTAAAGTAAAGTACAAAATTAATATAAAATAACTTAAATTTTGTTCTTTATATTAATTATTTAACATTTCAAAAAAATATTTAAAGAAAAAAGCAACTGCGCTAAGATTTAAAACTATTTAATCCTTTAAAATAACATCCATTTGCTTTAGTACAGTTTTCAATTCTGCGTAGAATTGATAAAAACAATCGCCACTTTTCCAAAATATATTTCTTTTGCTCATTCATTTTTTGTAATGGTTTTTGCAATCTGGCTGCCCAATTTGATTTGGCACATATTTAATATTGTTAAGATCAGGACTGCGGGCAACCGTTGGTAAAATTTTTGGGTATAAGTCAACATGATTTCTGATGTAAATATCGTAATCTTTTAATAGACCCTTCACGCACATCCCTAACAGTTCGAAACTGTCAGGCTTTTCTTAACGAGCTAACTGGGCGTCTAAGTGTCTATGTCACATGGGTACCTGAACACAGGAACATCTCGAGCAGCTGCAAGGCAGACAAGCTTGCCAAGGCAGGCGTTTTCTTTCGTGACATTCATATCTGAGATATTGGTGTCGCATTTGCAACAGCCAATCTGGCAATTTAAAACATCTGAACATAGCTAAACAAATTTGGGCAAATGAACCCTTCTGTCTTATCTCAAGACCGGCCTGGTCAAAACTGGACAAAAATTGTACTAGATAGCTGTTTCAACTCAGGCGTAAACTACTCAGCACTATGGTACTGCATACTAGGAAGATATTCTATGAGACTGGGTCTACCCTATGTATCAGTGTCTGTCATTGGCTAAAAGAACACAAAATCTTTTCTTAGCGATTTGACAGAGCTGTCAGCCTACAAAACTAGGGATTTACGGACTATTTGTCAGGTTGGTTCACTTTCACTTGAGGAGTCGTGTCTTTCGGCGTTGTTCGTTCGTTGAACTCTAGTCTGCGTTTAAATAATGCTAATATGTGGTATCAAAATGACACATTATTTGAGTTCAAACTAACCTAACTTAACCCAGCGCTTATGAAGGGAATCAAATAAGTGATAAGAAGTGATAAGTGATATTGTAGAAATTTTATTTCACTTTTTGAGTAATCAAGAAATATTTCATGAGTGCCATAAAAAAGAACTTAAAACTATAAAACAGAAATGATGCAAGATTTGCCTTAAATTATTTTCAAAAAAATATTACAATATGTAATATTATACATTATTACAATATAAATAAAATTACAATATGTAACATTGTACGGATAAACAGTATAAATCAGATATCGAAAATATAGTAATACTTGACAAAGAGCAAAGACATGAGCTAACTGTTCTACATTTGAAACCTTACATACACAGGATAAAATTATCCAAGCAGTAAACGTTAAGTTGAAGATGACAAAGAAACCGTGAGCGCTAAATACTTAGTCGCTGTAAAATAAACAAAACACAAGTTGACGGTGATTAAATATTGTGCAGTGTTATTTTCAATAATTGTAAGTTAAAATCAGTTAATAATAAATATTTTATTTTTATTGTCAAATAACATTTACTTTGTTATTTAAAAATATATTAAAAAAAAACTATTTTTAATACTCGTATAAAAAATAATTTACAAAAAATTAGTAGTTATTAAATTATACTATAATAAATTTTTGTATCAGTGTCCATCTCAATGTTTATGTCTTTTATTAACTGCTCGACTTTCATCTTAAACCTCAACATTTGTTTTTCCATGTCTTCGATGTCTGCTTTCGACGCTGTTGTTGCATTTTTTTATTGACATTACTTTAATTGCTTTGGATTGCTTTTAAGATGTCTTGCAACGAAAAGTCAGGCGATGTTTCAGCCAGTTTTCTTTTTGCAGATTGGCTTATCGAAGACGTTTGCGGCGATGTTCTTTCCATTTCGAATTATCAAGTAAAATTTTTAGATACATGATATTTTATAAAATTATTGAAGTTTACTTTTTCAAATATTATCATCTCAAATTAATTTATAGTCTACTTTTAGGTATTTTACAACAAAAGCATGTACAGTGATGACACCAACCCCTTTAAAAACACTGGACTTAAAAAAATTCGTTTGATTTTCCAAAGTTTAATAGTTAGTTTGAAAGTTTGTTTTAAATATCGTAATAGAACATAAGGAACTGTAATTGTAGTTCTTGTCTGGCGAAGTCTTACTTTTAAACCACAAAGTATATTTAATTATTGGTTCACTCAAATCATTGAACTCGATAGCACTGCGGTTGCAGACACTTTTAATTGTTAGCAAATTTCCGAGTATCAGCAATTAAGCACAATTATACCAATAAATTTTAAAAAATACACCGCGCTCGAGGTGCTTCGCTTTATTAGGGTTGCCATCATCCAATCCAATGTATATATAGTTATGTTTTTATTAATTTATTATTATAGTTAAACACATTAGTTTCTCTTGACTTATGTTTTTATTAATTTATTCTTATAGTTAAACACATTAGTTTCTTTTTGTTTATTATGCACATTATTAAGAATGTTTGTTTAATATGTATACACTAGTTAGGACTGCACGTTTTCTAAAGCTCACCTTACACGTGCTTTATACCTATTCAGCGATCTTGCGTGAGAGTGAAAAGTTGTTAGATCTCTCCCGAATGATGGCTGTAGAAGTCACATGTAAAAGTCACCCCAATAGTATTGGTTTGATTTGTCCACTAGGAAATCAATGCCAATATGTGAATATATAATTAGTCATGGAAGTGTTTTGATACAGTGAAAAATAGGTATCGTATTTGTTAAAATAAAAGTTATTTTTATCATGTTGCACATATACGTACTATATTTATATATATGCTGTTAAAAAAATACATATATAGGAAAAGTTATCATCTAATTGACAAGTTAGTATCTGTACATATATTTCAAGTTTTAGATTACATTGTTTTATTATTTTGTTTAAAAACGATAAATATGAATATAATTTTTTAATATTCAAAACTTTTTGGTATACTATAAAACAATTTTTGCTTGTACATTAAATTTTTTTCGATGTACAAAATCGTAAAAATGAATATACTGTTTGATACAACACATTTTTTGTAGTTTTATGCAATGCTTTCAGTAAGGTGAAATGGATTTTGTTAATGAAATTCAAGAAATTCTTAGCTAGTTAATAACAAGATTGTGCAGAATAAGAATCAATTTCATCGCGTGAAGTCCGTTTTTTAGAAGAAACATAAAATATATTAACATTTTCCGCACCATCTAAGAGGTATTGTAAAGAACCTTTTTATCAGCCGTGGTATCTTCTCGTAATTAAAAACGGGCTATTTTCGTTAGTTTCGTGGTTTTTATTATTTTTCTCAAAATAAATTTATTACAATATTTATAGTTATACTTATGTACTAATGATATTTTATTGTAATTATAAATACGGACAATTAATATAACTCCTGTAAATAAGAGAACACAAAAGAATGACTAAAGGTAGGCGAGGAGACAACACTACCGACAGGGCTGTGTTGCTAGGTTCAGTGTTACCGACTGGGCTACACTGTGGGATTAGGAAACAACACTACCGACAGGGCTGTGTTGCTAGGTTCAGTGTTACCGACTGGGCTACACTGTGGGATTAGGAAACAACACTACCGACAGGGCTGTGTTGCTAGGTATCAGTTCTATGACTTAATAATTACCTCTGTTATTACCTTGTGAAGTGTTCTGCTTCACGACCTGTGATTGAACCTCTGGTGATGTGCACTGTTCGAAGTGCTGTGGCCAAGTCCCTGTGTTTTACTTTGCTTCTCCTTTTATACGGATTTTATAGAACGGGATAACTGACTTCTGAGTGCTTACTGTGTAGCTTTCTTCTAAGTTGTTATTGCTTGCTACTGATTTCGCTATGTTCTGCTGTTGTTGTTCGCTGCATATTTATTATTAAAATTTGGCAAAAATAATTACCCTCAAGGAAATCGGAAGTATTATTACTTAATTTGTATTTTCAAGAGATTTATTGTTTCTTTTAATTTTGATAACTAAATTCTATGATAATTTATAATTACTTATTACTATCTTACTTTCTAAAATAATTCCTTTTACTTTATTAATACTTTAAATATTTTTTCATAGCTTAGACTAATATTTTTTCGTGGGTTTGGTTTTACTAATAATAGCTTAATTCTATTGTTTTGTTTGTTTACAATAATAATAATAACTTCATGCTATATATAAATTTTTTTCGACTAAAATAGTTTAATTCTGTTGTTGGGTTTTTTTATTTGTTTACTATAATAACTTCATGCTATATATATTTTTCGACTAAAAATAGTTTAATTCTGTTGTTGGGTTTTTTTATTTGTTTACTATAATAACTTCATGCTATTTTCAACTATCATAATTTATTTGTGACGCGTTGGAAAAAATCGTCACAGTATGCCTGTTGTCGCGTACTGAGTTTTAGGTGTTGAGTTCCTAACAACCAAAATATTTTATTTAAGTAAAATACAATTTAATAAAAATACAATTTTAAATTAAGTTAATATATACAAAACAATATTAATATATTAAAAATGTTTAAAATGATACAAAATATAATAAGGAACTAATTAATTAAGTATAAATTATAAATAAATTTAATAAATTATAAAACAAAACATTTTTGTTAAGTTGAATCAAAAAATCAATTAAGCAGTGTGAACCCTTTTATGCTTCTTATAAGTTTGATTCCGTTCATTGTTTTTGTCTAGAATTCGAAACTTTATCTCGATTGAAAAGTTTTAAAAGAAAGTAAATTCTTACTCTAATGAAAAAAAACTAGAAGATATTCTATTTTACAATTAAAGCAAAATATATAGGAATTAACGTTTTTTAATTTTTAAGTAAATGTTGCGCAACGCATTTTTGCAATTTCGTTTACAGGCATAAAATATCCCGTTTGTGGAGTCATTAATTCCTAACAGGGTCTTCCACCCGCTTCTATAATAATAATCATAAAACGAACATTCCATAAAATTCTTAAGAGAACATGCAACAAATTATCACGCACCACTGTATAGTGTTAGGCTTTTTAGTTTTGTACTGTGTGATATTTTCACCTCATTACACAAGATTCTGAACATTATTTGAATAATCCAAATTACGAAGGCGATTTGATAAGTCAGTGACTTTTTGAATAAAACAAATTTTTTTCGGCAAATAAACATTTTATTTTTCTACGTAATCACCTTTTAGCTCGATACATTTAGTCCAGCGTTTTTCTAATTTTTTATTCTCTCCAAATAATAGGTTTTCTTAAAGCTCTCAAAATACGCGTTTGTTTCGGTAATGACTTCTTCATTCGACTAAATTCTCTTACCGCCCAGCTACTTCTTTAGGTTTGGAAAACTAAAATAGTCGCAGGGAGAATCTGGAGAATATGCTAGATGGGGTAGCAGTTCGTATCCCAAATCGTGGATTTTAGCCATCGTGACTAGATAAGTGTGCACACGTGCATTGTCTTGATGGAATAGCATTTTCTTCTTCGCCAAATGCGGCCGTTTTTGCTTCAAATCAACATCGAATCTGTTCAAAAGCTTTGAATAATATTCACCGGTGATCGTTTTACATTTCTCGAGGTAATCGATGTGAATGACACCGCTTGCATTCCAAAAAACTGTGACCATGACCTTGTTGGCTGACAGACTCTGTTTGGCCTTCTTTGGTCCACGATAACCCCTAGCAACCCACTGCTCCGTTTGTTCTTTGGTCCCTGGCGTGTTGTGATGGATCCATGTTTCGTCCACAGTAACAAAACGTCGCAAAAATTCGTTCGGATTATGGCTGAACATCGCTAAACACTCTCTTGAAGTGGTCACACGATTGCGCTTATGGTCGAGTGTGAGTAATCGCGACACCCATCTCGCGGAGAGTTTTTTCATGTCCAAATATTCGTGTAAAATATGATGTACCCGTTCAGTTGAGATACCTTCAGCACGAGCCAACTCACGCAGTTTCATTCTCCGATCATCCAATATCATTTCATGGATTTTATCGACGATTTCCGACGTGATAATTTCTATTGGGCGACCTGAACGTTCGGCGTCACTAGTGCTGGTACGACCACAACGGAACTCTGTAAACCACTTCTTACCCATTTAAATTGATGGTGCTGAGTCCCCGTAGTATTTATCAAGTCTTTCCTTAGTTTCAGTGATGGATTTTTTACGTAAAAAGTAATGCTTAATCAGCACACGAAATTCACTTTTTCCATTTTCGTAAAAATTCACAAGGTTGTCTGCTTTGAACGGCTATCAAACACAAACTGAACGACGTAGCTTGCTCAAAATTAGAAAGTTGCCCACTGGTAGATTACAGCTGACAGCAATTCAAAATGTCACTGGCTTATCAAACCGCCCTCGTATGTGTTTTTATACATAATTTTTAGTATAACTCTCAGTTTCTTTTCTTTATCTTTGCTTTATACGTTCATGTTTTTATCGAATGTTTTATGCATTTCATATTCATAGAATATCAGAATATAGCTGCGTTTCAGCAAACATGATCCGCTCAAGTTTACATGCAAAACAAAAACAATAGGGTGAACCAATAGTTTATCTGATTCACTTTCTGGTTCAGTGTGGAACAAAAGAAGAAACTCGTCGTATTAATTTTATTAAAATTTATTTATTAATGTTGCTGTTATGTATTTATTTATTGTGTATTTGATTATATTTGTTATATTTTATTTATTTATTAATATTTATATTTTATTTGTCTATTTAATTAATATGTTATTATAATTTATTTCTTTATATTATCTACTTAATGTTTTGATTATTACTATAATAATAATAATAATTGTTTTTATTATTTATGTTTTATTATTATTGAAAATTGTTATTGATATTTTGTTAATTTATTAAAATAAAGTAATTTCAAATGAATATATAAAAATTAAGTTAAATTCTTCTATTTAATTAAAACACAACAATATATATTTAGTTGTAGAATAAAGCAATTGTAAATAAATCAATATGAAATGACTATATGTTAACTATGACACCAGTATCAATCAAATATAGGAAAACTAAATTTCGTCTGTTATCCACTTCAAATTTTTGAGCATTTATTATATCTCCTTCGTTCGAATACACTTTCTGGGTAAATTTATTATGAATTTCGTTATTTATATATTATGCAATATGCATGGGAACATAATTAAATTTGTAGTCGAAAAACGACAAAATCTTGTTTTCATATGACCAAAACTGTCTTCTATAATAACGCTTGCCTTACATGACTCGGTTGTCATGTAAGGGACCATGCTCTCCAATATACACATCTATAATAAGATCATTTGCATTGCAAACTCTCTGCAAGATTAAGCTATAGTAATGCTTCCTATTGAAATAAGCCTCCTTGCTACGGTGTGGTGCATTTATTTTAATATGTGTGCTGTCTATGCAATCAATTACGAACGGAAATTTTTTCGTAGCTTCCATTTTTACTATATTAATAAGTGCTTCGGCCGTATTATGCCATTTTATAAATTGGTGTCCAATTGATATGAGCCAAACACTAGTTCTTTCAATTATACAGTATAAAAGCTTTTGATATGTCAAAACAAATACCAATTTCGCGAAAAGTATACGTATTTGCCATATACCACAAAAATATATAAATTTCCTTCGCTGCACTCGTCCGATTGTGACCACCATGATTATTTTATATTTGTTGATTGGAATTTATAAACAAATGTATTGAAATATAAAATATAATTAATAAATAGCAATTATATTTTTGATGTGCACATACTAATCAAATAATCTTTGAAGTCCTGGAATCTTCATCGGGAAAATTATTGATCGTTTCCACAAAATGTTCACTATGTTCATGCTGATGCACTTATTTACTACAGAATTAAATTCAAATTTTAAAATAAATACTAAATAATACTTAAATTTAATAGTTCAGACATTTCAGCAGATTTTATTTATATAAAACTAGCTGACCCGGCGAACGTTGTCTCCCCTTGCAATTAATTTTCCTTGCTCACAGAGTTGTAATATTTGTTGTTATTCCAATATCTGTGTAGATAAAGAGATTGTCAGGTTTAACCGTGTAAAAAGCAATCCGTGTCTAGAATTAAACCGCATAATTTAAAGGATAAAGCCTGAGCAAAGTTAGTTGTGTCCGTATATGCCAACTTAACTTTTAGCATTTAATGCGAAAATTATTTTGAATTTTTTTTTTGAAACTGCAAAAAGCTCACATGCATTACTTACACTCCGTTTCACTTGAATAGCACACTTCACATATTTAATTTATTTTCTTTATATCTTTTAAACTAATGAAATAAGACAATTTTTTTTTAGATTTTATAGGTAGTGTGATTAATAATCTTTATTATAAAAATAAAAAAACTTGCATTTTTTTAATAATTTTTATATTAAAAGATGACAAACTAAATAAGTATATAAATAGCATAAAAATTTCGTTTCACTTGAATAGCACATTTTTGTTTTTTAAATAAATTTAATTATTTTATGCACTAGGGACAGTGTATTTATTTATTATTAAGGATTAATTTGTTAAAATTAACATTTTAGTAATGAGTTGAACCTCCCTTGTTTAATATAACCTCATAGATCCTATCGGGAAGTGAATCATACAAAATTTTAATATAATCAAGGGAAATTGTAGCCCATGCTCGTTGAATTGCTTCAATTAGTTCAGTTTTTGTTGAATATTGTTTTCCAGATTCATACACTTTTCTAGCCAGCCATCCCCAAACATATTCTATTATGTTAAGGTCCGGCGAGTATGGTGGCCAGTTCAGAACAGCAACATTTCTGGACTCAATGAACGATTTTACAACACGGGCAGTATGTATTGGAGCGTTGTCTTGTTGGAAAGTCCACGACAATTGTCCAAAAAGATTCTCTAATGAAGGAAAAGCTTTTTCTAAAACTCCTTGGAACGATTTTGCGTTCATAGTTGTGTTTAAGAATTGGAGTTCACAAGTGCCATAGTAAGATATGGCTCCCCAAACCATAACTCACCCATTCTACTGTGTAAACGCTCCAACTGATGAGTTTCTTTCCTCAAATCATGAAAATAATAATTGTAACCGTCGGGCCCTTCCAAATTAAACTTTGTCTCATCAGAGAAAACAACGCTATTCCACTCCTTGCTCCATGACATGTTGGCACGGCAAAAAGTCAACCGAGCTTCTTTACGTATAGGGTTAAGTGGTGGTTTTTTTTTTTAATTTAAGCCGTTTTAGATGTTGGGCATTCGAAATAACCCGCCATACGGTAGTTTTGCTTGCATTGACAGCAGCTTTTAACCTAATTTTGTTAACCGAATCATGCGAATTCGAAGCTTGCCTCAAAATAGCCCGCTTATCTGCATAGCTGAGGACGCTTTTTACACGGCCTTTCATATTTTTTCCATAGTTAAGATCATTTTGAATGAAATTGTATATCACTTTTCTGCTTCTTCCAATTCTTTTTGATATTTGAGTTACAGACAGGTCAGAATCAATGAAGCTTTTTATTTTGACCTGTTCTTCGTTGGTTAAAGCATTACAACGACCCATTATTAATTTAAATCGTCACACTGTATTTAAAACTCACAAATAAATAAAAAAACTTAATATTGTGGTGAGCTGCTACTCATAAATTAAATTGGAAACCAAATGTGCTATTCAAGTGAAACGAAATACATACTAGTTATTGATGCAAATTCAAAAGAAAATAACGGGAAAATTTAACGGTACATTTCTGCAGTACTAATTTTTTTTGGAGGAGACTACATAAGGAAACAAACAAAAAAACTCAACATTTATTACAACAAAGTCATGAGATCATTGATAGATAAGTAAATAATAATGCAAAAACGAAGTGTGTTATTCAAGTGAAATGGAGTGTATGTTACAAATATTTTCATTTTATTTCAAATCCTTATAAGCACTACATTTCAAATGAAAAGAATTTTTTAATATTATATTAACAGTTTAATTATGAGCTACTATAATGTTACCTTAAAGCTAAGGTAATCATGAGCAATATTTTTTGTTAGGCCATTTTAAGCGTTGTAAGGATGGAAATTTTAACTAATTTCCAACCTACATACAATCACTGTGGAGTTAATATCTACAATGAAAACTGGTTAATTTTTATTGTAAATTTAAAACGTAAACAACTTACCATAAACCCACCCCCGCATGCACGTAATTGCACCAAATGAACAAACCTAAGATTACATTGAAAATGCAAGTAATATAAAATATATTTAAACAAATAAATAATACACTCACCTTTAATATTTGTAATATATTTATTTATTAATAAATATTTATAAATAAATAAATTTATTAATAAATAATAAACCACATACACCGGCACTATATAAAAAAAAAACACGTTTGTAAACAAGACAAAGCATGAAAGCTTTGGTTGAACTAAAAACGAAGCTCGGCGAATTCAAGAACACACGAAAACACAAAGCACAGAAATTACACCCAGGCGAACAACAGCAGCAAAAGACAAGTATCAAAAATACCAACGGCAAATGTACCGATGCGCTACAGGAAAAGCTTCGGTCATTTGAGTATAAATAAACGCGCATTGTACAAGCAAGGGCACTTGTTGGGAAACTCTCAAAGGTAGTAATACGTCTTTGCGAAACAAGTCAGTAGAACTATAGTGTCAAGGTAGTATATACGTCTTGACAAGTAGATTGTATATGTAGTCTTATATGTAAATCAAGCCAAGGTAGTCATGATACATCTTGACTAGTAGGATTTTCTGTAGGTTTGAGTTAGGGTAATAATACGTCCTAACATTAATGAATGCCAACCAAGGCTGTAACCCAGCATAACACTTTTAATCTCCAGTTAACGACGTCTTCTGACAAAACACCAAGATTAGCACAAGTAGTGTAGTCTGACAGCAACATTTCAGGCACGTGGAAACAACAATCGGAACAATCATCGAAGCACAATTATTCCAAATAATCGTAGTCATCAAATTAGCAAACCATATTATATTATAATTATATTAGATTGTAAAACCTTATTTTATTTTAAATTCTCCTAAATAAATAATTGAATTACTACATCACATTGTCTTTGACTTCCAAAATAAAAATTCTATTGCAACGACCCCTGGACGACGGCTGAGTATACCTCAGCATCATCAGCGACAGAAAGTGTGTCGTTACAGCGTATATATATAGATCAGAAGCTTTTCCAACACGGTAACATGCAACATATAGTTGCCCATGCGAAAAACATGGATTTTCCAAATTCAGTCCACTTACTTTTAGTATTTGTTTGAGATTTATTAATTGTCATCGCAAATGCTAAACGAATTGGAAATTGCAATCGTTTGAATTGAACTGAATCATCGGTTGGTATAATTAGTTTGCTTGGAAGCAATATATTTTCCCTCCGAATTTTCCATTTAATATTGTTGATTCAATTAAGTTCATCATAATTCTTTTTATAACTAATCTTGTTGTTCCATTGCATAATTTTGGGTGGTTTAGATTGCGTAATAAAATGATTGGTGAACCAATTTTTAAAAGTAAATTGTGTGGTGGTAGTAATTTGTGTGGTGGTAGTCCTGGCGAATTTAAGAACTCAGTGGGATAATTCACAATCTCGTTTTCATCTACCACTTTGTTGATGGACTTAAACGAAATTAAATTACCAGGCAGTATAGCTTGAGTTTTGAAATTGATTTCATCGCCATCTAAGTTCTTGGCAGCCAGAATCGCTCTACTTTGAAGCCATTGATGATTCTGATAATTTTGATATATGTTAGGAAATACGCGTTCTATTGAATCCTCTTTCGAATTAACAATTTTACAAAAATTTTCTGGAAATTTAATAAAGTATATGGATACTTCGCCACAAAATAGATAATTTTAGGCAAACATTGATTTCATCAGCATAGGTTGAATGTGGAATAACTGGCAATGATTGTCTAAAATCACCTGCCAGTAAAATTAAAGACCCTCTAAAAAGTCTATCGGTGGCATTTATCTCTTTAAGTGTTCGATTTAATGCTTCCAATGAATATTTATATGACATTGTGCATTCATCCCAAACTATGATATGACATTTTTGAAGTACTTTAGCCATATTTGAATGTTCTTTTTATATTGCAGAAATGCAATAAATAATTGCTTCATTTTAAATAAATATATAATAAAAAATTGCTGAAATTAAATATCATACGAAATTACTATTTCTTTCAAATACATAATGAAAACTATAATTTCATTTAAGTTTAGCATTATTAACATAAATGTATTTATTAAAAAAGAATATTTTGACCAATTTTCAATTTATTTCAATTAACATATATAATTTTTATTATATCTGACATTTCTGCTACTTCGTAAAAGTTCGAACAATATACCCAAAAATACACAAAAATAAACAAAACAGAAATCAGTATCATTCAAACTGTCGCACAGTTTGAAACAGAAATTGTTAAATTTATTATTTAAGTTAAAATTATAACTAATATCGAATGTTTTAATAGCCTATGTTACGCCTATAAACTATATAAATATGATCTAAAAGTATCAAGAAGATTAGTTCAGTCATTAAAAAGTTATTGAGTAACGAACAGACGAACAAACGATTTTATATATATACAGATATATAGATTTCTCACTTATTCTTTGAACAGCAAAATAGTTTTTAGCTCCAAACAAATTAAACAAAATTTAGTAAATAAACACAGCTGATGAAATTCATGCGTTGCCAATTACTTTCATACGTGATCCGTATCGTTTCAGCAAAGATTGTCCAAATCATTGTTTGCTGAAACGCAGCTATTATTTCAATGTTTCATGTAATATCAATCATAGCAGCAGATTGTTATTATTATTTAGAACGAAAGAAAAAAATTTGTGATTTTTTGATTCTTAATGCGAACACCAAAAAAAATGAAGTTGTTTCAATTGGATTGTAGTTGCCGACGGTATCATTCGGATTCATGAAACTAGATCGATTTCTCATTTGAATTTTCTATTCAAATTGGCTGCTTTGATAATATTTCGATTATTCAAATTTCAATATTTTGAAATTTCGGCATCCAGCATAGGTAAGATTTTTTGTTTAACAGACAGTAAACAGAAGTCAGTAAGTGAATTGTGTGTTGGGAGTGAGTCTGAGTTCTGAAGAGCCGTTGGGCTCTGCAGAGCCGGGGTTCAGAAGATTTAGAGTGATGAGAGGTGTAGTGCTGCCTGCTCACCAGTTGAAAATTTGTGAATAGTACCAAAAATATATTAAAAACGAAGTGGCAAAAAAAAGAAAAAATAAGAAGGAATGAAATAATATAAAATTTATATGAACGAACTAGTAAACTAACTATATATTAACTGCTTAATAATATAAAAATAAACTTATATAAAATAAACTTAAGTAAACTTACATTATAATGAACCCCTTTTGGTTCGGGATTTCTGTAGCTGTGGTAACTAGGCCGCAAACAAGGTTCTTACCAGAAAATTTGTACTTACGACTTGAGTCTGATTCTCCGAGCCAATTTCTGGTATTCTTGCTTCGCCAAGTTAATTTAAAACCAAATCTTTTTTTCTATATCAATTTTTATTTGTTCTTTTCAAGTTTTTATAGTTATAATCATAAAACTAACTTAGAATTAACCTAATAGAGTATCTATATAAATAAAAAAAATAAAGTGATAAAAGGGAGAAGCAAAAAAAAACTAACTAATAACATATATCTATATACAAAATTGCTCGCCTCATAGGCGCAGTATCATCCGGTAGTTGCAGGGCGATCTCCAGTATTATTATATATCCGTAAGGTGTTATCAAAGCGTAGTACGATCATATAAAGCGATCAGAGACGTAGTGTTATTATATTATATTTCTCGCAAAACGATACCAAAGCATAGTAAGATCATGTAAAGCGATCAGAGACACAGTGTTATTTTTTTGGAATTCCGCAAGGCGATACCAAAGCATAGTAAGATCATATAAAGCGACCAGAGATGTAGTGTTATTATATCATATTTCTCGCGAAGCGATACCAAAGCATAGTAAGCTCATAAAGCGATCTTAGACACAGTTTTTATTATATTTCCACGCGCCGATATCACTTAAATCATATAGGTATGTTATATATTCAGTCCTGAAGTTTTGATGCATTTATCAATATATATTTTTTACCTAAAACTAACATTTGTTTTTACTATAAGTTTTATTTTTTTAAAAATGAATGATGAAATCGATTTATTTTACAACACGCATTCTTTAATCGCCTAGCAGCAGCTTTGACCAACAATATGGAATTAAAGGGAGCTATAGAAAACCATGAAAAATTAGATAAATATCTATGTGATGAAGTAGATGGTGACCGATATTTCATATCAAATAAGGATGATGCTTCTGACATTGAAAATGAATTGATCATCGAACCAAATCAGTGATTTGATAGAGAAGATGACTCTGATGAAATTCCTGAACCACAATAACAAAATTTTGATGAAAAATATTTTTATGGTAAAGATGGAACAAAATGGAATAAAAATGAAAATTAATGAATGCTGGTGTTCGTATACGTCAACACAATATTATGCGCTTCCGAGCAGGACCCAAAGAAAAAAACTCTATTCCACTTGAAATTTTTGACTCATAAATTATCCAAGTAATTATTACCAAAACGAATCGTTATGGAAGAGATTCAGTGGGTAATGCCAATAAAATACAAAAAATTTGAAGCGATGTTACTGAAGCTGAGTTAGATGCGTTTATTGCGATACTATTGGTGGCTGGTGTTTCCCACAATAACAAGCAAAACTTCGGCCATGTCTTTCAAACGCTTTCGCATAATAACACGATTTGTTCGGTTCGACAATGACAATTGTTGGGTTGAACTTTACTCAAAATATTATATTTTTTGTATTTTACAAAAACAAATTATTAAAATAGACTCGTTGAGTCTCGGGCACTTTTAAGAAAAATAAAGTTTCAGTTTCTCGTTTACTCTTATTAAAGAAAGTTGGTGTTTTTATTACTTTTCGCGAATTTGAATAATTGAGGAGTTTTTTGTTTTTTTACGGTTTGCTATTTTTGCTTTTTGTGAACATTGTAATTTTAACTCAGATCAAAGAAAAGCCTTTGATCAGACATTTTTTGACGCCCAACTTGGGGCTGGTGAACATTATTATTTTGAATTTTTTATATATACGTATTTACATTGTGACCGAAAGGTTTTCGGAAGTTCTCATTTAAAATTCGCGCGCTGTATATTTTTCGATATTTTAAGTTTATGTAGTTTGGCAGCACTGTCCTTAATTACTATGCCAAAAATGAGCGCGATCTGTCAGACAGTTCGTTTACGGCAGCTGTTGAAACCAGTTCCCCTCAGTAGTGCGTTGCGAAAAAACAATGGAAAAAAATATTGAACAAAGAGTTTGCATCAAATTTTGTGTTTCGAACGAAATTTCGTGTGCAGAATCGTTGCGAATGCTACAAAAGGCTTATGGGTAATCAGTTTTATCGAAAACTCAAGTTTATGAGTGGTACAAAGCCTTTCAGGACGGTCGTACGACCGTCGAAGACATGCCGCGTTCTGGACGACCTTCGGCCTCTACCACCGACGAAAACATTGAAAAGGCAAAGGAAATCGTGTTCCAAAATCCTCATGTGAGTGTTAGAGAGATAGCACGAGAGCTAGGCATCGGTCGTGAGAGCTATCCGCCGTAAACGGCCTCAATTGTGGAAGGATAATTCATGGATTTTTCATGACGATAATGCTCCCTCGCACCGAGCCAACATTATCAACGATTTTAAGGCCAAACATTCAATAAATACCATCAAACAGCCACCGTATTCACCTGATCTTGCACCGTGTGACTTTTTCCTGTTTCCCAAACTCAAATTACCACTCAGAGGAACGCGTTTTGAATCCATAGAAGACGAAAAACAGAATTCGCAGAGGGAACTCAAAGCCATACCGGAAAGCGCCTATAAAAAATGTTTTGATGATTGGAAGAAACGTTGGCATTTGTGTATCGCTTCTAATGGAGCATATTTTGAAGGAGATAAAATAAATATTGATGAAGATTAAGAATTTTGCGTTTGTACATTGTGACCGGAAACTTTTCGGTCACAATGTATATATAAAAAAAAACATAACGTTTTATAGTTGGTATCCAGTACCCGTTACGATTTTCACATGTGCTCTGTGCGTTAATAAAATCACGTTGTTTTCGATATTCTTACGGTAGTTGGTACTTTGCCATCTTGCTGCTACATCTGCTGTCAACTGCGACGCTTTAGTTCTCGCTGCGCTGTCTTGCTGTTACATCTGCTGTCAACTGCGACGCTTTAGTTCTCGCTGCGCTGTCTTGCAGCTACATCTGCTGTCAATTGCGACGCTTTGCTGTTTTTTGATTGCGTTTTGGTTTTACATATTTTTATAAAATTTGTGCATCTTTTGCTACGCTATTTTTGGTTCTGGTCGCTGCTGTGCTGCTGCGTTCGATTTATTATTGTTGCGTTTTGTTTTCTCGGTTTTCGATATATCAATTGTTCACAATATTTTGATTTTTGCATCTACGACTATTTAATTGGATTCTCTTATGGCTACTGAACTTAAACAGCAACGTGCTAACACGAAGAAGAATATAACTCGGATCAGGAGTATCATAGAACGAAATGCAAAATCAGACACAACGGTTTTATTGCCAATTGAACAAAAATGCCGTTTAGGTATTTTGGAATCGTATTTCACGCAGCTAATGAGCTATCAAACTCAAATTGGAGAATTGGAACCTGAAGACAATATAAGAGGCGAGCTTGCGGATCTGTATGTCAACATCAAAACATCTATTCAAGAGCAACTAGATCAGGATTTGCATATGTCGTTACGAGTTTTCACCTGTTTCATCAAATACGAGATTGCCACTGTTGAAATTGCCGTCGTTTAGTGGAACATACTCCGAATATAAATATTTTATTTTGTCTTTTAATCAAATCATTGACAGAGAAGTTGAATTGTCAAATATTGAAAAATTTGATCATTTGTTAAACTGTTTACATAGACAAGCATAGGATACCGTAAAGGTTTTTCAAGTTAGTAACGAAAATTATCCAAAGGCACTTCAAAGATTGAAATCCCGCTATGATAATAGCAGCTTAATTTTTATGGAAAATATTGCTTCACTGTTGCCAATTTTTTGAATCGATTGAAATGCCTATCGGTCTCAAGACACTATTCGTAGGAATGACAACAAGTTTTCTAAAAAGATCGATAAACATCAATCTCGTCAAAATTGCACATTTGTTTGCACTAAACGCACTTGTTCGTTGTGTGACACTACTGATCACATTATTACTGGTTGTCAGCGCTTTAACAATATGTCCGTTCCGGATCGTTTCGAAAATGTGAAAAGACTTTCTCTCTGCATAATCTGCTTATCTAAAAATCATAAAGTTACTCAGTGTACATCTACTTTCAAATGCAAGATTTGTTCACGGTCTCATCTTACATCAAGTACGTTTTCGTTATCGCCAGCACCTCAACCTACGGTGCAAACTACATCAGCTGTTGATAACTTACCTATGCTTCAAAAAACATTGCTTGGTTGGGTTGTGTCAGGGAAGTATAATTCTGACACTCCATTTTCAACTAAATCTTCTGCTTTCTTACTTTCTTGTGAAGAAGCCATTAATTTCAATCTCGAACAGTTGTGGAAATTAGATGAAATTAGTTCTACACCTAAGCTGACTGATGAAAAATATAATTGCGAAACTGAATTTTGTAACACTGTTTTACGTAATGCTAGTGGACGTGTAGTAGTTCGATTACCATTTAAGGATACATTAAGTTCACTTGGACTTTCACGAGATATCGTTTTTCGAAGATTCACTGCATTGGAACGTCGCTTATCACATATGCCAGAAATAAAGGCACAATATGTTGCATTTATGATTGAATATGAAAATCTTGGACATATGACCCGGATCGAAGGACCTGATCTTCGTACATCCCACTGCTATATACCTCATCATTGTGTGCTCAAGCCAAATAGTACTTCTAAAAAGCTTAGAGTTGTATTCGACGCCTCATATCGTACTACAACGCAAAAATCACTTAATAGCATTCTTATGGTTGGTGCTACAATTTAGGAAGATTTGTTTACGGTTTTGTTACTGTAGTAAACGGACGTAGTACAACACTGGTAGTAAACGTATGTTGTACAACACGGGACAAGAGAAGAGCAGCTGTCAGAAAAAGGGCGGCAAGATAAGCGTTTGGTGTAAGATTAACAATTAGTGTGTTGTATTGTAATTAGATAAATAAAGTGATACGAAATAATATAGAACTGTATTTATGTGTAACTAGCGAAGTTACTACATTGGCGACGAGGATAAAGCTAACATGAATGCGGAACAGTTTAATTTGTTGTTGGAAGCTGTGCAAAAATCAAATAACGCTTTGCTTGAGAAGCTTCGTTTGTCGTGGACACAACAATAAATTGATGCGCCTTCTTCAACTACACAAGCAGTTTCGTCAACATTCAGGAATCTATCTGACTCAATGCTGGAGTTTTGCTATGATCCTGAAAATAATGTCACATTTGAATCATGGTACAAGCGTTATAAATCAGTTTTCGCTATAGAAGCAGCACATCTCACTGAGCCGACTAAGGTTCGATTGCTCACTAGCAAATTAAAAAATTTGGATTTCGAGCAATATGCAAACTCAATCTTACTAAAGGAACCCCATGAGCTTACACTCATGCAAACGGTTGCCAAACTCTCAGCGCCAAAAATGTCTTACAATTTCAAAACAGGATTATGAAGACTTTGCTCAGTATTTAGCTCGCGTCAACAAACATTGTGAAAAATTTGACATCGTTAATTGCGCTCCTGATGAGTTTAAAGCACAAATCTTTGTTAATGGCTTGAAGAGTTCACACAATTCGTTAATACTTGAGAAACTTCTTGCAAGACTCGACGATGAATCAACACAGTTTGGTGCACTTCAGACACAGGCGCAAAAGGATGCCTTCATGCACTTAACACTTCAAGACCTCACTAATGAAGCTGAACGTATAATCTGTCTGAAGCAAGACAAATACACTGTCGTCCAGCTATCTTCAAGTTCAGAAATTTTTACAATTCACCATCGATATCAACGCAAAAATGAATCATTACTATCAAATTCTTCAACAAAAGACGAATCTTCGAAACCACCAACGCCATGTTGATGTTGTGGAGGTCTTCATTGGGTTAAAGATTGCCCATTTAAAGGCAAATAATGTTCAGCATGTAACACTATTGGCCACAAAAATGGTTACTGCAATATGAAGCCAAGCAAGCAATCTTAGCCTGACACATCATGTGTAAAGAAAATTGACGAAACTAACAGAATGCAGCAGCATCGTAGGTATGTCAGACCAAATCTCAATGGATCTACAATTAAACTCCAACTTGATGCCGGGTCGGACATAACAATTATTTCCAAATCGAACTGGACCAAACTTGACCAGCCAACCCTACAAACTACTAATAAAAAAGCTGGCGATGCTTCTGGAAATGTAATTCCTCTTCTGGGCAGCTTTGCTTGTGTTGTGAACCTAAATGGAAGAGAGGAATATGATGTGTGTTATGGCACACCACTTAAGTTGAACGTGTTTGGAATTGATTAGATAACGACATTTGACTTATGGTCAGTGCCTATCAGTTCCTTTTGCAAAGCAATCCAACTAACTAGTAGCGATAAATTAAACGATGAAATAAAGGCTAGATTTCCGTCTCTCTTTTCTAATGACATTGGCTGCTGTACGCTCGACTAGTTCCATATGCAGCAGCTCCCATTGTTTCGGCAGAACTTGAACGTCTTCAACATCTTGGAGTAATTTTACCAATTGAATACTCACAGTCAGCGGCGCCAATCGTAGTTGTAAGAAAGAAGAATGGAAAAATTCGTATATGTGCCGATTATTCTACAGGTCTAAATGACGGTCTAGAGCCAAATAAATATCCTCTTCCAACGCCTGACCAAATATTCTCCAACCTCGCTAATATGAAAGTCTTTAGCACAATTGACCTATCAAATGCATTGTTCCAGATTCCAGTGGACCAAGAATCTCAAAAACTGATGGCTATCAATACTCACCTCGGCTTATTTAAAGTACTTAGACTGCAGCAAGGTGTTAAAACAGCCCCTGGCATTTTTCAACAAATTGTTGACACAATGCTTAGCGGAACCAATACCATTGGGTTTATTGATGATATGATCTGTTCGGGAATTAATAAAGAAGACCACAAAATTCAACTGTTTAAAACCCTAAAGCGTATTCAGGATTATGGATTCAAACTTCGCTTCGAGAAATGCAAGTTTGGAGAAACATCTATCGAGTTCTGCGGACACACGGTAGATCAATATGGTATCAGACCACATCCAGGGAAACTTCGATCAATCCAAGATCTCCCACCACCAATAATAAGTCATGCATCAATTTAATGACGGAACGCTTCACCCAATTATGCACTACTCAGCTACATTCAATGCAGCGGAGCGGAAGTATCCTCAAATGCACAAGGAGGTTCGAGCTCTCGTGTTTGGATTAAAAAAATGTCACTATTACATTTCTGGTCGTCGTTTTACCATTCATATCGACCACAAGCCACTTCTTGCTATATTCAACCCGAAAAATGGCATCCCGTTGTTTACAGCGGCTCGCCTATGCAACCACTATTCTGTCATACGACTTCTCTATTGAATACATAAATACTGACAGCTTTGGATATGCCGATATTATTTCTCGACTAATCGCAAACCATGTAAAACCTGATGAAGATACCATCATAGCATCTATTCAATTAGAAGAAGACGAGGACCTGAAAATCAATTGTTTTGCGGTAGAAACAGCCACCAAACTTCCAATCACTTTCACTAATATTGAAACAGCAACCAAAGCCTGTCATACTCTTAATAAGGTCACGTTCTACATTCAAAATGACTGCTGGCCTCAAAAGAGAAAACAAATCACAGATAATGAAGTAGCGGCAGTTTTTCCAGCATCGACATCATCTTACGATCCAACAACAGAGTATTTTCTTTGGTGAGAGAATTGTTATTCCCAAAATTTACCACCAGCAAGTCCTTGAAGATCTCCATAATGGACATCCAGGTGAGTGTCGTATGAAACCTGCTGTAATCATAAAGAAACTTGGAGTAGTCAATTATGAAGTCAAAATTGACCAGGAAAGTAATGAGCGCGTTATTAAAGCACATGTAAACCAGCTGAAGTATCGTTATACAAAAAACGTACTAAATGAACTGTTTGAAGTTCCAGAATTCACGCATACAGTTGAACCATTCATTGTTCCAAATCGAACGGACGTAGTACAACACTGGTAGTAAACGTACGTTGTACAACACGGGACAAGATAAGAGCAGCTGTCAGAAAAAGGGCGGCAAGATAAGCGTTTGGTGTAAGATTAACAATTAGTGTGTTGTATTGTAATTAGATAAATAAAGTGATACGAAATAATATAGAACTGTATTTATGTGTAACTAGCGAAGTTACTACAGTTACGTTTCCGCCATTATCGCTACGTCATCACTGCAGACATAGTGAAAATGTTTCAATATATTTTATGGTGTGCCTCAGAAGGTGAAGATATACATAACTATCAACTCAATACTGTTACATAGGGAAGTGCAGCAAGTGCACCGTGTCTATCTGTGAGAAGCCTACACTACTTGGCTGATGAATATGCTTTTGAATTTCCAATTGGTTCAAAGGTGATCAAGTCATCATTCTACGTCGATGGTTTTCTATGCGGAGCAGATTCATTAGATGAATTGTGAACAATAAAATATGAAGTCTCTAGTATTCTGCGAAACGGTTGTATGAATCTCGCTAAGTGGCATTCCAACGTCGACGATGTCACTATGAAGGACTTAAACCTCATTGATACTTCAATCACTAATGCATTGGGCATTATGTGGGATCAGAGGCACGATCAATTTTTGTTTTCATTTTCACCAAAAGATCTTCACAAAGGTAACTTAACAAAACGCTCTACTTTATCACTCGCTTCATCACTATTTGATAAACTTGGACTGTATGCGCCACTACTTATTACTGCAAAAATAATTTTGCAAGAATTGTGGCTACTCAAATTAAATTGGGATGAGACAATACCACAGAATTTATACACTGCGTGGGAAAATTTCCTTAAACAACTATATTCACTATCTTCAATTGTTATACCGCGCCTTTGTCTTGGTGTCAACTCACAGGTCATTCAATTACATAGCTTTTGTGACTCATCCATAAAAGCATATGGTTGTTGATTCTATTTTCGCGTAAAGGATCCAACACTTAACATTGTTGTAAATTTGCTATGTGCCAAATCTCGTGTGGCTCCTACGAAGAAAAAGTCGTTGCCGAAACTTGAACTTTGTGCAGCTCAGTTACTCGCTATTCTCTTTGACAAGGTTAAAAGTATTTCCAATAATATCAAGATTGAAACGTATTTGTGGTGTGACTAAAAAATTGTGCTACATTGGTTACGTATGCATTCATCGACATTATCAACTTTTGTAGAAAATGGAGTATCAGTTATACAGGATTTCACCGTTAATTGCGATTGGAGTGTAACGACCTTTTCCGGCCCTATCTACAGCTGGGGTATACTCAGCGAGTATACCAGGGTTCGTTATAAGAAATTAATTAAAATAAAAAAAATAGATAGCCACTTCTGGTTGTAGCAACGTTTATTGTGCAGAAAAAAATACAATGAAGTAGAAAGTTGCAAAATATTGTAACTTGTCGTAAATGCAAAAAAGTTGTAACAATGTTGTAAATGTTGTAAAAAAAAATGTTATAAAAAGAAATGTTGTACCAATGTTGTAAATGGTGTCGAATGTTGTGAAAAAGTTGTATGATGTTGTAAATGTTGTAAAAAAATGTTGTACCAATGTTGTAAATGTTGTAAAGAAAATGTTGTAACAATGTTGTATGGAAAGTGGTGCGCAGGTTGCTGTAACAGGAGAAATCTCAAATAGCTAAATAAATCCTAATCAAAAATTTAACTTAGTACCTTTGTCAGCTAATGCCAGACAAGGATCCCATCCAGTTGTTGCGCCTGGTCACATCCGTCAAACGCAATTGCCAAACGCTCGTAGCCCCACACGCCTTCTGACAGTGTTGGTGATTCGTCGTCCATTCCTCCATCAGTTATGACCAAATGGAAGCTTGGATGACTAGTTAAATTACCCAACGCCAGTATAAGCCAAGCATAAGGTAACTCAACTGGCTAAATTGCCCTACGCCAGCATCAGCCAAGCAGAAGGCAATTCAACCACTATCACTTCGCCCAAACCAGTTCATCCATTCACATGGTGATCGTCAGCAATGGCCAAACGAATCAACATGTGCCTGGAACAACTAGTCCGAGCTCCCACTATCGTTCCTAACACAAGAGTTACTTACATGTAACAGTAGAAATTTCAAATAGAACGATAAAGAAAAACGAATGGCTGTATTTGTCACCGCAGAAAATTCTAATTATATCCTTGAACAACTATCGAAATTTAGTTCACACGTCACTAGTGTACGTGTGATAGTGTAGATGTTTCGTTTTTTCAGGAAGATAAATAAATCAGTATGCAACATTTGTGAAACAGAATCATTGTCTGCACAAGAAATCGAAACAGCGCTTTGGTGTATAGTTTGGAACATCCAACAAACATATTTTGCTGAAAATATTCGTCGTGTAAAAAAAGAAATAGAAGGTCAAGGTGTTTGCAAATTTCTCAACCCGTTTTGTGAAGATACATTTGGGTACAACTGGTTAAAGATTGGTAGACGTCTAGAACTAGCTTCACTACCTCATATGCAAAAGCATCCTGTACTACTACCCAGCAAATGTTATTTTGTCGAATGTCTCGTACGACACTTGCATATTACCAATTTTCACGCTGGACTGAAAGCACTAGTTGCTTTGAAACGCCTTAGATTTTGGATCATCAATGCTAGAACTAGAGAGGTACTAGAGAAGCCCTGTATGGAATATGAGTCCTAATAGAACGTTGCCGTGACTATAAGAGATGTCTTTTTATGTTATGTTGATTTCGAAAAAGCTTTCGACACTGTGGAACATGGCAAACTCATAGAAATTCTGAAGCATTGCCGATTAGATGAAAAGGATATCCGAATAATAGCAAACTTATACTGGAAGCAGTACGCAAATGTTTGCATTGATAGTTACTTAACGCAAGAAGTAGAAATAAAGCGCGGAATTCGCCAAGGGTGCATTTTGTCACCATTACTGTTCAATATATACTCGGAGACTATTTTCAAAGAACCCTTACAAGATGCGACAGATGAAGTTATGGTTAACGGGGTACTTATAAACAATTTGAGGTACGCAGATAATACAGTGCTTATTGCCGATTCAATAGAGGGCTTACAGAACCTGTTAGACGCTGTTTCATTAAAGTGCAGAGAATACAGCCTAAAATTAAATTGCAGTAAAACCCAATATATGGTGGTAAGCAAACGTCCTATTCCTGGAGGAAGACTGACAGTATTTGGTTCAGCCATAAAAAGAACCGATAAGTACAACTACTTGGGATGTCAGCTTAATGAGCAATGGGATAATAGTAAAGAAATACGTATCCGAATTGAAAAAGCAAGGTTTTATCAGAATGAAAAACTTGCTGTGTACCCGGGAGCTGTCATTACCGCTTAGAATAAGAATGCTGCGGTGCTATATATTCTCTATACTCCTCTACGGAACAGAGGCTAGGACGCTGTCTGTTGCATCGATGAATAAACTCGAGGCTTTTGAAATGTAGTGCTAACGACGAATGCTCAAAATAAACTGGACAGAAAAAATTATATATACAGTGGTACTTCGGCGTGTCAACAAAGAGACAGAAATATTAGAGACAGTAAAACTCCGAAAGTTTGAGTTTTTTGGTCATATTCTGAGGCATCCGGAAAAGTACGGACTACTAAAATTAATCATTGATGGCAGAATTGAAGGTAGACGTGGCCCTGGGAGACTAAAGATATCATGGCTGAAGAATTTACGTCAATGGTTTAATAAAAGTACAAGATCACTTTTTCGAGATGTTGTAGATAAAATCAAAATAGCAATCATGTTAGCCAACGTTCGAAGCGGACAAGGCACCTAGAAGAAGAAGAATGCTAGAACAATGCGCGCCGAGTTGTTAGATGGTGTGTTCATTGTGTACGTTATAAACCGAAGTTACTACAGCAAATGATGGGTAACTTGCCTGTAGAGCGTCTTACACCTTGCAGACCATATTCTCGCCGTGCTGTTGATTTTTGTGAACCAGTCAACACATATCTCCGAATAAGAGTCAAAACGTCGTATAAAACATACATAGCTATTTTTGTGTGTCTATGGTCAAAGGAAGTACATATCGAAGTAGTTTTAGATCTCATAACAGATGCATTTATCGTCGCGCTAAAACGCATGATAGACAGATATTTTTTGTGATAAGACCACAAATTTTGTTGGACCAAATCGAAAACTTACTGGGTTGAAAAACTTTATTTTCAATTCCAGCAATAAGCAATCGATCATTAACTTTTGTTCTAATGAATATAGTAACTTTAATTTCATTCCTCCCAGGGCTCCATATTTCGGTGGTCTGTGGGAAGCTGCAGTAAAATCAACAAAAGGTTATTTAAATCGCACCCTTGCTAATGCGTGTCTTACTTTTGAAGAACTAAATACTGCCCTGATTGAAGTAGAAGCTTTACTTAATTCACGTCCGATAGCTCCACTTTCTTCTGATCCAAATGACTGCGAGGCTTTGACACCTGCACATTTCATCATTGGTAACTCATTAAAGGCTTTACCCGAAAGCGCTATTGTTGCAGAAAATGATATAAATCATCACGATAAATATTCGCGCATTATCGCAGTCAAGCAACGTTTTTGGCATCAATGGTCTCGAGAATATTTGAGTCAGTTGCAGTCTCGTACTAAATGGGTTCGTGATCAACCAAACATTCAGGTTGATGCATTAGTGATCATACATGAAGACAACGTGCCACCGCAACATTGGATAACTGGCAGAGTAATTTCAGTCATCCCAGGCAAAGATAATCGTGTAAGAGTCGTTGAGGTGAAAACGCCAAAGTGCATTATGCGACGTCCCATTTATAAGCTGGCACTTCTTCTAGCATGAAAGTTCTTTCATGGAGGTCGGGAGGTTGGGTTGAACTTTACTCAAAATATTATATATTTTTTTTATTTTACAAAAACAAATTGTTAAAATAGACTCGTTGAGTCTCGTGCACTCTTAAGAAAAATAAAGTTTCAGTTTCTCGTTTACTCTTATTAAAGAAAGTTGGTGTTTTTATTACTTTTCGCGAATTTGAATAATTGAGGAGTTTTTTGTTTTTTTACGGTTTGCTATTTTTGCTTTTTGTGAACATTGTAATTTTAACTCAGATCAAAGAAAAGCCTTTGATCAGACAACAATCTTGCAAAGAATTACAGCCTGCATGAAAAAATATCAATTGATGAGCAACTGTTCCTCTATCGTGGCAAAACAAAGTTTACGCAATATATACCATCGAAACCAGCTAAATATGGTATTTGGTGGGCTTTCGATTCTAAAATGAAACATCCTTTGCAGGGAAAATTGTATACAGGCCAGGAAGTCGGAGCTATACGTGAAATAAATTAAGGCGAAAACGTTATGCTACAACTCTCAAAAGCGTTCACAAATAGCAGTCGTATCATCATTGCAGACAACTACTTTACAACATTAGCAGGAGTTAAATATTTGGCTCCAATTGATTTAGCATTCGTTGGAACTATACATTTCAATAAGAGATATATCTCAGATAAAATGAAAACGACTCCTCAACGTCCAATTTTTTCAAGCTGCTTCGGATTTTTCGAAGACTTGATTTCAGTTTGCAGCTATCTGCCACAGTGCACTACACCAAAACTTGTGAAGGGGCAGCAATGAAGCCTGAAGCAATTTTGTATTATAATGTGTCTCATTTTACTACCAACCGCTCAAGTTACATTCTCATACCTCTTGCATACCTTAGTATGCATTTTATTTATGTTTGTATAGACATGCATATTTTCATAAATATCGTATTAACGCGAATATGCATGTTGATATAAATATTAAGCTGTCTACTATAGCGTTATCTAGGTAATGCTATTGCAAAGACAGCAAGCATCAAATTCGGTACCCAGGTGCAAAAATCTGCTGAGTTAGATATTTTGCATTTCAGGGTTAACTGAATTTGATTATGTTTTTAGACTTAAGGTATTGTTTAAAAAATATTTTTAATTTAGTCTTAAGATTCAATTCAATAAAGAGACATATAACTTAAATTTTGTGTCTTTATTAAACATAATTGGCGCAGTCGACGGTGATTTGTCTCAAGACAAAAAGAGAACCTTAGAAAAAAAAATCAAATCGGTAATAAAGTGCAAAGATTATCTACATATATCTAAAAAGTGTACTTTAATAAAAAGTTTTAAAAAATAAACGCTAATAAACTGCAACAACTATTTGTATACAGAAGTTAACTTTAATAAAAAGCAAATTCTTAAAAAAAAAAAGTGCAACGACTATTTATATCTAAAAAGTTTTGAATGCGGAGAGTAAAAGCATTCGACTTAAATCGACCAATTATGAGCAACGAAATGGAGCAATTGCAGCAAAGACTTCAGGAAATGGAGGAAGTTATAAAGAGGCAAGAAGCTAAAATTCTGCTCCACGAACAAGTACAACAACAAGTTCAACAAGTGCAACAACAACAAATACAACAGCAAGTTCAACAAGTACAACAACAAATACAACAGCAAGTTCAGCAAGTACAACAACAGCAAATACAGCAAAATATGCAACAACATCAAGGGCTTCTAGCACCAAAAGATATTTTGACGCAATTCCGCCAAATAAAATGCCTCAACAAGGACCATGATGCCATTGCTTTTATAGCATCAGTAGAAGCTGTCATGGAACTATGCCCACCAGAAAACCATCAATTAACGAAGCTAGCAATGACCATTATAATCAACAAGAAGATAACAGGTGATGCCGGCAACTATATTCGAGGACTTGGACCAAATACAACCTGGGACCAAGTTAAAATTAAGCTAATGGACTATTACCGACCGAGGGCAACATATGGTGATATTTACAATAAATGTCGCAATATAAAAGCAAGTAATTTAAGAGATTTATTTTCTTATTTTGAAATGGCGAGGTCAAAATTTTCTCATCCCTCTTAAAGCTAAGATTGATGAAGAGAATAAATTTGTCAACATATTAGGCAATACTATACACTTTGAAATTTTTAGCCCCTATAAAAATCAGGAAATATGTACACTTGAATTCAGTGACATAGAAAATTTAGATTTGAGACATTTAAATTCTGAAGAAAACCAATTATTAAAAAAATTATTACAGGACTTTAGTGAACTATTTTTCAAAGAGGGGGATAAACTCTCTTTTACCCACGAAATTAAGCACGAAATTGTTACTACAAGTGATCGACCTATTTATTCAAAAATATACAGATATCCACAAAGTCATGAATTAGAAATTCAAAGGCAGATAAAAGAAATGTTGAAGCATAATATAATTAAAGAAAGCAATTCTGCTTATAATAGTCCCTTGTGGGTAGTCCCAAAAAAAGTGGACAAATCTGGTTCTCAAAAATGGCGGATCGTAATTGATTACAGAAAACTGAATGAAGTTACTGTAAATGACAAATTTCCAATTCCTAATATAGATGGAATTTTAGATAAGTTAGGTAAAGCTCAATATTTTTCGTCTATAGACCTTGCCAAAGGCTTTCATCAAATTTTGATGCATGACAACGATAGGAAGAAAACCGCATTTTCGACCCCGTTAGGTCATTATGAATTTTTGCGGATGCCTTTTGGGCTCAAAAATGCCCCATCCACCTTTCAACGACTTATGAATTCTGTGCTTCGAGAATTTATAAATAAAATTTGCGTCGTTTATTTAGACGATGTATTAATTTTTAGTACTTCCTTGTCTGAACATATGGAGAACATGAAAAAAATTTTTCTAAAACTAAAAGAAGCAAAGCTAAAGATCCGATTAGAAAAGTGTAGTTTCCTAAAAAAAGAAACAGATTTTTTGGGGCATATTCTTACATCTGAGGGCATAAAGCCCAACCCAAATAAAATTGAAGTGATACAAAAATTGAAGCTGCCTACTACACAAAAACAAATTAAATCCTTTTTAGGAATTACTGGTTTCTATAGAAAGTTTATAAAGGAAAAATAGCCTATCCAATGGTTGCATATTTAAAAAAGAATGCAAAGGTTAATTTAAATGATCCAAATTATATTATTTCATTTGAAAAACTAAAAGATATCATAACAAACAGTGACGACGCGTGCCCTATCTGGAAGGGTGTGCGGCCCTTCTTTAATGTTGTTTTTACATGTACCACTTAAATTAAAATATATGAGATGTTTTATTAATAATAACCATATTATATTAGGCAACAATATATTCGCAATATTATATTAACAATTCATTAACAAAATAACATATTAAACAAATTAAATTAATAATATATATATAAGTTTAATATTATATCAATATGGAAGAAACAAAACTTTTCACATAATTCTCGTAACATCAAACCAACTTTTTTCAAACAAAATAGTTTGTACTTGGAAACATACATGTTTATGCAGTGGTCAAACAAAATCAAACCCACTTGCAACGTATAAATGTGCGGACAAGTACTGCGCACAGTAAGTGACAGAAATTCGTGGGTGCTACTGTTAAAAGGGGAGAGACGAAATGTGATAGAAATGTATGGTGAGATGAGCTGCAAACTTCAGCCGCTCATGCAACCACTTTGGCAAATCATTCATGTTGGATTCGTATGCATGCAGTTGATATTCGAATAGAACAGAAAATTACTCTCATACAATTCCCACTATATAAATCTCTATTTCTGATATTACGAACGGGAGCACACGCACATTATTTTGTTTATATGCAAAATATGAATGTGCGGCCAACTTCTTTGCATACAAAGGGGAGAGACGAAATAAAATAGAAATGTTCTGTGATTTGAGCTGCAAATATATGAGCACAACTAACAAGTATAGCAGCTAACAGAAGCATATTGATTGAGTTTTCATAGACAATTATATTTAATTGTTTTTGCTAAAACTTTAAAAATATATATATGGAAATGTAATAAATAATAATAATTCTTGATGTAAAGATACTTAATAAATTTATATACCTATGTTATTTGACATTTAGCAAATTATGTTAGGGTGTTCACCGCACACCTCCGCACCTTAGAGCAATCGTCACTGATAACAAATCATCCCATTTTAAAATATCCTTTATTCAATAAACGTTTTAAACTCATCACTGATGACAGCAATTTTGCAATCGGCGCAGTTTTGACTCAAGAGGGTCACCCAATTTCGTTTGCTTCACGAACATTAAATGACAATGTAAAAAATTACTCCACTATTGAAAAAGAATTATTAGCAATAGTGTGGGGAGTAAAGTACTATAGACCTTATATTTTTGGGAGAGAGTTTGATCTGCAAACAGATCATCAGCCACTTAAGTGGTTACAAGTAAAAAATTCTGGTAAGGATATTAGTCCCAGACTGTAACGATGGTTAGTGCAGCTGGGAGAGTACGATGCCAAAATCGATTACATTACCGGAAAAGAAAATAAAATAGCCGATTTTCTTAGTCGAATTAATTGCGATGAATATGTTAGATTCCGAAAATTTGGGATTCACCTTGGATGAAATGTTAAGAGTCAAAAATTTAAGCGCCGAAAATCAACAAAACCAAACATCAGTTTCCTTGGAAGTACAAGCTAATAACTCCCAAGATAATAACACGAATTTAGAAGAAAATGATAATAACCATAATGTATCAGTTGAAGGCGAAACTATTCATTCTCAGGTAGAAAATTTTAATGACCATTTTAAAATTCTTGATACCATTGTAAACCGTTTTAGGAAACAAATAATCTTAGTAAAAACCAAGACAGTTGAAGTAATCAATATTTTCAAAAACAAACGAGTTTTTATCGATAAACGGGATATTATCTCTGAAAATGTTATTAATATAGTACGAAGACATTTTGATAATGCCAAAGTCGCAATATACTCTGAACTTAATCATCATGAGTATAATAAGTTACAACAAATTTTATTAAGTACATATTCAAATAATCAGAAAATGTCCTTTGTGAAGTGTAGCTATTTTGCCAAAGATATACAGGAAGGTCATGAACTAAAGAAACAGATAGCTTTTTTTCACAAATATGAAGTAGGACACTCGGGAATTATTCTAACTTATGAGGGAATGAAGCATAAGGTTTACCATCCACAACTGAAAATTGGAATTCATGAGATAATCAATAATTGTGATATTTGCAATGGAGGGAAATATGACCGAAATCCTATTAAATCAAAATTTCTATTCACTCAAACACCCACAACTGTAAATGAAATTGTTCATATAGATACTTACGTTAACAGTAAGCAATCTTTTATAATTTTTATTGACAAATTCTCAAAACATGCAATCTTTTTCAATTTACCTGACAGAAATAGTCGAACGATTGTAGAAAAAATAAATAAATTTTTAGCCATAAAAGGGCATACAAAAACATTTATTTTTGATAATGAGTTTAATTCCAGAAATGTTCGTGACTTTCTATCTGCTAAGGGTATAGACTACCATGCCACAAAACCTAACAGTTATACAGGGAATTCTGATATTGAAAGGTTAAATAATACTCTTACTGAACGTATAAGAACCTTAAATTTAGCAAAAAAACTTCCAATCACAGCTCAAATGTGTAAAGCTATAAAATTCTATAATAATTCTTATCATATTACAATAAAAGCTACGCCATTAGAAGTAGAATATAACAAAATCGATCACAAATTAATTAAAAAGCGAATGGACGAAGCAAAACTTTTTAGAATTTCCAAAAGAAACCGAAACCGAGAAAATTATACAGAAAACCGTACAGAAGGATTTATTAAGAACTATAAAAATGTTAGGCATAAAAATGAACCTAAATTCATAAAAAGAAAATTAGAAAATATTCACACATCAAATATAAAAAGATCTGTGGCGACCCAGTTGGCTGTGCATTTATTGAATTTAAAAAGTAAAATTCAATTTCAAATATTTTTAAGTTTTTTGTTGGGATTGAGGAGAACGTTCCGATTTTTCTCTCTGTAAAAAGTTGAATAAAAGTTTATTAACATTGAAAATTTCTAGATTTTTATTAATTAGCAAGGTGAACAGATCATTGCTAAATTGGTGACCCCGACGTGATTTCGAAAAAGTTTAAATTTAGAAATATTAACTTCTGAGCTAAATATCTAATTATCGAGCTGGGATGTCAGTTGCAGACGAAGGTGTAGTAATGGCTTCTGATAGTGGAAGTGTCGTAAACCGTGTAGCAGTGAAGGTGCCACCGTTTTGGCACGAGCGACCGGAGATTTGGTTTGCTCAGATCGAGGCGCAATTCGCAGTAGCTGTCATTACGAGTGACATCACACAGTTCAACACGGTAGTAGCAGCGATTGAGTCAAGTGTTATCGCCGATGTAAGTGATGCAGTGCTTCATCCTCCTGAAACTGGAAGATACGCTAATTTAAAGGCTTGCATCATAGAGCGGTACAGTGAGGGCGAGCAGCGGAAGATTCAACGGTTGTTGTCAGAAGTTGAACTTGGTGATAGACGCCCAACACAGTTGCTAACGGAGTTGACAGCGTTAGCTAAAGACAAGGTGAGTGATGAGTTCCTTAAGTCTCTTTGGCTGAAGCGTTTGCCACCACAAGTGCGCGCTATTCTGCAGGCATCGAACGTGGCTCTAGCAGAACTGGCGAAATTAGCAGACCGTATTTGCGAGGCGGGTGATTTTCAACAGATAGCTGTAGCGTCAGCCTCTGATTGTCCAGCCTATTCTGAGAATGCTGTGATTTTACGAAGGCTTGAGCAAATCGAACAGCGTCTGAGTCGTTTGGATTTACGTCGTAGTGAGTCGATGCAAAGTCGATCGTCATCGAGGAGGCGTAGGCGAACTCGTTCCCGACCAGGAAGTCATCCAGATTGGTGCTGGTATCACGAAAGGTTTGGTGATAGAGCTAATGCTTGTCGGCAGCCCTGTAGTTTTGTGGCAAGCTCTCATCAGTCAAAAAACTAGGCACTCCTTCTACGTCGTCGAGCCGAGAAGGGGTTAGTGTTCGTATAGCTCGACTTAGTATTAAAGATCCCGCCACGTCGACCGTTTTTCTCATTGATACTGGTGCGGACATATCAGTTTTACCGAAGTCGTTCTGTCGTTGGAAGCAAAGGGCTAACAGTGTTTCATCAGTTAATTTATATGCCGCTAATGGTACGCCTATTCAAACATTTGGCGAGCGTCGACTGCTTTTGTCTTTGGGTTTGCGTAGAGATTTCCCGTGGACGTTCGTGATTGCGGATGTTAGCTGTCCTATTGTTGGAGCCGACTTCCTTAATCACTATGACTTGTTAGTGGATTTGAAAAGGAAGCGGTTAGTTGATTCGAAGACGACTTTGATGATGAAGGGTAAGGCTGCTGTGTCTCAAGAAGATACTGTGCGTGTGTGTGGTTCAGTTTCAGCTTATGCTGAGCTGGTTAATGAATACCGTGATTTAGGCGTTATGAGTGCAAATCGGATGGGTTTAGTTACTAAGGTTGAACATTGCATCGAGACATTTGGTGCGCCGTCATTTGCTCGTCCCCGACGTTTAGTTGGAGCCAAACTTGAAGAAGCCAAGAAGGAATTCCAATTTTTAGTCCAGACAGGGATTTGTCAACCTTCGAAAAGCTGTTGGGCAAGTCCACTTCACATGGTTCGCAAAGGCGATGGAAGTTGGAGACCGTGTGGCGATTATCGCATGCTCAATGCGCAAACTAAACCTGATCGGTATCCGATTCCGTTCATTCATGATGTGACGAGTATTCTTCATGGTAAAACTATGTTTTCGAAGATAGATTTGCAGAAAGCGTATCATCAGATACCGCTTGCACTGGCAGACATTCCGAAGACAGCTATTACAACTCCGTTTGGCCTGTTCGAGTTTCGCTTTATGACTTTCGGTCTCCGTAATGCTGCCCAGACGTTTCAGCGTTTTATGAATGAGACTCTAGGTGATTTTAATTTCGTTTTTGCGTACATCGACGATATTTTAATTGCGTCAAAAGATGAAGCAGAACACAGAATGCATTTGCGACTGGTTTTAGATCGACTTAGAGAAACTGGTTTGACCGTGAATTTTGCCAAGTGTAAGTTCGGCTGTTCCGAGTTCGAGTTCCTTGGGCACGTTATTAGTGCAAAGGGTTTACGTCCTCCGGAGAGTAAAGTTCAAGCTGTTCGTGATTTTCCTCTGCCAGCAACGGTTAAACAGCTTAGACAATTCTTAGGCATGGTGAACTTTTATCGGCCGTTTCTGCGTAACGCTGTGCAGAATCAGCAGCGGTTGTTTCATCTTACACCAGGTAACCGCAAGAATGATAAGTCGGTGATTTCTTGGACTCCAGAAGATGTAGAGGTTTTTGAGGCTTGCAAGAATGATCTTGCCCAAGCTACGTTGCTTAACTTCATGGCTCTGGATGCACAATTGACGCTCACGACTGATGCTTCAGACGTTGCGGTGGGTGCTGTTCTCCAACAAGTAGTGAAAGGTGTTACTCAGCCATTGGCATTTTATTCAAAAGGTTTGAGTCCAGCGCAGACTAAGTATAGTGCTTATGATCGTGAGTTGACTGCTATCTATCAAGCTGTCCAGCATTTTAAGTATGCATTAGAGGGACGTGATTTCGTCATTTTTACGGATCACAAACCTTTAACGTTTGCGTTCAGGCAAATAAGTGAGAAGGCATCTCCTCGTCGTGCAAGACAGCTGGAGTTTATTAGTCAGTATTGCACTGATATTCGTCATCTGGCTGGTGCAGATAATACGGTGGCTGACTCTTTGTCTCGGGTTGCTACGGTTCAGTTGGAGGCAAATGTTATTGAGTTAATTGCTGAGGGGCAGAAGACTGATGCAGAGTTGCTCGCTCAGCTGAAGAGCCAGTCTGAAGATGGTGTTGGGTTGAAGAAGTTGAGATTGCCGGATTCGAGTATTGAACTGTACTGTGATGTGTCAGGCAGTCGTGTTCGTCCTTTTGTTCCCGCAAACTGTCGGCAGCTGGTACTCTCAAAACTCCATGGTTTGGCTCATCCTGGTATTCGAGCAACGCGGAAATTGGTGCAGGCTAGGTATGTTTGGCTTGGTTTGGTTAAGGATGTAGCTGTGTTTGTGCGTAGTTGCATTGCGTGTCAGAAGTCTAAGATTCAGCGGCATACTAAAACACCAATTGGTTCGTTTGCTGATATTGATAGTCGGTTCCAGCATGTTCATGTTGACATTGTGGGTCCATTGCCTTTGTCTCAGGGGAAGCGTTATTGTTTGACTTGCGTCGATCGTTTTTCTCGGTGGCCTGTTGCTGTGCCTCTGTCGGGCATTACGGCAGAAGAAGTTGCAGCGGCTTTTATCGACGGTTGGGTGGCAAGTTTTGGTTCTCCGCAGGCTATTACCACTGATTTGGGTCGGCAGTTTGAGTCTGCTGTATTTCGGGAACTGACGAGATTGCTTGGAGTGAAACACTTTCATACCACGGCTTATCATCCTCAAGCAAATGGTATGGTTGAACGTTTCCATAGAACATTGAAGGCAGCCATTCGATGTCATTCCTCAAGTAATTGGACGCAGTCTCTTCCGCTTGTGTTGTTGGGATTGCGAACGACACCGAAGCTAGACCTAAATGCTAGTCCTTCAGAGATGTTGTTTGGAAATCCTCTTTGTGTTCCAGGGCAGATGCTTTCGGATTTCAAGCAGAAGTCGTCCGAGACTGATTTTGTGTCGGCGTTGCGAAGGGCTTTAGCTAAGGTTAAATCCGTTGAATCAACAAGACATTGTCATCCATCTGTGTATGTTCCGCGTGACGTTATTAATTGTAAGCACGTTTTTTTCGAGTGGATCGTGCTCGAGCTCCACTTGAGCAGCCTTACGAAGGTCCATTTGAGGTGCTGAGTCGTAGTGAGAAGACGTCTGTTATTGTTTGCCGTGGGAGAGAGGTGACTGTTTCAAATGATAGGTTGAAGGCGGCGTACTTAACGTGTGATGATCTTGAACAGGTTGTTCCAGAAACGCGTCAGCCTTCAGCGCTGTTGAATGGTGATCAGTTAGTGACTTCTGGTGATTGTAGGCGTGAATCCCTGTTGCCGATTCCGAAAGTGACACGAGCTGGTAGAGTAGTGCGTTTCCCAGCAAGGTTAGCGGAATTTCGGGATTAAGAGTGGTGTTGTCGACTTAGTTGTGGTGTCGCGTTGTTGCTAGTACTCCATCGCTAGGAGGGGGTACTGTGGCGACCCAGTTGGCTGTGCATTTATTGAATTTAAAAAGTAAAATTCAATTTCAAATATTTTTAAGTTTTTTGTTGGGATTGAGGAGAACGTTCCGATTTTTCTCTCTGTAAAAAGTTGAATAAAAGTTTATTAACATTGAAAATTTCTAGATTTTTATTAATTAGCAAGGTGAACAGATCATTGCTAAAGATCATATAAATTTGCAGATCCTGGCTTTTGTAATGACTCTGATGATGCTCATAACAGGAACCCAACAAATGTTACAAGTCTCCAAAATTACTGAGGAAATTGGTTACACTCAAATTAGATTGAGGGAAGTAGAAATAATTAATGACACAATTACAATTGTACACATGATCGATCCAAATGAAATTAACTTGATAATTACACAAATCAAAGCAAATATACAGAATTTAGAAATTTTTAACAAAGATTTATTATACAAAGAGATAGAAATACTCCAAGCCAAAGTAAAATCAATAACTCCATTTTCAGAAAGTGTTAGGCAGAAAAGAGGGTTGCTGAACGTCGTTGGTAAAACATATAAATGGTTGTTCGGAACTATGGACGATGATGATCGTCAGGAAATATTAGAACATTTGCGAATTACAGAAGAAAATAATCATAATTCCATTACTACAATAAACAAACAAGTCCAAATAAATCAATACTTTAATGAAAGCATGGTTACTTTAAAAAACAATGTAGAAGAAGACAGAAAAAAAATCAAAACCATTTATGAACAAATTAAATTAAAGAATAGTGAAGTTGTTAAATATTTATTATATATTGACCAAATGCAAAAAATTAGGTTTTTAGAAAATAGACTCAACCAAATACAAGACAATATATCAGCCGCTAAACATAAAATGTTACATCCAAGCATATTATCCACTGAAGAAATAGAACGTTTCAATATTGATTTTTATAAACTTAAGTTATTAAAATTAGGTATAATGGAATATAAAAAATCTATGTTAATTTTTGCAATTAAAATACCAACAAATTTTATTAAAACATTTGTAAAAGCTATAGTACCAATGCCAAATAAAGAATTTATGGAAATTAATGTAAAACTTGAACATGTAATAGAAATAAAAAATATTGTATATACTTACGAAGAGGAAATGGATTTAAAAAACTTAAAAGAAAGTCAAAACTGTATTTATTATCAAAATTGTGTATTAAAGTTTAATAACAAATTCGAAATTTTAAATATGGATGAAGAAACTTTTGTAATTAAGAATGCAAAGAATGATGTAGCAATTCAAGATTGTGATGATAGAAAAGTAATTTTAAACAAGAATTATTTAATATCAATATATAATTGTAAAATAAAAATAAGACAATTTGTTTTCGAAAATAAAAAAGTGATGGTACAAGACAAGTTCTATATTCCGACTACCAATGTCAATATCACTTTTCCAAAAGAAATTAATTTCAGAAAAATCGCTATTAAAAATTTTGAAAATATTAAACAAATTGAAGAACTAAAATTTCATCAAAATGTATCTTATGGAATAAGTGGATTTTTAATTTATGTAATAAACTTGCAATAGTTGTAATATTTTTTTGCATAAAAAAGAAAAATAATATTAAAATTATAAATAAGATTTAAGAACATTCATCTAAAGACATTGAATTAGATGAAATTAAGAAAAAATATTTAACGGAGTAATGAGACCCAGGAGAATCTCGAATCAAGGGGTGGAGGAGTTACATTCTCATACCTCTTGCATACCTTAGTATGCATTTTATTTATGTTTGTATAGACATGCATATTTTCATAAATATCGTATTAACGCGAATATGCATGTTGATATAAATATTAAGCTGTCTACTATAGCGTTATCTAGGTAATGCTATTGCAAAGACAGCAAGCATCAAATTCGGTACCCAGGTGCAAAAATCTGCTGAGTTAGATATTTTGCATTTCAGGGTTAACTGAATTTGATTATGTTTTTAGACTTAAGGTATTGTTTAAGAAATATTTTTAATTTAGTCTTAAGATTCAATTCAATAAAGAAACATATAACTTAAATTTTGTGTCTTTATAAACATAATTCCCAACGAGAAGATGGACCTATGCTTTCTTCTGCAATATGATAGATGTTGCAGCATTGGCAACATTTGGCGTCTTCAAAGACATAGAAATAAAAAATTGGATGCGAGACGGAATTTCCTAGTCACCCTATCAAATACCTTGGCCATTCCAAATATTCAATGGCGAATGCAAAATGTCCACATCACCAAACAGTTCAGCATACGTTCGGCCGTGGAATCGTTTTTCGGTAAACAATTACATTTTACACCAGAAGTCGTGATAGGCTTCTGGCTTTCTTCTTGAGATGAAGAAAAATTGCAGCATTTGTTTAAAAGTTGAAAAATTATGCCTTAAAAGTTCTTTCTTTTGCATCAAATGTTCCAATCCAGTGTGTCATCAACATTCTAAAGTTGAATATATATGTTTTAATTATTGCAATAATAATTAAATAAATACATATTAGTTTTTATTAAATTTTTATTTTTTTCGATATTTTTATCATCAAAAGCGTATTAAAATATGAAAATTAATAAAAATCCAAGCTAAAAATAATTTAAAATATATAAATACATCGTATATATATATATATGTATTTATGCATTAACTCATTAAAGTACTTAATATTTATGTACAAATGCATCAAAACGCATATGTGTCTGGCCAGACCCATGAGTACCGTACGTGACTATCAAAATATGTGCCTATCGGAGTGTTAATGTGACATGTGTTTGGATGTTGTTCTGTTGTACCGTTTCCAATATCTAGTATTTTTTTCTTTGTTTTCTTTTCCCTTTATAAACTGCCAATATTTGGTATCTAATATTTTTTTAAAGTAGTGAAAATTGAAATAATAATTCAAATCAATATTAAGAATTAATTGTTGTGTATGAAATATAGACAATAAATAAAAAAAATGTATTGAAATTTTATAAAAAAAAAGATGATAAAATATTAAGAGTAGATGAGTCAATAAAGAAATTAAAATTGTATTATGTGTATATTAAATAGCTAGTTTTAGATGTTATATTATATTTGATATATTGATAGTTCTGAAGAAAATAAGCGCTTCAAAAGTCTATTATATGTTGCATCGTCATTTGGTAGCTGCCTCATTGCTGGAAGAGTAATCTATCTGTTATTTTTACTACTTTTTCTTACGAAGGGTATCTTTAAGTCACGATTAATGTCCTAGTTTGAGTTGTCCTAATCTTAGTAGATGATAAGTATTTTTGATCAAAGTCTTTAGAGTATTTGTATGTTGAATTTGCATGCTCTGTCCCATATTTCGCATCTTTCCAAGTTAATCTGTTATCTATGATTACAACAAGGTAATTTGCCTATGTGTGTGTGAAGACTTTATCATTATTAATTTTTAAACGTTTTAGGTGATATTTTTATTCGTGTAGATGACATGTACTGTTTTGCTTGTGATTATTTGAGCTCTCTATTTGTCCAACTATCAAGCGTTACATTTAATATACTCAGGAAAATTGTTTTAAGTCAATATTGCTTGTAATTTTATTTACGACTCTGTGAACATGTATATTTGAATATTTTTTCCGGAAGTCTAATTCAGGATAAATAAATAAATCGATTCTAGTAAAAAGTTAATAATCGATTCTAGTCGTGGTAATAGAATTTTTTTTTAAACAATTTTGACATAACTGGTAATAGGCTAATTGGTCTGTATAAATTTGTAAAAGTTATGTCTTTATTTGGTTAGGGTATAGTTATTACTTCTGATACTTTCCATGATTTTGGAAAATACTTAAGGTGAATCTTTTCCGTAATACCATCATATCCCGGAGATTTTCTTAGTTTAATTTTATTTTTTATAGCATTTATAATCTTTGTTATAGGGACTTTCTTTATTACTATATTTTGGGTAGAGCTATGCTACGTTACTATATTGCTGTTTTGGGCTGCTAAACGTAGCTTTGAAATAGGCGTCAAAAAGGTCAGCTTTTTCAAGGTTAGTTCTACCCAAAATTCAGTATTAGTTTAAAAAATATTTTGATCATTTTGCATCGCTGGAATTTTTGCCATTAAAGTGGTCAAAATAAAACTTGGTCAGTATTTTGATATGCATATCAAAGTCAGTATTTTCTCCAACTAGATTGTATGTGAATGTAATAAACAAATCTGGACGATTTGGCCACGTAAACAATTGCCTTTTGTTTGTATTCATGCATGTATCGTAGACTATAAACGTAGCTTGATGGTAGAATAAATGCATTGCCAATGTTGTTGATATTTAAATTTCCATCGACGTTTCCAAAAAGACAATTTCGTGAAGTGCATCGTACGAACGATAAATATAGTGATTTTAATGTATTGCAAATGTTCCAGTGGAGTACTACTTTTCTTGAAACACGATAGAGGCCAGATATTTCTTTGCACCGACAACAATTTTTGAATTGTGCTGAACAATCGATGTATGGTGCATATTCGAACGCAAGTCGATCAAATGATGCACGACTTGTTTGTCGTTCCTGTGCTCCTTGCTGTACTGATTTTGTTTTTTCTATTTATTTGCATGGTTCTATTGGATTTTACATACACCGTTGGTGTGTTGTTCCTATGCTGCGTGCATTAAGGCTTGATCTTCCCTATATTTTACTTAAAACAACAATAATATCCACAATGATACTCAGCAACAACTCAATTAAAATCAAAATAAAAAAACAACGTACAAAAAAGCCAAACTCACACGTTGTTTATACTCATATATTTGTGAAACACTTCAGAAAAATTGTATGTTATAATATTTAGACTAAAATTAAAACATTGTGAGTAATTTTTTTTCTACATGCTATGAACATATGCCAGTAGATTTGTGATTGTATGTATATTTGAATGAGTAATTTGAAAATTAAAAAAAAATTTCTTGAAAACTCGTGTTACATAGTGCCAACTAAACTATTTTATCTTTCAAGCGGAAACCGCCTATACACATTCACAAAATTTATTATAGTGTATTGATATATTAATACGAGATTTTTATATAATCAATCTTATACTATGTTGAGACACACTTTAATTTCCCAAAAATCTTGATTTCATCTTTGTTTCAGCGAAATTAAATTGTTTTTTTTTTTTCAATACAAAATTCAGTTTTAACATTAGAACGAAATTATGAAAAATGGCCTTAAAAATGCAACTATGCTTAAAATAAATTTTCAGCAAAAAATAAGGTCCTATAACGAAAAAGTGACATTGCAGAGTAAGTGAAAAATAATAATTCACATACGTTTCTTCCTAAATATATTTTTCCCTAGAATAGAATTCCCCTATTCTGAATTGCTTGGGAGACAGCCATTCCCTTAAAATGTGTGAACAATTAAAAATCCAAATTTTTATTTTTGTACTTTGGCAGCATTTGCATTTTTTGATAGCGAGAAGTACGAAATTAAGAAGCTTAACAATCAAATGAAGAGAAATACGCGTACAAAAACAGGAGCAAGAAATGCAACAGAGAATAATAAACAGAAGAAAAAATTAGCGGAACGCTGTAATTTCTTGTAAATACAAATGTAAATTTTGATTTTAAAATTGCGAAGGAATTGTTACAAAAAGAGCAAGAAATGCAATAGGAAATTAATTAACAGAGAAAAAAAGTTTGCGGGATGCTGCAAATCCACTTATAAGAATTCATTTTAATCAATTTTTAAAAATGCAAAAAAATTTAATTTGTAATTACAATTCAAGAAAAATATTAACTCTACTTTTACCAACCATTTTATATTTGAGTTCATAATAACCAAAAAAATAAAACTATTTTTCGACTTACAGCTTATATTCATTATTATTATTTATTATTATTATTTTTTATTATTATTATTTATTATTATTATTTATTACTACAAATTCTTAATTTACAAAATAAATTTTAAGCTTAGTCTATTCACAAATAGTTTGTACAAATTCATTCTACTCGTCGCTGTTTCTAGCGGAAAAACTTAGCTGGCTAAAAGTTTTCTGTCTTCAATAATAACTTACATGGAGCGATAGATATTCTGATATGGCTTTTGTCTACACTCAGGGATGAGTAGTACCTAGTCTAACTTGATAGTTCACCAACCAATACCAGTAAACTACCAAGTTCTTTGATTTTATGGCCGCCTGACTATTCAAGTATACATTTATATACTGTATATTGGTTTAGATAGTTTTTTGATTGTAAGTCTTTAATCTAACAAAAATTAACTTCCTTTCCTTTCAAATATTGCAACATAGTAATCATATTAAGTAAATATCGGTACATATAAAATAATAAAACTTAATGGCAAAAACAAAAACCACCAGTTGTTAGCTATATACATACATTAAAAATGCAAGATGAAAACGTTTATCCCTAAACTAGAATCGCTGCAAACGTTGCATCTTTAAAGAAGACATGTATTTCATCTATTTAATTTTTTATATGAACAGTAGTTTATCATTAAAATGTTTTGAATTCAATCTAACATATAAAGTGCAATGTTATATTTTTTAGGGGCGCTCTTTAGCTTCTGTTGCAATTAGAAAAGCACTTGATGATGGTAACAATATTCATATGGATTATTTTACAGGTACAATACTGAACATAGTGTTAATTGAAATACATGTTATCTCAATTTTTCAGTTGATTTTAATGATGAATTATCAGCCATATATGGAGGATATTTGGAGGATCAAAAGTTATTCTTAAAAATTTGCATAAAATCAGTTTTGGCGTTATATAAACATTTGGATAATAATAACAAAAGTGTGGTTTTGATTGGTCATTCTATGGGTGGTAAAATTGCCCAGTCCGTTCTCACAGATAATGATACAGTTAAATTGATTAATACAGTTATTTTCATATCGTCACCATTAGATAATCCTGTAGTTAATATTGATACGGAAATGAACTTATTTTATGAAAAAACAAATAAAATGTTAATGGAGACTAGATCACAAAATTTGCTATCAAATGCGAATATATGTACTAACACTGTTTTTTTGCAAGAAATAGCTAAAAAATTTTCTATTGCACAACAAAGCAATAAATCACTTACAGAAAATGTTTTATTAATTTCTATTGGAGGAGGAAATCGTGACTTACTTGTACGTGCTGGTCTTACTTCGTCCAGATTTAGTGATATCCATGCTATGGAAAGTTGTTTGCAAATCAGTATTCAATCATCTATATAACAATTTTTTTTATAATTTTTGAACTTACAGACATCTTCCATACCTAATGTTTGGGTCAGTTGTGATCATTTATCTTCAGTTTGGTGTTATCAATTGGTTGTAGTTATAAATAAATTTTTATTCGAAATTGCAGTAACTGATTCTTTAAATAACGCTATGTTCAATCATAAAAAAACGGATCGGTTGACAACTGCTGTTCGTCACTTTTCAGTAAGGATTAAGGATTACTTGCAATAATTTACATCATTTTTATGCATTCTGTATTATTTATAGAAGTTCAAAAATCGAATCAATATTCATGAAGTTGGATTGCTTAAAGAAAATAATGATCAAGACTTATGGCATGAGGATTTTAAAAGAGTATTTCAGAAAAGATTTAAAAAAGCTGTTAAGCAAAACTACAATCATATGATATCATTACGAAAATTTGAAACATATCAGGTACAGTAATTTTATATTTATATATGGTCAACTTTAGTTTATTTTGCATGATTATTTATATGCTACAAAATTTTCATTTAGAAGCTGTATATTGAAATTAACAACTTTCACGATAAGCATTGGCTATATGGATGTACTGCACAGACACTTTGGAATGGTAAAAATGTTTGGTAATTTTTTTAAATTTATCTTTTGTAAATTACGTTGCAAAACTTCTTTTTTAAGTGAAAGCGGTTTTTCAATAGACCAGTATGTAGAAAAAATGCCTTTTAAAGATAAAGTTCGTTCAATGGCAATACTTGATTTGAATAACTTAAGAAAAACGTTCTTAAATTGGACTCATGTAGTCGCGCATATAACATCAATTGATCAGCCAGTAAATATTATTACCATCTTTTTATCTTTTATTTAACATTTTTATATAATTATAGATGAATCTAAATGTTGATATATATAATTCAAAAGAGAGACATTTTAATATAATAATGCCACGTTGGTATAACTTTTTAAAAGCTAATATCATAAATGAGACGATGCAAGGATCTTTGTACTACAAAGTATACATTCAAGGCAGGGAATATTAAATTGATTATTCTTGTATCTTTTTTATTTTAAATCTTTTAGACCTTGATGAAAGTTTTCAAACACTAAGAGTTAACATAGACCCACTTTCTTGCTCTAACTCATATAATGTTATTACAAAAATTTGTGTACCTTGGGCGCATGGATTTATTCAATACAAAACCTTGAGGTACGCATAGTTTTTAGAGTAATATTATTAATTTTATATATTAATAACTTTTCTAGTGAGACTACAAAAGGTTCAAGCATTTACATAAGCACGCCTTTTGATCGTCCTTATAAAAATAATGAATCTATTGTTTTGGAAATTTTCTTAGATGCAGCGTGCAGATACAAAATAAGGTGATATTTATATTCTTAAAGTTTAAATATATATTCTTTTCTTCCCTAGTTATCAATTTTCTTTGGACGTAACGCTGTCAAGAATAGTACTGGAATTTTATCATTGGCTTCCATCCCATATAATTGCAGTTTTTATTATTGTGTTACGAAATCATATATTTTTATTTGAAAAGAAGACTTTAAAACATATAAGACCATACTCAGGAATTTTTCAGTTTAGTTCTATATATGTTATACCTAGTAAGAAATCATTATATGTCAATGTTTCGAAGTCATTTATACATATTTTACAGCATGTCGTATATTAAGAAAGTTTTTAGTGCAATTCGAGTTTTTATCTATACCTAAATTGACTACTTCGTCCTTAATTGTGCCTTTCATTATACATGCGACGGCAATAGTTATTTCAGTAGCCGCAAATGGTTGTGTTTTATTAACTTTGTTTTTGACAGGCGGATTTATTCACAAAATCTTTTTTAGGTAATACTTACGAACATGTAGCATGTACAGCTTATACGCATAATAAATTTCTTTCAGGGTTACAGATCTTCAAAAAACAAAATACGCAATATTCAGACCTCTTTTGACGTCATTGCCATTTACATTCATAGCATTTTCTATCGGAGTTGCTGTTAGCACTTGTAGTGGGATTGCTTTAATAGTGGCTTCTATAGTTTACTTTATTTTGGTAATATTTTACTTTTAAAGACTTTACTTTTAAATAATAAATTTTTAATGTTGTACTGATAAAAATTATTTTTAAAAAGTTATTAAATGCGTACAGACGACATTTGACTCACATCGCAACTGGACTTTCTAAAAAGCGTCAAGATCAGACTGATACAATGTTTACACCACATAGCAATATTAATAAAATACGTTGTACAAAAGAGGACAACAAAATTGAAGATGATAATTTTAAAACAATACATGAAACCGAAAAGTTACCAAATTCATATAAGATGGAAGAAATTCAATATTTTCCATTTCATTTATCAATGTTTTTTTTGTTATTAGCTCTGACTTTACTGAACATTCCAGTGACGATAGCTTGGTTTAAGAGTTACAGGTAATAAAAACATTAAATATGCTTAATATTATTAAAAACTAATATTCTATATGGAAGTACAATGAATAGCAGAAATTTTTCAAATTCTTCTCTGATACCTTCAATCGCCGTGCTTGGAAGTTTATGTCTATTTTTACAATTGAATGTTTCCTTTCATAAGTATTGTAACTGCCACAATAATAATATACATGATTTTAAAACATTTGATTGCAGATTTGGAAATAATGTCACTTCATTGCTGCTGTATCTTTGTGCTTCAGCTTGTATACTATACTGCCAAGAGGATTTATACCGGCTAAATTTGATAATAGCAACTGTGTTTATAATCATATTAATTAAAGAAATACTTGCCCGAATTATGAAACGATAAATAAATAAAATAATAATTTTAATTAAAAATAAAACTTTTTGTTAATATCATTAACAGTTGCAATCAGTGAACGAATAAAAACTGTATATTTTTGTTAAAAAATACTACACTAACAGTATAGTTATGTAAATAAAATCAAAAATGCATAAAAAAATGTCTAGAGCTTGTGTTCATGAACACAAATGGTTTCTGACATCTCATGTAAAATTTTTAATGTTTTTGATAGAGTAACTTTCACAATTTTTGTAGCAATCATTTCCCGAGGGTAGTGTATTTCAGTTATAAGAAAGATCACAGAATTGCAACAAGTTATAATTTCAACACACAGAGTACACTCGTAAAAAACCAAATATGAAACCACATAAATGTTTTTTTTCACACACTACTCATATGCGTTCACATTCGCCACTGAAATGATTCATAAGTATATTATTCAACGGATGCCGGTTAAGTAAAGTATTCTAAATGGGAGTATGAATATACTAATCTAAAATGAATGACACGAATAGCTTATAGCATTTGTAAAAATTTTGTGTCAGCGATGTTGTTTGCTAAGCAAAAAATTTCTGCCTGTTTAGTTCTATGTCTTTGGTGTGTGTGTTGTTGTTAGCATTGTAAATGCATGTATTTTGTTCGTGATCTTAAATATTATGTGTGCATTAAATTAGAGGCAGTGGTGACGTGTGCCCTATCTGGAAGGGTGTGCGGCCCTTCTACAATGTTGTTTTTACATGTACCACTTAAATTAAAAATGATAAATTGAAATATATAAGATGTTTTATTAATAATAACTATATTACATTAGGTAACAATATATTCATAATATAACATTTAATAATTCATTAACAAAATAACATATTAAACAAATTGAGTAAATAATTTAAATATAAGTTTAATATTATATCAATATGCAATAACATAAATACAACTTTGCGCATATATCTTATAACATCAAACCAACTTTTTTCAAACAAAAGAGTTTGTATTTAGAACCATACATGTTTATGCAGTGATCAAACACAATGGAACACACTTGTAACGTATAAATGTGCGGCCAGCTACTCCGCACACAAAGTGGTTATTATTCGCTGAGCAACAGCTAAAAGGGGAGAGACGAAATTTGAAGGAAATGTATGGTGATGTGAGGTGCAAACTTTAGCCGGACATCTAACCGCTTCGGCAAGTCAACATGAATTGTTATACATGTAGTTGATATTCGAATAGAACAGAACATACTCTCATACAATTCCCAATCTCTATTTCTCATATTTTAAGCTAGAGCACACGCACATTATTTTTTTCATTCTACTATTGTGCACACTTATGACAGAAATGTATGAATGCAATTGCTTAAAGGGCAAAGACTTGCTACTTATGAGCACAACCAACGACTATAATAGCTAAGAGAAGCAAATTAATTGAGTTTTTATAGACAATTATATATAATTGTTTATGCTAAAAATTTAATTTTTAAAAATATATATATAAAAATGTAATAAACAATATTAATTCTTAATGTAAAGATATTGAATAAATTTATATATATTATTTGACAATTTGCAAATTATGTTAGGGTGTCGCACACTTCTGCACCTTAGAGCATTCGTCCAAATTCTGAAATTAATGAGATTCCTAGAATAAGTTAAAATAAACTTTTGCAATTATGGTATGTACAGGTAAAACATTGCTTCTTTTTTAGTGTAACATCTGCACAATCATAAACTATTATTAGTTCATTAATTGAAGCATGAAGGACATTTCTATCCTAATTATATAAAAAAAGTAAATTATAATTTACGCAAATTTTATATAAAAGCAGTGAATGTTTGAAAATAAAGACATTGAAGAATTGATATCATAACGTAAGGTTGTTTATTAATTAATTAAAAAAGAGTTAAAAATTTAGAAAAGAGTTAAATTTAACATGTAAGTTTCTGCGATTGATACTCTGTTGCAAAATTTCTTGCTCCTGTTCTTGAGCCAAATCCTCCGCTAAAACTCGAAATGCAATTGGATGCATTTTTGAAAACTTTTTTAAAATTTTTCTTTAAATAATCATTAACAACTGCACAATTCTTGTTTATTTTGCTCATGCACAATTCTTTTTATATATTTATTTTACTCATTAAAATAAATGTTTTTTATTATTTATTATTTACTCATAAAATAACATATTTATTTCCGATAATTTGTGCAGCGGACAAAAAATGCGTTTTTTACATTTAAATCAACATATGATACGCAATTCTTTTCTTTGTTATACGCATTTTCGCACTTTTCGTCATTAAAAAGTGGCAGGGTTGCCAAAATTTAACAAAACAAATTTGAAACTGCTGTCTCCCAAGCAATTCAGAATAAGGGAGTTGTGTGTTTGGGAACAGCGTGGGAATAGGGAGCTTAGTTTCCTGGCAGTATTCAGAATAGGCCTGATTAATTTTGCACGGAAGCATTTAAATTGAACTCTTGCTAAATTGAAGATATTTTTTAGCGATAAATGGAAACTTTATATATTTAATTTGGATAGGATGTGCACAGTACGCCACGAAAAAGAAAAACGTTTGTATCCGCGTAGCTGCCAAGCGACGGTGAAGCATGGGGTGGGTCAGTAATGATTTGGGTGTTCTTTTAAGGATTTGGACTTGGTCCTATTTATGCAATTCATCAAATAATGGACCAACATGTGTACAAAGATATTTTAGAAAGCCATACCGAATGGGAAATGGCACTTCGATGAGTTTATCTGCATGCTAAGAACCTAAAATATACCTTAAAGCTGGTAAAGATATGAATTTTGAACAATAGAATTGCAGTATTAGATTGGGGCCAGCCCGATTTGAATTCAATTGAGAACATTTTAATATTCTCAAACGTTTGAGGTCCTGAAAGATGAATGCTAAAAAAATTCCAAATAGTTTTATTGACAATTTAATATCATCTATGGCCCGCAGTTGTGCCCAAGTAATGTAAAGCAAATGGTTTTGTGCAAAATACAAAAATAAAGTTGCGATTGTTTTGCATAGCTGCATTTCGGAATACTTCATTATTTTTGTGAATTATTTCACCCGTTATGAAGAATAGTTGGTTTTGATGTTTTCTTGTGGCAGTTAATACAATAACAAAACTTTGTAATTAAGATTAATAAAAAGTAAAACAGTGGACAAGAAAACTTATTTATTTGGTGTGCTCATTTTGGTGGATTTTATTATGCACAACACTATGCAACAATGCAAACACGGTAAAACAAGTGTTTTATTTAGTTTCATTATAAAACATGTCACAAGTCCTCAAATTTACAATGAAATACATCTTAATTTTACTACAAAATATTTTAATACATTTTTAGTTATTTTAGTCTTATTAAATTTTAGATATATGAATTCCCTGATATATTCCAGTGTAATAACCACTCATATACCAAGCCATTAGCATTGCAGAAAGATGTGCAGAATCGTGAGAGCAGCTACTATTTGTAAAAATAGGCGGTAATGGCGGTGGAGGGGGTATGTGTGCGGTACCCTGTTGATACTGAATATCTCGGTTGACATTGTTGCTCGCATTGTCATTTATGTGCATCGCTTTAATAATTTGGTCGCGTCTCGCTTTCTTTCCAAACGACATAGTAAGATCAGACAGAGAAACTTCCTCTAAATTATTATACCCACAATATTGTATAACACACATTTGTTCGTTAATACTAATTATTTGTGCTTCATAGTCTACTTGATCAGCATATGTAGCACGCACGTAACTCCCAACTCTGAATCTTTTATTTGCACATGAAAATTCCACTTCAGCAGTGCTATTTTTGATTTGGTCACTATATTGATTCGTATCCAGCGCTGGAGCTTCATCTTTTTTCCAATTGGTTGATGTCTTGTACGTTTCTACTAATAAATAATCGTCCATAATCTGCCGCACCATAAACTTATCCACTGTTCAAAGAATTTTAAGAACAAATAAAACGAAGCGCGCGCAATACATAATGGAATAAGGTATACACGAAACGATGTGAGTCAAACCTTGTTTGACCAAATTTTTATTTAAAAACGATTGATGTGTCTCATCATAATTCAAAACAAACTACATGCTACTACTAGTGATTATTTTTTCAATCTTCTGAATAAAATCATTCACTTAATAAATTAAAATGAAGGATATTAAGTTTTATTCAAACGCACATGAAAAAACATTTTGCAATAACGAAGTAAATTAATATATGATGGAAACTTTATAATTAAACTTTATATATAATTATATGTATATATATAAGTTAACAACGGATTTACTGGTGTCAGCGGATAATATATTTTTTAATAAATATTATCATATTTATATATGATAATATTTATAATTTTTAAATATATTATTTAACGCACTTATATCAATTGTAAAATATTAATAAAAAAGAATTCGTATGTAACCAATTTCCAGACACTACGTCAGCATAAGATCATATTTCTTTTTGCATTCCTATGCTGAAGTACATGTCGAACAGCAAAATCAATAAATGCGTTTTCAGTTTTTTAGAAAAGCGCTTCATAGGAAGCTAACGCGTTTTATTTAATTTTGTGAGTAAAGTCTTCATAGAAGACAGAAAAATTAAATAAAATAACAATTGTGCCAAGACAATTGTTAACTTATATAGTCTATATAGTTTTTTTTTTAAATGCTTAATACTAAATGTGCAATACTTTTATACATCTGAGCATAGTAATCAACGCCAGGTTTAAAATTGAAACTGGTGTTGGATTAAGGTTTCAAAATTGCGAGCATCGCTAAAAAATAAAGTTTGCATTTACTATATGCTTGGTGTCCAATTTTCACATTTTTTAAATCCGGCTTATAATGTGTAGAAATACTTGTACAATGTAACGCAAGTACTGTTTTGGCTTCCACATTGATCTTTTTTTTGCCTTGTTTATGTCCAGGTATTCATATTTTTGAGGGCATCACAATGGTCAATATATGCATCCGAGTGGAAATGCTGACAACTGTCAGCACGCGCTTTCCGAACCTAACCTAGAGTAAAATATACCTTCAAATTTTACTATATAAACTGAAAACTAATTTTTAGCTTCGATTAAGTACATTTTGGTTGTAGAAATTATAAAAGGAAGTGCAACGTTTTCAAGGAAATGCCACTACTAAATATTTCTTTACTTTTGTAAATATGTCAAAAACAAATTTCTTAAACTGTCAAACTGCCATTAAAAACTTTTACTTAGGGTGTATTCAATGTATTCATTTGCATTTGGAACTCATTTGAATCTCATTGGAACTCGTTTATACAAAATGAGATATATTGCGCGTGTGCTTTCACTTGTGCATATGAGATAAGCAAAATGCATATGCAACAACGCAGCTATGTATAATCGTGTAGAGTTGTAAGCATAGCTAATGAAAGTAAGCAATTGAAAATAGTTGTAGCAAAGAATCTATAGTACAAAGAAGTGCCACGCTCATACAAACGAAATACCCACTTTATTTTGCTGGTGGATTTATAATAAATCCACCCAACCTCATGCAACAATGTTCGATCGAGTCATTGTTGCCTGCTTCTCAAATTGCCGTTAATCAGTTTTTTTTTGGTGATTATCTGAAATGAAAAGATATGTTATAATTAATAAATTTATTTCTAATTATTCTAATTTTTTTTTTTAAATAGTTTCTTTCGTCATAAAAAGACACGCCATTATCGGCAAGAAAAAATTAACCTTAATTATATATAATTTGTTAATCGAATAAGATATATAATAGGGGTATTCAGGCAACTGATTAGTTGCTTAGTTGATTCAAAAACTTCATATAAAAAAAATTTAGCATTTTGATGTTAATCAGTTGCTTGAACGACCCAAAATGCGTAATCTGATTAGTTTGTTGTGTGTAAATGCCTTGGCAGCACTCGCATTAACAGCAAAAGCGAAACATACGTTAACAGTGAAAATTGTTTACACACAATTCAAACAGCTGAGAGAGATAGCTAACAAATTTCTATACAAAAGTTCATTTTAAGTTATTATTACGACACTTGGGACTGGCAGCACTATTAATCAAATTTGTACTAATCTGAGAATCACCGAAATAGTTGATTCCCTGCTTAGTTTCATTTTTGTGTGCAAATTTTTGTTGTAATCAACTACTAAGCAACTAATCAGTTGCCTGAATACCCCTAGTATTTTATATTAATCGTTTTAGAAAAAATTCTAGTTTCTTATTTTGATAATATCTTTGATGCAGCAAGTTTAATAAAAATCGACGTTAGCTTTTCTTTTGCAGTACTATGGACTTACCAATAACTCTGCAACTGTACATTATGTTTTTCAGTGCCATTTTAATTTTTCAGCGAATTTAATTTAAGATGGTATGCCATCTATTAACCAACTTTGTACAGAATTTTTGAATAATTAATAAAATTAAACTAATTTCGATTTTTTTCAAATAATTGTGCTTATTAGAGTATTGTATTGAAAGTTATTTATATATAAACTGTTTTCTGACTTCTGGGATATGCTTTTTATAAGAAAAATGTCGTTTTTAAAGGAAAATTAATTTCTGAACTTTGACACTCAATAACTTTTAAGTTAATCGACCAATCTATAAATATTGTAACGACACAAATTTACAAAGTAAATTTCTGTGCTACATAAAGCAAGAAGAAGAGAAAAACACAGTCTGTGTGTTAAATAACCGCCACCACTACACATAATATATCTAACAACTCACATGAAAATAACTGAAGGCGACTTAACTGGAAAATATAAAATTGAATTAAAATATTTGTTTGAAATATCGTGGACATTACCTGTGATCCTCGATGCCAATGGACCGCGGGCATCGCTACATGCAATGTGCAAATTCTAAAAATATACGATATAAACTTTTATGAATGGAACACTTATAAACGCAACAACAATGAACAATTATTGGCGAAACATGTTTAAATTTTAAACAAATGTCTGTTTTTTTACAATTATATATAAATAAAACAAAACACAAAACAATTTAACACTCGTGGTTGTTCAATTTTAGTTTTATATGCGTAAACGAAAAACACAAAACAGTTTAACACTTTTGGCTGTCCAATTTTATTTTTATATGCGTAAACAACAAAAAAAACTAAGCACGCCAACATCAATTTTATTTCTTTTAATATTTCTTTTCTTTTCACATTTAAGTTGGTAAAAATATTAAAATCACAAAATATATATTATACCTCGTTTTAATTATTATTAAATTACTATTATATATATTATTTAAATAATAAAAGAACCACACACAAAACACGGCACGTTGTAAAAAAGTACTAAAAATCACGGCGAAGCAAAAGAAGTGGAAAACAGTAGAACACAAAGTTCAACTTCACGGCGAAGTCAAGTACAGCAAAGAATACCGGTACGCTACACCAAAAAGCTTCGGTATGCTCGATATAAAAGGAGGCGCATTTCGTATAATAGGGGACTTGGTTTGCGACAAGTGAAAGAGCAAGTACTCTGGCTCATTGGGCCTTCTGGTAAATTTTACCAAAACTTGAAATTTTACTTTTCCTGGAACAAGTACACTGGCCTATTGGTCATCTGGCACATTGTGCCACAAATCTGGTTTTTTGAGTCAAAAGTAGTGTAAAATTCCTTTCCTGTCTTATATGTATTTTTTTTTAACCTGGCTTATTCGGTCAAATAGTTTTTTACAGCACGGAGGAAACGTTTTGTTTATTTTTTTTTAACAACAGAAGAGGGGCTTAAGAAGTCACACGGGTTTTGCTAAGATTCTTTTAACAAGGAGTATATGGAGAAGTGGGAAATTTTGGCATCAACATAATTTTTTTTTATTTATTATTAGAAATGTTTCCAATGAATTTTAATTAAACTTTGTTAATCATAAGTTTATGAAATAATAAAGTTATATACGTAATTTATACATATAAATCACGTTCTGTTTTCTTCTAAAACCAACGTCTCGGCAAAATTATAAATATATTGTCACGACTCTGGACGACGGCTGAGGATACCCCAGCAAAAACTAAAAATTTTTGAACGTCACCAAAAGTGTCGTTACAATTGGCGCCCGAGCAGGGACGTTGTTTTAGAAAAGAACGAACTAGGAACAGGACGAATAAGTGTACAAACGTTTAACGCAACGATTCATTAGACGGTACACGAGGTAACATGGTCAAGACGGCATGGATTTCGATAGCGCGTAAAGAGGATTTGGTTCTAATTCTAGAAGAAAGCAAGGTCAGTACATCAGGAACCGTTGAGGAACTACGGAAGCGTGTACGTGATCATCTAGCAACTGAGGAGAACACGGAAAAATTACTAGACATAATTATGGAAATGGAAACTAAATACGATCGCAGTCTCTCACCCAAACCTCCAGGCTTCGAAATCGAAACACCGAAAATATACATCTCAGAGCCAACCATGATGAATAGCAAATTTGAGGACATAGCGCGAATCGCCAATCAAGTGCGTAAATGGGAGGTACATTTTAATGGTGAAACAAATCCATTACCATTTTTGGAAAATTTGGAAACACTCTCCGAAACTTATAACATTCCCCGAGACATTCTGCCAAGACTTATGCCAGAAATACTGGAAGGAAGAGCTCTAATGTGGTTCCGGAATAACAATCGGAAGTGGACACACTGGTCAAGTTTTGTTCAGGATGTTCGAGAGTTTTTCTTGCCTTCTAATTATTTAGAGCAATTAGAAGATACAATTCGGAACAGATACCAGAAGAAGACTGAGTCTTTTCAAGACTATGCCTTGGCACTACAAGAGTTGATGCGATATGCTGAGTTAACAAGGGGACAACAGTTAAGTCGGATTTACCGAAATAGTAGACCAGAGTATCAGCTCCAGATCAAACCACGTGAATTTAGCTCCTTGGGAGAATTAATCAAATTAGCAGAAGAATTCGAACGACTTACACAACTAAGTAGTAGAGAACGCCAATGCACTCTTGATTGGTCACCACCGATTGCCGTTAACAGAACACAGATCGAAAAGGTGGACGTGCGTAATGTTTGTCATAGATGTGGGGAAAGAAATCATTTTGCACGAGAATGCACAAAGCCTAGGAGACTTTTTTGCTGGATTTGTGGTACTATAGGCCGTCGAACGATCGAGTGCTGCAGGGAAAACCCAACATACAGAAATCATCAGAGGCCATCGGGAAACGCTTTGGGGTTGTCACGCCAGGCGGGACGACAACCACCCAATCATTTTACCCGTCAAATTAGAATCCAGTCACCCAAAACTGATGCAAGAAAGTATAGTCCAAAATCAAAGCATTAAATCGAATCATCATATCCAACCGAGAAGTAACCAGCAACCGATTCCACCAGTCGCAAAACGAGCAACAGCAATTAGTAGGCCAATAACAAATATACTACCAACGCTAAGCATGCCACACCAAAGTAATTCACAACCACACTTAGTACCATTACAGGAAAAACCACACAAGGAGGCAATTCATAAATGCATCGTAACTCCTCCACAGAGTTCAACGTCTCATAGGGAAAGCCCAGAAGTATGTTATCAACAAGCCTATGCACAACAGTCGCCAGTTAACTACAATCAAAATACGCAACCACGAGAGCAAAAGCATCAAATCGAAGAGCATGACTTATCATCACGTCCAGCAGTGCCACAACGTGTAATGATAGTACCAAAGTCATCACATCCATTGTTACCAACTTCTACGAGTTCTGAATCATCGTCACAAACGCCACAGTGCCATTCACAAGGTAATTTTACATCATCATCGCAAGCGCCACAGGGTCATTCACAAGATAATTCTAAATCATCGTCGCAAACGCCACAGTGTCATTCGCAAGGTAATTGTAAATCATCGTTACAACCAAAGGAACTTGAGCCGCAGCCACCACCCCTTGTTAATCAGCAACAAGCACAACGAGAAGCACTACCAAGAGATAATCACCAGTCCGGTCCACCATCATCTTCGTCATCAACCACATCGCCACAGAGGAATTCTACTACAGTATCGCAAGTATCGGACAATCGTCAAGTACAACCTACGAAGTCATTAGATCCATTAGATATCAATGTTTCAGATAGTAAACTTAATACGGAACTACCAAGTCAAGGAGCTCAAGCAAAGGATAAAGTCAAGCATGACAGTCAACAAGAACCATGGTCACCACAAGAGAAATTGAACGTCATTAAACCAAGCACAAAAGGAAACAAGCCAGAGATTTTCATACAACGTCTAGGTACATTTAAACGAAAGGATGACCGTCATCAGGTCAAAAACCAAGATGAGTATTTCAAAATTTTCAAGAGTCCAAAGGTTAGAAAGAGAAATTGAGCCTCATTTTGAGAGGAATATTATTAGCACAAGTAATAGCATGTATCATAGGGAAAATAAGGGATAAACGACTCAAAATTTCGGGTTGTAGGGTATATAAAGTTATACATAACAGGATAAACCAATTAGGAATCGGACGTCGAACCTGCATTGAACTAAACAAAAAGCTCATGATCCGTTAAAAATTGTGGTATAAAGCAAGGCAAATAGGACAAGGAACATCCAGTCGCATAATATCGGAATAACAAACAACATGGAGAATAAATTTGAAAATTCGGTTAAACGTTTTCGGGAAAGCCTAGAAAACTTAAAAAGAAGTGCCCCGCGCTGTCAATATGTACCCAGTGTACACGCGCCTCCACGTAAACGGTTAAAGAGTACAGTACATGTAATCAATAAATCAAAAACCCGACGTGTCATGGAATGTCCCCAGAGAATCTACTAAAAAGGAAGTCATCAACAACTGGCCTAGAGAGATAGAAATGGCTATTCGTGAAGCCAGTAAAAAACGAAGAGTAGGAAGGCGTCTCAACTTCATACGGTGTGTGGAAAATAAGAAGTATCAAGTGCAAATTAGCCGAAGAGGGGTCATCAACGTGTCATTAAAATAAAGTCTTAGTTTAATTTCTGTTCTGAAGAAGGAGGGAAATGTAACGACACAAATTTACAAAGTAAATTTCTGTGCTACATAAAGCAAGAAGAAGAGAAAAACACAGTCTGTGTGTTAAATAACCGCCACCACTACACATAATATATCTAACAACTCACATGAAAATAACTGAAGGCGACTTAACTGGAAAATATAAAATTGAATTAAAATATTTGTTTGAAATATCGTGGACATTACCTGTGATCCTCGATGCCAATGGACCGCGGGCATCGCTACATGCAATGTGCAAATTCTAAAAATATACGATATAAACTTTTATGAATGGAACACTTATAAACGCAACAACAATGAACAATTATTGGCGAAACATGTTTAAATTTTAAACAAATGTCTATTTTTTTACAATTATATATAAATAAAACAAAACACAAAACAATTTAACACTCGTGGTTGTTCAATTTTAGTTTTATATGCGTAAACGAAAAACACAAAACAGTTTAACACTTTTGGCTGTCCAATTTTATTTTTATATGCGTAAACAACAAAAAAAACTAAGCACGCCAACATCAATTTTATTTCTTTTAATATTTCTTTTCTTTTCACATTTAAGTTGGTAAAAATATTAAAATCACAAAATATATATTATACCTCGTTTTAATTATTATTAAATTACTATTATATATATTATTTAAATAATAAAAGAACCACACACAAAACACGGCACGTTGTAAAAAAGTACTAAAAATCACGGCGAAGCAAAAGAAGTGGAAAACAGTAGAACACAAAGTTCAACTTCACGGCGAAGTCAAGTACAGCAAAGAATACCGGTACGCTACACCAAAAAGCTTCGGTATGCTCGATATAAAAGGAGGCGCATTTCGTATAATAGGGGACTTGGTTTGCGACAAGTGAAAGAGCAAGTACTCTGGCTCATTGGGCCTTCTGGTAAATTTTACCAAAACTTGAAATTTTACTTTTCCTGGAACAAGTACACTGGCCTATTGGTCATCTGGCACATTGTGCCACAAATCTGGTTCTTTGAGTCAAAAGTAGTGTAAAATTCCTTTCCTGTCTTATATGTATTTTTTTTTAACCTGGCTTATTCGGTCAAATAGTTTTTTACAGCACGGAGGAAACGTTTTGTTTATTTTTTTAACAACAGAAGAGGGGCTTAAGAAGTCACACGGGTTTTGCTAAGATTCTTTTAACAAGTAGTATATGGAGAAGTGGGAAATTTTGGCATCAACATAATTTTTTTTTTATTTATTATTAGAAATGTTTCCAATGAATTTTAATTAAACTTTGTTAATCATAAGTTTTATGAAATAAATAAAGTTATATATATAATTTATACATATAAATCACGTTCTGTTTTCTTCTAAAACCAACGTCTCGGCAAAATTATAAATATATTGTCACGACTCTGGACGACGGCTGAGGATACCCCAGCAAAAACTAAAAATTTTTGAACGTCACCAAAAGTGTCGTTACAATTGGCGCCCGAGCAGGGACGTTGTTTTAGAAAAGAACGAACTAGGAACAGGACGAATAAGTGTACAAACGTTTAACGCAACGATTCATTAGACGGTACACGAGGTAACATGGTCAAGACGGCATGGATTTCGATAGCGCGTAAAGAGGATTTGGTTCTAATTCTAGAAGAAAGCAAGGTCAGTACATCAGGAACCGTTGAGGAACTACGGAAGCGTGTACGTGATCATCTAGCAACTGAGGAGAACACGGAAAAATTACTAGACATAATTATGGAAATGGAAACTAAATACGATCGCAGTCTCTCACCCAAACCTCCAGGCTTCGAAATCGAAACACCGAAAATATACATCTCAGAGCCAACCATGATGAATAGCAAATTTGAGGACATAGCGCGAATCGCCAATCAAGTGCGTAAATGGGAGGTACATTTTAATGGTGAAACAAATCCATTACCATTTTTGGAAAATTTGGAAACACTCTCCGAAACTTATAACATTCCCCGAGACATTCTGCCAAGACTTATGCCAGAAATACTGGAAGGAAGAGCTCTAATGTGGTTCCGGAATAACAATCGGAAGTGGACACACTGGTCAAGTTTTGTTCAGGATGTTCGAGAGTTTTTCTTGCCTTCTAATTATTTAGAGCAATTAGAAGATACAATTCGGAACAGATACCAGAAGAAGACTGAGTCTTTTCAAGACTATGCCTTGGCACTACAAGAGTTGATGCGATATGCTGAGTTAACAAGGGGACAACAGTTAAGTCGGATTTACCGAAATAGTAGACCAGAGTATCAGCTCCAGATCAAACCACGTGAATTTAGCTCCTTGGGAGAATTAATCAAATTAGCAGAAGAATTCGAACGACTTACACAACTAAGTAGTAGAGAACGCCAATGCACTCTTGATTGGTCACCACCGATTGCCGTTAACAGAACACAGATCGAAAAGGTGGACGTGCGTAATGTTTGTCATAGATGTGGGGAAAGAAATCATTTTGCACGAGAATGCACAAAGCCTAGGAGACTTTTTTGCTGGATTTGTGGTACTATAGGCCGTCGAACGATCGAGTGCTGCAGGGAAAACCCAACATACAGAAATCATCAGAGGCCATCGGGAAACGCTTTGGGGTTGTCACGCCAGGCGGGACGACAACCACCCAATCATTTTACCCGTCAAATTAGAATCCAGTCACCCAAAACTGATGCAAGAAAGTATAGTCCAAAATCAAAGCATTAAATCGAATCATCATATCCAACCGAGAAGTAACCAGCAACCGATTCCACCAGTCGCAAAACGAGCAACAGCAATTAGTAGGCCAATAACAAATATACTACCAACGCTAAGCATGCCACACCAAAGTAATTCACAACCACACTTAGTACCATTACAGGAAAAACCACACAAGGAGGCAATTCATAAATGCATCGTAACTCCTCCACAGAGTTCAACGTCTCATAGGGAAAGCCCAGAAGTATGTTATCAACAAGCCTATGCACAACAGTCGCCAGTTAACTACAATCAAAATACGCAACCACGAGAGCAAAAGCATCAAATCGAAGAGCATGACTTATCATCACGTCCAGCAGTGCCACAACGTGTAATGATAGTACCAAAGTCATCACATCCATTGTTACCAACTTCTACGAGTTCTGAATCATCGTCACAAACGCCACAGTGCCATTCACAAGGTAATTTTACATCATCATCGCAAGCGCCACAGGGTCATTCACAAGATAATTCTAAATCATCGTCGCAAACGCCACAGTGTCATTCGCAAGGTAATTGTAAATCATCGTTACAACCAAAGGAACTTGAGCCGCAGCCACCACCCCTTGTTAATCAGCAACAAGCACAACGAGAAGCACTACCAAGAGATAATCACCAGTCCGGTCCACCATCATCTTCGTCATCAACCACATCGCCACAGAGGAATTCTACTACAGTATCGCAAGTATCGGACAATCGTCAAGTACAACCTACGAAGTCATTAGATCCATTAGATATCAATGTTTCAGATAGTAAACTTAATACGGAACTACCAAGTCAAGGAGCTCAAGCAAAGGATAAAGTCAAGCATGACAGTCAACAAGAACCATGGTCACCACAAGAGAAATTGAACGTCATTAAACCAAGCACAAAAGGAAACAAGCCAGAGATTTTCATACAACGTCTAGGTACATTTAAACGAAAGGATGACCGTCATCAGGTCAAAAACCAAGATGAGTATTTCAAAATTTTCAAGAGTCCAAAGGTTAGAAAGAGAAATTGAGCCTCATTTTGAGAGGAATATTATTAGCACAAGTAATAGCATGTATCATAGGGAAAATAAGGGATAAACGACTCAAAATTTCGGGTTGTAGGGTATATAAAGTTATACATAACAGGATAAACCAATTAGGAATCGGACGTCGAACCTGCATTGAACTAAACAAAAAGCTCATGATCCGTTAAAAATTGTGGTATAAAGCAAGGCAAATAGGACAAGGAACATCCAGTCGCATAATATCGGAATAACAAACAACATGGAGAATAAATTTGAAAATTCGGTTAAACGTTTTCGGGAAAGCCTAGAAAACTTAAAAAGAAGTGCCCCGCGCTGTCAATATGTACCCAGTGTACACGCGCCTCCACGTAAACGGTTAAAGAGTACAGTACATGTAATCAATAAATCAAAAACCCGACGTGTCATGGAATGTCCCCAGAGAATCTACTAAAAAGGAAGTCATCAACAACTGGCCTAGAGAGATAGAAATGGCTATTCGTGAAGCCAGTAAAAAACGAAGAGTAGGAAGGCGTCTCAACTTCATACGGTGTGTGGAAAATAAGAAGTATCAAGTGCAAATTAGCCGAAGAGGGGTCATCAACGTGTCATTAAAATAAAGTCTTAGTTTAATTTCTGTTCTGAAGAAGGAGGGAAATGTAACGACACAAATTTACAAAGTAAATTTCTGTGCTACATAAAGCAAGAAGAAGAGAAAAACACAGTCTGTGTGTTAAATAACCGCCACCACTACACATAATATATCTAACAACTCACATGAAAATAACTGAAGGCGACTTAACTGGAAAATATAAAATTGAATTAAAATATTTGTTTGAAATATCGTGGACATTACCTGTGATCCTCGATGCCAATGGACCGCGGGCATCGCTACATGCAATGTGCAAATTCTAAAAATATACGATATAAACTTTTATGAATGGAACACTTATAAACGCAACAACAATGAACAATTATTGGCGAAACATGTTTAAATTTTAAACAAATGTCTGTTTTTTTACAATTATATATAAATAAAACAAAACACAAAACAATTTAACACTCGTGGTTGTTCAATTTTAGTTTTATATGCGTAAACGAAAAACACAAAACAGTTTAACATTTTTGGTTGTCCAATTTTATTTTTATATGCGTAAACAACAAAAAAAACTAAGCACGCCAACATCAATTTTATTTCTTTTAATATTTCTTTTCTTTTCACATTTAAGTTGGTAAAAATATTAAAATCACAAAATATATATTATACCTCGTTTTAATTATTATTAAATTACTATTATATATATTATTTAAATAATAAAAGAACCACACACAAAACACGGCACGTTGTAAAAAAGTACTAAAAATCACGGCGAAGCAAAAGAAGTGGAAAACAGTAGAACACAAAGTTCAACTTCACGGCGAAGTCAAGTACAGCAAAGAATACCGGTACGCTACACCAAAAAGCTTCGGTATGCTCGATATAAAAGGAGGCGCATTTCGTATAATAGGGGACTTGGTTTGCGACAAGTGAAAGAGCAAGTACTCTGGCTCATTGGGCCTTCTGGTAAATTTTACCAAAACTTGAAATTTTACTTTTCCTGGAACAAGTACACTGGCCTATTGGTCATCTGGCACATTGTGCCACAAATCTGGTTCTTTGAGTCAAAAGTAGTGTAAAATTCCTTTCCTGTCTTATATGTATTTTTTTTTAACCTGGCTTATTCGGTCAAATAGTTTTTTACAGCACGGAGGAAACGTTTTGTTTATTTTTTTAACAACAGAAGAGGGGCTTAAGAAGTCACACGGGTTTTGCTAAGATTCTTTTAACAAGTAGTATATGGAGAAGTGGGAAATTTTGGCATCAACATAATTTTTTTTTTATTTATTATTAGAAATGTTTCCAATGAATTTTAATTAAACTTTGTTAATCATAAGTTTTATGAAATAAATAAAGTTATATATATAATTTATACATATAAATCACGTTCTGTTTTCTTCTAAAACCAACGTCTCGGCAAAATTATAAATATATTGTCACGACTCTGGACGACGGCTGAGGATACCCCAGCAAAAACTAAAAATTTTTGAACGTCACCAAAAGTGTCGTTACAATATTATTACATCAAATGAAAGCTTGAAGTGTTCTCTTTCGATTAAGTTAATTTACAGAAAAATGGTATTCCTGCTTTTAAAGATATAATTAATTTTGTAAAGTGACCTATTTTTACAAAATTTTATTTTCCTTATTTTGAAGAAGATTTTTTCTATATTATGTAAAAAGCGATTATATTTAGAAAAACAAACATATTTCTTATTGTTATATGCTTTTTAGTTCATAATTTTTGGTTAAGTAACAAAGTTTTAATTAAATAATATTTGAAAATGACATCTCTATCTTCATCGCAGCACTGCTCCTAAGTTAATCGAACAATCTATACAAACTTTTGCATTATGTGAAAGGTAATTTTATCTTTCTTTCGAATGAGCTATAAAAGAAAAAAATGGGACTTCTAGTTTAAAAGTTATTAATAAATTAGTGACCCCATCTTTTGGGGCTGATTTTTATTTTTAATTTTTCATACAAATTACATCATTTACACATAAAAGTTGAATGTAGATAGTAAATTAATTCAATTTTTTACTTAATAATGCCTTTTGCTGCATTAAATTTAATAAAGTAATAAATTTTTCCTTAATTAAGGTATACTGCATTTTTCATGCTGCGAAAAATGTTCCATTCCATTTTGGACTTATCGTCGACGCTATCTTCACGCACTTCAAGGAATTTTTCATATTCTCTTCTTCATTCATTTATATTCTTCATTCTTTTCTTTTATAATTTCAACTCCGAAATTACCTATGTCGAACACAAAACAAAGAATAATAAAAACGAAGAGCTATTACCTTCTCGCTTACTTTTTCAGCGCTGGCATAATGGTGCTGCTGGGAAGTTGCATTTATAACTATACTGCAATACAACTGTGGCAGTAATGCTGCAGTATTACATTTTCGACCAAACCAATTTAATGACGACTTTTGTCTAAAAATAAAATGCAAGAAAGCTCGTTAAGTTAAACAAAACTTATTGAATTAAAGAAAGTGTTCGAATAAAATTATTATCCATAAAGATAGTAGAATCCCTATTGGAATAAAATAAAATATGTTGCGATATTATATTATGGGAATATAAATAATGAAATAATATTAAAGGAATTAATATATAAATATTTTTTTCAGGTGCCTAATAATACTTATGTAGCATATGTATTTTAGCATTTCTATACTTTAGGAAATGCACTTGTATGGATACCTTCATCATTAAAAATTTTTTTTAATGAATTTCTTATCTATTTTTTTATTTCTTTTTGAAACTTGCACTTGTATTCGTCGCGTAAACACACAATGGACTTTACTCATAATTTGACCTGGCAATGATGTGTGATAAGTACTGAAATATATTCGATGGTTAAAGTTACTTGCTCAGTATGTGTGTAGGACTGCTTTCCGATCGTACGTGTTTATTGAATTATGTACAGGGTTCAACCTAAGGGGTTTGCCACGAAGGCTATACATGTAGGCCAAGATCCTGAGCAATGGAACTGTATGAGTGTTATTCCTCCAATTTCGTTAAGTACAACATATAAGCAAGATGGCCCGGCAGAACACAGAGTAAGAATTGTGCATGTACCGGTTACAGGAACATTTATGCCCTGTATAAATAATTTCGCTTTTAATATATAATCATTATTTTTAATTACATATTGTTGTTTGTAGTAAGTTAGGATAATATATGATACATTTTGTAAAACATACAATTATATGCAATAAAATATCTGAATTGTGCAAAATTGTCCTACCCAGCAAGATTCCTTAAATCTTATATTCAATAAATACAGTTTGTTGAGTATTAGTTTACATATTCAAAAAAAATTGAAAATTTCAACTTATTCAAAAAAGATTATTGTTTTAGTATATATGCTTTTATTTTATATATTTGTTAATATCTTCTTCTTCTTCTTGAGTTAGTGCTATTACGCACTTTTACTCTATAATGGCTGGGGGGCTTATCTCTACCACACACTAGGCTTTAACTAGGCTAAAAAAATCATATCATTTATTTGTCTTTTAGTTGACGACGGACCTTAAATCAGCATATCTTCCTGAGAGTCCAGAAGTGGACTTGAGGATTGTTAGGGCGGGGTTAAGTAGCGTATATTATTATATTAGGAATATAAACATAAAAAAAACTTATAAAATTATTGAAAGAAGAACATAAATTATGACAAGATGCAGTATCTCTATTAAAGGATGTTTCATTTCATATTACTCATAAAATAAGTGCCGATTTTAGTCATCAATTTTGCTGTTTTAAAATATAAAAAATTTAAGAAAAGTATAAAACTTAAGTGTTTTTATAAATTATTTTATTTTGTCACGATACTTGATTAAGGTAATTTCTCAATTGTTTTTATACATTTTAATTTATACATACAAATTTTATGAATGTAAAAAACATAAATATATACAAGAATCAAATATTAAAAATAATTAGACGGTAGTTTCCGGTATACGTTATCAAAAAAATTGTTTTTAAAGCAAGTATTTTTTTAAAATATTACATCCACATTTTTATATAAAATACAAAAGTAGTTTTAATACTTGAGTTATATTTTTGTTCTTATCTTTATTAACGTTCGAATATATTGAATATATAAAGACATGTTTTTAAAACATATATATGTGTCAGCAGAGTGGCTTTACAAACCTTGTTTATTAAAAAAATTTTTTTTGCAACACAGAAAAAAATGTTGACAATTTATGGCAATTGCTAACAGAATTAATAAAAATTATTTAAATGATTCCTGTTACATTTTTATCAAATATATTTTAAATAATCTGCTTTCATTTTCTTGATTTACTATTCTTTTCAACGCTTACGTTTTTTATTATCTAAATGACGTTCACATTTGACATTTCATTAAATAAAATTTGAAATTATTTTAATAAAATGAAATATGTATATGTTGTTCAGAAGTCAATGGGCCTATTTACACTACCATAAATACTCTTAATTTCTGTGCTCTGCTACACACAACTACTACATTTCATACGTTTACACAAAACAAAACAAATTTCACGCTCATGAGAGTTCATGACAGTGTAAACTGAACTGACAGTTCGTGTTGTCGTCAAGTTCATTTTACGTTCATGATAGTATAAATAAGCCCATAGTGTAAATAGGCACAATTAGTTTTAATTTAGTAGTTACGTGTGAATTATTTATTCTTTTACACATATACAATATTTTAAAATAAGCTTGTTTAATTAGATATCGTTTGCATTTTTTAGTACTACATATTTTATTTGAGCACATGTTGAAGATTAGAAATACAATCGGATTTAGGTATTAATTAAACTAGTATATAATTTAAACATATACTGATTTTAAATAATAAAATTAAAATAAATATAAACATATTTATATTACAAAATAAAAACAAAACAGAAACAAGAAACCGAAATGAAATATAAAATAATACACGCATTAATAAAATAATATATCCATATGTTAAGAATTTATTGCATCAAACAAGATTCCGCAATAAGATCCCTACACTTATTTTTATGATCTGTACTTTGTAAATCAAAATTTACTAGTGACTTTGCACTTCGAATTCGCATACACTGAAAACAACCAATTTTATACAATATAACTTGCGGCGAGGTCAAAATCACAACGTCAGCATTCTGACACAAGTGACATATAGAAGGTAATTCGGTTACAGTAAATTTTTGTTTACAGTATATTTAAATTTATTATCAGATACAGTTATTTTAAATATTCAAATTGTTATATTTCTTTGTTCAGAATATTTTATTTTCTTGTTGGAATTATACGTTCACAATTATAATTATTTAAATCTATATTTTTGTTAAAAATGTGCACGCGCATTTTTTACTATTTTGTCGCATAAGACAGCTGATCACATTAGTGATGCCATCTCGTTATGATCATTGATTTTATATCGTAACACCTTTTCTTTTCGAAATGTTTTACTGTGGTTGAAACAAAGTTACTGCTTTGCGATTACGTGTTGTTCTGCGAAGAACAGGTGATGTAGGTGTTGTAATTGTTGTAGGCATTTTGGGTAAATCGGCTGGCGATGCCGATAGTGGCGGAATATTAGGCAGTGTCTGACTGTTGAGTGCTCTTGTAAGTCATACACATCTAGTGCAGCTTCTTAAAATCTGAGGTTATTATGTTGGTCGTGGTAGCGCTTTCGTAATTGATTACAATGAATTCGAATTTTCCATTGTTCAGAGTAACATTGTACATTACTTTTCCTTTTTTTTTAATGACTTCCCCACGCATCCATTTGAAATGGATAACTTCATTTGGAATACTGGCGTAAATTTTATCTAATGGAAAGTATGTTATATCCTTGGCACCGTGCCTTTTGTTAAATTGCTTTTAGTGGTGCCAAACTTCGTTACTTTTGCGTATTTGTAACTACCCGTTACTTATCGAGTATGTATTCGTTACTCAGTATTCGTTACTGCGCTTTCGTTACTGCGTTTTCGTTACTGCGCTTTCGTTACTGTGCAGTCGTTACTGAAGTTTAAATGCTTTTTTTCGGCAATAAAAGAAATTTTTAAAAGCATATATATTTATTATAATAAATTATAGATTTAATAAATTAGAATTATTATTTTATTGAATTGTTTGATCCGCATATTTTGCATTTAGCTTTTCACGTCCAACTGGTTCAAATGAATCCAAATTTCACTTTTTTATATTAATATTTTTAAACATTTTTAATAAATTTGATAGCGAAGAAAAATTTTGTTGAAAATAAAGTAGTTATTATTATATCGCAAAAACAATTGCTTAAAAGTAATCTTTACTAAGTACTTGAAAGAGTAGTTATAATAAATATTACTCATTGGTAAAATGAGTAAAAGTAACGAATACAATAAAAAGTTTGTATTCGTTACTCAGGTATTTCTTGAGTAACGAATACAAAGTAACGGATAGTTACATTTTTGGCACTACTAATTGCTTTTCCATTTTGAATTTATTTGGACTTAACTTTGCATTGTGTAGCTTGTTTGGCTGCAGCAAATCTAAATTTATACTCAGAGATCGTTTCTCTGGTGAGTTTAGTGCATAGTCTATATGCAGGACCGATCCCACTGTTCGTTTGGTGTGGGCCAAGAATGAAGTAATGTTTTCGAAGGCATCTTTGCTGCATTTGCACATTGATTGCAATTTTGAATAAATATTTCTATATCGGCATAAATGTTTGGCCAATATACAAAACTCCGTGCTAATGCCTTGGTATGCTCAATACCTTGATGATCACGATGTAATTGTTTAAGTACACGTTTTTTGTAGACTTGTGAAATAACAATACATTCACCGTACACAACACATTCATTTATTAATTATAACTCATTTTTTCTGAGTGAAAATGCTTGTAATTCTCTATTATTGATTGTTTTGTTAGGCCAACCATTTGTAATATAATATATTTATTGTTTTAGAATTGGATATCTTGCTGTTACATTTGTGATCATTTTATGTGTTAATGGTAAAGTATTTACAGAGTTACTTATAATTGAATTGACATTTCTTTCTAATTTAACTGATGCTAAACGTATTTTTCAGAAATATTTTCGTTGTTATTTATAAGTCGAGATAATATATCTGCGAAACTGTTTGTTGAAATTAATCTTATTTCAAAATCGTATGCTAAAAGCTGAATTGCCCCTCTTTGAAGACGATTAGCTTGATGTATAGCAATGCCTATTTTTCTACCGAAAATAGTTAGTAAAGGCTTATGGTCGGTATGTAATATAAATATTCTTCCATACAACATTTTATGAAATTTGGTAACTGCAAATATGAGCGCAAGTCCTTTTTTTTCTATCTGGCTATATTTTTGTTCAGTCGGAGTGAAAGATCGTGAAGCATGGCAAATAGGTTTAATGGATCCATCTGAATATTCTTGCATAATGCATGCGCCTAACCCATACTTTGATGCGTCGGTAGCTACAATTAACTTCTGATTTGGATCATAATGGCATAATAATAAATTTGATGACATTATAGATTTAAAACAATGGAAACGTCTTGATGGAAACGTTTTGAAGTATCCGGTCCCATTTCCATTTTACTTAAGTAAATTTCCCATAAAAATTTGTTGCGCCAAGAAAATAACGTAATTCTGTAATATTTGATGGCTCTGGCATTTGCTTGATAGCGGCAATACGTTCTGGATCCGGTTTTAACTCTTCTTGATTGATGATGTACCCTAAATACTTAATTTAAGTTTTGAAGAAATTACATTTTTCGTGTTTCAATTTAAACCCATAATCACGTAGCCTTGTAAGAACTGCATATAAATTGTCTGTACGTTCAGATGCTGTTTTACCGGAAACAAATATGTCATCAATATATGATGCAGTGTAATTTAGTCCTGCTAAAATTTGGTCCATAATTTGTTGAAAAATTGCTGGAAATGTTTTTATTCCAAAAACTATTCTGTTGTACTGAAATAGACCGATGTGTGTATTTATTATTAGTAGCTGTTTCGATGCGTCATCAACTTCGATTTGTAAGAATGCATCCGATAAATCTATATGGCTAAATATTTTTGAATTTGCCAAATTTAAGAATAAATATTCTGGTAATGGTAATGGGTATTGATGTGATTCGAGGCAGTTGTTAGGACCATCGAACATATCTGAAAAAAAAGTTTAAGGTAAGTATCTTGAACACAATTGAATACTATCCTGATTCTGACGAATGTTATTACAAATAGAATTTATTGGCATATTACATAAGTTAAATTCGTGTATCCAATCTAAACACATTACGTTGAGATTATGTATAGGAGTAACAAAACAAGTTAAACTTTGCTGTTGATTTCGAAATTCCACGTTGCATTTAAATTTTGCTGACAATGGTAACTCATCTGTTGCGCTGTGTGCTGTATGTTCTCATTCACTAACGGTATCGGCTTTTATTTTTTTGAAATTTTCTTGAGAAATTATTGTTATATCTGATGTGTCAAGTTGCAAATTTATTGGTGTGTTATTAATTCTGACTAATATTTATTTGCGTTTAATCATATTGACTTTATTTGTAGTAAAGATACATTTTGAATAGAATTGACGGCCCTTATCAATTTTATGGTATTTTTGATTTTCATTTTGAGTTTTTCGGTATTTACAATATCCTTCTGTGTTCCCGACAAATTTGCATCTGTCGCATTTGTGATTTTTGAATGGACAGTACTGCGAGTAATGAAATTCACCACAAAACCAAAGTTTTGGGTAAACTTGAAGATTCTTTTGACTTGTTATTATTTTTGAATTGTTTTTCATTTTAATGGTTATTGGCACGTAAACGATTTACCTGTGCATTGTATTCTATGAGCATTGTATCGACTTTTAAATTTACTATCTTTTGGCATTCTGTTGATAAGGTCTCCAACGTGACTTTCGTGCTTTCATTTTCCAATTTATTTAGCATTTTTGTGCGTAATTCAAATTCTGATGGTGACTTTATCCCCATAATGAATATTAGACACTTAAATTGATCTGTGGTTAAATCATTCAATTTGAATAATTCACATTGGTTATTAACCATGCTCGCATATGTAACGAAATCTTGAGGGGGCTGTTTTTTTTTGTCATCTGCAAGGAATTATTGAATAGTGAAATCTGACTTCCAAAAAGTTTCTTGAGTTTTTCTACTGTGTCCTTAAAAGTAAAGTCACGACTATGATTTGATAGAATATAATTGATGTATTTATTATGAACAATGGTGCTCAATTTACGTAAAAGCAATCATGTTTTTGCGGCATCATCCAATTTTGCAGCATCGACTAGAAACAGATCTTCGCACCGCATGTTCCAAGTGTCAAAAGTAATGTTATTTTCTGGATGATGACAAAATTCTGTGATGTTTGGTGCTTCAATTATGAATTTCGGTTCTGTTGGCTTAGATATGGACGATGAACGCTCCGCTACTTCTATTTTCTTGTTGGAATTATACGTTCACAATTATAATTATTTAAATCTATATTTTTGTTAAAAATGTGCACGCACCTTTTTTACTATTTTGTCGCATAAGACAGCTGATCACATTAGTGATTCCATCTCGTTACGATCATTGATTTTATATCTTAACACAAATGTATATACACATAACAGAAAAAATCTACGTTCACCCACAAAATTATATATTTTAACCAAAGAAACAACAATAAATTTCTATTATAAAAAATCAACAGTTATTCTTTAGAAAAAAATTAAATACAATTATATGCAAAAGCAACAATTTTGTTTATTTATGTTTACATTTACCGTTAATTTAAATTCACTTGCAAGCATGAATATGTCATTGGGCCGATTTATACTATCATTAACGTAACATGAACATGAATTTGAAAACCGGTTACTTATAGATGAGAGAGGGAAGAGAGTGTGATGTGAGTTCATGAATTTCACGCACTGAAATTTGCTGCGTTTCTTTAGCTTGACACGCATACATAAGTAATCTTATGTTTATGTTTACCTTTTAATACTGAATACTCTCAATTTCTGTGTTCTGCTACAAACAACTACTACACACAAGCATTTTACACGTTCACACAAAACAAAGCAAGATTCACGCTCATGACAGCTCATGATAGTGTAAACTGAATTGACAGTTCATGTTGTCGTCAAGTTCATCTCACGTTCATGATAGTATGAATAGGTAGTCAATATTCATCTGTACAAAGAATTATAAATAACTTCAAGAAAACGAGTACTTACGTTCTAAACCTCGCACTGGTTGCCCCTCAATTCTGTCAGATAAAGAAAGATGTTGCATAATCAACCAGGTGAAGGCAAATCCAAGAGTAACAGCCTGCAAACTAGCTGAACATATTACCGAAATACTTGAAAACAAAATATATTCTGATACTGTGCGGAAAACTTTGAAGAAATGCATGTATTATACCCTGGTTGCAGGAAAGAAGCCATACATATCCAGATATAATAGAATAAAATGATAAAGCTTTACAAAATGCACATAAATTAAGCTTGTTATGGAGTTCTGAAAATGAGTTCTTTTCTCTGATTAGAGTTAATTTCGCATATTTGGAATCAAAGATGACAAACTTGTGTAAAGAAAATCATGTACAGCCTATGATAAACGAAAATTGATTTCAACGGTGAAATATGGTGGTGTAGGCGTAATAGTTTGGGGGTGTATAGCAAGTAGTGGTGCTGGCAAACTTGAATTTATATAAGATACAACGTATAAATGTGGTTATCTAAATATACTAAAAACAAATTTGAAAGAAAATGATACTATGTTAGAGCTTGAGGCAACCGTTTTGTTTCACAGGACAACGATTCTAAGCATACAGCAGCGATCGTACGGGTTTGGCTGTTGTGCTATGCTCTCAGGCAACTTCAAACACTACCAGAATCACCAGACCATAGTCCCATAGAACATCTGTGGGTTTTTTTGAAAAATAAGATTCGCAAGCACACGATTTCCAGCAAAGATATGTTAAGAAACATCATCAAGGAAGAATGGCTAAAAATAAACGCATAGGATACATGCAAATACGTCTAAATGAGGTGGTTTAACGCAGAGGTTATCCCACAGGCTATTAAATTACAGGTTTCTGTGAATTTTAATTGTTTTAATTGAAATATTAAGAAGTGACTGCAGACTTTCTTTGAAAATTGTTGCTTTTGCATATAATTGTGTTTAATTTTTTTATAAAGAATAACTTAATTTTTTATATTAGAACTTTATTGTTGTTTCTTTGGTTAAAATAAATCATAAAACAAAAATGAATTTGAGTAAAAATTAAAAAAGTTATGCGAAATTTAAGATAAATTTTGTGAGTGAACGTAGACTTTTTCTGCTATGTGTATAATTTCTCATCTTTTTCTACAATTGAACATTCATGCATGCATATATACAGGACGAACATAACTATCAGCACAGCTAGCATGTTGAATTTTAACACACATTGTTTTTATTGAATTAATACAGCGACTTTTAATTAAAAAAAATTTTATAGAGTAACGTCTAATTTGTACATTATCTCTTAAATTTTAATTTCTTGAAATCGTGAAACTAAAAGTAGTACTAAATTTTTCAGGTAAAAATTATTGGCATATTTAGATTTTAACAAACTATTTTAACTTAATTTAATCATAAACATATTAGGGGTATTCAGGCAACAGATTAGCCGCTCAGCAGATTATTACAACAAAAACTTGCATACAAAAAAAAAAAATTAGTAGAGAATAGTCTGGCTTTCACAAAAAAATTTTTTTTTAATTTATTCAATTCTGCCCAAGTGGACAGCCTCGATGTTCACAACAACAATTTTTCCGTAGCCAACCAACACAATAGATTTTTGTTAGTGTAATATTAACAGAAATTTTTACATTTATTATTTTTACTATTACATTTAACTATTTTTACAATAGTTTATATTAAAATATAATGTATAATTATTTATTAAACAATATGGTATTTATTAATATACTTCATGATGCCAAATATATGATTACCTTTGTGAGCATGTAATACACAATTATTTTCAATTTGATTTTTAATGAAGTTTTATACTGGCCTCATACACAAATTTGAAGTTTGCCTATTATAAGTTGAGCGAGCACCGACAGTAGCGCATCCATAGTTGTTGTTAGTGTAAGTGCTATTAATATGTTCGGTAGTGAAGACAGTGCTATGCCCTATAGTAGCAATGGTACCATGAAACACAACGTTGTTTAATAATTATGTTTTATATTTTAAGTTTTTAATATTATTTAATTAATCATATATAATAAAATTATAAAGTAAATTTTAAAACTTAAATATAAAATACGAATTCAATTATAAGAAAATAAGAAGAACTTGTGTGTTATATGCATACAAAGGCAACCATATATGCAAAAGCATCAACAATAATTTACTTACCCTCGCATACAAATACAGTTAACAGTGCGCAATAGCAAACATAGTAGAATATATGCAACTTTACTTCGTCGTAAGCTCCCTTCTTATGTATAAGCTAGAAGTTATTCGTGCATTTGCTCTTTTTAAAATATGTATATTTAAGTTTACTCTGTTAAAGATCTATGGCTATTGTGCAATAAGTTTCCAATAAAACAACTTTCATTACTTTTATTTTCCCGCGTGGGACTATATTTTTATTAATTTTTTTTCATCAAATATTGAGCTGACAACTACTTGGTGTCTGTTATTAAGTTACTTGCTACAGTTTCTTGCAACGAGTGAACTTGTCGATCATCGTGAGACAGTACCTATACCGTTTATGTTTAGGCACTGTGATAATGTCTACATGGACAAATCGTTGACTTGTGTGATGAAATTCTTTAGGGAGAAACTGATTGTGCCGACTGATTTTTGATTTCTGCCAAACATATTTCTGACGACTAAACATGTTTCTGACTTGTTTGTTTTGTTGTCGCTCTGTTTCCAAAGTGGGATAAGTTGTGAAATGTGTCGAATATCCTTCGTCTAATGGTTTGAAGAATTGAAGGACAAATCGTAGAAGTAGAAATGTCGCAATAAATTTTAACGCCGTTCGGATACATTAGCTCTTGCAATTTTAACGAAGACAGGCTGTTCATAATTTCCTTTAGTTCTGAGTCAGTCAGATGGCTCCCTACGAAAAATATTCTGTAGGGAGCCATGTCTTGCCATTCAGTTGATGCAAGTACGTGCCAACTGCTACATCTTATGCATCTGTGATTACTTACATGGGTGCACCAGGTGTTAAAAATGTGAGCTTAGTTGCATTGATGATACCATCATTGCGAAGTTGAAAAGCTGGCTTAAGTTGATCGGTTCAAACAATTTTTCGTTTGTCACTCTTTATTGAGTTTTTGAAGAGACTGTTTAGTGGCGCTTGCATTTATCACTTCAACTCTTTCCAGTGGAGATTTTTATTTTTTCGCTGAAATTTTGTATCGAAATAATATAAGTTTTTCTACGCCAAATTCGCATTTCGAACTATAGATTACCAATCGAGCAGTTTTTAGTTTTTCTTAAATACATTCAATATGTTCTCGATATTCGGTGTCATCTTATAAAAATATTAGAATACCATTTAAGTAACAGAATGCCATCTAAGTAACAGAAGTCTAAATTACGAAATATAGAATATCGTTGAAGAGTCTGTGGCTTTTTTTAGACCAAATTGTATCACGACAAATTCAAACAGATCTCTTGATGTGCTTACCGCTGTTTTAACAATATCATCTGGATGGAGAAAATATTACTGCCGTCAACTATGTCCTCAATGTGGGCAATTTTGTAACTATCAGGCTGGGTGTAAACGTTTAATTTTCGGTAGTCACCGCAAGCTCTCTATCCACCCGTTCTTTTCTTTACTAAATGTATAGCATTTGCCCAGGGGCTGCGATGAATTGATTGTCGAAACATATTCATAAGCTACTTTGTTTAGTATACCCTTTGACTGTAACGTAGTTTGCCATTTTGCCCTTAGATTGATTAGTAATCCGCAGTGCGTTAGAAAGTCTGCCCCAATTATGGCTGTTTTAACATCATCGATGATAAAATACCAGTTGAAGTCTGTTGCGTCTTTAAAATAATAAAAATCCCTTTTTGTCAATTGTTGTGAACACTATATATTTTATTTATTGTTTTTCGTTAAATTTGTTTATTTCCATTTGTTTTACACTGATACATTAAACTGCAACTGGTTTATTTTCTATATTTAAAATTACCATTAATAGCGTTATTGTTGTTGACAGATTAAACAACTAAATAATGGTTCTAAAACAATTTATGTTAAAATAATTATTTAACTTATATTTAGCTTGTAGTGTTGTTCGTTGCAATAAAGCTAGATCGTCTGGTTGCATTTTATGTTTCGTATTTAGATTAAATTAAATTTTAATATACGAGTAGCAGTTAAGAAGGTCATTATATACTTTGGAGAAATGTTGCCTAATTCCGTTATAAGTGGATAGGCAGTAGATAAGTACAGAAGTCTAAGTCTGGCGAGACTATCACAGTGACACAGAATATGTTCTGCTGTTTCCTCTTCTTCGCAACAAAGTCTGAATCTATAGTCTCTAGTAATACCTAGGTTCGATAGATGCTTTTTAACTCCACAGTGCCTAGTGAGAAACCCTGTGAATTCTGTTCAGCTTAAGCAGCTCCCTGGTTCTGACTTTTGATCGATACAGCATGTATTCTTTAATTGTCTGCAGGCAATTGTATTATCCCAATCAGTCTGAGCTGCTCTTTCCAGCCACTCATTAATTTTAAGTTTGAAAAAATTTCCTGACGGACCACAGAATTGTTGTGGCCCAATATAATATGAGGTCGCCCCTTTTCTGGCTAGTTCATCTGCATTTTCGTTTCTCTCAAATCCACTGTGAACTGGGATGCATATTAAGTGAACCCTGTTCCTTTCAGCAAGGTCTTTGAGAAGTAGATCGCATTCCCACACTAGCTTTGAGTTTGAGGTGGTGATCGTAGTGCTAGAAGTGCTGATTTATTGTCAGAGAAAATATTTATGTTTTTTCCCGTGACGGGTTTCCTTTTATATTCCCTTAATTGCATGTACTTCGGCTTGAAGTACAGGTCGGGGTTTTGGTTTAACCCCGTATACTCTGGCCCCACTCCTTCCATCGTTTTGGAGGCATCCATGTACCACAGATGATAGTCTTCAGCGAATAGAGGTATGTTCCGATCTCATTCATTTCTATCTGGTTTTAGCACTAGGAACTTTTGGCGGAAGCTACTGTCGGGGTAGTTCTCATCGCTCCACTTATCATTATGCAGGCTAATCTCTGCAGCTTACGTAGCTTGTCTATCAATCTTCTGGTAAGCTTTCTTGTACCAGATGGATGATCCTTAAGAAAAAATTGGCCTAGCAACAGATGTATACATCCAGAGGCTGAAATTAGGATTTAGGCCCCAGTGTTTACCAATGTGGTTTCTGCTGGTCCATAACTCCTCTTTGGCTCTTCGCATACCGTTGACTACATGAGAATTCCATGTCAATTTCTCATCCAGAATCATTCCCAGATACTTTACCTGGCTAACAGCTGATAACTCTTTTCCGTTCAGGAATGGGTTATTAAAAAGCACTCTTTTCCTTTTCTTTGTGAAGGCAACCAAATTTGTTTTTTTTTAAGATTTATATTTAATCCTACTTCTTTACACCATCTAGCTACGATGTTCTGGGCTTTTTGGAGTCGATATGAGATCGTGTCTTCATATTTACCCCTAACGAGTATGACTATGTCGTCAGCATAGCCTTGTGCCTGGAATTGTTTGGCACTGAGTCGATAAAAGAGCTCGTCCACTGCAATTGACCACAGGAGTTGGGATAATACACCCCCTTGTCGGCATCCTTTTGCAATATGTGGTTTTATTTCGGCATTGCCGAGACTGGATTTATCAAGCTTCTCCATAATTCTCTCTTTGCTCTTCTAATTTCTTTATTGTAGGCGGTGAGAACATTTTTATAATTGTCCCATTCGACTCTTAGCTTACGTAATTTTTTATTCCACCATGGTGCACTTCTGTTGCCGGTCTTATTTTGCCCGTATTCAAAGTATTTAGGTAATAAATTCAAATAGACACTCACCTTTTTTGTTGATATTGGTGCTGCCCCAAATCGTGTGGTGTGCAATAGCGTCACTTCCAACGATGAGTTGCTTCTTGTTTTTTACACTGTAATTCACTAGTTCTTTCAGTGATAAGAAGAATTCCTGGAGAATCCCACGTGTTGGGATTTTCCAGGTAGGCAAGATGAGCAAACAATGAGCTCTGTCTTACTTACTGGGGTATCATACCTTACCAAAATACAAGCACGAAGTCGACCATGGCTGGCATTGTCGTACAGAAACTTGCCCTTCAGTCGCTTTATCTGATTCTCATATACATATGGCTCCTGGATAAAGGATAGGTCAATTTTTTCAGATATGAGTCGCTGTGTCAACACCGCCGTAGCAGCTTTGGTGTGTTGAAGATTAACCTGCAGGCACTTTATCATTTTTAATCGTTTCGTCCCTTGCCATTCCGCATCCACTTGGGCATTTTGTCCTATGAATGAGTGCTTCCTGTCGAGGAGATTTGGTAGCTAGTTTCTTCGGCCCTTGCTTCTGGTTCTTTGATCTAGAAACCGGTATACTACCATGCTGCTTAGAGGTGCTGGGTCCGACCTCGGTTCGGGTACTGTCCCGTGTAACCTTTACAGTATCACTTGGCCTATCTGCCTGTGCTTTTGAGGTACTGGGTCTATCATCTAGATACGGCCTTTTGGATGAAGGCACCTGTTGTTTGACTTCACTAAATTTCTCTGTCGTTAGTGGCTTTTTTGTCGCCAGTTTCTTATGCCCAGTGGGTTCTCCCTTCACCCGTACGTGAATTTGAGTGGAGTTCAGGTCAAACAGCTTCCCTGCCTGCCGAGATCGTGTGGGTTTTCCCACCGTTCTTGTCCTTCTCAATTCTGAGAATCCTTCATGAAGACGTACAAATGCTACCATTTTGTTTCTCCAGGCGGGTCAGCAAAATGGTCGGTGGTAGCATAGCAGAGGAGGAAATAAATATAATATACTAGGGTGCCATTAAGGTATATGGGCAATTTTTTTTTCGTAAAATCGGTTGACGGCACCCCCCAGATCGGTCCATTTTACTAAAAAAATAATCTGTGTAAAATTTTAGTTCAATTGGATAAGTGGAAATGGTGCCCCAAGAGGCTCAAAGATTGGAAAATAACGATTTTTTCCATAAAATTCATCTTTGATTGCTTATATCTCCGACATATTTAATTTTACATAAACTGTCTTCCTAAAAGTTATAGATCTATTAAAAATAAACAATTCACTCATACAAAGTTTTTCTGTATTTCTAATAGTTATTGAATAAAAGCAAATACAAGCTGAAATCCCCCTATTAAATTTAGGAAAGTTTAATGAATGAATTGTCTACTAAATTTGCTAGAAAATAAGTCCAATACTTGTAGAGATATATACATAAGTGAGTTTCTGTATTATTCATTGGAATGCGAAGTCAATTTTAATTCAAAGTGATTACATTAAAAAGTGTACAAGTCTGAAAGCCCAAATGTTGAACTATTTCAACGATTTCAGAAGTTTTGGCCGAAAATAAACGTTGATACGTTTACAGTCGTCTTAGAAAATGAAAAAGTAAGAAAATCGTTAAATACGGATGATGTGTTACGAATTACAAGTTTCCTTTATAAGATTCGTAAGGATAACCAACCAAGAGATGATTATAGGGAACTTCTGGAACTTGCATTAATGTTTTTAGGAGAAAAGCCGAACTGTACCATAAAGTTTCGACCGCCTGGAGCTATACATCATGCAAGATGGATGGTGAAAGTCATGCATGTATTAAAAATATTTTTTTTTAGGAAAGAGTTCAAATTATCTACAGAAGAAGAAAATGCTTTTTGCGATATATGTATATTTATTACTAAAGTGTATGTTGAAGTATGGTTTAATGCTTTGTCATCAGTCAAAGCTCATTTTCAAGATTTTAATCTTCTTTCTATTTTCAGTCAATATCAAAAAACTATATTTGGTATTTAAGCTCAAAGCTTGTTCATTTTGCTTTTTTGGATTTAAATATATCACGTGAGAGTATCAATAGATCGTGCAAAAATAACTGAAGGTAATAAGGATACTTTGCTCCAGTAACTTTAACTAAACTAATAAAAATTATGTCGGACAAACCTAGAATTAGTACTTTTTTATTATTAGAAAGATTAAATTTTAGAAATATTGAATTTATTTTAAATTTTTTAGAAATATTAAATTTTTTGTAAAGCTGAAGCGGACAATAACATTCACAGTACTTTAAAAGCTAGCAATCAGGTGACTTATTTTTTGTTTTGTTCAATAACTATTAGAAATACAGAAAAACTTAGTATGAGTGAATTGTTTATTTTAAATAGATCTATAACTCTTAGGAAGATAGTTTTTATGTAAAATTAAATATGTCGGAGATATAAGCAATCAAAGATGAATTTTATGGAAAAAATCGTTATTTTTCAATCTTTGAGGCTCTTGGGGCACCATTTCCACTTATCCAATTGAACTAAAATTTCACACAGATTATTTTTTTAGTAAAATGAACCGGAGCTTCGATTTTATCATCTCTATTTAATAACCTCCAGATATTTCTCATGGGCAATAGCTACTTTGCAGGCATTGGCAACGTCCCTGTAAGATGGAGTCGACTACGGCTGGTTTTCGATACCTCAGATTTAAGGGTTTAGTCGGGTACTGTATAGACTAGATAGCTACAATTACACATTTATATTAAGACAGAATAATTACTAGTAATACGTAAAGTTTTCTCTTTCCAGCCCGACAATTCACCCTTGACAGAGACATGGCCGTATCAAGAACTTTCCATCAGCCTGAGAGACTGTCCCACTTACCCTGACGAGTCTAGGTAATAAGCTGGAACTAAGTAGACGGTCTTTACCGCCACCTATTTCCTGAGACACTAGAGTATTATTAAGCCCTTCAAGCCTTGCCAGCTTGCAAAAACAAAGAATCTAACTACTGACTAACTACTACAAAATACTAACAAATTCTTATTTACTACCGACTAACAACACATACATAGACTACAAGTCAACACGTTCTACTTTAATCTACTGGTAGATCTTGATTGCAGTTTTTGCTCTAATCTCAAGCAATATTCCAGTTAGTAACATCAGTGATATCACTGACTGGGGCTTAGATACAACGACAAGGTGCCTACCACGTAGAGGAAGTTTTGTATTTTTACTGGCAGTGGAAATAGTGAAATAGCTGACAGAATCAATTAAAAAGTTAATGTTGTTTTTTCGGTCGTAAATATGCAATCGTAGTTCTTGATTTTTTATACTGTCGCCAACCATGTTTGATGATGACAGCTTCGCTAGTTTTCCTGTTGATTGCTGCTTTTACATTTGCCAAATTTGCACGGTTGGCTACACATAGTTGCTGCTGTCCCAAATTTTATATGGTAGTAACAAACCTTCTTACGTTTGAAAGAACTGTTGCGGCTGTTGTCTCTACCTTGTATTACGCTCTCATCATGGTTGGAATTCAAATTTCGTTGGCTTGTTGCCAACCTCCACCTATAATTCCACCTCAAAACAGCGCTCTCTCTCAACGCGCAAGTGTTGTCTCAACTATTAACAGCTGTTCTCCTCTTAAAATTCTACAGTTCAACTGCAATGGCCTTAGAGGGAAGATTTCTGGAAATTGCAGTTTTCATGACTTCAAATAACGTCGCAGTTGCTGCACTGCAAGAGACAAAGCTTCTACCCAACTCCACTCTTTCGCCCTCATCAGCTTTTACCCTGAGCCGGAGGTAGAGTTGCGTTTCTGTTGAGAGATTAATTATCACACAGTGAGCTAACGTTATCCTCGTCGAATGACGAATATTTAGAGGTAATAGCGTTGAAAATGTTAATTGGTAGGTGTTCTAAATTCATTGAAGTCATTTACATCTACCTACCATCCAACTCTAGCTGCCCACCGCAGCACTCTCCTAATATTTCTCATCTTCTCGAAAGGGACTCACGTTTTGTGTTGGGTGATTTGAATGCTTACCATTCTCTGTGGTTTTCTAACCTACCAGCCGATCAGAGGGGTTTACAATTGGCATTCCAAATTGATGATTCTTCCTTTAGTGTACTGAATGAAGATTCATCAACTAGCGTAATGCCAACTTGCTCTAGCTCTCCTGATGTCAGCCTTGCTAGCCCTAGGCTGCTTGCTGCCTCGAATTGGAGTGTGGAAATAGTTTTAAGCTCACACCACACTCCCATTATTATCTCACTTCCATCGTTCGAGGTTTATTGCGAAGCTGACATGAAAACCTTCAGAAATTTTAAAAAAGCGAACTGGGTCCTATTCAAAGACGTCTCCGAACGCGAATTCGGTAATATTTCTCTGTCCTCTGATTTAAAAAAGGCAGAGATACAATTTCGCAGCAGTATCATCAAATCCGCTGCCACAGATGTTCCTGTAAATAGGATTAAAATAATAAGGCCAAATTTTGCTAGTGACGCTGTGCCACTTGCCGAAGAATGCAATAATCTTCGTAGACTTGACCAAGAGGTATCCATGACTCTGCCCATTAATATCGGTGAATTCAGGATCCCTACTACCACCAAACCTAAAATCCTAAGTGTCGTTCTCGACAGTATGTTGACCTTTTCCGTAAATGCTTCATCCTTGTGCAGCCGATTAAAAACTCGCAATAATGTGCTAAAAGCTCTCGCCGGGTGCTCTTGGGGTAAGGATAGAGAAACCCTGCTGAGCACATACAAAGTAATAGGTCGACCTACTGCGGCATATGTAGCTCCAGTATGAACCCCGCAACTCTGCGAGACGCAATGGAATAACATCCAAATTTGTCAAAACACAGCTTTGCGAATTGCAACCGGCTGCCATCGTATGACGTATGTTGTTCATCTTCATGCGGAAGCAAAGATGCTTCTTGTAAAAGAACACAATCAACTGCTGTCAAAGCAATTTTTACTCGCGTGCCACACAGACGGAGATCCCAAAGGCATCATGGCTAGTAAAGCCCTCCCTTCACGTTACATCTGTCGATCACTTACCAACTTCAATAGTCATATCGACCAATATTGCAATGGAGCTTACATCAGTGAGATCGAACGTGGACTTATAGCACTCCACACCGATGCAGTATCTTCTTCGAGGCCTAGATTGACTCCCAACAAGGTCCTCAAAAGGCCTCCGCCTATCATTTCCCAGGATCAACGTAGTCTTCTTCGTGCGGCAAAAACTGTCCTATCTCAATTGAGATCAGGATATAGCCATGTGCTTAGCAGTTACTTGTCACGTATTAACGCGTCCATTTAAGCCCAATTGACCTTTGGACTCGTCCTCTTGAGGTAGCTAGGTTTCTTCGGCTGGATCCTGGTGAGTTTCAAATTATACCACCCCTTCCTTGATCTCAGTACCACAACCCCACCTATCCACTCCTTTACCCATGCATTCGTCTCGTAATCCTTACATGTTATCTGCTTTCAGGTCCCGGCGGGTTACATCAACAACAACAACGCTAATTAAAAAGTAGGAGCTTCTTTTTCACAACAAATTACTCAGAGACAGTTGGCTGCTCAGCTAACTTCCACGATACCAACCACGATATGCCAATTAATAGATCACCGCCTTCACATATCGGAGGCACAAACCACTCACCCATATGCTACCCAACAGCAGATGGTAGTTCTGAGAAGCCAACTACGAACCAAACAACAATGCTAAACAACCAAACCCAAAGGTAACGCTCATACTCGGTAAGTGAAAATCTTGCAAACAATCAAGCTACCAACCGCAAAGTCCAGCAACATCTTCGAAAAATAACACAGCATCAGCGCAACATGTTAACACATTGCCAAATATATTGCAAAAGAATAGTAACATAGCAAAAAATCCTGATTCACCCAAAGTCCGTGGCATGGATAAATATATTCAAATCATAAAAAGAAAACGTAGCCCGAAACAAGAAAATGCTAACAATTCAATCTCGACAAAAACTCGAAAAATAGAAAATATTTCGACAGCGAATCGTTTTGCCGTTCTAGCCCAAGACGATAAAAATACCAGACCCGCCCCTACCCAGAAACCGCCACCCATATTTCTGCGTGAAAAAAATTCAAACGCTCTTATATACTCCCTAACACAAAGTATTGGCAAAGATTCATTCCATGTTGTGCCTCTTCGTAAAGGAAATGTCGATGAAACAAAAATCTCGATCAACGAAGAAAAACATTACAGAACAGTTGTAAACAACTTCGAAAAAAATGGAAAAAATTTTTACACCTATCAATTAAAAAGTGCCAAAGGATTAACAGTGGTTATAAGAGGAATAGAACCAGATTTGAATACAGCAGAAATTAAAGAAGCACTTGAAGAAAAAGGATTTAAATCAAAATCTATATACAACATTTAAAACCGCGATAAAGTTTCGACATCACTTTATAAAATAGAGCTTGAACCTGAAGGAAAGAAACTCAAATCGAACGAGGCTCATCCAATTTATTCCCTACAATTCCTACTACACAGAAAAATATCAGTAGAAGAACCGCACAAGCGTAAAAACCCGGTGCAGTGTACTAATTGTCAGGAATATGGACATTCGAAATCCTATTGCACACTCTGTAGTGTTTGTGTTGCATGTGGCGACTTTCATTGCACTAAGGATTGCACATCAAATAAGAAGGACCCAACAACAAAAAAATGCGGAAATTGTGAAGGCAACCACACCGCTAATTATAAAGGATGTGTAGTATACACTACCGAAAAACAAAGAATGTTTCCAGCATTGCGTCCCCGCTCTCAGTCAGTAATCCCACCACACCCTACTCAAATGCGATCTCAGCCAAATGCTCCATCTGACTCCAACAATACGTGTACACAAATATCATATGCAAACGCTGTTAGAGGATTCACTGGCCCACGCAACGTCCAAAATGAAAACTCTACTAAACCATCTTCAAATATTGAAAACATGATCCAACTGTTTATGGAAAATATCACACAATTTATGAACACCATGCAAAATATGATGCAGGGAATGATTCAAAATCAAAATATCTTACTTTCAATCCTATCCAAACCATGAATGCAATCAAAATTTGCTTCTGGAATGCTAACGGCTTAAGCCAACATAAAAACGAACTTGTATTGTTTTTACAATCACATCAAATTGACGTCATGCTGATCTCAGAAACCCATTTTAACGAGAAAAGCTACTTTAAGATACCTGGTTACATACTCTACGATTCGAAACACCCCAGTGGACGAGCAAGAGGCGGATCTGCTGTCCTCATAAAAAACCACATTAAACACTTCCCAACTCAAACCCTTGAAGCAGAATATATGCAGACGACAAGCATATGTCTAGAAGAATACATAAAAGGTCTGACTATAACCTCAATCTATTGTCCACCAAGGTATAAAATAACGGAACTTCAATTCGAAGAATATTTTACAAAGCTTGGACCCAAGTTCATAGCGGCCGGCGACTTCAATGCCAAACACACATTCTGGGGCTCAAGACTTATATCACCAAAAGGAAAATCCCTGATGAACGTGATATCAAAACTCGACCTTAACATATCCTCCACTGGCACACCAACATACTGGCCTTCAGATCGGAAAAAAACTCCAGACGTCATTGATTTTGCGGTAACAAAGAATTTAAAAAGAGATCAAATTGCTACCGAGGCACCCTTAGAACTCTCCTCTGATCACACGCCGACTTTTATTCTGATTAGAAACACAACAATAGTCAATCCAAAATCTGAAGAAAAGCTCACAAACCAGCACACAAATTGGCTAAAATTTAAAAAATATGTTAGCTCACATATTAACACCGACATTTCCCTAAAATCAAATATTGAAATTGACAAGGCAGTCCAGGACTTCACAGCTTTACTTCAACAAGCCGCTCGAATATCAACCCCACTCCCAATACCCCACAAACCAATAAACTACCATACATCGAACGAAATTGCAACCCTTATACAGGAGAAACGACAAGTACGACGCCAATGGCAACAACAACGATCCCCCCGTATTAAAAAACAACTCAAGAATCTGACGAAAGCACTTCAGAGATTACTCAAAGAAAAAAATCGCATAGAATACGAAAATTTTATTTCACAGTTGTCTCCAACGCAAACAACAAACTACTCCCTTTGGAAAGCCACTAAACTCAAGAAAAAGCCCGTTATACACAGAGCACCCCTCCGACTTACAGATGGAAACTGGGCTAAAAGCGATGAGGAAAAGGGTGCTGCTTTTGCAAATCACCTTAAATATGTATTTACCCCAATCTCTACTTTAACAAAACTTGACTCTCTGCCTTACTCCACACGAAACGACAATATGACAATTTGCTTTAGTAAAAAACCACTAAAAAGCGAAATCAAAAATTTAAATACCAAAAAAGCTCCAGGCTACGACCTAATTACAGCGAAAATGCTGAAAGAGATCCCACAAATCGCCAAAGACCAACTACTTTTTATTTATAACGCTATTTTAAGGACTGGATATTTTCCAAACGACTGGAAGCTATCCAAAATCATGATGATACCCAAGCCCGGAAAGGACCCCGCTCAAGTCACCTCATATAGACCCATAAGTCTGCTTCCAATTCTTTCAAAATTATTTGAAAAACTTTTTATAAAACAACTAATGCCATATATAAATAAGAAAAGAATAATACCTAACCACCAATTTGGATTTAGAGAAAAACACAACACAATAGAACAAGTACACCGCATAGTACGAGTAATTAAGGAAACGTTTGAGAAGAGGCAGTATTGTTCAGGCGTCTTTCTAGACATAACCCAAGCCTTTGACATAGTTTGGCATGAAGGATTGTTCTGGAAACTTGAGAAACATTTACCATACAATATATCCTCAGTTATCAAAAACTACCTCTCAAATAGAAGATTTGTTATAAAACAAAATTCTTTTGTCTCCAATGCCTTCCCCATTATGGCCGGTGTACCCCAAGGTAGTGTTCTGGGCCCCTTGCTGTACCTGATTTTCACAGCAGACATGCCAACCAGTGACTGTACAACAACATCAACATTTGCGGATGACACTGCCATTCTCAGCCATAGTGACGACCCATTCACAGCCACAAAATCAGTTCAAGACCACCTCAACAAACTGCAAAAATGGCTCGATCTCTGGAGAATAAAAGTTAACGAATCGAAAAGTGTACACATAACCTTCACTCTACGACGAGATACCTGCCCTGCCCTTCGTATTAATGGAAAAGTAATACCACAATGCAATGACACCAAATACTTAGGAATGCACCTCGACCGAAGGCTTACGTGGAAAAAGCATATAGAAACCAAAGTAACCCAAATTAGACTCAAACAACAAGAACTAAACTGGCTGATAAATAAAAATTCTAAACTTAATCTCACCTATAAAGTGCAACTTTACAACACAATGATGAAACCCATATGGACCTACGGAATTGAACTCTGGAGCTCTGCTTCTCCATCAAACATTGAAAAACTTCAAAGAACTCAATCAAAAATCCTCCGGCAAATAGTCGGTGCCCCCTGGTATATAAAAAACGCAAATATTCATAGAGATCTTCAAATTGACACACTCACAGATGTAATTACCAGCAACACACAAAAGTACAAAATCAAACTCAGGAATCATCAAAATCCACTTGCAAGCAACCTTACCCAAAGCGCTGGTACACAGCGACTCAAAAAAAACTATATAAACCCGGCTATTCAAGAATAACGCCCGACATGGTAACGAAATTGGACGAAGCTTTGGCTAAGGACAATTAATTATCTATTTTTCTTTTTTCAAATATTTTAATACAGCAATTAGCAGCGAAAATTTATTGTTAGTTCTAAATTGATTTTTAGAAGATTCAATAAAAATCAAAATAAAATTCAAAAAAAAATAGAACAGATCTCATATTATTTGGTATGTGTTGCAACCACAATGTTGTTAATGCCTCCATGGTCAGCCAAAAATTCAATTAATTAAAATAATATAAAAAATAAAATTTTTGTTTTTGTAGTTCAATACTGTTCGAAAAACCTCTTTATGAAATATAATAAGTTTCTATTAAAATATAATAGTCACTTTAGTCTGGAAAATTTGACGTTAAAAATTTCAACTAAAGAAGTTGTAAAATTGAATTTTTTTTATACGTTAAACTAATGACAAAGATTGCCTGCGAATAAAGTCACAATTTATAACTCAATCAAAAAGTGATATGTAATTGTGAAAGAAATTGTGGTTAAGAGTTTTGGCAAATAACAAAGTGTATGTTAAACTAATTATAAAGATTGCGTGCAATTAAAGTAGTAATTCAGAAATAAAACCAAAGTGTCTTGTAATTGCATGAAAAGATTGTCATAAAGAAAAAAAAATTGTTTTTTTTTTGGTCAAATATCAAAGTGACCAGTGAACTAAGCAAAAATTTAAAATAAAGGAAAAGAAAAAAAGTTCTGTTTTGGATTGAAGACAAGCGAAATTTGGCATCAAATTGTGGGACGGCTAAGAGGAAAATTGAAAGCAATATCCGCAACGGAGGAGACATTGAGAGGACATTGCAGTATAGCCAACGTCGGCAGTTTCAAAATTGAAGAAAATCCCGGTAACGATAACGCACAACATTGAGTGAAAGACTCCGGACCAGCTATTTCAAAACCCGTTATATTTAATACGTAATTTTCTTGGTTAACGGATATGAAATACCGTTAACGTGCACGGTTACGATAAAAGAGTGAAGCTCACATGAACTATGTTAAGCATAGTGTTATAAAAAAAAAAGAAAAGTTGCTGGCGGTCAGATTATAAAATCTGAGGGCGCAGATTTAATAACAGGCAGACACAAAGCCTCTTTCTTTGATTTGTCGTATTTATCCGTTGCAGGAGGATTTTTTGCAATGTCTTCTACTTGCTGCAACGTTTCTGAATCTAGTGCAGTGATCACTGCGTAAAATTTTGACAAATCTGATATCACTTGACTCATGTGTAGTGAACCTTCAATTTGCTCAAATCATAAAATTGGATCCTTGACTAGAAAGTTTGACAACTTCATTGGCCGTCGTCATCGCTTGCACCGCCGATGCTTTAGCTTTCATTGTCTGAAATTTGTTTGTGATTGAGGGAATCTTTTTGCATTTTGCGCTTTTATCCAGAAAGTTGCGTTTTTGCTTCTGTCGGGGTCACCAATTTATGGCTATTGTGCCATAATTTTATAATAAAACAACTTTTATTTCTTTTATTTTTTCACGTTGAACTATATTTTTATTAATTTTTTTTCGCTAAAAAACGAGCTGACAACTCCTTGGCGCCTGTTATTAAGTTAGTTGCTTATTAGAAAAGATAATTTAGTTTTATAACAAACTGTTCTCTTATATTCTTTCAGGCAGAGCATATGCATACATAATTGTTTGTCAACAATCTTGTATTGTTTAAATGAAAACATAATTTGTCACTTTTTGTGCTTACTGTGGACATCTATCTGAATAGGTTATATTATAAATCTATATGGTTGCGATATATAAATATTTTCCATTTCATTATGTTCTCTGTCTTATAAATCAAATATACGTTAAAAATATCATGACGGTTTCAGTTATGTATGTTGTAATGGCGATTTTTGTCACCGCTCTAGCATAAGTAATGGCTTGTTGTTTTAACTTTTACATAAAAAATCATTTAAAATCGAAGTAAACTTTGTTCCCAATGTATGATCTTAATTGTTAAAAATTATAGAATTCATTGTTGATTTAATACTTAAACTTCTACTTTGAATCATTTTGCCATGTAGTGGTTAAGTGTAGTGGTTAAAATATTAAAATAATTTTAATTTAAATTATAAAACTAGGGGTTTGAATATTCAAGAAGTGGAAATCCTACTAGGAACGTTTTGGAACGATGCTTGGCAGCACTGGATAATGCTAAATTTGGTTTAACATTTGCTTCTGGTCTTGGTGCAACAACAACTGTGTTAACTATGCTATCAACTGGAGATCATGTGATTGTAGGTGATGATGTTTATGGAGGTACAAATCGTTTAATAAGGTATATTAGTTGAACTCTTTGCTTTTTATATATACTCTAACAACTCTTTATTTGATTTTTAAGACAAGTTATATCTCGCATGGGTATAGATTTCACTTTCGTTGATCCTACTGATTTGGTGACTTTTAAAAGTGCGATTAAAGTAAACACGAAGGCAAGTTTAAATACAAACAATTTTTAAATATAACAAATATTACTAATATTATTTATAATATGCTATATATAAAGCAGAAAAAATAAAAATCAGCTATCTATGTTATTTAAGTTTTATTGAGTAAATTAAGGTTTTTATAAATATATCTTGCCGAAACATGTTAAGTCTAAAAACTCCTTGCTAAAAAGTTTAAATTTTTGGTTTTAAAAGACTAAACATTACATTTCAAGTTTCATTTTGTTTACATTGCTGCAATCAACTGCTGTAAATTGCTAAAGATTTAAAGAATAACATTAATTTCAGTATATATAATTTAATTCCTTTTTGCTAAATACAATTCTTGATTAAAATTACTCTACACTTTTACATGCATACGATATTATATTATATATTATTTTATATATATAAATATATAGCAGTTATTTAAGTGAAGTATGATATAGACGATGCTACATGTTTGCAAACAAGGTTTGCGAGCTACCAAATTGCACCATCTTTATTCAAGTTTGCAAACCAAATTTCGGTCTGCAACAAATTTTCGGTGAAATTAAAACTTTTCAATTATTTGTTAAGTGGGCAAATATGTTTGCTTGTGTATATCGAAGTTTGCAAACTTCTCGTAATTTGAAAACTTCGGAGAACGTCGGAACTGCGAAAAACGCGGGAAAAAATTATATAATAATAAAAAAAGTGAAATGTCAAAATCTACAGATTTATTATTTGACAATTTTGGTGGGTGTCGGATGTGTAAAAAACGCGGGAAAAATTATTAAATAATAAAAAAAGTGAAATTGGAAAAAAGTGCTAAAAACAATTATTTTGTGTGTGAATAATATATTAATATGGCTTTTCCGCATAATAATATTTATAAAGAATTAATTGAAGAATACAAAAACGAACGGTGTTTGTGGGAAGTTAAATGTGACGCGTATAAAAATAAATATTTGAAATCGCAAGTTTGGAATAAGTTATTGCTAAAATAAAAAGATTTTCTATATGCCACTTTAGAACATGTAAAAAAAAAAAATTAATGGTATGCGGATCAGGAATTGTAAAAACACTGAATATTTGTAACTATAATAAATTTTGTTAGTAAATAAGTATATATTTAAAGATATTGTAAAATGAAGAAAATATATAATAAATAATAATAAGTATAAAAAAAATTATCAAGTGTCCAAACTTATTGTATTACGAGAAGATTCAGGGTTACAAAGAAATATTCTTGTAACGACTCTGGGATGCGGCGAGCGAAACCTCGGCGGTAAGCTTCATTACAAGTTTCGATTATTGTTTTGCACTATGTACTTGCTCCGCTGTTGATATGAACGCTGCAGAAAATATATGAAAATGAAGTATGCAATCTCGTTTCAAAGTGTATAGCATAGTGGATACTTGGTTTGCATAATTGGTTTGCAAACATGTAGCATCGTCTATATCATGCTTAACAGCAACAGCCAAAATGAAATTTACGTTACCAAATACCGAAAATTCTTTCTATACTTTTTTAGATTTTTTATGACCTATATTAAAATGTCGTTTAGAATTATTAGTAGGGTTAAATATGATTTTAAAGGATAGCCACTGTTTACAATCAAAAACTTCTCACTGAAAACTCCGTTAATTTACGTTAATTTACGTTAATTTACGGTATTATGAAATTTCTTTCTATTGCGAAGCATTTTGTCCACCTACGATTAGAACACTCTTATATTTAGAACGTCATGCGTTGTTTGTTTCGAGATTCTGGATCTATTATCAAACTATGCACCATTCTATGTAGCGAAATGGTTTCTTCATCTAAAAATGCTCCGCATAAAAGTACAATTCGTGCATTAGTTACGTCTTTCTAATTTAAATCTTATTTTTAGCAATTTTATTAGTTTATTTTTTATAACAAAACACAACTGATTACGATTTTAAATCCCCAACATTTCCATTTAAGTTAAACGGAGTTTAAATACGGTACGCTAAAAGCTCCGTGGGCCGAACAAATCTTTATAACATACTTTGGCCTGCTACGTGAACATGCGTTACCGTAAATCAATATGTACTCACGTGTCCATCTTTCTTTCGTAGATGTGACATCTGAATAGGACTAGTTTAAACATACGTAAGCAGTCAAATGTAATCTGTAAAACGTAATTTTGAGTTAAGCCCAAGTTTAACCTGGCGACTGTGTCAAATTTAATCTAACCGTAAACTACAATACTGGGCATAATGGTAGGTAGGTAGGTTGGAATGGCGGCTTTGTTTCCAAAAAGCCCACTTAAACTCAAATAATAACCCATTGTGGTACCACAGAAATAGCATTGGTACGTACATAGATATAAATCAGTATACAGTCAACACCGAAATACTCCATTAGATAAAGGAAAACCATCCTGATAGTTCTATAAGCTTGGCCAGATCCCTAACTTTACAGGATGACAGCTCAGTCAGGTCGGTGAGAAAAGGGAATCCGAAGAATTTTGATTTTCTTCTAGCTAAAGAACGGCATTGACACATGAGATGGATCACGGTCTCCTCCTCATCTTCAGATCAACAACCTCGACAAAAGTCATTGTACACCTTGTCCGCACAAATACTTAGTTAAAGTAGCTGATTAGCTCGTATCTTGTCTAAATTAGACTTAGCCAACCTAGATATCTGATAATGAGACTGGGCATAATAAAAAACATAAATTCACGATTTTTTACATGTTCTATCATGTTTTTAAATTAAATTTGCATGACATAATACGTGGAGTTTTTACAAGTAGTTTATGAATAATGTATTAATTTAATCTAACACTTTAAAATTTTGATGATAAGCTTCTTAATTCATCGATTTCAAAAAAGTCTGAATAGTGGTCTACGGTATAATAAAACTTTTTTTCTGATTGTTTATGTTCATTTAGAATACATCCATTGATACTATTTCAAATACTGATGTTGGAGTACTTGTTATCATCAAATATCATTTCTCATTGGTTTTGGTATATACACTCGATCTCCCTTGAATACAAATCCGTTGTTTACTATTAATTCGGCTCTCAAATTCCAGTACTGCTTGATTTCGTTAGGTAGCTGTTGTTTATGCTCTGGCCAATCATTTTTAATTATATTGATTAATGTTTTTGTAATAACATCTTCACCTGTTACTCGCTTAATTTTCTGAAATGTTATTGTAGATATGCGTTTATCTTCTTTTTCACCAATGTCTTCTTCTGGAGTTCTTGATAATGTTTCAGCTAGATAAATTTCGGTTCCTTTTTTACATACCTTTGTTAGGCCAAGATCATCAATTGTAAGCGCTTTAGTGTTTTAAATAGCAGTTTCCTGAAAATATTGATTAAGGTTAAATAATGCATTTGTTTGCATTACGATTGACTTGTCCATGCTGTAATAGTTTAGAATTGGTGCTGTTGTTATCACTTCTTTTAAGGTATTAAATGCTCGTTCTTGATGTGTGTTACGTTACGCAAAGGATCTGTTATTGTCGCTAAATTTGGTATAAATTTATTTACATATGTTACAAGACCTAAAAATCTTTTCGTTTCAGCCTTATCTCTTGGTTAAGGCATATTTAGAATTGTACTAATTTATTTGGACCTGGCTTAACACTTTTGTTAAGATGTGATCGATCATAACATTTTATATTTTGTTGACATACCTTGATTTTGTACCTGTTCATTTTTAGGTTTTGTTGTCTTAAACATTTCAAAAGTGCTTCTAAGTTTTTATTGTGATCTTTAATTGCACTTTGTTCATTTTCACCTTTGCCGAAAAATAGGATATCGTCTGCTATGCATACAGCTCCTTTTAAATCTGACATAATCTGGTTTTGCTTTATTTGAAAAGTTTTCATTCAATGGCAAACGATTAAATCTATATATTTTAAATACAGTTCAAAATGTTGTGAGTTTGCTGTTTTTCTCATCTAATTCGAGTTGCCAAAACTTTATTTCGCTTCCAGTATTGTAAAGACTTTTGCTTCTGCAAGTTTAGCTAAAATTTTTTCTATCGTTGGTAGTTGATATTTAACGTGTTTTAGTGCTTGATTTAGGTGCTTTCGATCAGTACATAATCTTAGTTTATTATTATTTTTCCTGACGATTATTAAATTGCTTGCCCAATCTCCGTATTCGATGTCTTTGGTTATAACGTGTTGTTTCTCCATGTCGTCTAGAGCAGTTTTCAGTTGCTCACGTAATGATACGGGGATACGCATTAGTGATTCCCTTTTTGGTATTATGTTTTCGTCTTAAGTGAAACTTTTCCTTCGATTTTGCTCAGCCCCTCGAATATCTCTTTGTATTTGTTTACATTCGCAAATGTGCTCTCACTATTAGTATCTTCTTTCACATTCTTATATTTTTATTAGTTCCATTATTAGTTCCATGTTCGAGCTTATAGTAGTGGACAATGTTATATTTTTTATATTTTTTGTTTTATGCGCTCCATCCAGAGTTTGTAGTGTTGTGTTTGTATTTCTAATAATGGGATTTGATAGTATTACTAATAAGTCTTTTTTGCCGATATAATTTTAATTTCAATTTGCATTTTAATTTGCAACTACTGCTGCCTTGTAGACAATTAGGTTTGAAAAAATAGCTAATGATAATCCATACTACTTTGTAATCAAAACATATTCGTTAAATTGTTATTCATCTTCCTTTTTCTTTTTTTATTCTGTGTCTTTTAATGTTATGTTCCACAAAAAAGGGGATATAAACTTACCCGAAAATTATAGAGGCATTACTTTATGCAATATTATCTTAAAAATTTTTACCCATATTCTGCATGATCGCCTCTTGCCAAAAAACACAACAAAATTCCTGAGTCGCAAATGGGTTTAGAAATAAAAGATCATGTACTGATAATAGTTTTACTCTTCAAAAAGTAATTCAATTATATCTTCGTCTAAAAAGCAACTTTGCTTACGAACTTTTTATTGATTTCAAATGTGGATTTGATTTTATTGACCACTTGCTGCTCTGGCAAAAACTTCATTCGCAAGGTATAAATTCGCGCTTAATTAAAATTCTCCAGTCTATTTACAACAAGGCATCCTTCGTGTTCAAACTGTTATGTCTCCGTTTCATATTGTTTATTGCTGATCTTGAGAAAGAATTAAGGAATGCAAATCTTGAAGGGATCAATGGTAACGGTTTACATGATATTTTGATCCCCTATTATTTTGCGAAAAAATTTATTGACACTTGAAAGCTACTGCGAAAAAAACTCGTGTTGTAAACACGAAAAAACCCCAAATTGTTCACTTTAGAAGATAGGGAAGACCAATAGCAAAAATTTCTTTTACAAATGTCACCAAATTTCTGTCGTAAAGTCCTTCACATACTTAAGAGTAAATTTCTCAAGCTCCACATTAGGCAAATGTGCAACAGAAACTGCCATAAGAAAAGAAAATGGCGCTCGGTACGGCAGTACAATTTTTCTACTGCGCTGTATCCGTAACACTTTTATATGCATAAGAAGTGTGGGGTCTACGATACTGTGATTTACTAGAAATCGCTTGTTAGCACTCCCCCAAGCTACAAATAATGCAGCACTTAGACTTGAACTAGGCCTTGTAAAAATTTCACATAGAGTTTTCAAACGAGCAATCGATTTCATTATACAAATTCTTCAAATGGACCAATCAAGATACCCCAAACAATGTCTCCTTCGTCTTAGTTACCTATACGTAAATAATTCTTAAATGTTAATTATTTGTAAATTATTCTTCTAGAAGAGAATTTAATTGGGTTACACAGTTGTAAATATGACATACTTGTGGGAAACATCGACTGCAGTAACTTGGATTGCTAACCGAACTACAGCCCTTGAACGCTATTAAAATATCTAAAATTCAAGGATATCAAGAATAAAGCCACCAACTCACAATCCATGAATTGCAATATATTAAGAGCCTTGGATGACAAACCTGCCTGTTACCTCTTTGATCGTAAGCAATTTTTTATGGCAAAGGTTATCGTCCAATTGCGGCAAATTCACAGACTCGAAATGTTTGAGTGCCCCATTTACTCCTCATTACGAAATCACCATCTTAGTTTTAAAACTTACAGTCTTCAGAGACAATAAATCTCTAATTTTCAACTGCTCTGATCCGCAATCAACTAAGGCAATATTCTCATATATATTAAATAGTCTTAAAATCAGATCATTTATTATAAACGAATAAGATTTGCATTTTCCTAAAAATTTTTTGTAGATATATATATATATAATTATTTTCCTACTATTTATAAACTTTTTTGTTTTTATCACCCACCTTTTTTATCGTTCATGAGGTTTGATGTAACTATAAGTATAAATCAAACCTCCTTCTGTTACAACTATAAGTTTAGAAGCAGAAGTAGATTAGGTTAGGTTCGGAAGGCGTGTGCTGCCAATTGTCAGGACTTCCACTCGGAGGCATATATTGCCCATTGTGATGCACTCAAAAAATTTTTGCCGAGAGAGGCGAGTTCCTAACCTTTATAATCCTTGTTAAACCATTTGGTTTTCCAGATGAAATTGAGGAGATCTGATAAGTTTATTTTCGTTATCTCATCCAAGCCAGTGAAATAGCGATCTGCGAGACATTGAAGTCGCCTTGTCTGAAGTCCTGGACAGAGCCAGAGGAAGTGGTTGATAGATTCTACCTCATCTTCATCTTAGCAACTCCTGCTCCAACGGTGTTGGAACTCGCCACCGTTGGAGCATAGGTGCAATGGCACAGTGCCCCGTTAGTACTCCAGTAAGCACACGAACTGCAGGTTTGCTGAAGCCTAAAAGGCTTTTCGTTTTATTTTTATCCAACCTCGGCCATAAGGTTCTAGCGAACTCACAGTCTTCGCGGTTAGTCCATAAGTTGTTTGTCATCATGTTTGTGATTTCCTCTATTATCTTAAACAGCTCACACATTAGTGTGTTTATTGTGGGGTCGGCCTCTCTTATATGCATTGCAGAATCTCTTCTGGCCATCTCATCTGCTAGTTCATTCCCTTCGATATTGCTATGCCCAGGAATCCAGCAAAGAGATGTTTGTGATGTTTGATGCTCATCAGTGAGGCGCAACATTTTAATACAATTTTGGATTTAACTGTTTTAGATTCAATTGCTTTCAAAGCGGCCTGACTATCTACAAAAATCGTGATATTCGATGGACGAATTGTACTTTGTTGTGTAAGCAAGCCAATCTCTGTGTTTTTCCGATGCGGGCTAAATTGCTTAGGTAACTCATAGGTAATGATAGGCCTGATGATCGTCCTGTACATTCCGTATACTACGTACGGTGACAATCCCCATCGCTTTTCAAAGGTCTTTTTGCAGACATAGTATGCAGCTAGTCCTTTCCTAATTCTCTCCTCAATATTCTTTCTCCAATTTAGTTTGGAATCAAGGACGACGCCAAGATACTTGGCTTCCAAGGAAAGAGTCAGTGTAACTCCATCCAATCTGGGTAATGTAAAAGTAGGTATTATAGTTTTCCGTGTGAACAGGACAAGTTCTGTCTTAGTAGCATTCACCCCTAAGCCATTGCTTTTTGCCCACCTGGAGATTTCACCAAGTGCCGATTCCATGAGCTCACTAATCGTTGACAAGTATTTGCCTGAGATTAGGATGGCAACGTCATTGGCGTAGGCAACAAGCTTTGTTTTCTTAGCCCTAAAGATTTGCAAGATTTCGTCGACCACTAGGAGCCAGAGAAGGGGTGAAAATGCTCCTCCCTGTGGGGTGCCCCTTGTAGTCCTCCTGGTCACGGAGCCCGCTCCTATATTAACGTTGATGACTCTGCTTTCAAGCATTTTGCCAATCCATGCTACTATGAAGTTCTCGACTCCATTTCTTCTAAGCGCCTCACGGATCGCGTTCGTGCTTACGTTATTGAAAGCTCCCTCGATGTCAAGGAATCCAGCCAGGGTGTACTTCTTTAGTTCGAGTGTTCTTTCAATAGTACCAACCGCTTCGTGGAGAGCACTTTTTACCGACATATCCTTGCAGTATGCGTGTTGTGTCATGTCCATTGTGCGGATACTGGTATTTCCTCTAATATACAAATCGATAAGTCGCTCTAGTGTTTTTAAAATAAACGAGGAGAGACTAATTGGTCTGTAATCCTTTGCAGTAGAGTGATTTAGCTTTCCTGCTTTTGGGATAAGAATCACCATAACCTCCCGCCAAGCTTTAGGTATATATCCATCCCTTAAGCATCTTGAAAAGATGTTTACCAGGTAAGGACCCACGCTTTCAGCAGAGTGTTGCAACATGGCAGGTATGATTTCATCTGGTCCCGACGATTTGTAAGGGTCAAAGTAGTTAATTGCCCAAGTAACTTTATCTCTGCTAATAATATTTCCGACGTCAGTCCTAGCTGCTTGAACAGGATTTATCTGTGATTTACAGTCAATCGAGTTGGTGCAGCCTGGAAAATGTGTCGTCATTAAAATATTACGGGATTCCTGACTCGAGTCTGTCCATGAGCCGTCTGGCCTTTTAGTACTGCCTAGGATTGCTGATTCTCCAGATAGTATTTTTCGTAACCTTGATGCTTCATTTACAATAGTTCCGTATAGTACAATAGTACAATAGTTCAATAGTTCCGCAGAACTGTTGCCAGGAATTTTTCTTTGCAGTTTTAATTCTGCTTTTATACATATTAAAACTGGCTTTATAAAAGTTCCAATCCTCTTCTTGCTGGCAACTTTTTGCCTTGTTGAAGAGTTTTCTGGATGTAGTTCTCAGCAGCCTCAATTCCGCACTTCACCAAACCGGTTGAGGCTTAGTTTTTGGCCTAGTTAGGGGGCAAGCTGATTCAAAAAATTTATTCAAGATACCCGTAAGTTGAGGTTTTGGCTCACAAGTTTCGAAAAGTTTGACCATCGGCATTTTTGGAATTTCTGTATGGTCTTGGACTCTTAACTTCTAGATTGATGGTGAAGTGTATCCTACAATGATCCGAAAAGGAGTGCGTGTCTGATACCCTCCAATTGTCTACCTTAAAGTATTTAGAGTCAGTGACCACTGTAATATCAATAACTTCTTCCCTAACCCTGTTTCGAAATGTTGGCTTATTGCCTTTATTGCATAAAGTTAGGTTAGTAGAAAGAATAAAATCGAAAATGGACTCACCCCTGCTGTTGGTATCACTGCTACCCCAGAGCTCGTGATGTCCATTTGCATCGCAAGCAGCTACCAGAATCCTCGTGATCCTGCATATGCAGTCAGTGCTCGAAAGGCTGCTGGTGGTGTTTCTTCTTCATCGTACGAAAAGTATGCGGACGTTAGCAGCAGGCTAGGCCTGTGCCTTTGTTCACATACTACCTATGTGAGATCTCCATTGCTGTAAGAAGTTAAGGGAAAAATATTAAGACTTTTCTTTGCAACTATACAGGTTCTAATCTTACCTTGTGTATGTGGAGTGTAGAGATGATACCCACTCAGTCCAAGTCCGGGGACCTTGAATAGAGACGGTTGATCCACAGCGATTAGTATGTCACTACCTGTTCCGCTTTTACAGACAGCTATATTCACTATCTGCCATTTATATGTTTTCAGCGCCTGATTTTGCCGTTCGATGAGTTTCAATATGACATGGAGAAAACAGACGTCGTTGTATGCCGCCCCTACTTGGGGAGAGACAGACGCACACAGGCAGGTTTTAGTTGGTTGCTCATCAGTCGGCCTTTCTAACATGGGAAGCCCTATCAGGAGGTAGCATACCATTGTATGACTACCCCCGTTAATGAAGCCCGACGAATCACTGCAGCCCTAAGCTCCCAAACCACGACAAGGTACCTATCAAGTGGGGGTAGAAGCAGAAGTAAATAAATGCTGAATTGAATTGAACTGCTTTGTCTAGTATTATAGTTTTATCCAGCCACAGGCAAAACTTACACATCCTTGCTTTTCTATTACTATATCTCTGTATGCTACGTTTGTTGATTTCATTGACTTCAAACGGTTACGTGTCGACTCCACGAAGCTGTTTTTCTGTTATTTCTTTTGATCTGGATATATTAATTGCTTTGTCTAGTGTAATAGTTTTATCCAGCCACAGGCTTTCTCATAACTTTTGATCTTTTATTGAACAATTTATTTTGTCCAATAAAAAATCATCTTTGAGTGAGCCGTACTTTGCGTTTCATGCTGGTCCTTTTTGGCCATGAACAGTGGTCTAATGTAGCGTTTGTTGACGGCTGACGTTAGATTTTGTTCTATTGCGTTCAGTAGTTCGTCTGTTGTTGCTTCGTCTTTCTCTGGTATTTACATATTAAAATATCTCTGGAACACATCTTGGACAACCGCTGTGAGTAAATTAGCCTTTTCTGTAGTTTTGCCATTGCTGTGTGAATTTTTTGCAATTTTCCGTTATGTCTCCTGATTTTATTTCTATTGGATTTGTAAGTGAAATTTGCTGTATTAGAAGGAATCTGCAAAAGTTATAGTAAATATAGTTATAGTTAATAAAAAACGATTTATTTTTGATTAGTTTATTTGCTTTGTTTATTTTTATAAGCGTTACTTGTTATGTGAAAATATATAATTTGAAATTAACTTAGCTTATTATTATTTATAGATATTAAAACAATAATACATTGTTTTTTCGCATTGTAAGGAAATTGTTTTATTACATTCATGTAAAACTTTAAAATATTTATTTTTGTATTTTCAAATTTTCTGAAACACAATTTAATATAGTTTAAAACTCTTGAATTATAAATAGTGGCACGTACCAAATTGTGAAATGAAGGCAACAACAATGTCATATATTTTTGATTTTCTAGCATGCAGCACCTTCTTGTACGCAGCGCATGCGGTCTCATAAGCCACAGCTCGTACTCTAGCTTACGAGCGTGAGCCCATTTATAACTTAATGGCAGCTCTTCCTCACGAGCGTGAGCTGTGCAATTGGGTTCGCTCGTGAGCGTGAGCTATCGTATGAAAAGAGTTTCTTGCCGGCTTATGAACCGTGTATAGAATGAGCCGAAAAGAGCTGCTCATAGGTACTCAAATACGAATTCTGATTTTAATTAATTGAATTTTTGGCTGACCATACATCTGTTTCGAGTATTGCCAAATACCCATTATCAGTGGTCATGAAAATAGTTCTTGTATTTAATTATTCGTAAGTAATTTTTTGAAACTGCAAGTACCACGAATCAAACTCGAACAAAATCATAAACCAGCTGTAGAATAATTGAATTAATTATATTTTTATTTTTAATTGTTAAATTTCAATACTATTTTGTTTGTAGAGGCATTATTTGTTACATAATTTGTATATTTTTTCTTATGTATAAAACCTAGTCTAAATATTTATCCTAATCTATTTTTCTTGAGTTTCGTAGGATTCTATCAACTATTGCTGTATCTGTAATTTGAAAACTTATTATTTTGTAACAGAACATGCATTGTGACGCTTTTTTTTCAGAGTTTATAATGTCTGTAACTATATTTGCACTCCTTAAAAACACATTAATGAAACACCTTAATTTTGGTTTTAAAATGAAGTATTTATTGAAATATTCATTATTAAATATTCTGTCTTGAAGCACTTCTCTAAGTCTCTCTTCAAGACTCCGTTCTCAACAAGACTGTTTTAACTTAAAACATATAATACTTACTATGCATTTGTTTGTCATATGTCACATATTCACATGTGTTCCAATTGGTGTGGTGTCAATATATTTGACGCTACATGAGCTCTTAACCGAAATTAAAGCGGTAAATTATTTGTATCAGAAATATCGTTTTCTTATTCATGCCACAAATTATTGAAATGCAATGGTTAGCTCATTTTAAATCAAAACATTAGTGTTTTAAAGAATATGAATGCAGTAGTCATCAAAGGCGGCCTAACATTCAGTAAGTATTGATATCACATTACAAGAGTTTCTAGTTCTTGATCAACCTTTTCTTTTAGGGCATAGGGTATATATAGCGCTGTAATAAAGACTGAATTTGCTTTCTTTTAACTGCAAATTAACTTCGATACTAGGAACACATTCTATTCTTTGAGAAAATGCTTCTGGAAATTTCTGCGCAATAAATCACATTTATTTCTATAATTTACCTATTGATTTTGTTGTTTGATATTATTACTCTCAATCTCATAGAGATTTATTTTTAACTCTCTGATCCATGACCTTTCCAATAGTGGTGAATAATAATTTCGTGAATAATCATAATGTTTATGCTTTCTTGACATTACCATTACCGCTACGGTGAAGCATGGGGTGGCTCAGTAATGATTTGGGCGTTCTTCTAAGGATTTGGACTTGGTCCTATTTATACAATTCATCAAATAATGGACCAACACGTGTACAAAGATATTTTAGAAAGCCATATGGTCCCGAATGGAAAATGGCGCTACGATGAGTTTATCTGCACGATAAGAACCCAAAATCGAAATCGAAAATTTCTCAATTGTTTGCGGCCCTGAAAGTTGAATGCTAAAACAATCCATATAGTTTTATTGACAATTTGATATCATCTATGGCCCGCAGTTGTGCCCAAGTAATAAAAAACAAAGGGTTTTGTACAAAATAATAAAAAATTATACAAAAACTTGATATAACAAATAAAATTGCTATTGTTTTGCACAGCTGCGTTTAGCAATATTTCATTATTTTTGTGAATTATTTCACCCGTTATAAAGAATTGTAGGTTTTGTTGTTTTTTGTGGTAGCTAATACAGTAACAAATAAAACTATGTATATAAGTTTTATAATGAAAAGTAGACAAGAAAACTTATTTATTTGATGTGCTCATTTTGGTTGCATGGTGTGCTCATTATGCACAACACTGTATATATACGAGTGTGTATACATTTATATTTAAAAATATACATGTACGCAGTAATTCTCAGGCTTGGTAACTTTGCGTTTAACAAAGGAACAAAGCAGAAAAGAAGCAGAGTCAGTAGTTGTGGGAAGTTGATGTCGGAGGTTGGTGGTATTTTCGTGCTCGCGTGATTGAAGTTATATTGTAATAATAAACATTTAATCAATAAATATATAATAATTAAACAACTAGAAATTCATTAATAAATATTAATAAATACATGCATATATACAAAAATGTTTGGTGTGGATGCAACCTAATATGATAAGTAAAGGAATACGAAACATATAAATATATATAGTCAAACTTTCGTAACTCGAAGTTCAATTTTGCAAAAAAAAGTTACAGAATGTTTTTATTTTTTTTTTAAATTTTTATTTTTATTTGTTTTAAATTTTTATTTTTATTTTTGAAAGAAACTAGAATCACATTTTAAGGTGTTTATTTATTTGCAATCAAATAAAGCACAAAAGTTATAGTTAAGTAAAATATTCAGAAAGTAGGGCTTGGGACTTTAATTTTTTCCTTGTTGTCGGTAAAAAAAGATTCCACTTTATTAATACTCTTATAGTGATTATCAGTTGTAGTATCATTCGTTTGCAAATATAAATTTAGAATTTTGAATGAGTCTTCTACTTCATATATGGAAGACTGATGAACAATTACATCCACCGAACCCTCATCATCATTTTCCGTTGCTCTTAGAATTGGATCCAGTAATTTAGAGCTATAGTCCTCAATAATATCGTCATCTGTAGGAAAATTTGATATACAAGTTTCATTGTCAAGCTCAATATAATCGTTATGAATAGCATTGAAATTATTTTATTTACTTTAAACCACGCTGCCAGCGACTGGCATTAGCACAAGAAGAAAATATTAAACATTTGGTTTGAAAAAAGGGACTTCCCCTAACAGCAAAATGAATTTATACTTAAAACAAAAATTTGACTTTTAGAATGGGTTTTCTCATATTCGTATCGGCATGGAACAAAATTTAATTCTTAATTCCAAAATTATATTCAAATAAATTGTTGCAAATTTTTCATTTTTGTTTTGTATAATAACGCGTTATAAGATATAGAAAATATTTAACATAAATTGTATGTATTATTATTTAGGTTATATAAGTTAATACTACTTTTATTTGTTATTAATGATAATAAACTTATTCTTTTAGCTTGTTTGGATCGAAACACCTACAAACCCGCTGATTAAAGTTGCGGATATTGTGGCTATTAGTAAACTTTGTCATGAAAGTGGAAATATTATTGTTGCTGTAGATAACACATTTTTAACCTCCTATTTCCAACGTCCTCTTGAGTTAGGTGCTGATTTGGTCTGCTATTCTTTAACAAAGTACATGAATGGTCATACTGATGTGGTTATGGGTGGAATAACATTAAATTGTGAAAAATTATATAATCGCTTAAAGTTTTTGCAGAATGGTTTGTATACATAATACTAATTTTTAAACATGATATTTACTTTTAGAAATTTTTCGAAAAAATTTAAGATTTTTAAGAAAAATTTATTTTCTTTTTTTATACCATGTTCTAAATAGTAATTTATTCTTACAAAAAAAAAAAGTTTTTAACAAAACAGAAATCATTTTGTATCATAACTGGACTTCACAACTAGAGTATTATAGTTGGAGAGATATATAAAAGCATATTGGAGCTTTGTTGCGAATGCGAAATAAATATCTATTACAAAAACAAATAGCATTGAAGACGCATTTGCAATACCTTTGCACTTGCAATACCAAAAGGGTATTCCGTTTACTGTGTTTTTTTGTAATTGGTAGCACCAAAAATAGTAAATACTATAAGATGTGTAAATTGCTCTTAAACTTTTAGAGTTTCTGCTCACGTTGACAGTCTCGAGGCTCGCAACAACAACTTGTCCTAGCCAACCAACGCAATAGATATTGTTAGTGTAATATTAACAGACATTTTTACATTTTTGTTAAAGCATGAAAGAACAGAACATGCATTTGAAAGCTGTTGCTTTATATTGAAAAATGTTAATATTTTTTTAAAGAAAACATAAATAATGTATATCATATTAACGCAAACTCAAACATGGTCCACTTGGGCGAAAGCTCTAAAAATTTAAGAGCGGCTTGCGACATCTTATAGTAGCCGTAATTTTTTTTTCAGGGTAGCAAAAAAATACTCGCAACTTACGAAAGTAAACATGTGAAGCAATAACAAAATCTTCAGAGTTAGGTTTTAGTCGCAAAAAATTTTAAGTCTTAAGCTTCAGTGCAGCCAAATTCAAAAATCAGTCTATTGTGAATGCAAAATTCCAATCAACGGTTAAAATTGTATCAGCATTTTATTTACATTCTCTCGTTCAACCTCGAAATTAGTGGAGGTGTTTTTAATCGGCGTAAAATTGAAACGATTTTAAATCGAAACAGTTTCAGATTCAGTTCTGGGAAATATATATATATTGTGACGAATTTGGCTCGAGAATATTAAATCCTGGCAATTCTAAAAAAAATGACAAGAATGCCAAATCCTGGCAACTCTAAAATTAATGTTAAGAAAAAGTAGTTTTTAGTTTGGAGAAAAATGAGTGATGTTTAGTCAGTCAATTAGTTTTAGTTTTGGAGATTAAATAAAGTTATATAGTTACAATAACTAAAAATAACGTGTTTTTTTTTGCATTTATTGACAATCTCGAGGTACGAACGGTAAATTTGTAACAATTGGTGTCAGAAGTGGGATTGTCAATAAACTGATTTAAAAAATCCACAATTAAAAAACGAGTTGGAAGCACGTAATTTACCTATTGAGGGGTCAAAAGTAAATTTACAAAGGTTACAAATATTTAAGCTTAAATTTGAAAAGACTGCAGCCGCTAATAATTGGAAAACTGAAGATAAAGTAGAGGCGTTATTTATTTCGCTAAAAGTTCCCACAGCTGAAATCTTACAAACCATACCTCAGCATGAAAAAATAATTATGATGCCTTGATGTCGGCATTAGAATGGCGATTTGGAAGCGAACACAAGCAACAGATATACCAAATCGAACTACAAAACCGACGCCAAAACTCAGGTGAGACTCTTCAAAAGTTCGCAGCTAGATGTTGAGCAACTAGCACATTTACGAATACAGATGCATCGGTGGACTTCATTCAACGCGTAATAATACAAAGCTTCATTAATGGTGCACGAGATATAGATACTAAACGTGCGGCACTTGTACTGCCTAAGAAGACATTTGCTGAAACGTTCTCACATGCACTTACTCAAGAAACCGCACCGGTTTTTCATATTAGATCTGCAAAGTGGCTACTGGCAAATTGAACTTCAGGAGAATAATCGCGAAAGGACGGCGTTCAGTATAGGTAATGGGCTATGGGACTTCACGTAACTGGAGCATAGATTATGTAATGTACCAGCAACGTTTGAACGACTGATGGAGCACATGTTGAAGGGACTTCATTGGAAAATATGTCTTGTGTATCTCGACGACATCATCGTCATGGGAAGGAGTATTCATGACCACTTGAAAAATCTAGAGGAAGTATTATAACGAATAGGGTCAGCTGGATTGTGCTTAAATTTCAGGAAATGCTCTTTGATGAAAACTCAAGTGACGTATCTCGGTTATAAAATGACGACGCAAGACATTCATACCGATGACGAAAACATAGATGCAGTAAAGAATTGTCCCACACGAGCAAACATACGGGAATTGCGAAGTTTCCTTGGCTTATGCACTTACTACCGTCGATTTGTCCCAGGATTTGCCAATATAGCAAGAAGTTTGCATGAGCTTACTCAGACGAATCGCTCATTCGTGTGGCAAAACGAGCAAGAAAATGCTTTTCAACAATTGAAGCAAACGCTGTGTACAGCACCCGTGCTAGCATACCCAGCACCCGGATAGGAATTTGTGTTGGACACCGACGCGAGCGCTTATGGAATTGGCAATGTTCTTTCTCAGATTATCGATGGTCAAGAAAAAGTGGTAGCATATTTTAGTAGGATTCTTGGAAAACCGGAAAAAAATCATTGTGTAACACGAAAAGAGCTGATGGCTGTAGTGAAATGTGTAAAACACTTTCATAAGTACTTGTATTGTCAAAAATTTCATTTGAGAACAGACCACGCAGCGTTAAGATGGTTATTGCAGTTTAAAAGCCCAGATGGATAGATCACTCTATGGATAGAAAGGCTACAGAACTATGACTTCAAAATAGAGCACCAAAAGGGTGTCCAACATGGAAATGCTGATGCGTTATGGAGACGAGTGTAAACTAGAGTGTAAACATTGTACAAAAAATGAATTAAGGGAAGGAATAGTCGATATTCGTTTGACAAGGCTACAACCAGCAGAAGATTGGAATCCAACCAATTCAAGAGACAGTCAACTTAAAGATCCTGATCTTGTAAAGTTAGTAGAGTCCAAAGAAAACGGATTGCAGCCAACCAAGGAGCAGATATCCTCCGAAACTCCCATTGCAAAGGCATATTGGACACAATGGGACAGTATCCGTCTTGTCAACGGGGTCCTACACCGTGGTTGGGAAAGTGAAGATGGAAAGCGTTCTTGTCTTCTAATTATCGGTCCGAAATCCAGACTTGCAAACGTGTTAGAGGAGTTTCACAACGGTCCAAGTGGAGGGGTCATGACCTTGGGGTCATGAAAACTCTTGAAAAGATCAAACAGCGGTTTTATTGGGTTGGTTGTCGTGACTTGGTAACGGAGTGGATTCGGAATTGTTCAAACTGTGTGGCAACCAAAGGTCCTAAGATAAAAAGTCGAAGTAAACTTCATCAATATAACTTTGGAGCACCATTTGAACGAGTCGCTATGGATGTAGCGGGCCCATTTCCAACCAGTGATGCTGGATAAATATGTGCTTGTTGTGATGGACTATTTCGGTAATTGGCCAGAAATGTACGCGTTACTGAATCAAGAGGCGAAAACAGTAGCAGAGGTGTTTGTACAAAATAGGATGACAAAATTTGGAGTCCCAATAGATTTGCACTCCAATCAATGGAGAAACTTCGAATCTAAAATGTTCCAAGAAATTTGCACAATAATAGGCATTACAAAAACAAGAACAACGGCTCTGCATCCACATCCACAGACGGCATGGTGGAAAAATTCAATCGGACTCCAGAAGAATACCTGCGAAAAGTTTGTAATATAATTACAAATGTCAGCGTAAATGTTTTTGATGGCTTATTGATCGACTAAGCAAGAGATCTTAGGTTATACACCAGCGCATGTAGTTTTCGGCTCTGAGTTGCGGCTTCTTTCCGACCTTAAGTTTGGAGTAACCAATGTGGTTGAGAACAGTGGGGAAAACTATTGCGAAATGTTGAACGAAATGAATGAACTACACCAACTTGTAAGACCACACAGCCGGCTGATGAGCAATAAAATGAAAGATCGGTTTGACCAAGCAGCAAATTCTGAGGGATCCGTTGAAGCCGATTTGGTGTTGCTATATAATCCGCAACGTAAGAAAGGTTTATCTGTGAAATTACAAACATCATGGGAGGGGCCATATATGATTGTGAAACGTCTGAATGACGTTGTGTACCGCATCCAGCGTTGTGGAATGACACATTCTCAAATGAAGTTAGTGTATGTGGAGAGGCTTGCTCTGTACGGTTCTAAAGGTTTAGTGCCTGATCGGAACGATCAGGCTTAAGTCGAGGGCAGTGTGACGAGTTTGGTTCGAGAATATTAAATCCTGGCAACTCTAAAAAAAATGACTCTAAAATTAATGTTAAAAAAAGTAGTTTTTAGTTTGGAGAAAAATGAGTGAAGTTTAGTCAGTCAGTTAGTTTTAGTTTTGGAGATTAAATAAAGTTATAAAGGTAAAATAATTAAAAATAACGTGTTCTTTTTGGCATTTATTGATAACCTAGAGGTACGAACGGTAAATTTATAACAATACATATATATATACCATTTGATCAAAAAAGAACAAGAAGTTAAAAAAACACACAAAATTTTAATTTTTAATAATTTTCTTTAATATCGCCTTCAAAGTACTCTGCTCCTGCGGCAATACATGCATGCCAACGCCTGATCCAATTTTCCATATAAGTTTTATAGGCCGCCGAAGGTATGGCTTTTAGTTCACGCAGCGAATTCTCTTTTATGGTCTCAAAACACGTTCTTCGCAATGGCAATTTGAATCGGGGAAGAGGAAAAAGTCACACGGGACCATATCTGGAGAGTACGGTGCTTGGTTGAAGATATTGGTGGGACCCGGTGCGTTATTGTGGTGTAAAATCCATGAGTTTTCTTTCCATAAATCTGGTTCCTTTTTGTGAATGTCCTCACGCAAGCGACGCATAATGGCAAAATAATACTCCTTATTGACCGTTTGACCGTCCAAACGCCAAACAAAAACTAATCGTACGTTATGCATTCAACTTTGACAGAATGTGTATAATAGTGTTACCAGCGTGAAAAAAAAATTTACCGATTGGATAAATGCGGGAATTCAGAAAAAGAACGAATAAGTTATTTTTTTAATATAACGAATAAGTTATATATATATATATATATATATATATATATATATATATATAATAATAATAATAATAATAATAATAATAATAATAATAATAATAATAATAATAATAATAATGCTGATGAACTGAACGCTGAGTGGCAAATTATAATACCTAAAAGAGCAATAAAACGTTCCGATATTGAGTCACCAAAAACAATAAGAAATAAAGTTCGCATTGAATCGACTAGTTTGGGCGCTGACAAAAATCCATTTACCATTCAAAGTGATAACGATACTAAAGAAACAGCAACAACTTCAACAGCTAAAAAGAATGCTAAGGTAAATAAACCATGCAATGACATCTCACCGAAACCTCCACCTATATACATACCAAGAGTGACAAACATAGAACTAATAATGCATAGCCTAGTGGAAATAATAAAAATAAAATGAGTATAATAAAAACAAAATAACCATAAACCGATATCAATTATAAGTCATTTTCAAATAATCAAAGTAGAATTATGATAAATACAATTGATTTTTACAAAAAAATAATCATGTAGAAAATTGAAAAATTTGTTATCACACGAATCAGGTAAAGCAGTAGAGACCTTTTAAAATTGCATTTAAAGGCCTGCATCATTTAACTTCTGTTGATGATATCAGTCATGAGCTTCTGCTATGTGGCACGACGTTCGAAACATAGTGAATGTTAAAAGAAAAATTACAAAGAGTCATCTTTTATGTAGATCTTGAACCAAAGCAAAATAACAAAGAGATTTACAACATTAGGCACATTAACAATGCAATTGTCAATATATAGCTCCCATATCCAAAGAACGATATGGTACAGTGTTGCAGAAAGCCTTATTGCTGTGTTAAATGCGAATTTGATCACCCAACATTAAAATGTACAAGCCCAAAAAAAGCACTTTCCCAGTGCAGTAATTGCCCGCAGAACTACACTGCTAATTACAGAGGATGTAGGGTATACAAAAATCTTGTCGAAAAAAAAGAATACGTTTTAACCATCAAACAATCAGCACACATATAACTAACAGGATTTTCCGAATTGAACACAAATAGTAGAAATCATTATACAAATTTTAACAACAATACCTCTTATTCTAAACCATTAAAAAGCAGCGGCAAAAATATCCAGGAAATAATGATTAGAATAGAGACAATGCTTGCTAACCAAATAAAGCTCATGCATACACTCCTTAATATGAACTTTTCGCGAATTTGGTATTTGTTTTGGCATATCAAAAGCTTCTGTATGGAGAATAATTGAAAGAACTAGTGTTTAGCTTATATAATTCTCGAAAATATTCTAAAGAACATTTTTGTGCAGATTGCTGACAAATATAGAGCAGAAAAATATTATTACCGTATTATTACACCAATTTGAGTTCAGACACAAACATGGTACTACGGAGCAATGTCAACGCATTGTGAAGATAATTTCAACAGCACACGAGGAAAAAAAAATACTGCTCTGGTATCTTTCAAGATATACAGCAAGCATTTGACAGAGTTTGGTAGATGGTAATACTTTATAAAAACAAAAATCTCCTTCCAACTCCATTCTATCTTCTGTTAAAATCGTATTTGAATGAGATTTATTTTTATGTCAAGATGAAAGATGAAGTTTCTAAAATATACGATTTAAACATTCGCAATAAGCTAATAAGCTACTTTTTTATGTTATAAAACAATTATTGCGCTAATCTGGACATATGGGATACAGCTGTGGGTACTCCAAGTAACTTAAAAATGGAAATACTACAACGATTCCAATATAAAACACTTAGATTAATTGTAAATGCTCCATGGTTTGTAACAAACCACTGCATTCAAAGAGATCTCAAAATTCCCTACATAAAAGAGGCAATAAGTACCATAATTATACATCAAAGTACCTTGAAAGACCTTGAATACGTGAACCCATTAGCTATAGCTTTATTAAATGAGACAGATAAGGTCAGAAGGCTTAAAAAGTTACATGTAGTAGACCTCCCATTTAGAAATTAAGTTACTATTAAGTAATTGTACAATATACATAAGTTATAAAGTTATTTATCGTGCACAATGCAGCACGATAATCTGAATTAGCATATTATTATTATTATTATTGTTAGGGTATGTAGCACTGCGACCGTCGGGTCTATTATGCCCCCTTCTGGGCTTAGAGTACTCTACTTTACAGAGTTTTATTGCCTCTTCCGTAAGAATATACATTCCTAGGAGCCTATTTCGCATGTGCATTAGCGCAGGGCATTCTAACAGCACATGTGTGGCCGATTCCTCATTCTCTTCACAGAATCTACAGTTTGCATTCGTAAGTATACCCAATTTTGTAAGGTGGTGTTTTAGTCTACAGGGCCCTCTTAGGATTCCTGTGATGATTCTAAGTTTTTCTTTTGATAAGTTCATACAATCCTGGTATCTCTTATTGTTATAGGTTAAAATAAGTGATTTGAATTGTTTTAATCTTGGTATATTATCCCAGTAATACTTTTTATTCTAGTTCCCCTTTATTTTTATGAGAGAAAGGAGCGTGCTATTTCCTAGTCCTCAAAAAGGTTCCGGTCCCATCATCGGTGTGGCTGCTCCTTTCCTGGCTACTTTATCCGCGTGTTCGTTTCCGCCTACTCCAGTATGTCCCGGCATCCAAAGAATCGACAATTGATTTGTTTCGCCACACAGATTTAGCTTATCAAGGCAGTCTAACGCCAGTCTTGAGGTCACCTGATGCGAGTTCAGTGCCTTGATCGCCGCTTGGCTGTCTGTCAGTATTGCATTGTTTTTTCCCTGGTAATTCCGTTCAATATTGATGAGTACGCATTTTAAAATAGCGTAAATTTCCGCTTGGAAGATGCTAGTATTTTTTTCCAGCGCTTCCCAGTGTTTCTTGCCTAGTCCGACTAGGCTCGCTCCGGCATCTTCGACCGTAAGCGAGCCCTCAGTGAACCATGCAATTGTACTATTCGTTAGCTGGTAAGTTTGATTGATGCCCTCCCAGTTTCTTTTGTTGCTTAATTCAGTTCTTAAAAGCTTAGTGAAGCTGAACTTAGAATTCATTGTGTCCCATTGCATTGAAATTTTCGGACACTGCTTAGCAAGATTTTCGAACTTCTTTCTATTAACCCAGCTATCCGTTATATTTCCTTTCTTCATTCGTAGAATTGCCCTTTCCGCTTGGGATCTGATGTAAATCGTCAAGGGTGTGAGTTCTAGAAGGACCTCCATTGATGCTGTTGGACAAGTCCGCATGGCACTCGTTATACATACGCATGCCAGTCTTTGTAGCCTGTTCAGTGCGTAAGTATTATTCTGTCTGGTTCCATTTTCCCAAATGAGTACCCCATATGAGATGATCGCCGAGTAGATCCCAACTTTGCCTGCTATAGATCTACAGGTCATAAGAGCCCTAGTGGCTTTCTTCGTGACCTTCCCAATCTGCTATTTTCTGCACTGATAAGTTTCCGATCATATCGATGAGTTTTAACAAACCAAAAATATAAATTATCTACTCTAAAATATTTATTACATGAAAATTAAAAATTTTCTTTTCACAAAAAATTTTTTTGGCGATATTCTTAACTTTTGAATAAAATGTTGTCCTTTAACTTTCAGATGAAATATTTTCTTTGTACATGCAACGAAGAAGAAAGAAAATTATTTTTTTTTTGTTTTTTTTTGCGGGGAGTGTAAAGCATCAACAACCACAGTGTGAAACACAGGAATAAATAAAGAAGATTTCCACCTGACTCGGATATCCTTGATATGGCGTTACATTGGCCGAAAATGGCTCATTTTAAATGAGCCATTTGAAAATGTTTTTATTCGTTGTATTTCATTCGTTCTCATTTCAAACAGCTGTTTTTTCAACTTGCCTGTTGATTTGATTTTTGGCCTGTGTCAAAAAAATGTTGCATGAAGGTTAAATATACTTTCAAACCTTGAAATATATAGTGAAAACATATTTTTAATTTTGATTAATTACTTTATGGGAAGTAAAAGTTCTAATAAGAGGTGCATCGTTTTTAAGAAAATGAAACCACCAAACATTTGTTCACCTTTTTTTTGTAAATATGTCAAAAACTGCTTTCTCAAACTGTTAAAATGCCATGAAGAGCTTTTATTTAGGGTATGTTCAATGTATTCCTTTGTATTTAGAACATATTTAGAATGCATTCGAACGTCGTTGGGACGCATTCATATAAAATGTGATAATGTGGATCGCATTCGCGCTTGAAATTTTATATGCAAGAATGAGCCATTCGCTTCTGATTTTTGATTTTTGACCAAAACGAGCCTTTTTCAGCCACTACAAATGCCGTATAAAACTCCTTCTAGTAACTAGATACGAGCTGATTATGAGTAAGTCTCCAACGAAATTTAGAAGAACAAAGTGATGTCGCTTTTTAGATTTTCTCAAAAAGTTTGCTTAATAATTAAGTAAACATAGAGGGATGCCAATTGTGTTTCTTTAGTTCATACGCAAATTGTTATCGTTTGCATATTTCACACCTACATTAATTAGCATATTAAATTGCAGCTGAATATTACTATGTGGGATACAAAATTAAAGCAGAATTGTTTAATTAGATTCATTGACATGCTGTAAGACAGAAAATCTTTTTGCTATTCTTAAGCTTTTATTTAGCATACAAACTATAATACTGATAATATAGTTTCTTTGAATTTTTCGAATGGGTATTTGAAATACGAAAAACATATTTGCAAATAGTGGACAGAAAATCTGAAAGAGGTTTTAATGAAATTGATATTAAAAAAGTTATAAAAAATGCATTTCTGAAAGTACCGCTTTATTATTTCCAAGCTTTTTAACCGCACCCATACTTGCTCTATCCACAAAAAGGATATTTTAAAGTATTTACTTTTAGTTTTGGAAAAACAGATACAAAGAATACTAAATTCAAGAAGACTTCTCACCTGAGTTTTGAAAAATTTGTCTTCAAAAACATTAGACCCATCAAGAGGAACGCTTTGTGTTTGTTCTCTATTTTTGCTTTTGCTTGTAAATTTGATATAAAATGTATGCATTTTTATCTGAAGAGAAAGAGTGCAATATTTGTTTACCTTTGTTTTGTGTTTTGCTTTATTTTCTTTTAGAGATATGTTATTTTAACACCGTCGTCAGAATTTAGTCACACATTTACATCGTAAATGTGTATAAACAGTGCCGAACATAATTATTGGCACAGCAAGCAAATTGAACTTTAGAACTATTTTATTTTTAATCAACAAAAAAGATTTTGGATAAAATGCTTAATTTGCTTTTAAATTCATTTTATTTCATGTTATTTTCTCTTATATTAAATTTTTTAAAATTGAAACACCAAAAAAAAAACTAAATTTGGCTGAACAAAATTATTGGCACAACTAATGCAAAAATTAAAAAACAAATTAAAAAAAATATTTACGATAACAATTAATATTTATTGGCCAAGCCTTTTTGTTTGATAAGAGCTTCTAGTCGCCTTGTAATCGAAAAAACCAATTTTTGTGTGGTTACTGGCCCAATATTTTGCCACTCTTCAAATGAACAATGGAATTGAGATCTGGAGATTGAGGTGAATGCGGCATCATGTGTGTTTTACATGATAAGCGAGGCACATACGCACAACATATGCCGTATGTTTTTGGTCATTATCATATTGGGAGCTAAATGTGGCAGGTAAACTCAAACTTTCGGCACTTTTTTTGACGCTTCTCTTGAGGATGTCTAAATAATAATTTTTTTCCATAATGCCATCAATGAAATCCAATTAGCCGACACCTGTAGCAGATATGCAGCCCCATACAACCAGTCCTCCACCATGTTTCATGTTTCACAGACAAAACAAGATTTTAATTTTGCATCAGATCAAAAGATATGAAATTTACTTTTATATGAGAAGATAACATTGTTCCAAAACTTGATTGGCTTGCTTAAATTCTCGTATGAATAGGCTAGACGCAGCGACGACGCGTGCCCTATCTGGAAGGGTGTGCGGCCCTTTTACAATGTTGTTTTTACATGTACCACTTAAATTAAAAATGATAAATTGAAATATATAAGATGTTTTATTAATAATAACTATATTACATTAGGTAACAATATATTCATAATATAACATTTAATAATTCATTAACAAAATAACATATTAAACAAATTGAGTAAATAATTTAAATATAAGTTTAATATTATATCAATATGCAATAACATAAATACAACTTTGCGCATATATCTTATAACATCAAACCAACTTTTTTCAAACAAAAGAGTTTGTATTTAGAACCATACATGTTTATGCAGTGATTAAACACAATGGAACACACTTGTTACGTATAAATGTGCGGCCAGCTACTCCACACACAAAGTGGTTATTATTCGCTGAGCAACAGCTAAAAGGGGAGAGACGAAATTTGAAGGAAATGTATGGTGATGTGAGGTGCAAACTTTAGCCGGACATCTAACCGCTTCGGCAAGTCAACATAAATTGTTATACATGTAGTTGATATTTCGAATAAAATAGAACATACTCTCATACAATTCCCAATCTCTATTTCTCATATTTTAAGCTAGAGCACACGCACATTATTTTGTTCATTCTACTTTTGTGCACACTTATGACAGAAATGTATGAATGCAATTGCTTAAAGGGGAAAGACGAAATATGATGTGAGCTGCAAACTTATGAGCACAACTAACGACTATAATAGCTAAGAGAAACAAATTAATTGAGTTTTTATAGACAATTATATATAATTGTTTATGCTAAAAATTTAATTTTTAAAAATATATATATAAGAATGTAATAAACAATATTAATTCTTAATGTAAAGATATTGAATAAATTTATATATATTACTTGACAATTTGCAAATTATGTTACGGTGTGCGCCGCACACCTCCGCACCTTAGAGCAGTTGTCACTGGCTAGACGTTTCTGTTGGTTGACTTTCGAAATTAACGGTTTTCGTCTAGCAACACGACAGTTGTAACTAGCCTCTTGCAGTGTCCTCCTGACCGTTATGGAATGAATTTCCTTGCCAAACTCTTGCTTAACCTCAGCTGGAATTTGGGTTGAAGATATTTTTGGGTTGACTTTCACTTTGATGCGTTCACGGTCGCTCAAGGCTTTAGGTCGGCATATGTGGTTTGCATTTTGCATCGATATCGCCCTCGGCTTTTATCCATTATTTTTCCAATCTCCGTTTAAGATTTGTCTTGATTGTGCCTATATAGAATTACTTTGCGCTAACATTCGATGGTTTCTTTTTGTTTTTTGCTTATTTTGTTTATAATGCATCAAGTTTTTCAATATTAAAGCCACAATGACGTTTTTACCTAGAAACTTAAATCCCTACGGCATTCATAATGTGGGAATAACGGGTCTTTTCCAGTAAAAAATTGTCAGATCGATAAAATTATGTTAAAATAGTTCGTTAGAACCTAAGTATGCCAATAATTTTGTCCAGTCAAATTTAGTTTTTTTATTTTGGTATTTTCAATTTAAATAATTAAATATAAGAGAAAATAAAATAAAACAAAATGAATTTAAAAGCAAATTAAGCATTTTATCCAAAATATTTTTTGTTGATTAAAAATAAAATAGTATTAAAGTTGCTTGCTGTGCCAATAATTATGTTCAGCACTGTATATGCTTAGATATTGTAATTGTTTTTTGTGATAATTTGTAAGTGTTTAAGCATGAAATTTGCAATTGTATTTAAGATTGCGCAGGAACCTTTTAGTTGCAAGCTTGCATCATATCTTATATGGCGTTTACATTGGCCGAAAATGGCTCATTTTGAATGAGCCATTTGAAAGTGTTTACATTAGTTGTATTTCATTTGTTCTCATTTCAAACAGCTGATTTTTCAACTTGCATGTTGATTTGATTTTTGGCCTGTGCCAAAAAAATGTTGCATGAAGGTTAAATATACCTTCAAACCTTACAATATAAACTTAAAACATATTTTTAACTTCGATTAATTACTTTTTGGGAAGTTAAAGTTCTAAAAAGAATTGCATCGTTTTCAAGAAAATGCAACCACCAAACATTTGTTTATCTTTTTTTGTAAAGATGTCAAAAACAGCTTTTTCAAACTGTCAAAATGCCATGAAGAGCTTTCATTTAGGGTATGTTCAATGTAATCCTTTGCATTTGGAACGTATGTGGAATGCATTCGAACGTCATTCATACAGAATGTGAGAAAATTGCTCATTTTTGTGCATGAAATTTTATATGCAAGAATGAGCCATTCGATACTCATTTTCGATTTTTGACCAAAATGAGCCATTTTCGGCCAATGTAAACGCCGTATTACACTGATATGTTATGAAACGAAATTAAATAAGAGAGTGATTGTTATTTTTAATATGTGATTGTTTTGAATTGTTTTGAACCATCGACGGCATCGCGTTTCTAGGGGCCCCGCAAAAAGTTGTACATAATATGTACTACATATTACTTAAAACTTTAACTATTCTTACCAGAAAATAAATTATGTTATTTGCCTCTTATTACGCGGGAAAGAGAATCTTTTAATAATGGAGAAACAATAACATCAGTAACAAATACAAAATCATGTTTTCATTTTCAACTTCAGAATTGCTGCTAATGCACATTTTATTTCTATTTGTGGTCCCAAATTTTAATAGTTGTTTCTGTAAAACTCAAAAGTAATGATATTACAAAAACAAATATGTGGATGTAATTATGCGCCACGAATAGCGATTTTGAAGCTGTTATTGTTGTTGGTTTGTTTTTGTTTGTGTTTTACAAACAGCTCGAGTCACGGACTGAGAAAGGTCCGTTATTTATTTTTGTGCTCTCACCTTTGTATTTACATTTTGAATCATTTTACAGAAGTCAAAGCAATATTATACTTTCATTATTTTTTTTTTAAATTAAAAATTAGACATTTATTATTAGTTTTCAATAAAAAAGTGTTGTGAATTATAATTTAAGTCGGTGGCAAAATATCCACATTATTAACTTCATTACATCACGGACTTAAAATTTTTCAAAACTCCTGTATTCATCATCTCTTTTTGGAAAGTTCGACACTTAAACTATTATTCGCTATTAATATTAAAAATTTAAGATAGCTATAAAGAAAGGATAAACACTGGCTTGTTTGTTACCAAATTATAAAGTACAATTGTTATAAAGGTAAAATACGAACAACCTAAGATTATATTTATTGTTTAACTTAATAGTATACGAAAAAAGGTTGTGAGCACAGGTATTTTTTTACTATTAAACTAAAGTCAAACTACTGGTTTGCTATTAACTTAGTGATTGGATGAAAATGGATGAATCAGATACTTTCTGTTATATATTGCCACACCTCTTATTTTTTTACAAGTAATTTATTAACATTCGAAATGGAGAAAAAAAGTGATTTGAAAAATGAAGAGCAATCAGTTCAATTAAGAGCGTCATTTATTAACTTATATCCGGGGAAGTGGGTGTTTCCAATAACGGCTTCGAAACGGCATGATTTAATTCGTAATGACCCTCAGCAAAATGTAGAAAAATCTCATGAAAGTTGTTCTAAGGATTCTCATAAAAGACATTTCACTAATTTTTATTTTACTCGAAAATTGAGTAACGACGAAACGTAGCGTCGCACATTATTAATTTACTCTAAATAACAAGATAAAGTCTATTGTTCTCCATCTAGACTTTTTTCGCGTATGCAGGCACAGTTGGTAAAACAAGAATGCTGTGATTGGAAAGAATTGAGTCGCATATTGCAGACATGAACAAAATCAGGGGCACAGATAGTGCATGATTGATTGCATAGAATTTTATAAACGAATCACACATGGAAAAATCATGTGTCGCAAAAGTGTTGGTATAACTCGTTTGAAAGATTGATTGATCTTTCGATAGTAAATAGTGGTAATTTCATGGATCTATTTAAGAAGTTATCCAAATATGATCTTTCACTACGAAGCACCTGCAACGTATAAGTGATAAACAAATTTCTCAACATTATTTGAGTCACGAAATTCAGAATAAATTAATTGAATTAATGTCTAAGACAGCTATTGACGAAATTCTAGACAGAGTTAAACAAGCAAAATACTATGCGACCACGATGAACAAATGTTAAAAACACTAAGATTTTGCAATTCCTTAACCGAAGCTATAGAGGAACGCGAAATCGTGTTTCGGGTTTATCAATAAAATATGTTTGCTTTTTCAAAGTCGAGCAAGCGTTGGAATCTTGTAAAAAATAAATTAAATATGACCTTAAAATCTCTGTCTGAAACAAGATGGAAGAGTAGAATCGGAGCAGTAAGCGCGATATTTTTGCCATTTGATGATGTTATTAAATGCATGATTGACCTGAAAAATCAAACTGATGATTCTCAAACTCTATGCGATTGTGAAGCAGTTCTAAATTAAAATGTTTACTTTCGAGTTCATTGTTTCTATACACATTTGTTACAAAATTATGCTACGAGTGAACAATATAAATAAACTATCGTAATCGAATAAAGTGAACTTGATAAACTTGAAGATAATGACGGTCTACGCTCCTTTCGTAATTGGGTAAAAGAGTATTGGAATACTGGATTTGAAAAAACAGTTAAACAAACCCAAATGTTGGTACAGTAATTACGACATTGTACCTAAATTTAATGAAAAAAGAATAGCAAAGAAGAAACGATTGTTCAGTTATGAACATATTGACGAACCCATACAATCCGTTCAAATGCAGTATAAAGTAAACTTTTTTATCACAATGGTAAATGCTATTACAATTCATACCGACTGTCGATTTAAAGCATTTAATGGATATTTTGAATGATTTGGTTTCAAATATGACATTAATCGTACAAAAAATATACCCAACGAATAATAATTTAAGAAAGTAATCCGAATGTTTATATAGTAACCAGAATTATGTTCACAGTTCCAGTCAGTATAGCTTCTGCTGAAAGCAGCTTCTTAAAGCTAATATTGATTAAGACCTATTTGCGAAGTACGATGAGTCAAGAAAGACTATCTGCATTGGCAATTTTATCAATTAAAGCGAAACTAGCAGCTGGTTATAATTATGATATAATTTAAAAAAAATTCAGTGATTATAAAAGTTGGAAAATACATTTATTATTGATTACTAATAAAATAAAATGATAAAGTGAATGTAAATTATTTAATTTTATGAATCATTAATGCAAGGGGCCTCGCAATTTTAATTTCGCCGACGCACAGAGTTGGTCTAGCTCCGCCACTGTTTTGAATAGTTTTAATATTATATGATTTTGTGATTTTGGACACTTCTAATTCAAAAACATTTGATTAAAAACATTTAAATTAAAATTATTACATTTTAAATAAAGTAAATTAATTGCCCTATATATATACATATGTTTTTACATATGTATATACAATCATACATATATTTTTAAAAATATGTTTACCAAAAGAGCAAGACAACAACATCATTAACAAATGTTGTTTGATTAAAAACATTTAAATTAAAATTATTACATTTTAAATAAAGTAAATTAATTGCCCTATATATATACATATGTTTTTACATATGTATATACAATCATACATATATTTTTAAAAATATGTTTACCAAAAGAGCAAGACAACAACATCATTAACAAATCTAAAATCATGTTTCCATTGTATACTTCTGCATCACCCATATGGCATTGATATTTCTATATACGAAAGTTGCAATTATTTTTATTTCTGGGCCTAAATAAAAATTCAAATTAGTGATGGTATTGCTAGTATGAAAATTATTAAAGCAATTTATGACTGTGAAAAGTATAATTGCAAGTTTACAATGATGCCAAAAATTACAGAAAAACACATTCACCCAAACAATTTCAAAAGATGAGCGTACCAATGGCCACACCTCTTTTAAGTAACTCCGTTTCTTCCGATATTAAAATCTATATATCTATATCAATCTATAAAATCTATATTAAACGTTTTCAATAACAAAGGAAATTAATTTAAAAGTTGTTTGAATCCGCAGCAAAAAATCGTTAAGAAAATGAATAATATGTTTGATATCTTTAATTAAAAAAAAAACTTAAACGATAAAAATTCATTAAAACGACCATTTTTAACAAATAGTGCCGATAAAGAGCAATCAATTCGTAAATTTGTGCAGTATTTAAAAAGCGTCCAATTGTCAAATGAGTCGAAAGTTCAGTGTATAACGGGATTGATTTCGAGTCTCAATTTTATGATACAACTTACTGAAATTATATTTAGCGAAACTCCAAGCGTTTCATTTATTTTAACTGAGAAATGCAACCAGGGCCCCGTTGCACCAACACTTTTCACTTTTCACTTTGCAAAACTTATGAGTGACTTTTTTTTGCAAAGTAAAAGTGAAAAGCGTTGCACCAAAGACTTAACATAATTTACTTTGCACTTTGCAAATAAAAATTTTACTGCAAAATCTTTGCATAAAATGCAAAGCAAAGTGTTGCACCAAAAAATTAGATCACTTTCATTTTGTATTGGTTTTTGAAAGCATTTCGTTTCTGTTTGTATATTTGTTTTTGTTTGTTTGATATATTGATGCTATGAGTATTGTACCATATAAATATAAATATAAATATTAGTATAAAGATAAATATAAAGTGTAATATATACGTATAAAATCGAACTTATAATTTTAAGTTTATAAGTAGCTTATAGTTTAATAATTTTTTATAGTATAGTTAATTTTAAATATTGCATTTAAATTAGACAAAAAACATATTTAATTAATGTAAATAAATTAATAAAATAAAATTTTAAACTTATAAAAATTCCGGTAAGATATCCCTTCAATCATTGCCAAAGATAAACAGCAACTATATTTATTTTAAAAACAGCAATGATTTTCTATTTCTATTTTTTCTTTCTTTTGAGCATCAATATTAATGTTTTAAAACTATTTTTATTTATTTATTAAGGATTTCTTTCATTTTACGCATTTTGTCTTTTATTAATATACATAAGAAACATATTTTTTGTGTAAATCAATCATTTGCAAAATTTGCAGGGTGAATTAATCATTTGCAATTTTTTTGTAAAGTTTTACAGTTTACTTTTGCAAAGCGCAAAGTAAAAAGTATTGGTGCAATAGAAAATGCAAAAAAACCGATTTTAGTCAAATATATTTCACTTTCCTTTTCATACTTTACTTTTCATTAAAAAGTACATTGGTGTAACGTTGTAAATCGGCTCATTCGCTTTCTCAAAAGAATGAAGTCATAAAAATCATTAAAAAATATGAAAGAAAAATGTTAAACAAATTAAAAAACTTGAAGTTTAAATTGTATAATATAAAATTTTATCTGACCTTTACACATTTTAGGACATATCATTTTTACATAATTGCTGATGTTATTTAATTCTGTTAAATTAATTATCATAAATTAAAAATGTTTTTTAAATATATTTTCTTTAATTAAATGTTTGTTTGCAATGATATTTGATATTTATAAATGAGTTTTGAAATGAATTTATAATGAGTTTTGCCCGAGCCATAAAATAGATATAGAATTAAAAAAAAAAAAATAATTAAAATAAAATATTTCTTGATAAGATATTTAGATATTAATGTATTTTAAAATTTTTGTTAAATTTAGGCTGTGATTAAACTCAAACCTAATAATAAAATAAATTTTTGTTGCTGTAATGAATATATTAGTCGCCTTTAGTTAATATTATGTCAGTACTTATAATTACCTACGAAACAATTAGATTTAAATTCTCGATTAACGTTACTATGTACAGAATTTTATTTCCATATGTATAACTTAATATTAAATACAATTTTTTGAAGTACTTCAAAATTGATATTTCTTAATTTTTTCGCTGTACTACCAAGAAATGCTTCAGTATTGTATTCTTTCAATATGTTGTAGCATGTATACACTACCATCAGCAATACTACATTTCGGAAGTAGACGCAGACAATTTAATGGACGCGTACAATCCTATAGACGTGGACAACCAAATGGACGCGTACAATTTCGAACACGCGGTCAATATAGGAACAGCTACAATAGTAATAGCGGATATAATCCTACTAATAGGAATAACTACTAGAACAACAGAGTACAAAACAGAGGAAATGTTCGTATTATACAAGAGATGGAAAACGAGTCCACCCCAGGAGCTCAATAATTAAAAACATCAACAGAAAAATATATAATATTAATTTAAATCTTGCCAATTTCATTTTAGCTAGATCCACACTAACTAATAAAGTATCAACATTTTTAATTGATACGGGTGCGGATATTTCTGTAATTAAAAAGAAAGAAATAGAAAAAGTTAGCATTAATTCGAATACTAAAATAAGCCTTAACGGCATAGGAGATGGTATAAAATATACTTTAGGAAAAGTTGAAACAGATCTTAAAATTGAAAACATGCTAATACAACATAGTTTTCATGTTGTCGATGATGATTTTCCCGTCCCCTCGAGTGGAATACTTGAGCTTGATTTTCTTGGAAAATACAATTGTATCCTTGAATATCAACAAGATCAAGACATTCTAATATTGAGACCATATAATTTCCTTCAACATCTGGCCATATCAATGGTAAATAACCTCAGAATAAACTTAATTTCACTTCCGCCAAGATCTGAAGTTATTAGAACCATTGTTACAGATTCCTCCTACGAAGAAATATTTATACCCCATCACGAAATACAGAATGGTATTTTTGTAGCAAATACAATAACAACAAGTAAACGTACGTATGTACGTATAATTAACACTACCAATCAACACGCCTTCATACCAAATCTTAAAATTATTACAGAAGATCTTAACGATTACAGTGTAATATCAAAACCACCAATAACCAATGATAAAATGAAGTTGGAAAAATTATCGAAAAAATTCCCCGCTTTTGTAAAAACAAAATTAGAAAACTTGTGCAAAAAATATGTAGATATATTTGCATTGACTATTCAACGTTATACCGTTATATGTAACGTTATACCAGCTTCTTGCAGGAGTTTCAAATTTCTTAAAATTAGACTGCTTGAATCCTCCTCTAAACCATTTTCTGACAAAAAATAATTAAGAAAAAATTAAAATTCATAGTCTTAAAACTATTTATAATTTATAATATAAAAACTCAAAAAAAAATTTTTTTTTCGATAAAAAACAATTTCAAAAGTGAAAAGTGCATAAAATTTTAATTTGAAAAAAGTGCACGTTTTTTCATATTTTGTTTATTTTCTTTTTGCACTACTTAATATATTGATATACTAAAATAGCTGACAGAGACAGCATATCAAAATTTAAAGCTTAAAATAGTAAGTGAAAAACAAAAAGATCAGTGCGGTTTTGTGCAAACATAAACAATACAAAAAAGTGCTGACAGAAACAGCTATTACCATATTAAAAGCTTGTTTCACAAAAACTATCATAAAGCTAAACCTACAATATAACACAACTCAACATAACACAACACAACATTGCACAACACATCGCAACACAATTCAACTCATCACAACTACCACATTTATTAACATTATAATATTATTTTATTTATTTAATATTTTAATTACCTTTTTAATTATTTATTTGTTTAATACAATATAATACATAAAATATATTTTTTTTATATTATTATGTTGAAGCTCTTTGAGCTTCATCGGTGGAGGCCGATAAAGTCCAATTTGTAAATACGTCTGTTTATCACAGATCGAAATACAGAATTCAAATTCCTGATAGATACTGGAACTGATATCTCAATACTACCAGTGTCTCAGTTCAAAAACTCAAAGCTACAATCAACATCACGGTCATTGTATGCAGCGAATAGTTCGGGTATTCCAACCTACGGTAACAAGTTGCTATCAATGAACTTCATAGAAAGTTTGATTGGAATTTTATAATAGCCAATGTTTCAAAACCAATCTTAGGTGGGGATTTCTTGAAATATTTCGGTTTAGTGCATCGGAACATACTGAATATGAGCCAGTCTTTTCCAATCAGAACGACCACAAATTCAAAGAGCTGCTGAATTTATATAAGGAGGTGACAATGCCCGTTTCATACAATTACAATAACGAGCCTAAGACTATGGTTTGCCACCAGATTATCACCACTGGTCAGCCTGTTTTTTCGTGTGCACGGCGGCTAAATCCGCAAAAACTATAAGCAGCCAAGCAAGAGTTCGAGTATATGAGGAAGCAAGGGATTTGTAGACAATTCAGGAGCGAATCGGCGAGCCCACTAAATATGGTGCAAAAAGGAAATGACTTATGGCGGCCTTGTGACGATTACCGTCGACTAAATGCACAAACAGTTCCTGACCACTATCCTATTCCACATATGCAAGATTTCACGCATTCTCTAAATGGGAAACGCATTTTTACAACATTAGATTTAGAAAAGGCATACTTTAATATACCAGTTGCTGAAGAGGATAGAGAAAAAACAGCAATAATTACACCTTTCGGCCTGTATGAATTTAATGTGATGACTTTTGGACTTTGTAAGGCAGCACAATCATTTCAAAGGTTCATGGACCAAGTTCTTTTCGGGTTTAACTTTGCCATATGTTATATTGATGATATTTGCATCGCATCCGATAACATAGACGAGCACATACAACATATGCGAAGTGTGCTGCAAAGACTACAGGAATATGGTCTGAAAATAAACATTGCAAAATGTGTGTTCGCATAGGAAGAAAATGTTACTTCTTCCTTGGTCATCTCATTAATCATAAAGGAATCCGTCCACCAGCCAAGAAAATTGAAACGACTACAAATTTTCCAAAACCAAGGTTAGTGCATGAGCTACGGCGATTCATTGCAATTATCAATTTTTATCGTCGTTTTATTCAAAAAGCGGCAGAGATCTCGAGTCTTTGGGGTATAACTCAAAGCGGTTGACGAACACCCAAGTTAAGTCCGTGATTTATCAATCGGATAAATATTTTAAACATGCGATTGAAGGTAGACGTTGCACTATTTTCACCGATCATAAGCCGATAACGTATGCATTTCGACAGAAACCGGAAAAGGCATCGCCACGCCAGCTGAGACATTTAGATTACATCGGTCAATTCACAACTGACATTATACATATATTTGGCAAGAATAATTCGGTAGCCGATTTTCTGTCATGTATTGAAGCTGTCAGCAATGAAGATCTAGTTGACCTTGTCCAATTAGCAGCAAGCCAGAAAACCGACATTGAAACGAATGGTTTTCTGTCTAATAGGAATAAATCTGCTCTTCAATTGAAATGGATAGTCATTTCAAATTCATCTAAGGAAGTTGCATGCGATGTGTCATCAAATCGTGTTCGTCCTTTTGTAATTGAACAGTTCAGACAACGCGTCTTCAATTCAATACATAATTTGGCACATGCTGGTCGGCGAGCCAATATTAAGTAAATAGCAGAACGTTTCGTATGGCCAGGCATGGCTAAAGACATTGCGGAGCGAATTAAATTATGTCTTCCGTACCAACGAGCAAAAGTCACGCAACATAACAGATCAGCGACTTTGAATTTTGACATTCCAAGTGAGCGGCTCGCTGTAATTCACATTGATCTCATTGGGCCTCTACCATCGTCAAACGGTTACTGATATTGCCTTACATGTATCGATCGGGTTACCAGATGGCCAGCAGTAGTCCCTATCGAGGATATACATGCCAGCACGGTGGCCACAGCGTTCATCAATGGTTGGATCATGCACTTTGGCGTCCCGAGGCAGATCATAACATATCAAGTAAGACAGTTTGAATCAGCACTGTTCAATGAACTGGCTAAACTCATTGGTGCCAAACATATCCAAACTAGTCCACGTCATGGTTGGTTGGTTGGTTGCAGTGGCAGGTCATAAGATAACTTCAAATGTACCTCAATTAGCGATTTTTCGCCGTTTTGTTACCACATTCCTCGCAAGAACCCTAGTATAGAAGAGTAGAGACTAAATCCATCCCACCGAATTTAGGTAATTTAACAGGTCTTTCATCCTTACCATTGAGCAGTCTGATAAACTATCACAAAAGTATTTTCCTAAGAACCTATATCTTCTGGATGCTAGAGCTGGGCATTCACAGAGAAAATGTATTATTGTTTCTTTCTCCCGCGGGTTTCCACAACTTCTGCAGTGAGAGTTATGGGGAATACGCAGTTTCTCTGCGTGAGTTCCTAACCACCAATGACCAGTAAGAACCGCGATAAGCCTTGCAGTGTTTACGCGATCTTTTTTGATGAGTTCCAGAGATTTATTTTTATTATAAGTGGGCCACGTTAACCTGGAAGTTGCACATGACCTTAGTGCTTTCCATCTGTTATTGGCGAGTTGCAGAAAGTAAAGAAAGGTACTTCTTTTGATGGTCTCCAGGGTAATATAGACTGATACCGCCAGTGACGCATCTAGGGAGGCACCAGAGCGGGCTAAACTATCAGCTTTCTCATTCCCTACGATGTTCCTATGCCCAGGAACCCAGATGAGTGTGATATCGGCCAACCGGTTTAGCTCGTCGATTGCTTCTCTACATTCTTTTACTATTTTTGATTTTGTTATAAAGGATTCAAGAGCTTTAATTGCTGCCTGGCTGTCAATAAAAATAGCAACACTACATCTGTTCTCGATGTGGCTTGCAATTTGCCGACAGGCTTCTTTTATTGCTAGGATTTCAGCCTGAAAAACCGTAGCTTCATTAGGTATCCTAAGAGAGATATTTATATTTTTAGATGGTGCGAAGATTCCTGCTCCTGCCCCACCGCTCATTTTCGAGCCATCTGTATATATTGAGATATCGTAATTTGCTTCGAAATTTTTCCTTTTCCACTCATTTCTTGAAGGGAATATTGTCTGGAAGTTCCTTTCGAAGTCTATACACGGATTCAGATAATCCGATGTCATCCTATACAGACAATTTGGCACTGTACCTAGAATCCGACTATGTCCATATGTTCGTTCTAACCATACGCCTGTTACTTTCAGTCTTACAGCGCTATTACAAACCATGTTTTTAATGTGAAGATCAATAGGTAGCAAATGCAGCATCACATTTAGGGCGTCCGAAGGAGTCGTCCTAAAAGCTCCTGTGATGCCTACACATGCCGTCCTCTGAATTCTGTTAAGTTTGTCGATATTATAGCTCTTGTTTAGAGCCGGCCACCATACGACAGCACCATATGTGAGAATTGGTCGTACAATTGCCGTGTACATCCAGTGGGTAATTTCGGGACGAATCCCCCATTTTTTGCCAAACATCCTCTTGCAAGAATAGAACGCTACACATGCCTTCTTGATACGAAGATCGACATTGTGTTTCCAGTTTAACTTACTATCCAACAGAATTCCTAGATATTTGGCTTTTTCCGATAGTTTTAACTGTTGCCCGTTTAGTGAAGGCAACCTGAAAGCTGGTATTTTGGTTTTAGTAGTAAACAGCATCATTTCAGTTTTTCCTGGGTTAATACCTAGTCCACAACCTGTGGCCCAGGTACTTATCTTAACCAAGGCCCTTTCCATAATGTCGCTAATTATGTTAGGGAACATACCTGACACTAGAATAACCACGTCATCCGCGTACGCTACTGCTTTCACACCTATCTTATCTAGAATATTAAGAATATTATCCACGACCAGCAGCCACAGTAATGGTGAAATAACCCCTCCTTGTGGCGTACCCCTGCTGACGTGCTTCGTTTGTGTTATGCTGCCTAGCTTTGATTGAATAATCCTTGTTTTAAGCATAGTAATTATCCAATTTTTAAGCTCTTCCTCTAAACCTATTCTGGAAAGTGAGTCATGAATAGCTTTATTGCTTACATTGTTAAAAGCTCCTTCAATATCTAAGAAGGTTGCCAACGAGTATTGCTTAAAATGAATCGATTTTTCCACAGTACGAATAACCTCATGCAGAGCTGTTTCCGTAGATCTACCCTTGAGGTAAGCATGCTGGGATTTAGAGATTGGAAAGCGTTCTACCTTTTGTCTTAGGTGGAGCTCTATTACCCTCTCCATTGTTTTTAGTAAGAATGAAGTTAGGCTAATCGGCCTGTAATCTTTGGCGGACTCATGTCCGATTTTGCCTGCCTTGGGTATAAAGACTACTTTAACCTGTCTCCAACTAAGTGGTACATAACTATATTTAAGACATGCTTTGTAAATTTCCCCTAACCATGGAACCACTAAGTCTTGTAGTTTTTGCAACATAATAGGGAAAATACCGTCCAGACCTGGCGATTTATAAGGACAGAAACTGTTAATTGAATACCTAATTTTTTCCGCTGTGACTATTTCTTCAGTCATCTGTGATGATGTGCTTGCCAAGGTGATTGAACCGTTTTCTCTAGCATCATCGTTACAGTTTGGGAAATGAGTGTCTAATAGTAATCTTAGTGTCTCAGCAGAGGTTTCAGTCCATGTGCCGTCCTCTTTCTTGAGATAAGAAGGATTTGCACTTTCCTTGGATAAAACCTTGCTGAGCCTAGCAGAGGATGAGGTTGATTCAATTGACTTACAAAATTCCTTCCAGCCATTACTTTTGGCCTTCCTGATAGCTTTCTTGTAAGCTTTAAGGCATTCCCTATATTCATGCCAACTATTGTCCTTATAGCTTTCGTTAAACTGTTTTCGTGTTCTCTGCCTGAGATCACTTAATTCTGAATTCCACCAAGGTGGAAAAGATTTTTTGCTTCTACTTGTTGGACAAGATTTCTTGTAAGCTATATTAAAAGCTGCCTCAAGATTATATATCCTCTCGTCTAACTTACTAGTAGAGTCTATCTTAATTTGTCTTACTTTATTAAGTTCCACCTTAGTTACCCTTGTAAAAATATCCCATTTTATCTTCTTCGGGTTTCTAAAGGGGATGGTATGATTTGGTTTAATGTTTAAGTTGAAGAGAATCCAACTATGATCCGAAAAGGATTTCTTGTCAGATACCTTCCAATTACTAACTACAATATCTGGATTTTCGAATAGGAGTGTTATATCTAGCACTTCTTCCCATCCTTCAAACCCTTGTGAACTGGGGAAAGTGAAAGTAGGTGTTTTACCTCTATTGCAAATTAAAAGGTTCGAATTGCTAATAAAATCAAAAAGGTACTCACCCCTGTCATTGGTTTCCGAACTGCCCCAAAGCGTATGCCGCGCATTGGCGTCACATCCAATTAACGTGGGAATATCTTTTGATGTACTTCTGTTTACTAGCGCGACTACCTCTTCCGGAGGAGCATCTCTATCATGTGCCATGTAAGCAGAAGCCACAATAAAATTTTGTCCACCTGGCATTTCGATCCTTACGACTGTTAGATCTTTATCGCTATACTGTGGACATAAAAAGGCATTAATACATTTTTTTACTAGGATACATGATCTTGGCTTACCATTGTTCCTAATATATAAATTGTTATAATTTTTCAGCATTAGCCCCATGATGTCCTTACCTCTGACCCATGGCTCTTGCACAATGCTGACATCGACATCCTCCTCTATGAGAAAGATGGCGAGATTGTCCGATGCGATTTTCGAATGCTGAAGGTTAATTTGTGCTACTTTCAGCATTCGTGCAGGCTTACGAGGTTTCTGAAGCTTCTTCCTGAAGCTTCATACCGTCAAGCATTTTGTTAGCATCCTCTAACTCCTTGCCATCATCATCATTTCCTGTTGGGCGGAATATTTTTATTTTGGTGTACCGTACGCCAAACCTCAGCTTACAGTCCATTTCTTCCAATGGCTTCACGGATTCCTCGTTTATCGCCAGAAGAAGCGTCATATTGGTTTTTTGTGTGCCCTCGTCCTTGATGACTACCCAGTCATTCATTGGCACATTTTGGTTCTGCCGTTGTAGCAGCTGGAGAACTTTCTCATGCTCCATCTTCATAATTGGCAGCCAAATGCGGGCCCTTGGTCTTCTAGGGATATCGTTGGCTGGGATAAGCTTTAGCCTTAAACCTTCCCATGCATCACTTACCTTAGCAATGCAGTTGCCAAGAAATACTTTAGATAGCTGGTCATCACATTTGAAGACCCTGCAACCACGAACCACTTCTGATGAATCAAAGCCTGGTGTGGGGGCGTCTAGATTTGTTAGAAGGTGTTCCATCACCATTTCAGCCAGCTTGGGCTCAATCTCGCCCCATTTCTCCAGCACCTTTTTTCCATTCCCGGTAATATCATCAATGAGCGCCACCTGTAGCTCATCCCTTGCTACTTCGCTATATGCCCTTTTCGCACTCGTTGACGGTTTACTAGTATAACTCGTTCTCGCTACCTTGCTTTTTGAAGTATGGGCCGTCTCGTCCTGAGACCGATCCCTCTTCATTGCCTTTGCGGGTTTTGATAGGGTGGCCTGGTATTCGTTATACTCATCTACCACCTTCTGATATCGTACTTTGTCTGTACGGTCAAACGCCTGTTCTTTACCTTCAGCTTCATTTTTAGCAATCTAGCCAAGAATGAACATGGCCTTCTGGTACCTTTGACGTCTGATCTTTGCCTCAGACTTTTTTGATTTCTCGGCAGGCGCACTATGGCTGGCGCGCTTGTCTGCCGATTTTACTGTTATGTGCGAAGTAGGCGCAGTGCGGCTGCTACTGCCTACTTTGGGTAGTATGGCGGTTTCGACTCGCTCGTTTTCTTGGCTTGATGCCAGGAGCTCGTCTTCGGAACTGGTACCTAGTTCCTTGTTAGTTTTTTGTTTATTTAATTTGTTTAAAGAATCCATAAGTGTTCCCACGAGTGTAGGGGAAAGGGAGGTCGTCCGAAGCATAGCCCCCTTTACTTCAGAAAGGCTGAATTGAAACCGGAGGTCGCCAGGTATCCGGAGTCCACCGTTCTAAGACACACTTACGCAGTGCCATTCATCCTTGGGCACGGTCGTTCATACACCCAGGATTGCGGGTTTTATCGAGTTTTCCTCTCTAGATCCGCCATAATATGTGGCTCTGCACCACGTATGGACGGTCTTGGTTCGTCATAAACCCTGGTCCCCAGACACCTAGTGGACCTACACACTTCCATTCATTCCAAAAACACAAAGAACATACATGCATACATAGAGACAAAGACACACATACATGCACATAAACTACAGGACAACACAACTACTGGTAGTTCTTTGTTGTACCCACAAGCCAGACCGACAAAAAGGTCTTCTGACCATTGCATAGACAATGAGCAGGAGACCCAAAGTCAGCAAGCTTGCCTGTAGCTAAGCCCCTACACCACGTCAAGGTGCCTACCACGTAGGGGAGTCCACGTCATACTCAAGCAAAAAGTTTGATTGAACGATTACATCGGGCTCTGAAAACCGCAATGAAATGTAATTATGAGCATCATTGGTCTGACGGTCTGACAATATTTTTGATAATAATACCTTTGGTAATAATGACAAAATTCCAGAACATGAATTCGTAGAAAATATGAGACAGATGATGTCCCAAATACGACTAGTTTCCACATCAAACCACTCAAAAGAAAAGATATTCTTACAGAAGGAACTGCAACATGTAACTCACGTTTTTTTGAGGGATGATAGTGTCCGCCCACCATTAAAAACACCTTATGACGGGCCATTTAAGGTTGTGAGGCGTTCAGACAAGACGTATGATCTACTAATCAAAGGCAAACCGGTGCAGGTGAGTGTTGATCGAGTAAAGGCAGCATTTTTATCAAGCGACTATGAAGACGTAAGCCTATCACGTACAGAAACTATGGCAGATAATCGAATGGATACCAAACCCTATAATGTAACACGAAGGGGACGATTAGTGCAGGTTCCAAGAAGATACGTTAAATTTGACTTAACGTGACATCGCGCCTGACTCAGTCACTGTCAGGGGAGTAATGTGGCGGTTGCATATTCACTATTTAATATTGAAAATAATATGAGTTGGCCATGCAAACATGAACAAATAAAATATTCAAAATGAGATGAGTTGGCCAGGCAGAAGAATTTGTAAAAAGCTAAGAATATTTTTATTTAGAAAAAATGATTGTCATTCAATTGCCATTGGTACACGTATAATTATTTTACTCGAAATTGAATTATTTTAAGTAAACATATAAACAAATGAATTAAGTATAGCAAAGCCTACAATCTCCACTCTCACCCAGAGCTTAACTCAGTTTGAAATGAACCTACTTTTTCCTAGCCGGGGTAGTTCTCAGCCTAGTCCAAGGTCTTACAAGAAAATTTCTATTCGCGGGGACCCAGCGTTCAACTAATGTCGTTTCTACCGTTGAAGTAAGATGTCGTAACAAAGTAATTATTTTCGAATTCAAGTTTTTTTCTTTATTAAACAATTGGTAATATATGTATAACAATCAATGTATTTTAAATAAAAACAATTTATCAAATAATCTCTTTACAATTACTCATAAATAATAATAATCAAATAATATTTAACTGATTTCAATTTTATTGAACAATTTGTATTTTTAAATAAAAAAAAAAAACCAATTTATCAAATACTGTCTTTACAAGTACTCGTAGTTAATAATAATCAAATAATATTTAACTGATTTCAATTTTTATTGAACAATTTGTATTTTTGAATAAAAAAAAACCAATTTTCCAAATAATGTCTTTGCAATTACTCGTAAATAATAATAATCAAATAATATTTAACTGATTTCAATTTTATTGAACAATTTGTATTTTAAATAAAAACCCAATTTTTCAAATAATGTCTTTACAATTACTCGTAGTTAATACTAATCAAATAATATTTAACTGATTTCAATTTGTATTGAACAATTTGTATTTTAAATAAAAAAAACAATTTTTTTCAAATAATGTCTTTATAATTACTCGTAGTTAATAATAATCAAATAATATTAATTAATCATGTTTTAAGTTTCACGTTTATAAATGCCTTCTTTGTGTTCATTTACATACAACAAAATTTATAAAAAAAAAACTCATAAAATGTTTTTAAATAAAAATATAAGGGAAGATTACTTTGATATTTCACTTAGAATTTTTATATAATATTTTTACATTCCTTAATTGTGGATTCAGTAATTAAATTTTTAATGTTACACTTTATAATTATTTGAGATTAAATTTGCATATTACAGAATAAAATTTTTTCCACAAATATCCTGTTTTCGGTTTAATTTCGAGTTTTATACATATTATTTGTTGACTTCTGTATTTTATATATATATATATAAGCCTTACCCTCTCTGGTACATCAGGGCAGCTTACAATGTCCAACGTTGATTATCAGGAACCGCCAATCACCTTAAACTTTGCCACGTATCGGAGACAAAGAGACACCAAAGCCGCGCCACGTCGTTTGCTTATGGTGTCAACACGTTTATAATCTTCGAACGAGCACCAGTACAAAATCTTTTAGTTAACCACTGTTAAAGCCGTCAACTATTTCTTTTATACTGGGGCTATTATCACTATTATCCCGAGCACCAAAATAAATTTTATTAGTAAAAATCAAAGTTTTATTTGACACTTTTTGCTCTTAAGCAATTTTTAATTTTTTTTCCAAAAAAAAATAATTAAAGTTGTAAATCAAAATTTAGTTTATAAATAATTTTTGAATTAATTATTTCTTTATATGGACAAAAACTGAGTAATTCACACCACCGGTACGTTGCGTTTCGTTTAACATAACCACGAGCCAAGAGACCGAAAACTTCTCCGCTTGCGCCTTTTATTCTCCTTTTTTCTAACTGCGTCGAGCGGACTTTTTTGTTAGCCGTTGTTCGGTCAATACCCTCAACATTTCCCCTCATCAGGCATTCTGTTGTAGACTTCTGAAAGCTTTAAATTACACTCGCAGCTTTTTCCCTATTATCCGCTGCAATTTTTGGCGATCAACCGAAATGCACAAAGCAAATTAATAAATGACATTTCTCATTTTTCTATTTTGTTTTGATTATGCTTTGTTTTTAATAAAATGTGTTTCGTGCGGTTCGGGAAAATAATTTAAATCTATTTTAATTAATATAGTTCGAACTATATTAATTAAAATCAATATTCGTCAGGGTATTTCAAGGTATGTATAGCATATGTTAGATATGTTGGAGTACATAACATCAAATTTTATTTAATTATAGTTATCTTTGACGTCAGCATTTTTGTGAAACGTGTGAAAATGTGAACGTGTGAAATGCGTATTGTGTGACTAAAATTTATTCAAAAAATTTAGTCGTCACACTCCCTCCTTCCTTTACGAGAGGATATCAATACGGATATCTCCATTTCTGGCAATACGAATCAGTCGAGTCTTGCCGTCCCATGTCGCCTTGAATCGATGACGCCTGCCTCTGGACCACTTCTTTAAATCGTAGCCCTGCTTCCGTAACGTTGCTTTGGACTCTTATATATTTTATAGAAGTCGTGTTGCTCTTTGATGTGGTGATCGTCTTGTTGAAATACACTTCGATGTTTCACTTGTTGCTGTCGACTTTGAATACTAGGTGGATTTTGCGATGCGTGACATACTTTTACTTGTTTTAGAAGACGGATTGTTTTTTCCTTTAGGTGAATCGGACTATTTTCCTTTTGATGTAGTAGTTGTGTTAATGCTAATGATTTGGTAAGACTAAGTATTTCGTCATATTTTTGACCTTTTGTCGAATTCGTTTTGATAATTTTATCTTTTTGCTTCCATGGTATTAGCGAAGTCTTTGACGGTGCTTGTTCTTGCGAGATGTTAAACACTTCTTGTACTGCGTGCTCTGGGGTATCTAGTAGCTGTTTTCCATCTGGACGTGGCGTTACATTGATAGGGCTTGAACTTCGGTGTCGTTGTACTTCTTCAATATTACTAGGTCTTGAATCTTGCTGTTGTGCCATGTGCTCATGTTTATCTTGCTGTTGACCAAATTCTGCTGGCATTTCGTTGAATTTAGGATTTGGTTGTCGTGGTATTTCTGGTATTTCCTTTTTTATATGTTTTAGATCTTGGTGCTGTGCTGCTTGCTTCATTTCAACTTGTAATATTTCCTGTTTTTGTATGACTCGTGGTTGACAATACTCTGCTGACATTTCTTTGACTTTAGGACTTTGTTCCGGTTGTACTTCTAGTATTTGCAGCCTGATAGAACTCGGATCTTGCACTTGTTGCATTTGTTTCAATTGGACTGGTAATGATTCTTGCTCTTGTGGAACTTGCTGTTGTTTACTTATTTTTGGATTTTCTGGGATCAGTCTGCGATCTTGCGGTGATACATGATGTTGTTCCGCGTCATCTCGATGTCGCATGCTTTGTGTTGGTATACTTGCTGGAGTAGTTGAAGTTATAATTTTAGATGTTCCTGTAGGTGTTTGCTTGGTGATTGGCTGGTATTGCTGCTGGTTGCGGAAAGGTGACTTGGAGACTGAACCATGAATGACTTTATCACATTTCGGTGTATTGGCTATGCGTCTCATGGTCTTCTGTATTATCAGCGGTCGTGCAGATTCCACTGCTACGCGCCCGAAGATTACCTCGCTATCTCGTGCTCGACTTACTTCATTTTGCTCTTCGCGTAATTCTTCGAAGTCCTCAGCTAGTGCTATTAATTCCTTCAGACAAGTGAAATTCCGACGTTTGATGTATATTTGGTACTCTGTGCTCATGTTGCGATATACTCGTTCTAATTGCGACTCTTGATTTAAACCTGCGTGTCGCATTAGTTTTTGTAGTTCCAAAAGATACATTTTAAACGTCTCTCCTGGTTTCTGCAATCGATTTCTCAGTTCGTCCTCCAATCGCTCGAAATATTGATGTGGTAGAAAAAATTCCAGAAAATCTCTCTTGAACGCTTCCCAGTGATTCCAGTCTTTCTTATTGTATCTAAACCACACCAAACCTTGTCCATCTAGTAACAGGGGCATTGTTCGAGGCAACATGTACGTTGATATGGCATACAGATCCGCTAATTCTTCCAATCGCTCGATAAACGTCAATGGATCGCTGTTGTCATCATACCGGATCGCCCATTTTCTGACCTGGTCGGTGACGCTTGCCTGTGTGTTCCTTTGAGGAAGATACGAGTGTACATCATATTGTGGGTGTGTATATAACTGCCTTGCCGTTGTGTCGTTGATCATGCTATGTCGCTCTGATGTTTCGCTGTATTCTCTGTCGCGTGTATATTCCATGTTGCTTTCCCTGTGTTGCACAGTTTGTTAATCACCGCCGCAAATCTTATATTATTCAGTAGTAGCCAGCCCGAATTCTCCGAGATACTTAAGTCATGTTTCCGTAAAATAAAAAAAAAATATCTACGACCTGCTCATGTTAACTGTGTATTTTACCTTGTTAATGACGATGGAAAAGTTGTTATCCAAAACGCTGGTCTCAGGGTCCCTGCTCGGGCGCCACTTGTAATGAACCTACTTTTTCCTAGCCGGGGTAGTTCTCAGCCTAGTCCAAGGTCTTACAAGAAAATTTCTATTCGCGGGGACCCAGCGTTCAACTAATGTCGTTTCTACCGTTGAAGTAAGATGTCGTAACAAAGTAATTATTTTCGAATTCAAGTTTTTTTTCTTTATTAAACAATTGGTAATATATGTATAACAATCAATGTATTTTAAATAAAAACAATTTATCAAATAATCTCTTTACAATTACTCATAAATAATAATAATCAAATAATATTTAACTGATTTCAATTTTATTGAACAATTTGTATTTTTAAATAAAAAAAAAAACCAATTTATCAAATACTGTCTTTACAAGTACTCGTAGTTAATAATAATCAAATAATATTTAACTGATTTCAATTTTTATTGAACAATTTGTATTTTTGAATAAAAAAAAACCAATTTTCCAAATAATGTCTTTGCAATTACTCGTAAATAATAATAATCAAATAATATTTAACTGATTTCAATTTTATTGAACAATTTGTATTTTAAATAAAAACCCAATTTTTCAAATAATGTCTTTACAATTACTCGTAGTTAATACTAATCAAATAATATTTAACTGATTTCAATTTGTATTGAACAATTTGTATTTTAAATAAAAAAAACAATTTTTTTCAAATAATGTCTTTATAATTACTCGTAGTTAATAATAATCAAATAATATTAATTAATCATGTTTTAAGTTTCACGTTTATAAATGCCTTCTTTGTGTTCATTTACATACAACAAAATTTATAAAAAAAAACTCATAAAATGTTTTTAAATAAAAATATAAGGGAAGATTACTTTGATATTTCACTTAGAATTTTTATATAATATTTTTACATTCCTTAATTGTGGATTCAGTAATGAAATTTTTAATGTTACACTTTATAATTATTTGAGATTAAATTTGCATATTACAGAATAAAATTTTTTCCACAAATATCCTGTTTTCGGTTTAATTTCGAGTTTTATACATATTATTTGTTGACTTCTGTATTTTATATATATATATATATAAGCCTTACCCTCTCTGGTACATCAGGGCAGCTTACAATGTCCAACGTTGATTATCAGGAACCGCCAATCACCTTAAACTTTGCCACGTATCGGAGACAAAGAGACACCAAAGCCGCGCCACGTCGTTTGCTTATGGTGTCAACACGTTTGTAATCTTCGAACGAGCACCAGTACAAAATCTTTTAGTTAACCACTGTTAAAGCCGTCAACTATTTCTTTTATACTGGGGCTATTATCACTATTATCCCGAGCACCAAAATAAATTTTATTAGTAAAAATCAAAGTTTTATTTTACACTTTTTGCTCTTAAGCAATTTTTAATTTTTTTTCAAAAAAAAATAATTAAAGTTGTAAATCAAAATTTAGTTTATAAATAATTTTGAATTAATTATTTCTTTATATGGACAAAAACTGAGTAATTCACACCACCGGTACGTTGCGTTTCGTTTAACATAACCACGAGCCAAGAGACCGAAAACTTCTCCGCTTGCGCCTTTTATTCTCCTTTTTTCTAACTGCGTCGAGCGGACTTTTTTGTTAGCCGTTGTTCGGTCAATACCCTCAACATTTCCCCTCATCAGGCATTCTGTTGTAGACTTCTGAAAGCTTTAAATTACACTCGCAGCTTTTTTTCCCTATTATCCGCTGCAATTTTTGGCGATCAACCGAAATGCACAAAGCAAATTAATAAATGACATTTCTCATTTTTCTATTTTGTTTTGATTATGCTTTGTTTTTAATAAAATGTGTTTCATGCGGTTCGGGAAAATAATTTAAATCTATTTTAATTAATATAGTTCGAACTATATTAATTAAAATCAATATTCGTCAGGGTATTTCAAGGTATGTATAGCATATGTTAGATATGTTGGAGTACATAACATCAAATTTTATTTAATTATAGTTATCTTTGACGTCAGCATTTTTGTGAAACGTGTGAAAATGTGAACGTGTGAAATGCGTATTGTGTGACTAAAATTTATTCAAAAAATTTAGTCGTCACAAGTTTATGGCAATCATGCAAACTATTTTTAACGAGATAGTTAAAATGCAAAGCCAATTAATGCAAATGTTTTTGTCTAATAAATGAGTACTTTAAAAATTTGTACATGGAATGCAAACGGCTTAAGCAACATAAATTTGAACTCACAAACTTCATGTCCTGAGAAAGTGTGGATGTAATGCTTTGCTCAGAAACACATTCAACAAACAACGATTTCTTTTCTATTCCTAGTTTTTTAATCTATTAAACCAATCACCCTGATGGGAAAGCAGTTTCTAGTTCTAGGTCCCCTAGAACAAGACTTTTCCACTCAGAGTTTATATACACCATCTATTTACATAAATAACACGGCTAATGATCTTGTTCAAATAATCATCAACAAGTTAGATTGCAAAAATGCACCGGGATATAATAACATTCACTCGTCATTATACAAAACTTACCGCTTTTGGCCATAAATTTTATCACAAGACTTTTTAATGCCATTATTAAATTTGGCTTTTACCCAACAGAGTGGAATACATCCATGATTATTATGATTCAAAAATCAGGTAAGGATCCCACGCTTGCCTTTTCATACAGGCCAATAAGCTTACTGCCATGACTTTCTAAGCTCTTTGAAAGAGCACTGCTTTCAAAGCTGAAATCAGCTTCAAGCGTGTGAGTTACACTGGCTCATTAATAAAAGATCCTCCTTGTTCCTAAAGTATAAAGTAAGCCTGTATAACTGCATCATAACATCAATATGGCCTTATGGTATCCAGCCATTTGGTGATGCTAGTGCATCAGATATTGAAATTATCCAAAGAGCTCAGTTAAAAATATTCAGAACAATCACTGGTGCCTCATGGTATGTTAGGAAAAAAATATCCAACCAGATCTACAAATTATCTTAGTTAAAGCTGGATGTGACAATATAAGAAAAAAATATAATAAATGCTCACAGAACATATTAACCCCTTAGCAAGAAATCCTGCACTTCATCCATTACTTCCCGCCTAAAAAGAGTTGACCGTCCAGTCTTTAATTAAAATTCAATAGATTCAAATAAAAACCCCAAAAGTCGTTTTGCATACTTAAACCACCTAACATTCACTCTAACGAAATTTAACCCATTGATTTAAGTGAGTTCCGTGACGCAACAGGGTATACTTATTTTATTTTATATTACTAGATGTACCGGTATGAAGTGAGCGTAAAGATACAAATGTTCCGACAGGGAACATTTGTTGTGAACGTGCCTTTTTTTTTGTTTGTTTGCTATGACATGTGTGAAATATATTTAGTATACATCAAGTCATTGAACAGACAACATCATATTTTTTCATCGTGTTAAAAATGTCGAATTTTGTACCAGAAAGTGATGATTTGCGGAAAGCATTAATTTTTTGTTTTCATTTGAAGAAAAGTGGTGCAGAGTCGCATCAAATGCTTGTCGAGGCATATGGTGATCATGCTCTATCAGAAGCAACATGCAAGAGATGGTTTCAACGGTTCAGAAATAATGATTTTGATGTGAGAAATGAAGAACGTGGAAGACCGCCAAAAAAGTTTGAAGACGCCGAATTGCAAACGATATTGGATGGAGATGACACTTTGGGTCAAAAGCAAATGGTAGAAATGTTAAATGTTGCACAACAAACAATTTCTGACCGTTTAGAAGCTATGGGAAAGATCCAAAAGTGTGAAAAATGGGTGCCAAATGAATTGAATGAAAGACAGATGGAAAACCGAAAAACACTTGTGAAATTTTGCTTCAAAGACACGAAAGAAAATCGGTTTTGCATCGGATTGTTACTGGCGATGAAAAATGGATTTATTTTAAGAATCCTAAACGGAAAAAATCATGGGTTAATCCGGGACAACCATCAACATCGACTGCAAAACCAGATCGATTCGGCAAGAAAAACAATGCTGTGTGTTTGGTGGGACCAGAAAGGTGTGGTGTACCACGAGCTCCTAAAACCTGGTGAAACCATTAATGCTGGTCGCTATGAACAACAAATGATAAATTTGAACCATGCATTGATCGAGAAACGACCAGAATGGGCCAGAAGACACGGCAAGGCAATTCTGCTCCATGACAATGCACCTGCACACAAAGCAAAACGGGTTCAGGATGCAATCAAAACACTTGGCTGGAAGCTGCTACCCCACCCGCCGTATTCACCAGACTTGGCTCCTTCCGACTACCATTTGTTTTCATCGATGGGACACGCATTGTCTGAGCAGCACTTTGATTCCTACAAGGAGGTCGAAAATTGGGTGTCTGGTTGGTTTGCTTTAAAAGACGAATAATTTTTTTGGCGTGGTATCCACAAATTGCCAGAAAGGTGGTCAAAATGTGTAGAAAGCAATGGCCAATACTTTGAATAAAATGTTTTTTACTTTCTTATTAATAATTAGTGTTTTATTTTCACCAAAAAACGCTCATTTCATACCGTATATAAAAAACGCTCATTTCATTTCATATATAATGTGTATAGTTATAAAATAAAAAAGCGTAATATCATGTAATTAGTGATACGATTTTAAGAATTATTTTTAGTCTCACTGTAAGGGAAGATGCAACAAATAAATATCAACAGTCGTGTGGATCATGAAGAATATTTGTTATTACTTTGAGGATATCTAAATCGAAGCCATCATATTTAATAAAATCATCTTTTAGATCCTCGGATCTGAATCTTTATTCAACCTACATATGTAAACCTGAGATAAGACTTATTGTTTTAAAATATGATGTCTACATCTTCGAAAACTAGTGCTACTATTGCATATTCGTCGTGAGCACTAATTCTTTACTTTGAGAGAAAAAAACTCGTCCTTTTTAGATAAATGCATTTTGGTTTTAATGTCACGCTCCAATTTATTTTTTAATGTTATGCTGTTATTTCGTTTCACATCTACCAATTTTGTGGTTATATATGTGTATATAATATGATCTTAATATAAACGTAAAAAAAAATAAAACAATTTTATATATGTTTAGTGTAACTAAATATCTGCATTAAATTATAATGTTTTATTTTATAGTGTTTGGGAACATTTTGATATCATCTTATCACCATGTCAATAGGTCAGCTAAAACATTTATTTTGACCATGATGCTACCAATTACTAATTAATATAATTATTTTAAATACTCATATAATAAAATGAATTGACTTTTAATTATATAAGTGAACAATATCAAAATATTTTAATAATTTTTGTGTCGTTTTTGGTGTTTTGTTTTAAAGCTGCTGGAATCATTCCTTCGCCGTTTGATTGCTTTCTTGTAAATCGCAGTTTGAAGACTTTGTCCATTCGCATGGAACAACATCATAAAAATTCTGTTTTAGTAGCTACATTTTTGGAATCGCACGAGTTCGTGGAGAAGGTCCTACATCCTTCCCTTCCTTCACATCCACAACATAAAATAGCACTTCAGCAAACATATGGCTATAGTGGTGTATTTTCGTTTTACATCAAAGGAAAGCTGGAACATTCTAAAGCCTTTCTTCGAGCACTAAAAATTTTTGCACTAGCAGAAAGCTTAGGTGGATATGAAAGTTTAGCAGAACTGCCGTAAATATACTTGAGTTACGTAATCACAAACATGTATTTAATTGTTTTATTTTCAGTTCGGTAATGACGCATGCATCTGTTCCGTTAGAGGATCGACAAAAGCTTGGAATAAATGATTCACTTATTCGATTATCTGTTGGACTTGAAGATTCTGATGATTTAATAAATGATTTAAGCTGCGCTCTGGAAGTTGCTAAAAATACATTGACATAAACAGTGTTATTGCATGAAGTTTGTTTAAAAAAGATTTGAACAGAAATATAATTTTTGTTATCTTCTGATACAATATTAATATGCGTTCGATGTTACTGTTTCAAATAGTTTTTCTTTACTTTAAATATAAGTTGATTGCATTTTTATTAATATCTCGGTTGAAAGTAGGTATATATATTTCACAATTAAAAAATTAACCCACACTCCAACATCAGGGGTGATAAGCTTATACTTGTGTTGTGAATAAGATTAGAATGAATGAAACCAAACTGAACGCAGGGATATGCTTTTAAATACTTTCGTATTGACTCAAATTACCTATTGTTGTATGTACTTCCAAAAAGATTCAAAAAAAAATCCTTTTGCCAAATTGTTGTGTGTTCCAAAATATTGTATTTAAATAAAACACTTTATATTGTTGTTGATAATATTTTATTTAATTACAATTATTAGAGAAGTGACTTGCAAATAATATATATCTTTATATTGATCACTCTCACAGAAGTTCTGTATACACATTAATTTTTAATGCAATTTAAATATGTTTATTTATTTAAAAATATTATATAATTTTTTTTGTTTCGGTTTTATTTAGTCACAGTTTCAAAAATTCCATATAGTCATTGTACTCTTTCTTTATTACGAATTTATTATTTCCACATAGTTTTGTCCCTTCAGGACCCAATTTATATAAATTTTGTTATTATTTAATAATAATTAACTTAGTTGTTTTTATATCGGAAGAAACTGGCTGACTGACCGAACTCACAGAACTTTGTTATTTGTTAGGCTTCTGAATGTCTCATCGTCCATTCGAATAGGGCCATACCTTCTGATTAAAAAAGAACGAGAGACCTATTTTTGAATTCCCGCGCTTATCCAATCGATAATTTTTTTTTATTTTCGTGCTGGCAACACTATTACGGGTATACTAATGGTTTAAAAGGTTCAAAGACGGTCGTACAAGCTTGGACAATCATGAGATCCCTGGCCGCCCAACAACACCCGTTACTGAAGAAAACATTGAATTGGCGAAGCAGATCGCGTTGGAAAATCGTTGTGAACCGATTAGAGCAATTGCAGTGTTGTTGGGCATCTCATAAGGATTGGTCGAACACATTTTAACTGATGTTTTGGGTTTGAAACGCGTCGCTTCTCGGCTGGTGGCAAAAAAGCTGAATTTCATTCAAAAAAAGCCGTAGTTTTTGGCCAAAAACTCCACCAATATCATCAACCAAGCACCGTACTCTCCAGATATGGTCCCGTGTGACTTTTTCCTCTTCCACCGACTCAAATTGCCATTGCCAGAAACGCGTTTTGAGACCATAGAGGCCATGAGTTGAAAATCGCAACACGAAAATTATTCGACTTCTTTGTATAGACGCCAAACAAAAACTAATAGTACGCTATGCGTTAAACTTTGACAGAATGTGTATAATAGTGTTACCAGCGTGAAAATAAAAAAAATTTACCGATTGGATAAGCGCGGGAATTCAAAAATTAAAAATTCAAGTTTTTTTTTGATCACAAGGTATACTTGCGAACTAGTAGTAGTAGTAAAATTTTTATTTTAATTCGATATCAGTGTAATATTTCAATTTTAAAACTGAACTTCCACGTTAATTTATGCTATTAATAAATAAATTACAAAATATTTACACATTGAAATATTGTTACTTATTGAACTAAAGGCATTGCCCAAATGTCGTCTGCCAACAAACTAATTAACTAATAAGGAAGTATTCTAAAGCAAATCAAAGTATATTAAAGCAGAATTGTATTTATTTTTCTCATTCTTATTCTATTTTATTTCAAACTAAAAATTTTTATTTATTATTCTTTGCCTGTAACTAATTGCATATTTTACGTAGCCAGAGACTGCGGCCCTGTAAGATTGTGTTTTCTATAGAATTTGTAGCGCATTTCTTTCAGAATTGGACATAATCCAATAAAGTGTTAATTAACTCAAGGAGTTTCGTCACGAGTTTAAAAATTTGGCTGATAGTTTTAATAGTATAATCATCCTTAAAATAATTCCGATCGCGTAATTCATATTCCAACCTTCTGTAAACATGTCTATAATCATTTGCCCTTGCAGCCAATATAAATTTAGCTCTTTCATTGTCTATAATTTTTATCACTATATTTTTTGCCACGAACAATACAATACTTTATCATGCGTATTAGCCAGTGATTGCCATTTTTCGAAAAAATCTGTCTTCGTATTTGAGAGGAAACTTGCCAGAATTTTGGGGAGTCTATTGTCACTCAGGTTTATGACGTGATTTATATATTTAAAATGTAGTTTTAGCGTCTCAATACTTAAAATTCTGTTTCTAAATGCAGCATAAAGTTAGGCGTGTTTTGCGGTTACTTAAATATTCTTTTTATGTAGTACCTTTGAAGCATTTCTAATTCGTTAAATTTGTTTGTTCCCCATACTTGTGCTGCATAAAAGAGGATTAATCTTACAGCCGCTTGAAATACTTGAAACTTTACCGAGGGTGCAACCTCATTTTTTCCTAAAAGTACTTTCCATGACCAGTTTATTGTTTTTCTGGCTTCACTTAACTTTTTACTGAGATGTTCATAGAATTTACCATTATAAGTGATTCAAACTCCTAAATATTTGTATTCTTTTACTACTTCTAACACTTCACCATTTAAGTTCCAAATTTCATTTTGCATAAGCTTTCTGCAATTCCTTTTGAATATCATAATTTTAGATTTAGAAATATTTTTTTTAAGTTTCCATATCATACAGTAGGCATATAATTCATTGATCGTAGTCTGCATTTTTATAGGTGAGTCCACCATAAGTACTATATAATCTGCATATAAAAGTAATTTAATACATGTTCCATTTATTAGGATACCTTCGCAAAAATAATTGTTTAAATCGTCTATGAACAACGCAAAAAGTAGAGGACTCATCAAGCAACCCTGTTTTACTCCTGTGTTCGAAGAAAACCACTTGGAAAAACTGTTTCCATCCCAAACTGCTGCAGTCGCGTTACAATATAAGTATGTTTCGCATTTTTATAGATATACCATAATTACTTAACTTATAAAACATAGCATCTGTGCCTATAGAATCAAATGCAGCTTTAAAGCCTACAAAATTCATGACTTTTTCCCTTTTTTACAGTTGAGTAACCACGCCTGAAGCCTGTCGTTGATGTAATATGCCTGTAAATACTTTTGATATCAAATTTTAAAAGGATCTTCCTCTATAATTTTTTACCTCATGCGAATCTCCTCCTTTAAATAGTGGACAAACTATTGAATTTTTAAAACATCCCGGTACTTCTGAATTATCGTATATGTAGTTAAAAACCTCTTTAATCCTTGTGATACCTTCACCTGAAGCACATTTTAAAAATTCTGCTGGAATTCTATTCATGGTTTCAGGTCTGCTGGAATTCACCAGGCGCTTTATGTTCTTTGCAACGCTCTAAAACCTCTGTTAATTCAACTACCTCGATTTTTTGTCTAATTCATTGATTTCAATTAGTGGTTCTGCGTAGCTAAAACGATTTGTATTATCCGTTGTGTTTAAAAGTTTTTCAAAATAAGTACCTAGAACGTCAGAATTAAGATGCACTGACTTACTGAAATTTATGCCATTTACTTTACGTTCATTATTTCAAAAGCTTTTGGAGTCTTTTACTGATGATAATGATGAGGCAAGACCATTAGTGTGTTAGATTCTTTTATTATAGCAAACAATTCTGTAAACGTTTTTGGCTATCTTATATTCATTCCAATCTGAAACTAGGACCCTTTTTCTCGCCATCTTCAAGTTATTAAAACAGTTTGTCCTTGCAATTTCACACTCTTTATCGAACCAATCTTTATTACATTTTCTCCTCATTGGCCCTTGTTGAAATGGGCTAGCAGCTTCTTTAATTGCTGTTGTAAGTGTTGGTATCATCTCACTAGCAGAACTTTTGTGTTTGAAAAAGTAAGTCGCGTTCGTAGTGCGCTCCGTGTTTTTTCGAAGTGAAACCTAGTAAAAGACTTGTCATTAAATGCGAAAGTACCAAAAAATATAATATAATATCATAATTAGTTAAAGAACTTGCCGAAAGTGCCGAAATATCGCGCCCGCGGTGTTATTTTATTAATTGATTAGATTTTTTTTTATAATATTCCGAACGGAAAATCAAAAACATAAAACAAAAAATAACATTCACCTAATATTTGTTATTTGATATTTTATTACACATATACAATCAGCTGATATAGACAGCATAGTGTTGCAAAACTACTAAACTAGTGCACAATTTTTGGCTTTACATCGTGTAAAAAAATATTATTGTGTAATTCAATTTGTCAGCTCTAATAGCGTAGTTGTAAGTTATTTTCTTTTTATATATATATCAACTAACAAAAATTACGCAAAGAACTTAATCTAATATGAATCCGCAGCAACCTCCACTTTATGGTGGAGGAAAAGTATCAAAATTTAAAGAGAAAGCCGAAAGTAGTGCTATATCTAAATATATAGAAAAAATAAACAATATGGAGCAGCTATGTCTTCAACTTAGAAATGAGATAGAAGTTCTTAAAAAAGAAAATGAGTTGCTTAAAGGTTCTCCATTACCTGTTACCCAAAAGTCTGAGAATGTGCACAATCAAATTGTATACGAAACTGATGAAGATGAACTTGCGAAAGAAACGGAGTGGATCTTTAAGAAAAGGCCCGCTAAGAAGAGAAAACCTGATCGCTCTCCTGACTCCATATCTCCTTCCAAGGACAAAAATATGGCATCAGTTTATGCAATTAAGAATGCCTCAGCAGACCAAAAATCATCACGTCCACCGCCAATTATGGTCTCAGAAGGAATGAACTACTCAGATCTCCTTCTCATTGCTAAAAACAACTGTAAAGAAGAATTTTCTATCAAACTTTTAAATAGTACTTTGTACAAAATCAGTACATCTGAGGTTAATGACTACAGATCAATAACAAAAGCACTATCTACGCAAAAAATTGCTTGGTATTCTTATGAAAATAAACAACTGCGTCCGATAAAAGTAATAGCTAAACACCTTCCAAAGTCATGTGACCCGTCTGAGATTGTAACTGATCTGCAAGAGAAAGGATTGAACATTCTAAATGCGGTAAATAAGTGGAAGCCCTTCTCAAAAGAGCCACTCGACATGTTTATGCTCACATTTGATGCGTCCGAAGATATTAAGAAAATACACGAAATCAAAACTATATTGAATTGTGTTATTAAAATAGAAACAATAAAGCGGTCGAGACAAATACCACAATGTAAAACATGTCAAGAATATGGTCACACTCAAAACTATTGTGGCAAAATAGCCCGATGTGTTAAATGTGCCGGCAACCATAAGACAGTAGAATGCAAAAAGCCTGATCAGCAACAACCTAAATGCTGCAACTGCGGAGAAGAACATCCGGCCAATTACAGAGGTTGTGTAGTGGCTAAGGAGCTCCAAAAACAAAGAAATAAAATAATTCAAGAGAAGAATGGAAATCTCCAGCGAAATAAAGTGATCAAAAATCAACATAATAATAAACCATCTGATTTAATAAACAAAAACTTAAAATCTACTAACAAAAACAATCCAACGTACGCTGAAATGGTGCGATCCAACGCCCAGCCTGATGAAAATCATAAAATTCTTAACCAAATATTAGAAAAATTAACTCTACAAGAAAGCTACTATAAAATGTTAGATAAGAGGCTTACTAAGTTAGAACAAAAAAAGATAACTTAATTAATAATGTCAAGTTTACTAAAAATAATGCTTTGGAACTCTAATGGTTTACTCAAACATTTTAGAGAGCTTGAACTTGTTTTAGCAGCCAGAGAAATAGATGTTTGCCTTATTACTGAAACGCATTTCACACATCATTCATACCTAAAATTTAAAAACTACGAGTTTCATCACGTAGTACATCCCAGTAATTGCGCTCGAGGAGGTAGTGTAATCTTAATTCGGAAATCTCTTAAGTATTTCGTATCCAAAATAATCTCCAATGAAGAATTTCAGGCGATAACCATTACGCTTGATCTGCAATGTAAATTACAAATTACTTCTGTCTACAGCCCGCCAAGGCATAAAATTAAAACAGAGCAGTACAAACAGCTTATTGAAATGCACAAACACCGCTTCATCATGGGCGGTGACTTCAATGCAAAGCATACGCACTGGGGTTCTCGTCTAATCACAACCAAGGGGAGAGAACTTCTAAAAGCGATACAACAAACTGGCTGTGAATGCATGTCATCCAGAAACCCTACGTATTGGCCAACTGATACTGAAAAAATACCAGACCTCCTTGATTTCTTCATCATAAAGCAAGTCTCGACATACAATCTTAAAATCGAAGACGGAACCGAACTTAACTCTGACCACTCCCCGGTATACCTTACTACATATGGCTCTCCTATTGTTAACAACGTGACGACTAAAATTGTCAATAAGTCAACTGACTGGAATTACTTTAGAACATTCCTTTCTAATAATATTTCGGCTTCGACTGAAATTTCCGGTGAAGGCGATGTGGAGTTCGAAATTATAGACCTTACAAGAAAGCTTCAACAAGCCGCGTGGTTAAGCACTCCTATATGGAAGAAATCAAACTGTCCGCATAGATATCCAATGGCCATATTAGAACTACTACAAAAAAAACGTAAAATAAGGAAAAAGTGGCAACAATCGAGATCCCCAGCAGTTAAAGCTAATTTAAATAGGCTGACTAAAGAACTTACCTCTGAGATCAAGCGCTTTAAAAATAAACAATTCCATTCATACTTGTCTGATTTGACCAATGATCGCAGCACAGATTACTCCTTGTGGAAATGCACTCGAAATATAAAACGTCCAGCCTCTCATAACGCACCAATAAAGACCTTCACTAGCCAATGGGCCAATAGTGATAAAGAAAAAGCTGAACTTTTTTCTGAACATTTAACAAAAGTATTCTCTATTTCTGGTAGTGAGAATAGTGTTGAAACTTGTTATCTGGGTACTAATAGAATAAACAATTTGCTGCCAACTAGCGAGCTTGAAGTAATGATGATAATAAAGAACGAACTTAAGCTAAAAAAAACACCAGGATATGATCTCATAACTGCAGAAATTCTTAGAGAAATCCCAGCGAACTGCATAGTTAAAGTTACTAACATCTTCAATGCTGTTCTACGATTGAAATATCTCCCTTCGTTGTGGAAGGTCTCAGAAATTATTATGGTCCTTAAACCGGGGAAAGATGCAAACGAGGTTAGCTCCTATAGGTCAATAGCTCTCCTACCTGTGCTTTCAAAAGTATTTGAAAAAATTATGTTTAAACGGATGTTGCCTATACTTGAACAACAGCAGACCATACCTATGCATCAATTTGGATTCAGGTGTAATCACTCGACCATTGATCAAGTCCACAGAATCACAAACGTAATCGAAACTGCCCTTGAGGAAAAGAAAGTATGTTCAGCAGTATTCTTAGACGTATCCAGGCTTTCGACAAAGTTTGGCATACAGGTCTACTAACAAAAATAAGAGACATTTTTCCGTTGGAGTATTTCGATATGGTTTCTTCTTATTTGACCAATCGTTACTTCCGTGTTAAGCATGGAAACGATTACAGTGAACTCCAAAAAATCAACGCTGGGGTACCCCAAGGCAGTGTACTTGGTCCTTTGTTATATTTAATATACACACATGATTTACCAACGAGCTCAGCGACGTTTACAGCGACGTTCGCTGACGATACAGCTGTTCTAGCGATTGGAGATGATGAACTAACAGCAGCCAGGCGTCTGCAGTCTTCTGTCAATGACATTATCGCTTGGGCTGAAAAGTGGAAAATAAAACTTAACCACTATAAATCAGTTCACGTCAACTTTACAAACCGAAATATCAGATTTATGCCCCTCTACATTGATGGAATACAAATTCCACATTCTAATACGGCTAAGTACCTCGGTATGACATTGGATGCAAAGCTGAGATGGAATGAACATGTAAAAAAAAAGAGAGATGAACTGAATATAAAATACAGATCAATCAAATGGCTTATTGGAAAGAAGTCGAAACTGTCACTTCATAACAAGCTTTTAATTTACAAACAAATATTGAAACCAATTTGGACATATGGTATTCAGCTCTGGGGATGCGCTAGCAGCACACATGTTGAAACCATACAAAAATTCCAAAACGTTATATTAAGGGGTGTGGCAAATGCACCATGGTACGTAAGGAACTCTGATCTGCATCGTGATCTAGGGATAAATACGGTGGTGGAAGAAATACAGCGAAATGCAAGAATGCACCTGCAGCGACTGTACTCTCATCCGAATGATGAAGCTAACGAACTGGCGTCAATAGAGCCAACACGTCGCCTTAAGCGTCTAAAACCTTGTGATCTTTGGTCGCAACCTGTCCGAAATGCGTGATAAATGAACTCGCGTGATTTCTAATTAAATTCTTTATAATTGTTGATTAAAATTGTTTGTTAGCTTGTAACGACCTTTTTCCCGGTCCTATCTATAGCTGGGGTATACTCAGTGAGTATACCAGGGTTCGTTATAAGAAATTTATAAATGTGAAATAATAGAGACACTTTTGTTTAAAGTAGCGTTTATTATTTAACCAAAAAAATATAAATTAAGTTGTGGAAAGTAATAGACAGCGATGTTGAAAATGTTGTCAATGATGTGGAATGTTGTTAATGTTGTAACACTGTTGTAGCGATGTTGTAAACGGTGTAGAATGTTGTATGATGTTGATGTCAGTGGTGCGCAAGTTGCTGTGGTGATTGGGACATTCGTGGTGTCTGAGGAGTGGAAGGTTGAGACTGAAGTTGCGATTGAGGTGTTTGTGGTGATTGAATAGTAGTTTGCGTTTGTAAAGTTTGTTGCTGTTGATCTTCAGCGGCTATGGATTTCAGCGGCTCTTGTTGTTCGTCAAAGAAAAAGTTTAGAAAATCAACCTTGAAATTTGTCCAGTACTGCCAACGACAATTGTTGTAGCGATACCATCTCAGTGCATTATTTTCGAGAAGTAAGACCATTGTGCGTGGAATGAAGTTTACATCGATGCTATACTTGTCTGCCAGTTCTTCTATGTGTTCGATGAAACGCAATGCACCCTTACCACCGTCATATCTGACAGAACATTTTTCCACCTGCTCTATTGTTTGCATGTATGAGCGCATTGTAGGACTCATATCCGCCTCTTGGTATTCCACGTGTGATATACGTTGATATATTTTTTTCCTTCCAGAGTTCTTAAATTCGTTTCATTCTAGTCTAGACTTCTGTGATGCGACCAACCCGGTTCGTGCTCTAAAATCGGATCCTCTTTACTACAAACTTTATTCAGCTTGTTTTAGCATGTTGCATTCACGACTATTAACCACAATACAGGTGTCTCTGCCTCCTTTGATTTAACACTGTCCCTGCTCGGGCGCCACTTGTAACGACCTTTTTCCCGGCCCTATCTATAGCTGGGGTATACTCAGCGAGTATACCAGGGTTCGTTATAAGAAATTTATAAATGTGAAATAATAGAGACACTTCTGTTTAAAGTAGCGTTTATTAATTAACCAAAAAAAGATATAAATTAAGTTGTGGAAAGTAATAGACAGCGATGTTGAAAATGTTGTCAATGATGTGGATGTTGTTAATGTTGTAACACTGTTGTAGCGATGTTGTACACGGTGTAGAATGTTGTATGATGTTGATGTCAGTGGTGCGCAAGTTGCTGTCATTAGAATCGTGAAATCTGTAGTGAAAGAAATTCCAAATAGCTAATCTCTAAAGAAACTCTAATAAAATATAAATCAATACCTTTGTCAGTAAAAACCAGACAAGGGTCCCTTCCTGCTATTACGCCTGGCCACGTTCGTCAGCAATTGCCAAACGCTCGTTGTCCACACGCCTTCTGACAGTGTTGGTGACTCGTCGCCCATTCCTCCATCAGCTATGGCCAAATGGAAGTCTGGATGACTAGTTAAATTACCCTACGCCAGCATAAGCCAAGCAGCAGGTAACTCAACTGGTTAAACTACCCTACGCCAGCCTAAGCCAAGCAGAAGGTAATTCAACCACCATCACTTCGCCCAAACCAGTCCATCCATTCACACGGTGATCGTCAGCAATGGCCAAACGAATCAACATGTGCCTGGACCAACTAGTCCGAGCTCTCACTATCGTCCCTAACAAAATAGTTCTTACCTGTAGTGAAAGAAATTCCAAATAGAACGATTTGGCAATTTCGCTGCCCTTTTATTTGAAATTCCTTCCATTACATACAAAAACAATAATTATTTTCAAATAAACAAAGTCCCGTAAATTTGTCAAAACAAATTTCTTATTGTTGTACGCATTGCAATCAAATTCAACAAAAATAACTGCATCACATAAAAAATGCGTGCACAATATTTTTCTTAAATTTGTTTATGCAGACAAACAAGTGAAATAGTTAAAACAAATTTAACTAACTTTTATTAGCGGCAAAAAATTAATCAAAACATATTTTACTTTACAGGGTCATTCGTTTATAAAAAATGTTTGTCTTTGATATGTAATTTACAGGGTCAAAAATAGGTGTTACTGCAGAAAAATTTTATTGAATATAGAAATATGTTTTATTAAGTGGATTTAAAACTCATTATAAAAAAAACTCATTATACTATTCATTTAATTTGTGGGGTTAAATTTTAGAATAAAATTTGGGCCTTACAAGCTTATTATATTGTTAGCTAGTTACTTTTATAAAATTTATTTAATCAAATAAAATAAATTTATATATAAAAAAAAAAAAAAAAAAAATCTCACTAGCTGTAGCTTCACACATTACATTACTGTTCAATAATTGGTCAATATTAATCTGATATAAGTTCAAATATTGTTTTTTCCATTTAAGCTTAGGTAGTAGATTCATATTTTTGCAGTTGTTTATATGATTTAATTTAAGCGTTACTTCCACGGATAGATGGTTAGAGTAGATTTTCTCTTGTATACTAAGTTGCTGTATAATATTTATAAATAAACCTTTTAAAACACAATAATCAATTATTGAGGCTGCTCCACCTCGCGCAAATGTAATTTCGCCCTCTAAATCGCCACTAATTCTACCATTCATTACTGTGAGCCCTAGAGCATTAAACAACTCTATTAATTATTTTCCGTTCCTATCTAGAATTAGATCTTTTGCAATTCTTTGTAGCTGTGTGTTTCCCTGAGATAATTCAGGAATAAACTCAATAGCTTGTTCATTTCCTATTCTTCCATTAAAATTGCCTATAACCATCACATTTATATTGTCTATATCAATAACAATGCGTTCCTTAAGTCGATAAAATCAGCATCCCAATTATTACAATTTACCCATATTCGCCCAACGTTCGATTAACCGAACAGCAAATTTTATCACTTTTCATGGATTTTTTGTTTATATTAGAAAATATTTAGAGTTTATATATATCATTACTTTGAATGTATGAAGCTTTAGCTTTACAAAAATATTTGTGATTTTACTATACACTCCTTACTTTAAGCTTTAAAAAAAACATTTTGACCAATAATTCCAAAAAACAAATCCTTGGGCGGATATGAGTTAATGTACACTGGAACAATGTAGGACTTTTGATCTTCCAATTTTCGCTCAACTTATTATCGCCCATCTTATTAAATTCAGCTATTCCTTTATCATACATTTCTTTCTTAATACCATTCCTCCACTGGCACGCTCCCTGCTGGCTTGTCTTGTTGCCGGCACCCAATGTAGAACATGATTTTTAATTTTATTTACAATATAATCAACTTCATTTTTTAAAAAAGTTTCATACAATAAAAAGACATCAAAATCATTTTAGTAGCTAAAAAAATTATTATATATTAGCTTATTTTTAAGACCTCCTATATAATGTAGGAGGAAATATTTACTTGTAATATTTCACAAGTAAATTCTGTTTTTAAATCTACATTACTTTCTTTATGAGCATTAATATTTTCAGTTTCATTATTTCTGTGCTCATAATATCTTAAATATGCTGGTCACAATATTTTTAGTTTTTTGCTCTTTCCAATAAATAATTATAGCTTATATCTAAATTATCTATTCTATCACCATAAACTTTTTTAGAACCTCATTAAGTGGCTGCTTATTATTGACTAATATACCTGCGCTGTTCAAGTACATCCTTTTGCCGTCTATCTTAATGGAGTCATTGCGTACAAATACCTTTTGAGAACTGTCCAACCACATGAGCTCCAATCACAGCATTAAAGGCCGTTTTTTCTGAAGCTGTACCTCAAATTTCTCTCAATATATAACTTTGATTCCATCAGTTTTTTTTTACTTCTAAGCACCTGCTGCGCCATTTCAGTGGTATCAAGACTTAAGACGATGTTCATTTTATTGTTTTTTCCGTACATTAATCGCGTAACTCGAATTGATATATCGTAAAACCCCAACTTATTATTGCGTAGTTGTTTGAATGCGTTATTTGGCGATTCTTCTTTAACCATGCTTTCTACTATCAGGTTTCGCTTCTTATTTGCTATAACTATTCTGTTGAGTTCGACTTCCATCTTAAGTCTCTGGTTTTTGAGCTGCAACTCTTCAATTTTATTCAATGTTTGTTGCATTTTTTAATTGACATTGATTTTATTGCTTTAGATTGCTTTTAAAATGTCTTGCAACGAAATGTCGGGTGATATTTCTGCCAATTTTCTTTTCGCGGATTGGCTTATCAAAGACGTATCCGGCGGTGTTCTTTCCATTTTGAATTAAAAATTAGAGTTTAGATACAAGATATTTTATGAAATTCTGAAGTCTTCTTTTTCAAATATTATTGATTCGACTTAATTTACAGACTACTTTCAGGTATTTTATAACACAAGCACGTATAGTGATGACAACAACCTCAATTCTTAAAAAAAAAATAAATTCGTTCGCTTTTCCAAAGCTTGATAGTTAGTTTGAAAGCTTGCTTCAAATATCGGAGTATAACAAGGCGAATATAAGGAACTATAATAAGGAACTATAATTCTAACTCTTGTGTGGCGGAGTCTCAAGTTTAAATCACAAAGTTGAACACCTGAGCTTAACGTAAAAGGTTCTGAGAGTCGTCCATTCAGGATAACTTTACCACTTGAGTTTTCAAGTATCATGGCAATCAAGTGAATAAGTTTATGAGAAGCGTTTAGAATCTCTAGATCTTTCTAGGCAATCAAAGGCCTGTTTGTAGTCTACGATGAGGATGTGATGCGGAATGTTATATTCGTAGCATTTTTTTATGACTATGTCGTCTATCGTTTCCAGTAGTTTGTCTTTCAGGATAGTAGAGAAAATCGTATACCCAACATCTAGCAACGTAATTGATCTATAGTTCCCACATTCGAATTTATTACATTTTTTATAGATTGGGCATATCAAACTGCTTTTCCATCTTTCTGGCATTTGTTGCCCATATTTCTATAATGTGGGTTGTTGTTTAAACAAGTTAATTTTAATAAATAAAGAACTGCGTTATGACATGAAAACAAAAGTATAAGAATTTCATTTTTTTAAAAAAATGTGTTCAATTAGCAACAAATAAAAAAAGGCAATAATACTATCTTGGCTCATATAATATGTTTGCTAAATTGTTGTTACATTTTCATCTAATTCCTCTAATTAATACAAGAATGCCTAGCTAAAACATTTAGCATATAAAACCAATACATCGAACCAAATGATCATATAATTATAAAAACATCCTACAATATCGTTGTCAAAGTCTAATACAAAAAAAAGAAATATTTACCTTGAATTGCTGCCTGAAATGGAAAAAGAAAACGATGAAACCCAAAATTTTCTGGTAACAAATATGTACAAGTTATTTTATTGGGATGATCTTAAGATCGCATTGTTCTGTCCATTTATTATTTAGGTAGTTTCAAAGCTACTAGCAATTTCCTCAAAGTATTATTTCCTCACCCTTATGTAGTTCCTTCTTATATTGTAATTAGAGTCACTTGTCGGATCTGAATATTTCATTCCTATTTAGTTAAGTATTATTAAAAAGCCCACTGTATGTTTAGTTATTATTAATCTAATAACTCCTAAGACACGTTTGTTAATTAAAAGTCGATTTACTTTTATTTTATAATTCAATGATGCGTGTAAGCATCTACTTTATTTATTTTGATTTCCGAAAACGAAACTGCCTACCAGTGCGGCGATCAAAATATCACACACAGGAAATAGGAACAAAACAGCAAGAACAACATCAACTGTCAATGCAAATAAAGGCTTGGATTCAATGTTATGACTTGCTTTGAGTTTAACCAGTTTTGTGTTGGCACCTACAAAATTCGTAGCGTTATCACAATAAATTTCTGCAGGAAGTCCTTTGCGACCAATAAATCTTTTCAGCGCTGCAATAAAAGCATTTGATGACAGATCTCTAACTGCTTCAATACGAACGGCTTTAGTTGTGAAGCAAACAAAAATTGCTATATAACATTTTTAGGGCTGTATTCCTCGAATTTTTAAATAAGTAGAAATAGGACCACAGTAGTCAATTCGGCATCATTCAAACAGTTTGTCCGGCGTCACACGGGACGCAGGAAAATCTCCCATGATCTGGATCAACAATATGGGTTTATAACGTGTGCAGCTGATACAATTATGTACGATTTTCCTAGTTAACCCTCTGGCATTAACGATCCAATATCGTTCTCGTAAAATCGCCAGTAACGTCTTAGAACCAGTATGATAATTTTCAATATGATGATGCATAGCCAAAGTCTCAACGAAATGACAATGTCTTGGTAGTAAAAAGGTGTGTTTTCTTTCTTCTGAAATATTCGCATGCATAAGGCTTCCACCAACACGAAGCAATGGAAATCCATCCACATTTTGCGTAAAGAGACTAAGAGACCAAGTTTTCAGCGAAATCTTAATTTCAACATTATTATTTATACAATGAATTTCATTAGAGAAATGTTCGTTCTGAATAACCCAGATGATGCTATGTAAAGAACGTCATAACTCATCATTAGTGAAGTTATGTTGATGACCAGGACCGTTTTACTTAACTTGGCTATGCACACGAAGCAACCAACCAAATACACGAAATACCTTAAGATATGAGCTGGTTCGATCTATGAATTGTAGCACATGATTTGTGGGTGTTTCACATATCATAACTGTTTTCCGAATTGCAACATCTACTTCTCGTTGAGTATTGAGTACTGTTTATAGATGAGTCTGGCTATTCCTCATACTCTCGATTTAGAAATGCTGACCCTGATAACCAGTTGGATATCACTAATTCACTAATCCTCGTGATATTACGTCAACGGGTTTAATTGAAGTCGGAACATGACTTTATGAACAATTTGCAGAAAGTTCTAGTATTGCAGAAATTCGATTTCCCACGAACGTTGTTAATGTGGAGGAATGGTGTTGCAACCAGTGTCATATGACAGTCAAATATGTACACAGAAATGTTTAGAAATGTATGTTGCTGATTGAGGTAAAGTTCTTTTCTTGACCGCAGCCACCCGACTTCATGCCGTCAATAAGTTTACTAAAATATGTCCTTGTTGACTACAAACCCGCACATACAAACAGCATTCGTATGCTCGAATTGAAGCATCAATAAATCTATGTAGTTGCATGCTGATGATATCTGTTTGTAATACATATCGAGGTATTTCGATTGATTTCAAATTATTTAGGTCATTGATGAATTTTTCGAATCTAATTCTAATTTGTTGCGGAACGACTGTATCCCAATCTATCTTCATTGTCCATAAATCTTGCAATAACACTCATGACTTCATAATTATGGGAGCAATCAATCCCATCCGATCAAAGATAGACGATGAGATCGATAAAATTGAACGTTTAATTAATGACGTGTATGTCTTGCGCAGAGTGCACGAAAATAGAAACTGGTCCTGATTTGGTCCCATTTTATGCCAAGCATACTCGTAATTGCTGGTTCATATAACTTTAAATTTTTCAATTCATTATTATTGGCGATGAATGATAAATGATTCGACTGTATTTTTGCAATTTCGATACCAGCCTTAATATTAACTTAATTTCGTATTTCGTTTTTTGTAGTTCATTGAAGTCATCAGCGCTCGTTAACATATCGTCGACGTAGAAATGGTGTTTCAGCACATTTAAACCCAATCGATATTCGGTTTCCCATTTTTCCGCTATATATTGAAGATTCCTTATCGCCAAGAAAGGTAATGCTGATAAACCGTAGGTTACTGTATTCAACTGAAACACGCGAATTGTTTCATCTTTATTCTCTCGCTATAAAATTTGCTGATAAGAACGGTAGTCAGGATGTATTCGAATCATTCTGTACATTTATATATCCACTTAATGCGAATCTTTTCAATAGAAAACGCATAACATGCAAATATATTTCCGATTGTATAGTTGGTCCTATTGAAAGGATATCGTTTAATGATTTTTGATTCGTTATACTTGATGATGCATCAAACACCACTCGTAATTTCGTGGTTGTGCTACATCGTTTGAGTACGTAATGGTTGGGTATAAAGTTATGAGGCTGTTTCAGGTTTGCGTTTTGCAATTCCGTCATATTATCCAACTGCTCATACTCCTTCATAAAGTTTTTATATTGATACTTTAAATCAGAATTGTGGGCTAAACGCCTTTCCAACAAATGAAAACGCTTTAATGCTACATTGTACGAGTCTGGTAGACCATCTGGACCCTGTTGCACCAACACTTTTCACTTTGCACTTTGCAAATTATTATGAGTTTTTGAGCATTTTTCTCTCATTGAGAACATAAAGCGTTAATTTGAGAATTGAGTTATGCAAAGTTTTGAAAACACTCAAAAAATGCAAAGCGTTGCACCATTGAGTATAAATATTATAGAGTAGCAATCTCGTACAAGCAAATTTTTGTATGAGGTTGCTGCTGCTGGCAACCTTTTTGCACTCAAAAAACACTCCATTCTCTTCATGTCTTTTTTTCTAAATTGCTTTGGAATTAAAGTAAAGACGATTCTCTCAAATAACTTTTTTCGTTGTTTGTTATTTTGATCAGTGCTTCTGCGAACTTATTATGAAGGTAAATGCATAAAAAAAATATTAGTCCAGCCTTTTTGTGTGCTTTCATATAACATATGCACTTTATTAGCGTACATATATGTTTACATATTTGTATTGTATTTCTCAGTCTGTATGTTTGTATTAATTTTGCATCTAATATTAAGAAATTGTAAACGTAAAAAGAAGTTCGGCTTTTTTTGGTTTCATATCAGAAACAATGCTATTATTATTTATGCTTTTAAAGATAATTGTGCGTTTCTATTATTTTAGCATTAATTTTGATGACTCCTTCTATCACCTTCTAAATTGTTTTGGTTCTGATTTAAAAGTGTTTTTAAATATACATATGTATGTAGATATATAAAGGCTTACTACTTGCTTCAGTATACACATATGTATATATTAAGAACTCCGTGTTTTAACAAATAAATAAATAAAAAGTATAAATATAAAAATGTTTAACCAATTCTGATGGTGCAGTTACAACTTCATCTTCTTTCCGTATTTGGGGCCCAAAATCTATTTTTCTACGTATATTATATATACGTATATATGTATATATATATATATGGGAATGTAAGGAATATATGAGAATAAACCCAAAACTAATAAAATTCATTAAAAAAAACATGAGTACCCTTTATTTCTAGGAAGTTCTGAAACAAAAATAATAATATGTTCATATGCCTATGCCCAAAGAAGATAAAGAAAAGAAACTGAGAGGAAATTTTGAATAATGGTGCCTCTTTGTGTAATATCGCAAAGAAAATCTCTTTTACTTATTTACCATACCAGAATTGTCAAATATTAAAAACGGTGTGGCTTATAACTTAAATATTTACTACATTTGTGGTTGCATATTAGCATGTAGCCATTTCTTCTAATTAGAAGAAATAGTATAAATTATTGTTCTTGGAAAATCCATTGTATATATTAATACGATTATAATGAGTAAATATAGGCATGATTTTTTATATCAGTTTTACTTCAATTTACATAAAAGTTTTAAATGCGCTATATAAATCAAATATAAATGAAGAATTGGTAAACTAAAATCAATAGTAAATATAAAGTAGCTATTATTGATATATGTAAATATGTATATATAATTAGTCATGAAATTGTTTTAATAAAGTTAAAAAAATTGTATCGTATTTATTAAAATAAAAGTTCTTTTAATCATGTTGCACATATACGTACTATATTTATATATATGCTGAGCATCTAATAGAAAAGTTAGTATGTGTTCATACATTTCGAGTATTAGGTTGCATTGTTTTAATATTTTGTTTTAAAAAGATTAATATTAATATAATTTTTTAAAATTCAAAAAAAGTTTGGTATATTGTAATACAATTTTTGCTTGTGCATCAAATTTTTTCAATATAGAAAATCGTAAAAATGTATATACTGTTTACTACTACATATTTTTTGTAGTTTTAAGCAATCCTTTCAGTAAGGTGAAATGTTTTTTGTATATGAAATTCAAGAAATTCTTAACTAGTTAATAACAACATTGTAAACAATAAGGATCAATTTCATCGCATAGTGTTAGAAGAAATATTAAATATATAAGCATTTTCCGCACCACCTAAGAGGTATGCTTGCTGGCGCGTTACCGAGTTTTAGGTGTTCGGTTCCCCAATAGGCCTATCCACCAAAATGTTTTATTTAACAAATATACAATTTTATGTGAATACAATTTAGAATAACTTAATATATACAAAATAATATTACTATTTTAAAAATATTTAATATTAAACCAAAAATAATAAGGAACTATTAAATTAAAGATAAATTATAAATAAATTTAATAAATTATAAAATTAAAACTAAAATATTTTTTGTTTAAGCAAAAAATCACTTAAAGAGTATGAACACTTTTGTGCTGTTTATAAGTGTTGAAAGCATAATTGTTTATATTTAAAATTCGACACTTTATTATCTCGATTGAAATATTTTAAAATGAAGTAAATTCTTACTTTAATGAAAAAAGATAGAAGAGTTTTTCAATTTTGCAATTAGAGCAACATATATAGGGATGAACGTTATCTAATTTATTAAATAAATGTTGCGCTAAACCTAATTTATAGCAATTGCTATCGAACTGATCCGAAAATTGTGATTCTAATTTTTCAATATATGTATATATAATAACAACACTCAATCAAAGTATAATTAATAATATTAATTTCTCTTCAGGATTTTTCCTTTTTTATAATTATTAGTATATCATGGAAAAAATAAAAAATAAAAGCACAACTTAATTCGTAGTTTATTATACACACTAATTAGGCACACATCTAAGTTTCTAATGTGTTAATACATTTATGTTTTTATTTTATTCTACAACAATAAATTACCGTTATTTTTAATTAATAATATACCTTCGATAATCCTTTGGAAAAATATAGAGATGTTTGAAATTTAAACATCCAAGTACGCACTTTATTTACGCACTTCCGTAAATAAATTTTTATTAACTAATAATTCATATATTTTTCTGGAATAATTACCTTTTTTAATGCTTTTATAATTGAAAACAAATTCCGCCTTATTTTTCTTTTAGTAATGTGGTATTTGTGCACTTAATTGCAACTTTGGCGCATTTTCTCTTAACGGATTTTTAATGTCAAAAAACCAAAACAAACAACGAAATTTCTCAGAAACCTCTCTTACTTTAGCAAATATCGTGGTGAGTAGGGACCGGGTGGGCAAAGTATCAGGGTCCGGGTGGGGAAAATATTCACGCGCCATTATGTAGCATTAGGCTTTTTGTTATTGTACTGCGTAATATTTTCACCTCATTACACAAAATTTTTGAATATTTTTTGAATAATCCAGAAAAATTTATACACAATTTTTCGAGTAACTCTCAGTTTCTTTTCTTTATCTTCTTTGCCTATGCCTATGACCATAAAATAGAATATATTCCTCTATTTAAATTTGGTGCTGAAAAGTGATATTTAGTTTCAATGAAATAAAAATACACAAGGGTACAAAATAGAGTACAAGCATTGAGTAAGAATATTATAGAGTCACAATGACTCAATTTTTAAATTTTCAGCAACAGGCACGGGAGGGCGGAGTGAAGATTTTACTTCTTTCTGTGCTGCTGCTAGATCGATCGCGCTTATGCTTGTTCTTTCTAAAAATTTTACTATTGATGAATGAAGGACAAAAATGAAAACACAAAAAACAGATTTGCTTGTTACGAATGCAGACCGTACAAGAAAAGAGTCAAATTAGTTTTTGGTGTAATTATTTGTTTTTGCAATTAATGCTTGGCAGTTGCAAGCAGCACGTAAAAATTTCATGCATTTAATATCACTTTATAATGCAAATATGAGAAACATCCCTACTTGTTTGGAAGTTTACTGACCTACATATATATGTATGTGTATAAATATATGTATATTTATAAACATAAACATTTATAAACATTGGAAGAATATGAATATTTTTTGATCTTATTTTAGGAACATTTGAAGCAAATGCAACCAATTTCAATTTTTTGTTTTAATCAGGAATAATAACAGTTATATGTATGTTATATTAGTATTAGCTAAAATAAGATAATTGTATGTAATTGACCGTGTGCGAGTTCAAGTAATTGATGGTAAATTGAGGAAAATGATAAATTATGTCCGTATGGCAGCGAATGTTGGTATTTACCAGAATTTCGAGTAGGGTAAATTAGGTAAATTAGGTATTACCATTGGGAACATTTTATAAGATGTATAATAAAAAAATAAATAAATTTGAAAACTTTTAACATAAGTGCAGTGCAAAAAACCTTAGGAAATTTTAGTTTACTTTACATTAATTTACCGAGTTGGTTTATTGGGGTCTGCAGACTGCATCGAATTGAATTGCTGGACTTTATTCTGCTTATATTCGTAAGCAATTCCTTTGGATGGTATATATATCTAATAACGGCAAGAACTAACAAATGTGTTCTCTTATTGGTGGTGGTATTCCTCTATTTCTGAGAGTTGTTTGTTGTCGTTTTGTCATTGGGCCTTGTTGTGGTAGGATTTTAGGCAGGTTTAGAAGTATTTTCGGAAAATCTTCTGCAGGTAGTTTTCTTTCTTCTTTTTTACCACTCTATTTTCCAATTATTTATGTGTGATAATATATTTCTTTATCATTTATATGCAAAAAATCTTTTTGTCGAAAATACTAATGTATATTAATATAAAAAACTAAAGTTCTTCAAATTCTTGAGGACGAAATAGAGAAATAGAGAACAAATAATAAAAAAAAATTTTGAAATAGTAAAAAAAATCTCTTTTCTATATTATTTTTCTTAAACAAAATTTCTTCGTTAACATGGACTAGGCCTTCTGGGGACACCATGTAAAAAAAAACGCGCGATGCATTATACCTCAAAGGTGGTCTGGAAATTAGTACGCAACTAGTAACATGAAAATTGTCATTTCTATTTAATTAACGATAACCTTTCATGTATGTCGATCTAGTAACTATCAATGATTATGCAGTTATTTAAATAAATCTCCATTTCTCGGCAATTATCCGCTTGCAAAAGCTAATAGTCGATACACTTGTACCCCTTGTACTGATGTTCCGTTTATACTTATTCAGTATCTTTTAAGTGCATATATATGTAAAATAGCGTTAACTATTCAAACTGCCATATAAACTAAAGGTTTAATCTTAAACCGATTTCTATATAATTTTATTGTAATACATTTGGCAAAGCTAAATCATACTATTTTTAAAAAATGTTTTACGAATTATTGGTAATTATTTTATATACATATGTGTTCTTATGATTGTATTACTTCCTAAGATTTAATATAAATATTATGTAAATGCGATAAAATTGAAAATCCATACTTAATAACAATTAATTACGAAAACAATTATAACTCTTTTTTCAAATGCCATCATAATGAAAAATTGTTTCAATGCTGCAAATAAAATTTTGATATCTCTTGCCCCCGAAATTACATACAAAAATATCAATGTCCATATGTTCATATTTAAACACAAAGCAAGTAGGCATGAATGAATATAAAATAGAGAATAATTCTTTTTACTACTTACATTATAATTTAAGAAAGCAATAACAACACCTCAAAGAGCAAAAGGAGAAAAAAACACAAAAAAGAAATATAAAAATTTCTTGAACCTATGAAGCAGAGAATATTGCAAAATCTTCTTTGGTATGAAGCAAAAACGACTGAAGCGACGTCGGCAGAGATTTGAGTGATTTGGGTACCCATTAATAGATACCTAGAACAAAAATTAATTTCTATGGCATTGTGACTCTATAATATTTTTACTCAATGGTACAAGGAAACAAAATCATAACAAAAAACTTACATGCACGTGCTCACTATGTTACAGAGCGTTGTAGAGAAATTCATTGTGCTCTCTATTTCATGTAACATTGTTACCCGCGCCCCCACAGGTCTACTTAGCAAATTGAGTTTGTTTTCAGATTTCTACTCTATAATATTTATACTCAATGGTTAGGTATAGGTATAGGTTGGAGTGGCGGCCTTGTGTCCCAAAAAGCCCACTTAAGCACAAATAAAGGCCCGTTGTGGTACCACAGGAGTAACGTTATTTGTATATAGATTTAATCAGTATACATTTAACGCCGAAAAGAAAGGTAACGACTCCCCCATTATGCAAAGGAAAACCAACCTGACAGTTCTATGAACTTGGCTAGGTCCCTAACATTACAGGATGACAACTCAGTCAGGTCAGTTAGAAAAGGAGATCCAAGGATTTTTAATCTTCTTCTGGCTAGGGAAGGGCACTGACACATGAGATGGAGTACAGTCTCCTCCTCATCCTCAGAGCCACAGCCTCTACAAAAGTCATTAAAGGGGAGACCCAGTCTCATAGCATGCCTTCCTATTACGCAGTGTCCCGTCAGCACAGATACCGTAGTGCTGAGCAGGTTCCGTCTTAGTTGAAGTAGCTGACGGGTTCTTTTCTTGTCAAAGTTCGGCCAAGTCAACCTAGAAATCTGACATTGAGGTTCGTCAGCCCAGTATTGCTTGGCTATACTCAGGTATTTTTGTATGATTGCCAGTTTAACTGTAGCAAGAGGGACTCCTATATCAGAGAGGTTAATGTTAGGGAGAAGAGCACCTGCCTTGGCTAAATCGTCTGCCCTACAATTTCCTGTGATATCCCTGTGACCAGGAACCCAAATAAGTTTGACCCTAACAAACCTAGCTAGGTCATTTAGTGAAGCACGGCAGTCTTGAGTTGTGATTGACGTGGCTGAGGTGCCCATCAGTGATCTGATAGCAGCTTGGCTATCAGAAAAAATTGAGATTGGTAAATCGGATGTTCGATTGCAAAGAACCCATTTTACAGCTTGGTGAATTGCCATTATTTCGGCTTGAAAGACGCTACAGTGGTTCGGAAGTCGGAGCGAGATGCTGAGACCCAGTCTTTCAGAGAAAATGCCACAGCCGACTCGTTTATCTATTTTGGAGCCGTCCGTGTAAATGTCAACCGTTTGGAGAGGGATCGCTCTTTCAAGGATCCAGTGCTCCCTGCTAGGTATAAGAGATTCGAACCCCCTAATTAGGTCTGGGTAACAACACATGTAGTCAATAGAGACGGGAGTTGGCAGATCCTGATTCAGTATGATCGCGTGGCCTATATCAGTTCTTGACCAGCAGGAGAGGGCGTTGAGCCTAGTTGCAACTATTTTGGCTTGCTGTTTTACCAGAAGCCGAGATGGCAACCAATGAAGCATAGCGAAAAGAGCTTGCATGGGGGTAGAGCGAAGAGCACCAGTGATTTGTAGTGCGGCTATCCTCCTAGTTTTGTCAATTAATTTGGTGTGGCATGCTTTTTCAGTTGCCTGCCACCAGAAATCAGCCCCATACAGAAGAATTGGTTCGATAACAGCTGAATAGAGCCAGAGTATAATGCACGGTTTGAGCCCCCAACTACGACCTATAGCTCTTCTGCAACAGTAGGTGGCGCATACCGCTTTGCGGGCTCTCTCAGCCAAGTTGTCTTTCCAGCTGAGTTTAGAGTCCAAAATTATACCCAGATATTTGACGTTCGAACTTAAATTTAGAGTAACGCCCTTTATCTTTGGTAAGGAAAATGTCGGAATTTTATATTTCCTGGTGAAGAGAATAACCTCTGTCTTTGCAGGGTTAATATCCAGACCGAATTCCCTACACCATTCAGTTACAATTAGGAGCGCAGAGTTAATAACATTGGATAGAACTTGGGGGAATTTGCCAGATGAGGCAATAGCAATGTCGTCCGCATAAGCTATAACACTACATCCGGATTGTTCCAAAAGTTTTAACAACGAATTAACCGCTATGTTCCATAGAAGAGGAGAGAGAACTCCACCTTGTGGCGTTCCCCGACAGACTGCTCTGGAGGATTGAGCACTTCCGATGTCGGATGTGATAATCCTAGTTTTGAGAAGGGCCTCTACGAATTTAACCAGACTATTGTCGAGATTTAACTTTGAGAGGGATTTTATGATACCATTGGGGCAGACATTGTTGAAAGCGCCCTCAATATCGAGAAAGGTGGCAAGTGTGAATTCCCTGAGAGAGATGGAATGGTCAACTTGCGAGATGAGTGCATGAAGCGCAGTATCGACAGACTTGCCTTTAGTATAAGCATGCTGTGATGGAGATAAGAGCGCTGGGTTTATCTTGTTCCTGATATGCAGATCAAGAACTCTCTCCAGTACTTTCAGAAGAAAAGAAGACAGACTGATTGGTCTACAGTCCTTTGCACTGCAGTGCGTTATTTTCCCTGCTTTGGGAATGAATATTACTCGAGCCACTCTCCAGCAGCTTGGGACATACATAAGCTTAATACAACTATTGTAAATGCTTAGAAGCCAGGGGAGGATTACGAATTCACCCTGTTGAATATCTGCGGGAATAATTCCGTCCGGACCTGGAGATTTATAAGGTTTAAAAGTTTGGATAGCCCACTTTATTTGAGTGTTGGTCACTTGAAACGGTTTAGGATTATTTAGAGGGGGTAAGCTGATTTGAGTTGATAAGTCAGCATCAGAGGCTATACTCCCTGGGAAGTGCGAGTCCAGAAGGGTGTCGAGAGTTTCCTTACTGGAGTTGGTCCATTGACCATTTGGAGCCTGGATACAATCGAGTGTCTTATGGGTAGAATTGAGGATTTTGCGCAGTCGGCTTGACTCGGAAGATGATTCTATGTTGCCACAGAAATTTTTCCAAGCTGCCCTTTTGGCCCGCCTAATGGCGTATTTAAATTCTCTTTGTTTCACTTTATATGGAGTCCAGTTACCTGTTGATTTAGCATCGTTAAAAAGTTTTGTACAGGTTTTTCGGAGGTCTGCAATATTCAAGTTCCACCATGGAGGTTTGGGTTTGCCTCTAAATTCGGGTGGCTTGCAGGCCGCATTTGTGGCGCATCTAAATGCTGATGTGAGAAGGTCAACCGCTCGATCTATATCGGAACAGTTGAGAATAGTGGGAGGGTCCAACTGTAAGTTGGATTCCAGGTTGGCTCGAAAAATGGGCCATACAGTACGTTTCCTATTTATTGGTTTAGATGATCTGTTCATTTCAGGGTTCTCCACAAAATTTAGATCAAAATTAATGTACCTATGGTCAGAAAAGGAGCAATCTTGCGATACGGACCACTTAGTAATAAAATAAGAGAAGTGCTCGCTAAAACTCAATGGTTGCACCAATGTACTTTTCAATGAAAAGTAAAGTATGAAAAGAAAAGTGAAATATTTGACAAAAAAACTAGTTTCTTTGCACTTTCTGTTGCACCAATACTTTTTACTTTACGCTTTGCAAAAGTAAACTGCAAAACTTTACAAAAAAATTGCAAATGATTAATTCACCCTGCCAATTTTGCAAATGATTGCTTTACACACAAGAAAAGTTTCTTATGTATATTAATAAAAGACAAAATGCGTAAAATGTAAGAAATCATTAATAAATAAATAAAAATAGTTTTAAAAAAATAGAAATAGAAAATTAGTTTAAGCAAATAGTGTTGCTGTTTTTGAAATAAATTTAGTTGCAATAATTAAAGGGATATATTACCGGACAATACTTTGAAATAGTGAATTAAAGAGTTCAGTTTCTAAAAAAACTTTATAATACATTTAATATAATTATTTTATGTGAATTATTGTTCAAGCATGAACACTTATTTATTATAATGATCAGTTTATAATTATTATAAGTCTGTTATCGTTCAAATTCTCCGAATTATGAACTAAGAAAAAACATGGGTAAAAAATATCCTATAATAGCTAACATTGTGACATTTTTAAATATCTAATTATCCGTATCTAATTATGATAATAAAAATATATTTCTAAAGACAATAGTAGAAAAAATCACAAGTGCCTGGACTTCCGTCGTTTTTTGAACCTTGTTTGAAATGTAATTAAAAATAATACAGTCCACTAAAATTAGTAAAATTAGTTAAGTTAGTTTTAAGGTAATTTTGTATAAATTGAGAGAAATGTTTTAAATAAAATCAGTAATTTAGGCCCTTTATGCGTAGGTTTCTTTTGTATTAGGATAATACACAGCGACAAGTAAATAATATTTTAATATAATATAACATTTTAAAATTAAATAATAATGACAGATTTTCAACTAAATTTTTATATAAAAGCAACTTATATTTGTTAACTTTGTTTTTCAATATAATTGTTGTTAAAACACCTCATACCCATACTCTTTACATATAAATTCTTTTTCTATAACTTTTCAAACTGCAAAAAAAATTAAAAGCATAAAAATGCTTTTAATGGATATACACAATATATATGGATATACACAATTTCTTTATCTACGATTCAATGTCAATAAAAGAAATCATATACAAAAATTTTGTGATTTGTATTAATGTATAACATATAATTGTACTAAAATTATACAAATATTACAAATTGTAATAATATAAATTATTAAAATAAAATATTATTTTAAAAACTTTTTTTTTAAACAAAAATTAAACTCATAAGTACATACTATGCATAAATCATATGAGTACATGAGTACATATGAGTACATATGAGCATCAAAATATCAAACAAACAAAAAACAAGTATACATACAGAATCGAAATGCATTCAAAAACCAATATAAAATGAAAGTGATCTAATTTTTTGGTGCAACGCTTTGCTTTGCATTTTATGCAAAGACTTTGCAGTAAAATTTTTATTTGCAAAGTGCAAAGTAAATTATGTTAAGTCTTTGGTGCAACGCTTTTCACTTTTACTTTGCAAAAAAAAGTCACTCATAAGTTTTGCAAAGTGAAAAGTGAAAAGTGTTGGTGCCACAGGGCCCTGGTTTAAATGATCTGCGAACACATTTGCTTTATCTACTTCACTCTTAGCTCATTTTCCGTCGGTTTACATGAGCGGTGGTACACTATCTTTAGGTGTTTTTAGTTTCCTTATTGATTTGCGCAGATAACGTTTTTTCGGTTCGGTTGTAAGTTAAAGAAGGAAGGAAATTTATTTACATTAAATGACATAATATTTAAGGGTTGCCATATATGTATAAAATTAAAGCTGTACATTAGTAGTATTATAATTATTACTACATTATTACTATATTTATTATAACACCCTCACTAGAGCTATCTGCTTCGTTAAAACATTCTTTAATTTGATGTTCCATACTCTGCTTGCTTGTTTCAATCCATACAAACTTTTTCGTAAAAGACATACCTGTTTGTTCCATCATTGATGTACTCAGGTTGACGCATGAAGATGTCCTCCTCTAGCTCACCTTGCAAAAATGCTGTAACTGCATCCATTTTGTGAATTGATAAGTCATATTTAGCTGCCATCGCCAAGAGCAAGCGTATGGATGCATATCGTACTACCGGTGAGTACGTCTCAACATAATCAATTCCTGCTACTTGAGAATATCCTTTTATTACAAGGCGTGCTTTGTAACGCTCAACTTCACCAGTTGCGTTCCTTTTGATTTTAAAAACCCATTTGCTATCAATTGCTTTTCGCCCAGGTGACAAGTCTGTTAACACCCAAGTTTCATTTTGTTTAAGCGCCGTCACTTCTGCATCCTTAGCTTCAGTCCACTTCTTGCTATCGGCTCCATTTAAAGCTTCATTAACACTACAAGGCTCAGATTTATCAGCTATTGCAGCCAAGAGACCAATATGCTCCGCCTTAGTCGATAAATCGAAGTTATCGGGTGCAGCATTTAGAACAGATATTTCACTTCTTTGCACTTCAAGATCACCAACAAATAAATTGTATAGTGGATTCTCAATAGCATCAGTACCACCCTCACTGAATCCAGTATGTTTATTATTTGTTTCATTAAAATGAAATTCTAATTCAACATTAGTTTCTAGTGTATCTGGAGAATATGGTGGTTTCACAGTTTCATTAAATTGGATATCATCATCGTTGTCTTCACTATCAGTATTGTCTGAAGCATAACATTCAGAATTCATTTGTACCATTGACCTTAAGCGCCTTTCTGGAGTAAGAGAGCAATCAATGAAATTAGAATTCATATTTTTATGTTTATTATTAGTTTCAATAAACGTTACATGTGGGCTTATAATAACTTTTTTGTTGTTTAAGTCATAGAGTCTATAAGCTTTAGAATTTTCACAGTAACCGATTAAAATACATTCAGTGGCTTTCGCATCGAGTTTCCCTCAATGTTCCTTGGGAATGTAAAGTAAGGTTTTACAACCAAATAACCTAATATGGCTCAAATCTGGTTTTCTTTTGGTGCAAATTTCTTCTGACGTTATATTACTGTTTCTACAGGGAATTCTATTCATTAAAAATGCTGCAGTACTTCCGGCTTCATCCCAAAATTGCTTTTGCAGATTTGTGCCTATCAACATACATCGAGCTTTTTCCAGCAATGAACGATTCATACGTTCTACAACGTCATTCTGTTCAGGTGTATATGGGGCTGTACATTGATGTACAATTCCATGATTAACAAAAAAAGAATTAAATTGGTGATTGCAGTATTCTTTACCATTGTCAGATCGTAATGTTTTTATTTTACCATTCTGCTGATTTTCCACAAGATTTTTAAAATTTATAAAATTGCTGAAAACATCGCTCTTTTCCTTTATTGGATACACAAACACCTTCCTACCGAAGTCATCAACAAAAGTTAGAATAAAACGCGCACCTCCAAATGATTATGTTGGCAACGGACCACAAACGTCAGTGTGAATCTGCTGTAAACATTCAGTAGCACGAGTTCCAGTGCTTTTAAAAGATGCACGAGTTTTTTTCCTTTTACACAAACAGTACATTTGTCAAATGCTTTATTTGAAAAATTTACACCAGTGGTAGCATTTTTTTTACACTTTTTACATTTATGTTTTCAACGAAATTTGTGTGAATATCACCTGTACATTCCACTGCAACTCGTCCATTATCATCCACGATTACCTTGTCAGGAAGCGGCTTAATTACATATGTTAAATTGTTTTTTGACATAGTCATGTGTGCAGTTGCTCCAGAATCTATGAACCACCCATTTACACTCTTATTTTTAGTAATGAGAGATGTAGAAGCTAGCAATAAAGTGTTTTTGTTTTTCGATGGACATTTATTCGCATAGTGCCCTTTCTTATTGCACTCATAGTATGTTATATTATTGTTTTTCTTTTTCTTAGTTTTGCTTTTTATTTTTACCATTTTTTGTAAATAGTGCAACAGTTTCATTGTTCGAAGGTTCATTAACAATTTCTTGCAATAAGTTTATACGTACCAAATCCGTAGTTAAAACTTTACCACAATTTGCAATCGCCATTACCATCGGTCTGTATTCATCTGGCAAGCGACTCAGCATAATTTGTGCACATATGTCATCAGGTGTATTTGTGCCTGATTTAGTTAATTTTTGGTGTGTACTAGTCATCTTGTTTACGTACTCTTCCATATTGGAACAATCACTGAACTCTAACCGAGTAAAGTATTTTAAAAGATCCATTCGACGCATAACTCCATTATCTTTAAATGCTCTTTCAAGCGCTTCCCACGCTTCCTTAGCAGACGAACTATTTTGAACGTACGATTAGTTGCACGGCTCCAATAATAAGCCAAGTGCTGAAATTGGCTGCAAATTTTTTTCAGCGCTCGTGTCGGTACCCGTCATACATGGCCAGTAACCCTTTATTACCAAGTATGATTTTGCAGCAAATTTCCAGGTGTCGTAATTCTCACGGCCCTTTAACTTTGTAATCTTGTCCAAGCCCATTGCAATTACAATTTTCTTTTTAATGTTTTTTAACGAAAACAACGAAAAGCGAGAATAAAATATTTATATTTACCGATAATATAATCTGTAAGGATTAATAAAAATATTTATTAAACATGCGGCCCATAACCTGATGTACGCAGATAAAAAAACACGTCTTTTCGGTTCGGGTGTAAGTTAAAGAAGGAAGAAAATTTATTTACATTAAATGACATAATATTTAAGGGTTGCCACATATGTATAAAATTAAAGTTATACATTAGTAGTATTATAATTATTACTACATTATTACTATATTTACTATAACACTTATTGATCGTCATAGCGAATAGTTCGTATTTTTGCAGGTGTTAACTTTCATACGTAAGTACAATATTTTCCATCTCTATGAGCAATGCTTTTATCAGGTTTTTGGCAGCTAAGCCAAAAAATTGAATTTGAACTTGTAGGAGATCTATGCTTTTGCCACATTCGTTTCAGATGCCATTTTTCTCTGACGAAATTTTAAATTGCATCTGAAGATTTTCTTGTAGATCCAGTGAATGTTAACTGGTTAATGGGGGTAGCGTGTTTAACAGCTGATTTTAAAACTGTGTCAATGCGGCTGGGACTACTAATATATTGACGATATCTGAGCCAATTGGTTTTCTCTGACGTCAGTTTCGTTGTACTTTAATTGTTGTTAAGTGTTTTGAATAAGTTTGTAATAACTGGAAATTGATCGGGTAACAGCTCGAAGCTAGAATGCGCAAAATAATTTTACTCCCCTTGTGCAATTTTGTTTGTTATATTGTGTCATGCTCATTGAAGTTTTTGTTCTAAATAAAATCTTCTTTAGTGTATAGCAAAGTACATACTTGGATATGTAACAACGTCTATATCATGTTCTAATATTCATTTTAAATATTTTCAGCAATAAAATTAAAACAAACTTAATAGATTACAGGAAACAAAGTACAAGCAAATCAATCATGTACACGGGAACCTGGTTACAAAATGATGCATTTTTTTTATATTGTAGACTGTGAGCATACAGTAATTTTTAACGACATATTTTACATGACATATTTTTTTGTAACAGCTTTTATTTGGTTTGCAATTCAGCAAAGACTTAGTTCAAACGTTATACATATGTGTAGTCAATAATTTTTATGAAATGTTAATATTTAACAGTATTATTTATGTTAAACATTCACTACGTTTACGCGAGCCTTAAAAGTTGTTTTAAGGCTCTTAAAATCGATTTTAAGATCGCGTAAACACCCTAAATTGAATTTTGCTTAAAAGCACTTTTAGCTTACTAAAAGTAGTTTAACATCACTTTTGGTAAGAAATGTCACTTTTATGCTTTGCGTAAACACCTTAAAAGCAGTTTAAGGTTTGAATTGTCAGCTGTTAACAGTGAATAGGTGAAAATAATTTGAATTTTATTACAAATAACACTAACTAAAAATATGGAGAAAAGGGAAATAAAAAGAAAAAATTGGATGAAAGAGGAGGAAGAATGCTTAATTAAAATATTTGCAGAAAAACAAATAATTAAATTGTTAGACGGCAAAAAATATAGAAAGGACACAATTTATGAAATTGTTCGCCAAGAAATGGAAATCAGTGGCTGGTACAGAAGTGTACAGCAAATAAAACAAAAGTGGCAGGTATTAAAGAGACAATACTCTGAAATAAAAAAACATTACAATTGTAGTGGTAACAGTTGCATGGAATACCATCCATTGATGTGCGAAATTCTTGACTCAAGACCATCATCAATTCTTGAAAATAACGGGTGCGATACTCTTGATATTGAACACCTAAATGGTAATTTATCATACAAGTAAATATCTTCTTACCGAACTTTAATTTTTTTAATTGCAGGCGAATGGAATGATAATATTTAAATGACAACGCAGAGGAGCACAATTCAGACTTTGATTTGCTTTCAACATCCGCATTTTGAACCCGCAGAATAACGCAGATGAAACGAATTGGGAGTTAGGAATAGATGACTTGCCTTCGACGTCAACTTCATCGAATACCACCACAACGCAAATTCGACTAGATTGATCGAAAGGCAGAGGAAGTTACGCAAAGGCATTGCCCAGCTTTCATGAAAGTTGATCTCGCGAACGCAAAATTATGATTAGCCGCCAAGAAAAATTCTTTAGCGAGGAAGCGGAAAAACAGCGTGAATGGGAAACGAAAATGCTGGAAGAGCAGCGTAAGCACAATGAAAATTTGGTGCGTAGTAGCAATGAGACAATTGAAAGTGCTATCAGAGGTCTAATTGCAACGCAGAATTTAAATTAATTAAAATTATTTATTTTTTATTCTCTATTTGAAAATCTTTTTATTTTTTATTCTCTATTTGAAAAAATATTTCAATTTAATATTAAATTTATTATTTTCAATTATTTAAATTTATTATTAAGCTTAAATGGTTATAAATATATTATATTATATATATTATATTGTTAGTTATAAATAAACGTATAAATTAATTAATTAAAAATTGATTTTTTCTACATTATTTTTTTAATTACTTCTATGTAGAAGTGGATATTTTCTCGCCAATTACGCGCATATATGATCTCGCATAAGATGTCCGGACGACGAATTTTGTCGATTGTACATCTGTTCAGGTTGGGGATATTCACTTTCACCGTGGATTCTTTCTACATCCCACGAGGAATTATAACGTTGTTTAGATATCTCCACAAAATTGTGAAGAATTCCGCACGATATTATCACATGCGGCATATTGTAAACATCTAGGTCGCTCTTCTTATAAAGTATTCTCCATCTTCCTTTCAAGCGACCAAATGCTTGCTCCACAACAATTCGTGCAACAGTTAACTCGTCCCTATAATTTTTCATAATCCAGTTACAAAGCGGATAAGCTGCATCACCAATAATATAATAAGGAAGTTTAAAAAGCATAGCTTCATTTGAGGCGTTGTAAATTCCGTCGATTTCCCTATGGCTTTCAGGAATTAATGTATTATGGTTTTTGTATAGAGAACTGCCCCTAAGCACTGATGCATCGTGTGCACAGCCAGGATTTCGTGCTGTGATATTTTTAAATAAATATTGATCATCCACAATAGCTTGCACTGCAATGGAACTATAACCCTTTCTGTTACGAAAGTCTGCAGCACCGTCTTGTGGGGGTTTAATTGGCACATGAGTGCCGTCTATAACACCAATAATATTTGGCAGTTTAAATTTTTGTTCAAATCTCGAGGCTATGCGTTCACATTCTAATGCATTTGGCCAGGATAATATTTTGCCGACTTGATTTTCAATTAAAACTTTACAGAAACTGTGAACACATAAGCAAACAGTACTTTTTGATACTCCAAATCCCTTTGCAATTACACGGTATTCAGCACAAGAGGCAAGTTTGTAAACTGCAATAGCTATTTTCTTTTCAACAGACAACCCTTCAACGAAAGTATTTTCTGCTGGTGCATTTTATCCTTAAGCAAATCTAAAAGCCTGAAAAATATTTGTCGATTCATTCGAAAATCAGCAATCCATTGTTCATCGTCATAGAACTGCAGAACTTCAACATCCCACCACACCGAACTTCTCTTCCTTTTGCTAAAAGTGCTTATTCGTGGTGGAAGCTAAAAACAAAAATGCATTCTAAATATTTTATGAAAAACTTTATAAAAACATTTACATTCATTAAAGCCTCATTAGCAGAACGTATTGCCATTTTATTAAAGAGCTGCAATCGCATTTTACGGAATGATATTAAAATCAGCATTGTTGCTTTATTATTATTTTCTACAATTTTGGTTATAATATCTTTTATTGCAATAAAAGTAAAACAATTTGTAGTTTTACCATATTCATTTTTAAAATGTTTAAAATCAACATTTATGTTTGCTGTTAAACAGCTGATTGATTGACAGTTACCTTAAAAGTGCTTTTAATTCTTGTGCGTAAACGCTCTAAAAACAAATTTTAAAATCAGTTTTAAAAGTGATTTTAAGACTCGCGTAAACGTAGTGATTAACTACATATAATAATTCCAAAGTTAATATTTAACATTTTAGCAAATTAACCTGTCCCAAGAGATGCTAGTTTGCTAAACTGTTAAACTTGATACAGCTGTCGGATCATTCGTTTCGTATTTAACTATTTACAGGAGGTTAGGTTTTTGGGGTGGTTTAAATATATACATATGCACTTTAAACACTTGGCATGCTAAATAAATAAATAACATAAAAGGGCCTAATGTGATTTGAAAACAGTAGTTTAGTTAATGATTTTTGATTTTTAAATATATAACATTCATAAAAAAATTTGGTAATCTTAATAGAATAGGTAGAATATCAAGTTTGATTCCTTAAAATGCAATGTTAAATAAACATGCGCAAATCATATATTTTCCATATTCCTCTTATATGTCTTTACAATGTAATCAATTAAAGTTGTAAAAGTGATATATTGAGAAGATATTTCATACTTGATTTAAACCAGCAAACTTTGTGCCAAATTAAATAAGTGTCTTAAATTTTAATGTCTTTGTACAAATAAAATTGATTAAATAAAATGAAAAAATCTGATGTCTAATCTAATCTAATTGTAATCTAAATACGCGAAGTATTTTACTTGCATAAAATTATAGTATTAATGTTAATTTTTCTTTATTAAATGAATAAGTAAATATCGGATTTTAGGAAAACTTAATATAAATTATTTTATGCTTCTGTGTTTAATTGTTTAAAGATGAGAGCGTAGTAGCATTTATTTATATCAGTGTATTCCTATATCCAATTTTGCTAATTTATGGTTTTATCACCGTGGACGAGGCGGAATATAACTTTTAATTTTTTACTGTTGTCATATTAAACCGGTCAGCATAATTTTATAAAAGTAATTCACCGATTAAAGTAAGTATAAAAACATTACACAGACAGTTACTTTTATGGCTAAAATTTTACTTCTTTTCTTTTTGGATACTATTTCTGCGCTCTTGAAAAATAATTCTAATCCGTTATGGCATTTTTAATTTTTGCAAATATAAGCTGATTTATGATTGATGTTTTCATATTTTATCAAGTAAATGGTTGTAGCATGCATGTTCACTACAATTTTCATGATTATGTAACAGTACCCTACAGACAAATAATAAATCAATAATCAACAATAATATTCTATAATAAAAATTGTTACCAATATTCATATTTTACTGGTGTTTTTTACAACAGTTTCCTACATGTATGCACAACATAATTACTGTACAATAAGTAAACAAAATTCTTAAAATTGTGTGTGTTGGTTTACATTGGACAAGATTTTAAGATTATTGTGTGTTTCTATGTATGTACATATTTATACTCCTTGTAATAAATTTTAGATTAGTGCGCGTTAAATATATATATTACATAGGCACGTAAATAGTAGATTGAAGCATTTTGGGGTTAGAGTTAAAAAATTCATGGTTTACGTTATTGTTATTTTAAGTTTTATTTCTTATTTGTAAACAACAAAAGTGCTTGCTATGCTATAATTAGGGCTACACAAACATCAACTATAGAAATTTACTATAACTATTGTAAATTATTAATTTTGTACAATTTTTATCCCTACTGTTGTAAAAACAGTTCGTCTTCGTTTAAATGGCTAATATTCTTCAAACCTGTTACAAAATGAAACGTTTTTTTGTTTAAAGGTTTCTAAATGTGTATAAAAAATGTTTTCGACAATAGTAGAGAATGTGTAGCTGTTGTGGCAAGAGTACAGCAATTACGTATGTTTTTTATCAATAACAAGCGACATAACTCGCCAAAATTTAAAATTTGAATAATCCACGGTTCTAATATGAACGAATTCAATTTCTAAGACTTTTAACCCAAAAATTATAGTCACACATTTATATGTATCAGTTTTTATACCAGTTTTTTTCTATGCGGTTGCTGATAACCTTGCTGATCTCAAAATAAGCTATACAAATAGCTTATACGGTGTTTACATTGTCAGATTAAAAGCAGAATAAAGCAATTATCGCGATTAAAGAACTAATCTTGTTTAATATCAGATTTCCCATACAAAGGTTAATCTCCTTTTGGGGAAGATTGATTTTTTATCTCCTAACAAATGGTGATTATTTTTCTGTGCAACTCTGCAAATGGTTTCATATCGTAGATGTTTTACGATCTTAGAAGAATTGGAAGAGAAATGTCAAAATCTATTCAAAACAAACATTGAAAGCTTGAAAATGCCGAAGTGAGTAAATTTTTAATAAATTTGTTTAATAATAGCTTTGTACATAATTATTACTAAAATTTGTTAAATTATTGTTATTAAACTATATATTAAATTTATATGTCGTAAAGAGGTTTTTTCGAACAGTAGTGAACTACAACAACAAAAATTTTATTTTTTTATTTATATTATTTTAATTAATTGAGTTTTTGGCTGACCATATAGCTGTTTCGAGTATTGCCAAATACTCTTGGAAATAATTCTTGTATTCTTGCCAAATGTGAAGCTCAGAATCAGCGCACATTAACCAACTGATCCAAACCCGTACTTGACTTATTATGTTCGCATATTTTTCTGGAGTTTTGTTACTTTTGCTATGAAACTTTTTATTAGCAATTTTACTTGCTGTGTTTATATTAGAACCAAATAATTAAATTTATATTACAATATTTTTGTACAAAATTGTTATCAAACACGAAATAAAACAAAACAAGAGAAATGTCAAAATCATCTCTAATGCATAATGTAAAACGGCATAATCTTACAATGTAGTATCTCACATAGTCTTACGCTAGTCATTTCAGAAATAGATAGATGGCAACTATCATCCGCAATAAACCTAAACACCTATCTGAGCTTGTAACAAATAAAACATATAATGGTTAATTTTCAAATTATATTCAACAGAATGTATTGTTAATTTTTAAGTAATATTTGAATCAAAAAATCGAAGAATGTTCAAAAAATTAATAAATAAAAATAAGCTTTAAGTAGATATTGTATAAATTGTACCACTCCGAAAAATGATATATTATAGTCTATAAAACCTTTAAATATTTTTAAAGACCTCAGATGTCAAAAATATAGCAATATTAAAAACAGTTATACGATCGCTTAATAATTCATTTTATTCAAAATAAATTGTATGTATTAAGAAATAATTGATCCTCTACAAAAACCTTCTTAAAAGAAAAATATATAAATCTAAATATTCTTTAAGTTTCCTACCTAAGTTCTAGAAATGCCAATTCTTGCATTCTAAATAACGATGAAACAAGATTTTAACACGATTTAATTTTTACTAACATTAATTTTTGTTCTCTGATTTATATTAACCAAAGAAACAACAATAAAGTTGTAACATAAAAAAATAACAGTTATTCTTTAAAAAAAAAATGAAACACAATCATATGTACAAGCAACAAATTCTAAAACAGAAAAAGTCTGCGGTCACTTCTTAATATTTACATTTACTTATTTAAATTTCAATTCGCTTGTAAGCATAATTATGTAATTAAATGATATTTAATTATTAGTTGACTTCCTAAAGAGTATAAGAATTGATCATTTAAAAAAAATTTTTACATTAATAGTAAATTTTTACAATGGAAAATAAAAGACGTGAAATAAGTATTAGAGAGCAATATTTAACTGTTAAATTTTGAAAAGATGACGTCAACCTACGAAAAATTGGTAAAGATATTGATCGTCAATATTCATCTGTGAAAAAGTTATAAATAACTTCGAGGAGACGGGTAATTACGTTTCGAAACCTCGCATTAATCGCCCTCTCAATTCTGTCAGATAGGGAAGACGCAGCATTATCAACCAAGTGAAAGTTAATCCAAGAGTAACAGCTTCCAAACTCGCTGAACATATTGCTGAATACTGATACTGTGCGGAAAATTTTGAAGAAAAGAAAGTATTATACCCAAGTTGCAAGAAAGAAGCCATATATATCCCGATATAATAAACTAAAATGATTAAGTTTTGCAAGTGAGCATGTAAATAAACCTATAGAGTTCTGAAAATAGTTATTTTCTTCAATGAGAGTAAATTCCGCATATTTGGAATCAAATATAGAAAACTTGTGTGGAGAAAATCATGTACAGCCTATGATAAACAAAACTTAATTTCAACGGTGAAATACAGTGATGTTGGTATATAGTGATGTTGGTGTCGATAAATTTAAATTAATACAAGATACAATAAAAAAAAATTTTGGTATCTAAATATATTAAAAAGAAATTTGATAGAAAATGAATGAATGTTAGGACTTGAGGCAATCTTTTTCTTTCAGCAGAACAACAACTGCACGTATAGAGTGCAGCAGCAATCCTACGTATTTGTCTGCTGTATTATGGTCTCAAGCAAATTCAGACATCATCAAAATCACCAGACCTTAGTCCCATAGAACATCTGTAGGTTCATTTGGAAAAGAAGATTCGCCATCACACGATTCCCAGCAAGAATATCTTAAGAAACGTCATCAAGGAAGAATGGCTAAAAATAAACGCACAGGATATTGCAGAGATGGTTGAGTCTATATAAAAACGCCTAAAAGAGGTTATTAAACACAGGTTTTTCCACAGGCTACTAGTTGTAAATTTCTATGAATTTTAATTGTTTTAATTTCAATTTTCAATTCAATTCAACATTTATTTACTTCTGCTTCTGAACTTATAGTTGTAACAGAAGGAGGTTTGATGTATACTTATTATTAATTAAATTAAACTTATTACTAATTAGGTTTAAAAAGTAAGCGATAAAAAAACAAAAAAAGTTTTATAAATAGTGGGGAAATAATTATAATTATATATGTATATATATCTTTTTTTGCAAAATCTTATGCGTTTATAATAAATGATCTGATTTTAAGACTATTTATTATATATGTGAATATTGCTTTAGATGATTGCGGATCAGTGCAGTTGAAAATTAGAGATTTATTTTCTCTGAAGACCGTAAGTAAGAAACGAAGATGGTGATGTCGTACTGAGGAGTAAATAGGGCACTCAAACATAAAGTGATTCAACGTTTCTTCAGTTTGTGAATTACAAAGTGTACAAAGGTTGTTGATTTCGAGTCTGTGAATTTGCCCGTTAATACAAAAACGAGTGCAGTGAGTTACGATCAAAGAGGTAACAGGCAGGTTTGTCATCCAGGACTCTTAATATATTGCAATTCATGGATTGTGAGTTGGTGGATTTTAAAATGTCTTTGAATTTTAGATATCTATGATAGCGTTCAAGAGCCGTAGTTCAGTTATCAATCCAAGTTGCTGCAGTCGGTGTTTCCCACAAGTTTGTCTATTTAGAAACTTATTATTAACTTACTTCAAGAAACTTATTAAATTATGTAACCCAATTTAATTCACTTGTAGAAGAATTATTTACGTATAGGTAAATGAGACGAAGGAGACGTTGTTTGAGGTATCTTGATTGGTCCATTTAAAGAATTCGTATAATGAAATCGATTGCGCGTTTGAAAACTCTGTATGAAATATTTACAAGACCTAGTTACAAGACCAAGACCTAGTCTAAGTGCTGCATTGTTTGTAGCTTGGGGGAGTGCTAACAAACGTTTGTAGTACGTTGATTGAACGATTTCAAGTGAATCACAGTAACGTAGACCCCACACTTCTGATGCATATAAAAGTATTACAGATACAGTGCAGTCGAATAGTTTAGCCCGACCTTCCCAAGAATCTGATTTAAATTTACTAACAGTTTGTACTGCCGTACCGAGCGCCATTTTCCCTTTTCTTATAGCAGTTTCTACTGCACATTTGCCTAATGTGAACTTTGAGAAATTTACTCCTAAGTACCATATGTGTAGAACTTCACGACAGAAATTTTTTGACATTTGTAAAAGAAATTTTCTGCTATTGGCCTACCCCCTCTTCTAAAGTGGACAATTTGGGTTGTTTTCGTATTTACAACAAATTTGTTTTCTTCGCAGTAGCTTTCAAGTGCTAATAGATTTTTTCGTAAAGTAATAGGGGACCTGGCTAGAACAACGGCGTCATCTGCAAAAAGCAGCATCAAAATATCATGTGGACCATTAATATTGATCCCTTCAATATTTGAATTCCTTAATTCTTTCTCAAGATCAGCAATAAACAATATGAAAAGGAGAGGGCTGAGAATTTCCCCTTGGAGAACGCCTTCGGTAACAGAGATAGGATGGGAGTTTTTTTGTTGCAGTTTGATCACGAAGAAAGCCTTATCGTAAATAGACTGGAGAATTTTAATTAAGCGCGAACTTATACCTTGCGAATGAAGTTTTTGCCAGAGCAGCATCTGGTCAATAGAATCAAATGCCCTTTTGAAATCAATAAAAAGTCCGTAAGCAGAGTTGCTTTTTAGACGTAGATGTATTTGAATTGCTGTTTGAAGAGTAAAAATATCAATACATGATCTATTTTTACTAAACCCATTTTGCGACTCAGGAATTTTATTATGTTGTTTCGCCCATGGCAAGAGGCGATCATGCAGAATATGGGTAAAAATTGTTAAGGTAATATTGCATAGAGCAATGCCTCTATAATTTTCGGGTGAGTTTATTTCACCTTTTTTGTGTAACATAATAAGTACGGACTGTGACCAAGAAGCTGGTGTGCTTCCAGTTAAGAGACTGTAGGATATAAATCCATTGACTAGATAAATTCTTAAAGAACTCTGCCGTAATCGCATCTTCGCCTGGAGCCTTATTAATTTTGATTTTATTTATTGCTGATTTTATTTCAATTATTGTTATTTCCGAATCCAGTGCTTCGATAAAGTTTTCAAACAGTATAAGTTAAGTGGTAGGACGAGGTGGATAAATTTGCTCGTAGAAGCTTTGCCAAACAGAATTTGGTATAGGGTTGTTGACAAAAGATTTTCGATTGTACGATTAATAAGATTCCAAAAGTCTTTCGGACTTTTTATGTTAAAGAACTTGTTTTTGATCTTAATTTCATGTTCCGTTCTTTTTCCAGACAGCATTTTTTTGTAATTAGCTTTTAAATCTATGTATACTGTTTTAGTTTCAGATGAAAAGCTTTGTCGCTTGTACTTTTTTAGGGCATGATTTAGATTTTTCTTTGAGGCCCGTAGCTCTGAGTCAAACCATGGCTTAGAAGTATAGTAAAGAGGCATAAAGGACTTAGCAATAACCATTTCTGAAGAGAAGTGATGATTCATGTCAATGATTCAAGACAGTGGTTCTGTGCATTGTAAAAATATCAGACTTATTTATATCCCATTTTAATCTGGTTCGTTTACAAGAAGTTACATTTGTACAATTTATATTGCTAGTGCCGGTAGGGAATTCAAGTTTTAAGGTTACTGGGAAATGGTCTGAACCAGAAGCAAGTGCTTGTACTCCTAGGCTTTTTATAAATGGATTTGCAGCAACGTTGACCAAGATTAAATCAATAACACAGTTACCATTTTTGTTTGAGAATGTAAAACTTGCTGGGATGTCACCATCTGTGCAACCGTTAAGCAAGATAAAGCCATTATTTTCTATGAATTCTAATATATTTTTACCACGCCTATTCAAGATTAAATCGAGAGAGTTTCTTTTAGATATGAAAATCGAACTAATTTCAGATAAAAATTCTTGAGCACCCTCTTCACCCACTCTACCGTTGAAGTCACCACCTATTATTAAGGGGATCCCTGCATATTTTTTAATTATTTCATTGATTAATGGTTGAAGTAATTCTAAAGCAATATTTATATCATAATGTGGTTTAATGTACAATATGAACCTAAAATAAAATTAAAATTATTAATACAATAAAAGTTAACAATCCACAAATTTGTTTTGCTTATTTCGCTACTTTTTGCTAAATTTTTTTTAACTAGAGATACAATACCACCGCTAGCTCTACCAATGGACTTTTCCCTTGTTGTTGGGGCTGTCAGCGCATCATAGTTGCACCAAGGACTAAGGCTATTGAGAGGTGTTGTTGACTAGGTTTCATAGACAGATATGATCTGCGAGTCAGCAATTTTTGTTTCATTAAAAAGATTTGCAATACCGTGTACATTCCAAAATGTTATTTGAAGCTTAAAAAGATTGTATGTAGATGCCGTATTTCGTGATGTTGATGGAGCGTCATCTGTAGTTGTTATTAATGTGCTGTATTCGTTCTTTAGTTTTTTGCCATATGGTTGTTTTGATCTAGCTCACTTATGATGCTTAATAAGTTAAGATTAAGGTTTTCAAGTTTGTTTCCATATATAGATTGGAGAATAGTAGTCGCCTCCTCATTGCCACACTTTAGGATTCCATTTTTGCTCCATTTGCACCACTTGTTTCCAATACGTTTTCTATCATCTCGAACGAGCACCTTGTGCGAACGATCTATTGAGAAAAGTTTTTTCCTTATTAAGAGATGAGCTTTTCTATGCCGTTGTCTGTCTTTGTTCAGGTCTTTTTCAATCATAATCGTAGAGTTTGCAAGTTTGTGTATGTTTTGGAAAACTAGGCCAATAGATTCTTCTGACGTCATCACTGCCAAGACGTTGATTCTATTTTCCCGCTGTGATATGACTCTAGCTTTACGGACTACAATGTTTATACCAAGAGTTTCTTCACACAGTTTTGAGGTTGTTTTCCTTATTGGCGTCAATTATCCGCATCAGTTCTTCGTGGTGGGTTTGTTTTTCATGTTCCAATTTAATTATTTTTTCTTTTAAAGTTTTATTTTATCTGAAAGCATTTCGACTGTACGATTTAGGCTGATTATATTTGTGTTAACAGCCTCTAAATCGGATTTAGTAGCAATATCCCTCAATTTCTCATCTAGAATGCTCACCATTGTTTTTTGCATGTCCTGTAAATGCTCCGACACATCCATACTGCCAACAGATTGTAGGTCGCCTTTGTTAGGTGACACCTCTGAGATAGTACGTTTTGTATCGATCATTAATTTGGTGGATTTGGATGGAGGGCTTCTTCTAATAAGCATTATATTTTTCGTAGTCGAATTCTTTACAAAAATCTTTTTAGATTGTTAAATGGACGCGGTTTAAAACGAAAAATTATTAGGTTTCTAAATAGGTTTTTAAATGTTGTTTACCACAATTTAATTTAATAAATTTAATTGTTTACTTTCCGCACTTTGTATTATGCAACCGGTCGCTTCGAACGATCAACTCAAACTCATATTATTCAAAGTTTCAAACACAAAGTTTTATTTGTAATTAATTAAATCAAAATTTTGTAATTCCAAAATACTATAATGTAATTTACACTGTTAGAATATTCTCCGCTATTCAAAACTTGTTTGTCAAAAAATTTGCTCGCACACTTTTGCTTTATACAATAGTAATGGAATTCATATTATAAAATGTAAAAATTTACTAAGATTCCACTTGTAAAATTTTTTAAGAAAATTTTTTAACACTTAAATAATTTATAAAATATATGAAGGTTTAATAATTTTGCTTTTCTAAAAAATTGTTTTAATTAAAATACTAAGAAGTTAAAAGAAGTCACTGGGAAGTGTTCTTAGCCCTATCTTGTGTCTACTTTACACATCTGATATCACAATAAGTAGCTCAGTCGTCATTACAACGTTTGCTGATGAAACGGCAATTTTATGTGGAAATAAAAACGCTTCAAACCAACTTCAATCTCACTTATTTCGGATGGAGAAATGATTGTCAAAATGGTGAATTAAAATAAATGAAATAAAATGTAGACACGCCATTTTCACTTTAAATCGGAGTACATATCCAACAATTTTACTAAATAACATTCCCAATCCACAAGCAGATAATATAACGTATTTAGGTATTCACCTAGACAAACGACTAACTTGACGCGAACATATTGAAGCCAAAAAAATCAATTGAAGGTCCAAGCATGTAAGTTGCACTGGCTCATTAATAACAGATCCTTCTTGTTCCAAAAGTGTAAAGTACTCTTATGTAATTGCATCATAAAACCAATATGAACTTTTGATATTCAGGTATTTGGTAATGCTAGTGCTTCAAATATTGAAATTATCCAAAGAGGTCAGTCAGAAATACTGAGATTAATCACTGGAGCCCCTTGGTATATTAGGAGTGAAAATATCCACCGACATCTACAAATTCCTTTAGCTGCATTTGACAATATAAGAAAAAAATATAATAAATGCTGACAGAATATGTTAACGCATTTAAGTCCACTTCTTCCCGTCTGAAAAGAGAAAACATTCAAGTAAATTCCCCTCTCTTATTTTTAGTAATCTCATAAAGTTGTATTGATTTCTTAGTAAACCACCACACTCTCATTCCAATGAAATTTATGCCACCAATCTAAGTGAGGTTCGTGATATAAAGTTTACTTATTTTATATTATGCAATGTATAGTTAAAATAAAAGTTGTAATATTGTGTAATTGGTGATAATATTTTACAACTTATTGTTAGTCCCATTGTAAGGGAAGATACAACAAATAAATCTATGTTTTTAAGAAAAAATAAATAAATATTAAGAAGTGAACGGAGTCTTTTTCTGCTTTAAAACTTATTGCTTTTGCATATAATTGATTCTAATTTTCTTTTTAAAGAATAACCTTTTTTTTAAAGAACTTTGTTGTTGTTTCTTTGGTTAAAATAAATCAGAAAACAAAAATCAATTTGAGTAAAAATTAAAAAAGTTATACGAAATTTAAGAAATATTTTGTGAGTGAACGCAGACTTTATCTGCTATGTGTATATTCAAAATAAATATATATACATTTTTAGAATTTGGATGTCAAATAATGGTAAATAATGTAGTTTTCTATAAGTTAATATTTAATATTATTTATTTAAAAAATAAAAAACATTTAATTTTTATTTTACAAAAGGGACTACTTCATTCAACCGAACGTAACAATGGTTACTTGTAAAAAGTTTGATCTTGTTTGTCTTATAAAGCATCAGTGGCCTGATTTGGGTCAAAGACCACAAATGAGAAGCAAATGACTAATACTTGGATCTTATTTTGTATAAATGAGTTCCAACGAGTTTAAAATGAGTTCCAAATGGAAATGAATACATTGAATATATCCTAAATAAAAGTTTTTCATGGCAATTTGACAGTTTAAGAAAGCTGTTTTTACATATTTACACAAAAAAGGTAAACAAATATTTGGTGGTTGCATTTTCTTGAAAACAGTGTACTTCTTTTTATATTGTACGGCGTATGGCAAATTAAATCAACAGGCACTCCGACAAATCAGCTGTTTAAAATGAGAACAAATGAATAACAACAAATATAAATACTTTCAAATAACTGATTTGAAATGAGTCATTTGTAGTCAGTATAAACGTCATATTATACTCGTTGTTTAAATGAACTCGTTTGTGAATATATTTGTCTTATGAAATTATTATTTACATTTCTAAATACTTATACCATAAGTGCCAGTATATGATTATGCGTCAAGATAAATAGTGATTAAATATATCAGATTACATGCTTGTTTGTTTATTTTATTACATTTTGTTTCATGAAATATATCAAATTTAGATCATTTCCCTTCTGGGAAATCTATTTAGCAATGTTGCATTTCACATTTTTAGTGTAATTTTTTATAATTTATTCTGATTTGGAAATCTTACTGGCGAGTATACTTTCGAATCAGTTGAGGATTTCATTTAACTTGGCACTGCCATGACAAACAACAACAATGTCAACTTAGAGATCAGACAAATAATCACTATTGCTAATAGGTGGTGCTATGGGCTCAGTAGAGAATTGGGACGTGGAGCTCTCTCTAAATAAACAAAACCTACGCTCTATGGGTAGCTCATCCTATCTGTGCTTCTCTATGACGCAGAAGCATAGACGTTATCACAAAATGATGAAGCAGCACTGGAAGTGTTCGAGAGAAAAGTTCTTCGTAAGATCTTGGGTCCTCTACGAGTTGGCAACGACTACCGCATCCTAATGAGCCACGAGTCATAGAGCTTTTTCACGACATTGATATAATTGAGCGAATTAAAATCCAGCAGCTTCATTGGCTTGACCGTGTCGTAAAAATGGATAAAAATGCTCCAGCGAAAAAGGTGTTTGAAGCAGTAGTTGGAGGAAGGAGTCGTGGGGTAGACCGTGTTTCCGGTAGAGTAATCAATTTAAGGAAGCGCTAACCGGAACTGATGCATGAGATTAGAAAAGGCACGCACGCAGCAGAGTCGCTTGAAGCAATATGCTGCGTTAGGTCGAATCCCTGTAACGTGTTGTTATAGCCAAATAAGAAAGTAGGTAAAAATTGAGTAGATTTGACCGGATTGATTTTAATTCTCCATTTATTAAGCCAGTTTTGTACTTTTAACTAATGTTTCTGAAGGTTTCTTGTTATCTCATCACAGTCAGAAATTGTTGATATTATAACTTTATCGTTAGTGCACCAATTTACACTGAAGTTTTTTGAAATTAGACCATAAATAATGTGTTAAACCATAAGTGTTTTGATGTAGTTTTTTTTTTTTCTATAAAATATATGTGCAATATTTATTTCAATGTGTTTTATAATTCTTGATATCAAACCTTGCCGAATGCTTGGGATACATTATTGAAAGTTTTTTTTCGTCTAGAGCTTTCTTTGTATTATGGCACATTTTATAAATTTGTTTTATTGTTTTATATTAGCATGGTTTTGAAAGTGGTGATTGGTAATGTCACAATTAATTTGTTTCAATGTTCACACTGCCTTTTTGAGCTTTTTAAGAGCATAGGAAAGTAGTTGTGAGAAGAAGTTATATGGAGTAGTCCATTTTCACGTCTTGAATCTATAATAATCTCTACTATTTTAAATTGTCGATGAAAACAAAAATGGTGGATGATTTCTTTAAATAATTGGAAGTTCTTTTATCACCTTAGCTGTAATCAGACCATTACTTGGAGATTTCTATGCATATAGTGACTTTAGGATATATTTGACTTTATTTGTTCTTAGCGAGATTTCTAAATGGGATATTGGAATGAGTGCCTCAATAAAATTTTGAAAATAGCGAGTGCCAAGCAGTGGATGTAGTGGGAATTGGTGGAATTGGCTTATTCGATTGTTTGGTTGCCTGCTACAGTGAATATTTTATAGGTTTTGTAGCCGTCAAAATTGTATGTGTTTGTGCTACACTTACAATTTAGGGATTCGGTTTATATTATTCAGTACCTTCTATTTTTTGGTGCCTAAGTTATCTTTAAAATTTTTTACAGTTTACGCTTATTATAGAAAAAAAATTTATTAAAAAATTCATTCTGCATTCTGAACTTTAGACTTTAATGTTAATGTGATTGCAAAGTGATTACAGTTTAAATTCAGTAAGGATTGCGTGTTCACATTTACAGTATTGTTACATTTAGCTACGCAAAAGGTGAGATCGAAATTTTGGGTTACTATATTGGATGTCTCTTGAAAGTTAGCCTGGATCCCCATAAAGAATGTTCAGCTTTATAAACTCAGCCTGCCAGAAATTAGTTACAAAGCATTTTAGAAAATATAAGATAACTTGATGGGAATTGTATTGCGGTTATGGTCAGAGATCTTGAGCTTCATGTATCAATATGCTTGTGTCTTGTATTTAGACTGAGCTGTATATTGTTAGAATACTATGTATGATTTTATTTCATAGGACTACTTTTGACGTTGCAATTAGTTAATGGGTGTTATATATATTGTATTCGTTGAGGCAAGCGTAGCTATTTTCAGTTCAGAGTTCCGTAACTGAGCAGTTTTAATTCTCTCAAGAAAAAGGGTTAACTTCATGTATATGATTGTTAAGCCTATTTAAATTCCAAATATTGGATAAGTTGACAGTTTGGTGACCTAGCGTTTATAATTTATATTTATTATCATATAGATCGATTGAAGTGTGAGCCATTTGATATGCGAACTTCAGTAAAGTTTTCTTAGTATCTTTGTAAAGTTTAGCATATACTTTATAACGACCTTTTCCGGCCCTATCTATAGCTGGGGTATAACTCAGCAAGTATACTAGGGCTCGTTATAAGAATTTAATTGAATAAATAAACAAAAAAAAAACACCTCTGGTTATAGCAGCGTTTATTATTCAACCAAAAAAAAAATACAATCAAGTTGTGGAATTCAATAGAGAAGCAATGTAAAAGTGTTGTAAATGTTGTAGAATGTTGTAAATGTTGTAAAATGTTGTAATCAGGATTGATGTCAGTAGTGCGTGGGTTGCTGTCGTTGGAAGCGTTGAGATCTTCAAGTGAAAGAAATTCCCAATAGCACCTAATTAAGTGGGTAATGGTTAAAGATTTAATTAAGTACCTTTTTCAGCTATAGCCAAGCAAAGATCCCTTCCTGATGTTGCGCCTCTCCATGTTCGTCAGTAATTGTCCAACGCTCGTAGACCCACACGCCTTCTAACAGTGTTGGTGACTTGTCAACCATTCCTCCATCAGTTATGGCCAAATGGAGGTCTGGATGACTAGTTAGATTACCCTACGCCAGTATAAGACAAGCAGAAGGTAACTCAATTGGTTAAATTGCCCTACGCCAGCATAAGCCAAGCAGAAGGCAATTCAACCATTATCATTTCACCCAAACCAGTTCGTCTATTCACATGGTGATCGTCAGCAATGGTCAAACCAACATGTGACTAGACCAAATTGTCCGAGCTCCCACTGTTGTTCCTACTAGCATTGACTTACCTTCAAATGAAAGAAATTCCAAATAGAACGCTTTGGCAATTTCGCTGCTCTTTTATTTGAAATTCCTTCCATTACAGGCAAACACAAAAATTATTTTCAAATAAACAAGGTCCCGTAAATTTGTCAACACAAATTTCTTATTGTTGTACGCATTGCAATCAAATTCAATAAAAATTACTGCATCACTAAAAATGCGTGCACAATATTTTTCTTATGCAGACAAACAAGAGAAATAGTTACAACAAATTTAAGCACCTTTTACTAGCGGCAAAAACTAATCAAAACATATTTTAGAGTACAGGGTCATCCATTAAAAATATTGTTTTTTAAATAAGAAATTAATTAAATTAGAAATATTGAATTTACAGGGTCATTCGTTGAAGAAAATATGAGTTTTAATAAAGACATTAATATGCAATTTACAGAGTCATCAATTTATCAAAAATTAATTGAATTTAGAAATATGTTTTTACTAAGTGGACTTAAATTTCATTATATGTAACTATTAATTTAATTTGTGGGGTTAAATTTTAATGTAAAATTTGTGCTTTGCAACTTCAAATGTTCTTGATTGAATTTTTATTTCGTGACACAGTAGAACTTTCATAACATACCATACTGTCTGGGTCAGTAGTGAGGCGTCAGCTTTTTGGCAGGATGTTCACAATTTATCAAAACGGAATTCCAACTATAATGTATTCCCGCAATTTTTGAGTTTTGTCTTCACAAGCAAATTGCATGCAAGATTAGGGTGGCTCACGTTATAAGGGGGAAAATTAAAAATGAAGTTTTGAATGAGCACACCCCCTAGGAATATGCCATTAACCAAAAAAATGGTATTCCTAAAGGTTTGGACCAATAGAATTAAAAATGACGTTGCGCCACTCGAGCAAAGTTGGGTTTTCAGTACAAAAAACAGAAATTTTTCATTTCAAGGTCATTTTTTATCTTTTATCTTATTTCAACAGTTATTAATATATACTCATTTGATAGATAATTAAAATATCTTTTTAATAAGATACTGATGAGCAAAATCGGTTAAAAATTGTGCACAAAACACAATTACGTAATAGGTATATGCTACGATTTAGTTAACTATTTATAAAAAATTATAATTTCAAGAAAACCCTTTTTTTCAGTAATTAATATATTGTGTTTATTATGTTTTATAACATAAATCTGACTACGTGAAGGATAATTTTTGTGATAATGTTTGACTACTTGCAAAACATATTGTTTTTCCACTTCATATTTTGTCAAAATCGAATTATAATCCATCATAAGCCTAATTCCTCTTTCTATACAATCATTTATCATATGAAGTCTGGCACAGAATTCAAGTGCATCTCTATAATCTTGCGTCTCCATCCATGGCGAAGGTTCGAAACTGATAAAACTATTAGATAGGCAAAAACGATCAAAAAAATTTGTTATCTCTTCGGTCACAAAATCAATAAGGTTCTTTGAGGAAAATTACTTCATTAGTGGGTTCCCACTCTTTATCTAACCAGAGATAGCTGGGAGCTTGGATCTGTGACCGGTAACTCTACAGTTACTATCTACGCAGATGGCTCAAAGATGGAAGGCGGTACGGGAGCAGATATCTTCTCGAAAGATATGCAGATAAGACAGTGCTACCGAATCCCTGCTACTTACAGCGTCTTTCACGGCGACATATATGTTATCGAAAAAGAGGTCAACATTAGACAACAAAGTACAATTCGTCCTTCGAATTTCACGATTTTTGTAGATAGGCCGCACTGAAAGCAATTGAATCTAAATTCCAAGATAGTATTAAAATGTCGCTATTCACTGATGAGCATCAAACATCATAAGGTCTCTCTTTGTTGGGCATAGTACATTTCGAATACTTGGACATAGCAATATTGCAGGAAATGAACTAGCAGATGAGATGGCCAGAAGAGGTTCTGATCTGCATACAGGAGAGGCCAACCTCTCAATATATACACCGATATGTAATCTGTTTAGGATAATAGAGGAAATCAATACGGTGACTAACAATTTATAAACTAACTGCGAAGACTGTAAGGTCGCTAGAGTTTTATGGCCTTAGTTGGACAAAAATAAAACGAAAAGGCTTTTAGGCTTCAGCAAACCTGTAGTTCGTGTGCTTTCTGGAGTACTAAAGGGGCACTGTGCCATTGCGCCTATGCTCCAACGGTGGCGAGTCCCAACAAGTGGTTTATGCAGGAGTTGCCAAGATGAAGAAGACGTAAATTCTATCAACTACTCCCTGTGTCTCTGTCCAGGGCTTCAAACAAGGCTACTTTAATATCTTGGGGATCCTTATTTTACTGGCTTGGAAGAGATAACGAAAGCAAACTTATCGGATCTCCTCAACTTCATCTGGAAAACCAAATGGTTTAGCAAGGATAACAAAAGTTAGCAACTCCCATCTCCTGGTAAAATTTTTTGAGGGCATCCGAATGGGCAATATATGTCTCCGAGTAGAAGTGCTGACAACTGTCAGCACGTGCCTTCCGAACATAACCTAACCTAGTGTGGGTTAAAATTTTCGCGCATATGCTCACCATAAAAATGTATATATCTCGTACAAATCATCCGAGTTATATGTAAATTGATTTCTTAAAATATACATTTTTAGTAAGTACATGATTTTCGCCATCCATCGAGAATCTTGGATGGCACATGGGCGCCACAGGTAACCATTCCTACTACTACAAAATATGTATAGCGTAGCGATCCGAAACCTTGCATTTGTCAAGGGCGGAAACTAAAATAGAAGGGATAAATTGAATCGTTCTGTCTGCGTTATCCCAATTTTGTTGAACTGTGACTAAAGGTTCAGCTTCCATTTTGAGACAAATTTCTTCATCGAATTCATTCCAATTAAAATTAATGAAATTTTTAGCCGCTCTTGCTTCGTTTGCTAAAAGGATATTAACTTCAATCATATTCCCTGTACGACCATTTTCTCCTTACTTACGAAAAAATTCTTGTTTTGACTACATTTTCAATTCTACTTAAATGTCTATATAAATTATTAAGTAGAAATGTATTATTTTTATTTTTTATTTATGTTTCTTCCATTTCTTGTAAACATTTGTGATTGCTGTGATAATTATTGTGTTTTGCGCATAATTTTTAACCGATTTTGCTCATCAGTATCTTATTAAAAAGATATTTTAATTATCTATCAAATGAGTATATATTAATAACTGTTGAAATAAGATAAAAGATAAAAAATGACCTTGAAATGAAAAATTTCTGTTTTTTGTACTGAAAACCCAACTTTGCTCCCTAATGCAAGACTAACAAAACAATTTATTTTAATGTTTGCAGCCTGTGATTCACTGGTTTTTATGGTAAATAATTGTTTCGGCATTTTTACATCAGGTACTACATTCTTCATATCTGGAGTTGGTCTATTCATTTTATGAATAAAAACCTTTTCTTCAGCAGATCGTTTAAAGAAAGGTGTTTGAATCAAATCTCTAATTACACACTTATCTATTTCTATGATTTTTCACTTCAACTTTTCTTTATTTTTAATTTAATTTTACCAGTATTTTACCAGTATTGCTAGTATAAAATTGCAATAATGACTTTGATTTTGTTTTGTTTCCACCCTCTACATAAGAATAAAAAATTCTCATGCAGTCATTTTCACTTTTACTTTGTATGTATTTACTTTGCGCAGTTCAGTTTTTTTAATGAACCAGTTGCTCATATGAAATGGCAACCATGACTTTGATTTTATTTGCACGCTTTGTATGAACTTGTGGTTCAATTCGGTCGACTGAACCTTTAGACATATGTAAAGCGATTATCGCTTAGTCATTTCTCTTCTCTTTTGTATTTGCATAGCTTACATAGGTTTACTTTTTTTATTGAACCGCTTGCACGCACTAATTTAAGAGTAATAATTATTTTACTTACATATTTTGAGGGTCTTATTTTAAGAGGATATATTTTAAGAGAAAGATGTTTTCTCTTTTTTAATTAGAAGTAATGTTGAGTGTAACTAACCCATGTTTGATTTTGTTTGTATTGTACGTTTTGTATTTATTTTGTATCTGGAAAAGCTATTATAAAAAAATGGTAAGTAGCAACATTTTGGAATGGGTATATTAATAAATATTCAAAACGGAATCTTTACCTTGCCTCTAGTCAGGGTGGAAATTTATTGAAAATGTGTTTAATATTTAATAAGTTGATCAAGGACTAGGCACTGTTTAGTTTCTTCTTAAAGAGAATACCTGTTGGATTTATTGAAGGAAGATTTCAGTCAGTGATCCTCCATTCTATTTTAAGTTTATTTTGCCTCGTTTTTAGCCGCTTATGTTTAAAGTTTGTGGGTTAATAATATTACTTACTATGGTTGTGCAAATTGTTGTTTGGATTAGTAACGGAAGTACTTGTGCTAGAGCATACCATAATAGATAGATTAATTGGGCTAGGGACAATGACTGTTGTTTGAATAAAAACCCATTGTAATTTGTATCGTTTTTTTAATCAGTTAAGGTTTTCTTATTATATCTATTTCATTGTTTACTTTTAGTATTATTGCTTGTATATTTTATCTAACTTCTTTGGTTTTTGCTTACTTTAAGCTTAACTTTTTGTAGTTTAGTGTTATATAAAGTTAATTGTTACCACTTGGTAGTACAGAATGTCTTAATATCATTGATCATCTAGTCCTCTAATGCATTGTCCACCAGCTGCTACCGAATCAAACATCTTTCTGACCGGAGCACATTCTTCCATTGGTACGACAACCAAAGCAGCGAAAGCGCTCAGTTTTTATGCAGTTAACTATGTCAAGGCCGCTTCCACAAACATCGTCCCATCTAATTGGATCGTACTAACGCGTAAGAGACCATCGATATTTCGAAAAATTTTTCTCTCGATTGCTCTAAACGTCTTCTCCTCACTGTTAGTTATTGTTCAAACTTCTGCAGCATTCAACAAAACACACATAATGAAATACCTGTAGACATGGGCGTACCCAGGGCCGAAATTAGGTGGGTAGCGCTGATATACTGATATAATATTATTATATATTTTAAAGTGTGCTAAGGCACCCCTTTTTAGTACTTTTTTCTTCTTCTTTTTGGCTAGCCTCTCAGTGTAGGACAATATAAAATATATAAATTCAAAAATGTTTCAAAGAAAAATTATTCAAACAAAAGTCTGCGGGGATCTTCTGTAAACCGATAAATTATTTCCTCAACAATTTCATTTTGGTTTTCGTCCACAAATTTTCTATGAAGACTCAGCAAGAATAATCCTGTATAATAAATACTTAATACTTAATAGATATTAAGTAATATGTGTGCGGGTTTACTGAACCAGTGTTCAGATCCCATACAAATAATTTATAATATAATGTTTTATAACTTATAATACAATGTTTTATAATTTTTAATACAAATAATAATACAATAATAATACTTTAATTTATAATAATCATACAATAATTTATAATACAATATTATCTATGTTAATTCATGAGGTTTGTTCGCTTTAGTCTTCTCAGTTCATTTGTATGGTTTCTTTGACTGTTGAAACATTCAGATCTTTATGTATTTCTTGATTTGTTACATATCGATAAGCATTTGTAATCATCCTTAAACATTTGTTTTGATTTCGCTGTATGATGTTTCGGTTCGATTGTTTCGCACAACCCCATAGCTGTATGCCATACATCTAAATCGGTTTCACGACAGATAGATAAATCAGTCTTTTACAATATAGATTAAGTTGAGAATGATGTCCAATTAGCCAATATATTTATCGACATTTGTACTTGATTTGCTCGGATTTCTGTTTGACATGATGTTTAAAATTAAGTTGGTTATCTAGATGTAACCCAAGGTATTTCGCTGACTTTGCCTGCGGAACTTGTATGCCGTTTAGATATTTATACAAATTGTTGCTTGTACGCGCAGTGAGAATATTACATCTTATATATAAGTCCTTGGTGCCATATACGATCAAATGCTTGGGATACATCACGAAACACTACAGGACAGTATTTTTTTTCTTCAAATGCTTTTTCAATTGTCTTAGTAACTCGATGAGCTTGATCAATAGTCGAGTGCTTATTCCTTAATCCAAATTGAAAGTCAGGTATGTTGATCATAGGCGTTTAAGTAATAGCTTCTCGAAGAGTTTTGAAATTGTTGGTATCAGAGATATTGGTCGATAAGTATTAACTTGTTCTGGTGGCTTATCTGGTTTTTTTATCATGATAATTTTGCTATTTTCAAACAGTCTGTACGTATTGTAACCGAAGGCAGGCGTTGAATAAATATGCCATCAGGATAATTGATTTCCGTGATAACTCTTTAAATAGGCCCTGTGATATTTCATCTATTCCCGGTGCTTTTTTTGGATTGAGGCTATTATTAATTTCTTGCGCTACTTCTATAGGAGTTATTGATTTGATAGTTGACGATATACAGGTGTAATATTGACATCAGATAGAATGTCATGCGGTTGGACTACTGCGGCAAGATGTTGGGCAAACATTTCTGCTTTCTCATCATTTTTTCTGACCCATTGTCCTACTGCATTTTTGATTGGTGTCACCTGAAGGAGTGGGTGCTTGAGACAATGGGTTGCCTTTCATAAAGAATAATCTTTATCTGCTTCGGTTTCCAGTCCACTCGGGTATTGCTCGAAATTTATTTGTTTATAATTTTTAATTAACTGATTAACTGAATTGCTTAGCCGATTAAATATTGTTTTATCAATTGGATTTCTGGTTCTATGCCGTGTACGTCTTGCTTTCCTTCTTTCCTTGATTAAATCCCTGATCTCAACTGGATATACAGCTTCATGTTCAAATTGTTCTTTTGGAATCGGGGTAGCATCTGCGGCTGCTACACGTATTTGATCAACAAAGTGCTGTGTTTGCGTCTCAAGGTTTGCTTTAGTGCACAGTTTCACCTTCAAGTCAATATAGTTATCTAAGTTTTCTCTAAATCGGTACCAATTTGTGTGTTTATTGGAAAGGATTAATTTTCTCTTCATTTTGATAACATTTGCACTTAAGATTAGTAAAACGGGAGTATGGTCGGATGTTAGATATTCCAACCCTACTGTTGCTACAAAATTAGATGATATCCCTTTCGAAATGAAAAAGTCTATGAGATCAGGAATTTTGTTGCTATCTGTAGGCCAGTATGTAGAGGAACGTGATGAGTGATAATTGCATTTTGCTTCATTTATGGCATCGAGTAGTTCATTACCTTTACCAGGAGTAATCAGCCGAGACCCCCAGGCAGTATGTTTGACATTGTAGTCTCCTTCAATAATGAATCTTGACCAAGATTTTTGAATATGGTTAAGTATGGTATTGCTTTTTGCTAATGGTATGACGTGGCGGACAGTATACAGCTCGAATATTTAATTCAACTTCGTTGTGTTGAATTGGGATAACTTTGGCTTGTATATAATGCTCTTTTATTTAATCTTTTTAATTATGTTGTATATTTTCTTTAATAAATAAAGCATTACGGGCTCTGCCGCTTGAATGTGTAGTCCTGTAGGCGCAATAACCCCTAATATTAGTATGATTTAATTGCGAAAAGTGGGTTCGGATATCGAAGCAATATCTATATTATTTATACTCAAAAATAATTCAAGCTCATGAGCTCTTTGATTGAGCCGGTTTGCATTCCATGTCATTATTTTGAGGAATTGATTACTCATGGTGAATCGTTTTGATTGTTTTTAAGTAATACCATTATATAAGCATTAGGTGACGCATTATCACTTATTGTTGCAGTTTGTGTTTTTATCACATTATGTGTCTCCGGAGCCATTTTTGCAGTCTGTGCATAACTTAATGGAGGGTTTGCACAGTTTTGATGATCTTGCAATTTAACAGATTGTACTTTGAGTCGTTGGACAACTTTAGGTTTGAATGGCTGTTGTGCTTTTAATTTCTTTTGGTATACGGCAACCTTTATAATTAGCAGTGTGTCCCTTTTCATGACATAGTGCGCAAATAGCTTCATTGTTACGTGGTTTTTTACATTGTGTGGTGTGGTGTTCATCAGCACATTTGACGCATTTTGGATGTCGGTTGCAATAGCTTTTAGTATGCCCCAATTGCTGACAGCTAGTACATTGTGGAATACTTGTTACTTATTTGGGTTGTTCTATTTTCACTTTATAGTTCAGTAGATCATGAATTTCAAACACAGTTTTGTGGTTTCGTTTTGTTTAATATCTACGAAGTGTAGTGGAAATGATTTGTAATTTTTTATTCCGTTGACTGTTATTTTTTTAACGTTTTGTACTCTTATCACATCATTACCTAGATTATTAATGGCGGCAACCATTTCCTGAGTGTCCATGGTCGCTGAAACTCCTTTTATTACAAATCTGTATGCATTTACATTTTTGAGTTGATAGGTGTGATATTCTATGTCATTGAAATTTCCATTATGATTTTCGGATTCTATATGAATTACATTTTTGATTTGGCGATAGTCGTCCTCATTTTGATAAGTGATCTTGATATCACTGTTGGACAAAGCCTTAAACTGAACCGTTCCAGTTATTTTTTTTAAGACTAAATTTCTAAAGCTATTGAAATCTTTTACATTACTCACGTTAATAGGAGGTGGCATGGGGATCTTAGTTTCTTTTAGATGTTGCTGATCTTTTTTTACCTCTGGTTTGGTTAAGGGAGATAGTGTATCATCACTTCTCTTACGCTTTTCTTTTCTGACTGTTTTATTATTTGTAACTTTTGCAAACTCTTTTTCCAGTTCACTTTCATCTGTGCAATATTCTTTTTCCGCTTCTGACTCAGTATCAACTTTAGCAGTGGTTGCTGCTTGATTGTTCTAACATAGCATTTTCATTGCTCAAATTCGCAATAAGTTTTTCTGTTTTTGACACAATATTTTTAAATCATTAATCTGCTTACTTAAAAGTTTGAATTCTTCTAAGTTTGTCATGATTTATTTGTTTTCTCACATATTTCATAGACTTCTCATTTTCTCATAGACTTCTGATAAAGTCTATTTTTTGCTTACACTTTATAATATTAAAAGTTTTTATTTTATTAGTTACTAATAGAATTTGCACTATTTGTGGTTTGAGTGCAAACTATAGAAAATGTTTATGGTTTGTGCACAAGCTAACTAAAAATAATTCTATGATTGTACAGTTATGTTTGCTGTCTCTATCAACTGGATATTTTAGATTTAATTTTAGCTGACAAGTGGTCACACTATATGCAATAAGAGCAGATATATTATATTTGAAAGATCACTGAACTCTATCACTTACGTTTATGTTTATCATTGTTTCATTTATTGAAGATGATTGTAAAGCATTCACTGTTGGCTTCAGCAGAGCTGAATATTTGGCTATTAATAGTACGGCAATGATAAACATAGACTTAGTAGCTGTTGTCTGCAGTTGAAAAATTGTTTTTCTAGTGCTTGCATTGCCCTCAACTTCGAAATGCATTTTGAAAATTCTGTATTTTTGCTACCATCGAGTATTACAAGAAAAAGGAATGTTTGGATGGCTTAGTGTACTAGACTCTCGAAAAAATTAATTATGTCTTTAACTGTTGTTATTGTATTCCTTATGTCCGCAACAGTAAATACTGTCGTTGACAACTTAATTGAGTCTATGGCTTGCACAATTGGAAAAAAGGGTTTCTGAATATATATTTCTTAATATTTTTTTAACGCCGTTAACCTTTAACGCCATGTATTATGTTGATGACACGTTATTTGCAATACCCAAAGACGAAGTTGAAAATACGGTTACAGCTTTCAACAATATGAATCCGCACATTCAATTCACATATGAAATTAAAAAGGATAGAAAAATTCCTTTCTTAGATATAATGGTAATGAGAAATGACAAAAAGATTATCACCAATTGGTATAAAAAACCGACATCTTCAGGAAGATTACTGAACTTTTTATCTAATCATCCAATACACCAAAAAATCAACACTGTTAGAAACTTTATAAGCAGAGTCAAAGCTTTAAGTGATGACATATTTATGGAAGATAATAGAAGAAACAAATTAAAAAAATACTAAATAATAATAACTACCCTAAATATTTCATTAACAAAATATTATCATCAAATAAATACACACAATTAGTTAAAAACACAACAGTGAGAAACTCAAATAATAATAAAAAAAGGTGCACTTTTCTAAACATTCCTGGATTATCTCAAATAATATCAAAACTGTTTAAAGAAGAACAAATTATTGACGTTGTATTATACAATTTAAAAATAACCAATGTTTTTTTCTCAAAGCTGAAAGATCAAGAGAAAAAAGAAAATTTATCAAATCTTATATAGGAATGACAAAACAAAAATTATCGAAAAGGTTAAGTGAACATAAAAGTACGTGCAGACGCACTGATGATTATAAAAAAACAGCCCTATCTGAACATCATCATTCAGCTAGACATACTTTCAATTTCGAAAAAGTTTCAATTCTTGAAATTGAAAACAACTACTAGAAAAGAGTTCTAGCTAAAGTAATACACATCATATTAAATTATAACCAGGTGGTGAATTTTATAAAAGACACAATATCGGTTAAAAGAAAACAATTTGACCGGTTCATATTGATATGGAACCGTTTTAAGAGAAATAATAATAATGTATATTACATTTTTGAATTTATAAAACAAAGACAACTATACAAATTGTACTAAAGTTCTTTTGACATAACAAAAAAGATTATTTTTCCATTTTCTTATTTTTGTTTCTAAGTTTTATTATTGTCTGATCACTTAACATATGTGATATTAAAAAAAAAAAAATTATTATTCATTTTATGTTTTTAAGTTCAATAGTGTCATTTTTTATATATATGTTAATTTTTCGTATATGTATATTGTTTTAATTTTAAAGTCATAAACCTTAAATTAAACTTTTTATTAAAAATTAAAGTATTATTTTAATTGTAATGTGTAATTTTTAAAAAAAATTTTTTTTTTGTTTTTTTTTGTATAATTATTACAGCACTGAAAATGTTCTATATAAAGGACGAAATATCTGCTTAAAATTTCTAAATAAAAGCGTTTTATTGTGGTTTGTCTGATAGCTGAAAAATTATTAATTTAAAAAGTAATACGAAAACAGATGATATCAAAAAAAAAAAAAACAAACTTAATTATGAATAAAATTGTTACCAAATTGGCTTTACAATAAATTGATTGTAAGCACGCTGTATGTCTAGTTGCGCCGCGTTATTTGAACCAAACGTCGTCGATGTTTAACTTCGATGTTTTGGAAACAAAAATTTAGTTAGCATGGATCGATAGTATTCACTTTTCACCGTAACGGCAGCTCCTTCCTCATTTCGAAAGAAATAAGGATCGATGATGCCACCACACAGTCAATTTAAATGGATGTAATGGTGATTCGTTATAAGCTTGAGGATTATCTTCGCTCCATATACGCCAATTTTGCTTACTGACGTAACTATTTTACCAGAAATGAGCTTAGTTACTAAATACAATATTTCAATATTGACTTCGCGAATAAATTTATTGTTTTCAAAGTAAATTCCCACAATTTGGAAGCGTTGTTCTAGAGTTAAACGATTCATAATGAATTCCCAGATCTTATTGAATAGAAATGTTAATACATTTTAACATTCTCATCTGTTAAACCATAAGTATCAATATTGATAGTTCTCATGCAGCTAAGAAAGTATATTTTACATACTATTGATTAGACTTATGATATTAAATAATATGACACATATATTTATCGTTTCTATTCAACTGTAATTCTAAACATACTTCATGTACTAATTTTTATTAATGGCACAGGAATACAAATTGCCAACTACATTTTGAAAAAAAAATGTATGTCAAAAAATGTTTATTTAAAAGCAGCGAAAACTGCGAGTCAAATTACTTACTCCATGAATATATAAATCACGTGTTTTAGGTAAATGTGTCAGTATCAAATTACACCACACACAATTGACAGTGTATGATCATAGTTTTATAGGAGACTGCAATTCACAGATAGCATGGTTAGGTTAGTTGCACCGGACTGCTCGAAATATAGTGCTAAATAGACATAAAACATAAATAAACAAACATTAAATTTATGTGGGTTAAAAATCAAATAAATAGACTAAAATAGCAATATCAATCACGTCATTATTTCTCCCTTGTTCTTATTGAATTTATCTGAAAAAAAGTCATACATAATTTTATTTAAAAGCCTATGGTATTAAAGATGCCAGCGCAGCGCAATCGTTAATTCCGCTATCACTACGATGATAGTCAAAATTGTCAAATATTTATGTGATTATGTGTTGAATATTTAAAATTTTCACATGAGAACCTCTTGAGTGATGGTCGACCACTAACTGTTGTAATAGCCCACCGTTCATATATCATATACTTAACAATTGTTCTACTTTCAAATCGAATCGCATGAAAAATGCAAATATGTAAAATTTAAAATTGTAGTTTCGATACACAAATTGAGTATATGTTTATATATGTATATGAAGACTTATGTGAAAAACTGCGACGCGTTGACAATTTTATATAAGAAAATAATAAATTTAAATAAGAAATTAAAAAAAAAAGTTTTTATTGAAACATTTATATGTTTCAACGAGCCTATAGTGCTCGTTTCTACTTTTTTTATAAGATTTTATATATTTTATTTTAATAATACACAAATAAAAAAACATAATTAATAAATATTGTGAGTATTTGTTATTAATTTGTAGTACACTTGTAGTACTGTCTTTTCTTACTCGAAACTATATCTTTTCTTTCTTTCTATTTCATTTAATTCTTTCTCTACCTTATTCTCCTTAATATATACTTAATATCATATAGTTGAAATATATCTAAATTCTAAAGTCAAGTTACCTTTACTTAGAATTTCTGATTTAAGGCATAAAGTTCCATATATTGTATATATATAAAGCCCAGAAAGTGAACAGAAAATATGATCAAATACGGATTTTGACAACAATAGAATGTTTTTATATCCAAAAACTGAATGCACAAGCATTCTAAACAATAAAATCGACATAAAGGAAAAACTGCGTGCCGGATAACGATAATGGATTTTAGTATTTCCCACCACTCGGTTAGTGTGAAAATAAAAAAAAAATTTGTTTAAATTTATAATAATTTTTTTTTTTATATTTCAGATGGCAGAAATATAATATACTCTGATTGATCACAGTTGAATGAATTATACTTTTGCAGTGGTTTATAAGTACCTCTAAGATTGTTTCCAAAACATTTAAAGATATTTGATAAGTTGTTGTAACTTAGGTCCTCTTTGTTATTTATAATTTGTTTATTTTGTTGACTCATCTAGTGTGTGCTAATATACATATAATTGTGCACTATATACATACAGTCAAACTCGAACTCGAACTAAAAAGAATGCAACAGGGTTTTAGAGAGCAAATTACATACAATTCTGCTTCCATAACTTGAACTTCTATAACTCGAATTTCTCTATAACTCGATTAAAAATATTGTCACGTGCCAATAGGAATATGGGAAAGTGATTTCTATAAGTCGAATTTTTAGGGGGAGTCCCTTTTTCCAAAACAAATGTCTAATTTTTTCCTTTTAACGGTGCTTCTTTGTGCAAATGTCAGTCGCTGACATTTGTGCAAATGAATAGAATTGACGTTTCTTCTGTCGAATATGACCTCTAAATTGCGACCGCTTGATCAGGGAGTAATTTAAAATTTCAAGTGTAACTTGAAACAGAATTGTAAAAGAAGCTCTAAAGAGGATTGCATAAATCATATAACAAAAGCTTGAGATATTGATGTAAGTAGTCAAACGACTACTACAGCTTTAAATAAGCTATATTTCGCCAACTTTCTACATGGCATGACATTTCTTTAGTTTTCTTGAATAACATTGATGAAGATCGTGAATTGATGTAAAAGTAAAGTAAAAAAAAGTTAAGTAAATAAAATAACTTCTAATGGTACTCTTAACGATTATATTGAGCTTGACAATGAAATTTGTATATAAAGCTTTTCTACAAATCACATCATTATTGAGTATTATAGCTCTGAATTATTGAATCCAATTCTAAGCGCAAAGAAAACTGATGATGGTTCGGTGGATGAAATTGTTCATCAACCTTCCAAGAATGAAGTAGAAGACTCATTCAAAATTCTGAATTTTTATTTGCTATACTTTCGCTGAAAACATAAATAAATATCATAAATGTAATTCTATTATCTTTCAAATATAAAAAAAAAATGAAAAAATCAGGGTTTGAATTGCAATGACTATTTGCATTGCTTGGGCCTATTTAGACTATCATGAATATAACATGAACATGGACTTGAAAACCGGTTACCGATAGATGAGAGAGGAACGAGAGTGTGATCTGAGTTCATGAATTTCACGCAATGAAATTTACTGCGTTTCTTCAGCTTGACACGCATACATATGCAATGTTATGTTTATGTTGTAATGAACCTTACCGTCAAAGTTTCGCTCGCCGGATCCTAGAGTCATTACAAGAATATTTCTTTGTAACCCTGAATCTTCTCGTAATACATTAAATTTGGACACTTGATAATTTTTTTTATACTTATTTTTATTTATTATATATTTTCTTTATTTTACAATATCTTATAATTTATACTTATTTACTAACAAAATTTATTATAGTTACAAATATTTAGTATTGTTATAATACTAAATCAACGCTACTGGGAATCAACGCTACCGACAAGTCTACGTTGTTTGGAAATAGCGTTACCGACAAGGTACGCTGATAGGTTAGGAATCAAAGTTCTGCGAATTTATTAATTACCTTGTTATTATATTTCCTGGTTTTACTGTGAAGTGCTCTGTTCCCTGGCCTGTGATCAAGTGTCTTTTACTTGATTTTACTCCTCCTTTTATATAAATCTTGCGAAACGGGACTTTTAACTTCCGAGTCCACATTGTGTAGATTTCTTCTAAGTTCTTATTGCCTACTCTAAATGCCTGCGGCTGGTTTGCTGTTTGCTATGTTTGCTGTTGTTGTTTCTTGCTCATTTATTACAAATTCGGCAAAATAAATGACACTCAAAAAAAAAAAAAATGAGAATTGTTACCACTTAATTTATATTTCACGGAGGATTATTGTTTTTTTTAATTCCATTAAACTAATAATAACTCAATGTTATTGATAGTTTATGTTAACTTAATAATACCTTAATTTTTAAATAGTTTATATTAACTTATTAACACATTCATTATATTAATAGCTTGTACTAACATTTTTTTATGAGTTTAGATTAACTAATAATAAACAATTTTTTTTTATTAACTAAAAATGGCTTAAATCTATTATTGTGTTATTATTATTTTTTTTTTTTGTTTTAGTTTTACATTAATAATAACTTAATTGTATGCCTAGTGCATTTCTATTTTTGTAGCGAGATGGTAAAAGTCGTCACAATGTTTACCTTTTAATGCTAAATACTCTCAATTTTTGTGCTCTGCATTACTACACACAGGCATTTTATACGCTTACACAAAACAAAACAAATTTCACGCTCATGACAGTTTATAATAGTTCAAACTGAACTGATAGGTCATGTTATTGTCAAGTTCATCTCACGTTCATGATAGCCCCTTGCCGGAAAAATTACCTCAATTCGTTGTCCCCGTAATGCAATGGAATATTTATTTCGCCCATTCGGAGAATTTGCTTTTGGCAATGATATTTGAAAAGAGGGATAATATGCGACAACTGGATGTGAAATTATTAAAGAAAAGCAATTTAAAGATAAAACTATTAGAGAATTTCTATTGTCAAAGTTGAATTTTAAAGCTGAAGAAATTATTGATTGAAAATTGTGCAAATTGGTACCTCAACCTTTGCAACTGTCGTCACTTTTAAATATTATCAATTTTGCGATGATATTGGGCATCAGGTTAGTATTATTATATCAGTGGTTTGTTATTTTATTTTAATATTTTGGACTTTAAACTGAATAAGAAAAGTTAAACTGTATTAATTGTATGTATATTAATAATAGTAATTTTGTTTGAAAAATGATAGATTTGATCAGTTTGGCCAACTTTTGGAGGCGATTTTCAACTGATAATTTTTATTTTTTTTATAGTTTTCTAATATATCCTAGAGGCAACTTTTGCGGACTATAGCGTTTCGAGAAAAAAATTTTTATCTTTCGAACCACCCTAATGTGTACGCATTACTTTTTTGTTGGTTTTCTGCATTGAAAAAAGTTATGCAAAATTGTAAGCAATGTATGTGTGTACAATTTGTATGCAAATAATATAATTTTATCTGTAATTAGATTATGCCTAGATTTATGTTTTAGGAATTAGTTTTATATCTAAAAACGATTTAATAATTATAATAACATAAATGAGTAGTAATACGTATATTTAGTTTTATAGGTTGTTTAATGAAAAGCATTGAATAGATAATATAACAAAAACAAAATTGTGAACAAATAACAATTGGAATTGTAAGTTAGAAATTTAGAAGCAGATACTATGTAAAAAAAGTGTTTAGCCATTATGAAATTGAAATTAAATTAAAATAACATTGGCTTGTTGATTAATTAGATAAGGCAGTAATTAATATAAAAATAATTTTTTTTCTGGTAATATGAGATGATTTTTTTTCTGGTAATTAATGATTTTCACGGAATCATTAATACTTCAAAAGAAAATGTTTGCGAAATTTTACAGACCCATTCATTATATCTAATGCGCATTTTATTGAACTATTTTTGATCATACATAAATATCTGAAAATTAATTAATATCGAAGGCAATGTATAATAATCATAATTTTTGTACACTGTTTGTCTTGCAAATCAATTTAATGTTGCTACAATTTCACAACGTCATTAGAAAAATAATATATGCAGTAATAGCTAACAATAATAAATTAAAAATATCCTTTACCACTGAGATATTATCATATCCCGGTGCCTCTTTGCAATCTAACTTGTTTGTGATTATTTGTAGAAGATCATTGGCTGTGATATGTATGTCAATAGATGATGCTTGTAGATGCTGAGTGGGAAAGTCATAGGGTCTTTTTGCAGTGTTTGGTTGGAAAACCTCTTTAGGATAATCAACAAAAACGTTAAATTTTTCTTCATCGCCTCGCACCTAGTTTCCCAGAGAGTTTCTTATTGGAGAATCGCATTCCACAAGGATAAATGTTTTTTGCCATTTGGACATAGGTTTTGAATATAATTATATTGCCTGACTTTGGTTTCCTTTCTTAATGCAGATCTAAGTCTCCTTTGGGCTTCCTTAAATAGGTTTTTCGATAAAGGGGACCTAGATTTTTGCTATCCGCGCCTTAACCTACGTTTTTACAAAAGTAAAAATTATATTAAATTGATACAAAAAAAAAAAAAAGGAAAATAAAAAAGTAAATATATATATATTATATTTTATATTGTAATAAATAACTAAATAATTATAAAAGTGATTAATAAATTAAATAAATAAAAAAAAATTGCAATGTATCCAATTATGGTAGTTGTGATGACTGAATCGTGTTGTGCAATGTTGTGTTGTATTGTGTTGTGTTATGACGTGTTGTGTTGTATTGTAGGCTTAGCTTAGTGTTAGCTTTTGTGGAACTCGTTTTTAATAGAATAATAGCTGTCTCCATCAGCATATTTTTTTGTTTTGTTTATGTATGCACAAAAGCGCACTGATATATTTTGTTTCTTAAACTTTTTATTTTTTTTTTTAGCTTTAAATGTTGATCTGCTGTCTCTGTCAGCTATTTGAGCATTTAAGATTAAGTGTGTAAAAAGAAAATATCCAAAAATACGAAAAAGCGCGCGCTATTTTAAAATTAATATTTTATGTACTTTTACTTTTGGAATTGTTTTTTTATCGATAATTTTATTCTTTTTGTGTTTTTACATTAATTACAAAAGTGGTTTTTACAAAAATACTTAATTTAAATAGTTTTAAGACTGTGAATTTTAAATTTTTCGGAGATCGATTTGAAAACACGTCCATTCACTAGAAATGAAATCACATATGAGTTGCGATATCGTAAGTTACTTGCTATAATTACAAATAGGAAGATTAAGGATATGTAGTCAGTGATAGCATGAAAATTTTTGGCATAAACAGTTTTAAAGCAGTTGTCATCAAAAATCTCATTTTCAATGACTGGTTTATTTAAATCAAGGGTATTGAAGATTTTTGGGCATAGTTGCATGTGCAAAATTATTTGATTTCACAAAAACAATTCCCTTTACTATGATTTTGCAATTGATATCCAAGGCAATATGCAAGACCATATATTCGACACCAATCACCTTCTGCATATGTGATTTTCAAGACTCTATTGTGAACGATATCACTTTTTTTACTGTTCGCTGGGCAATACTTTAAACAAACTGTGATGTGTTAACAATTGTTTGATTTTGTATCTATTTTACGCCCAAAAAAGTGCTATATTATTTATATAAAAGCACAAATCTAAATTACCCACTACTTCTGCAACAACAAAATCCAATCCACGGAATTTAATATATTTTGCTTTTCACTTTTTGTTGGCATCGGTAAAATTATGCATATCGAATCTGGGTTATATTTTACAAGTAAATAAATACAAGAACAAAAACCAGCTGTTCTAAATATTTGCAAGACTTATATGCACAAAATGCTTTCACTTTTATCACTTTTATCACAAAGATGTACGTTCAACGATGCACAGAGATGTTGAATGTTTTTGTAAGGCATCATTTGCAACACATAGTGGTTAATCTGATTCAATACCACCTTACGATATGACCGCTCGAAGTGCATAACCTCTGACAATAATTGTTTTTTTTTTAAATTGGTTGAAATTTGGGTATTTTGAAACAGGTCCGTATATTTAAACCGATTTGAGTGCTTGGAATGAATTATTTGCTATTTCGAATATTTTTCACATCCTTTTTCAGCAGAAAAGTTGTTTTACTTTTGATGTAGTTATAATCTTTTATAAAGTGTCTGCAATAATTTCAGAAAGCCAAATTTCTTTTCACTTCATCGACATTCAGTGGCTCTCAGCTTATTTCATCCAACAATGTTTTAAATTTTTAAAACAATGTACCTTCTGCTCAAAAAGTATGTAAATAAAACACACAAATTTAAATTTTATACCAAATTTATTTTATCTCGTTCAAAATATGCTCCTTTTGAAGCGATACACATATGCCAACGCTTAACCCAATTTTCCATACACTTTTCGTAGGCCCATGCAGGTATGGCTTTTAGTTTCTTCAGCGAATTCTCTTTTACCGATTCAATCGATCACGAAGGGGCAATTTGAGTTTCGGGAACTAGAAAAAGTCGCACAGCGCCAGATCTGGCGAATATGGTACCTGAGCGATGACAGTGGTGCCGTGTTTGGTCAAAAAATCGCGTACAATAAGAGCCGTGTGCGATGGAGCATTGTCGTGGTGAAGAATCTAATTGTTGGCTTTCCACAAATCTTGTCTTTTCTTACGGATGAACAACACCGCGGTAATCGAAAAACCAGTGAGCATAACCTTAATTTTCGAGCGACTTTTGCGCGGTTTTTTGGGTTTTGGCTCGTTCTCGAAGCGCCATTTGCTCGATTATTGACTGAGTTTGACGTCATACTCATAAACCCATATCTTATCACCTGGTATGATGCGTTTCATGAATGTAGAGTCGTTTCCGTACTCAAAAATCATTTCTTCACACACGTTTTTTCGGTATTCTTTTTGCAAAAAATCAAGGTGTTTCGGTACAAGTCTAGCTGCAACGCGTCTCATGCCCAATATATCATGTAGAATGTGGTGAACGGATCCATTTGAGATGTTTAAGTCACGAGCAATATCCCTTTCAGTCATACGACGATCTTCCAGCATAATTTTATTGATTTTTGTCACATTTTCTTCAGTATTTGATGTTGATGGACGTCCAGAACGAGGCAAATCTTCGATCACTTCACGAACCTCTTTGAATGGTTTATACCACTCGTATGCCTGTGTTCGAGACATAGAAAAGTCTCCGTAAGCTTTCTGCACCATTTTCAATGCTTCAACATATGAAATTTCGTTAAAAACAAAAATATCAAACAAACTCGTTGTTGAACTGAATTTTCCATAGTAAAAATCGCTAAATGCACTGGAGGTAATCTCACATTAACAGCTGCTGTAAACAAACTAAATGACAGATGGCGCACAAAATTGTACCATATCTCAAGAAAGAGTGTACCAAATAACAAAAAAAATTTTTTTGAAAAAGGCCTGTTACTTAAGGAGTAGTTAATAAAATCCGGGTGAGCAAAATGTATTTGTTTTTGTTTCGTTCAAAAGAGAAAACCCCGATCGTGTAACAGAATTATAGTTCACAGCTCATTTCTTCCAAATTATCATTTGCATTTAGTCGCCAGTATGTAGAGCTGTTCAACGGGAATTTTTTTCCATAATATTTTTAAAGTATTTGCAACCAAATGTAATAAATTTTTTGTGTGATTTTGGACGTGAAACGATAAATAAGTAATTTTTTAAAAAATCGAACGACGCACTAACGGTTAAGGACGGTTAACCTCAGCGGAAATTTGTGGAATTCGTTAATTAGAGTCGCTCCATTGTGCAAAGTATCCTTAACTGCTTTGTTCGTGAGAATAGGACTGAAAATATGGGCAGTAGTGCACCATATAAAATTTTTAACTCAGTTGACGAGTGATATGTTGTTAGAAAAATCAAGTGAAACTCAAAACTAAATGGTCCTGATATAGTCAGGAGGGTACGGATAAAACTAGACAAGACGTGCAGTGCGGAAACTATCCATCGCATGCTTCGACACTCCCACTTTAATGGTGGATTAGCTAAAAAAACACTTCACGAGCAAAGAAAATTAGAGCAGTCGGCTTGCTTATGCTAAGGAGCATGCCCACAAAAATTAAACTTCTGGAACAACATCATGTGGAGTTTATTGATGGTAATATTGACAAAACAATGTACCTCAACGTTTTGAAAAATAATTTGCTCCAGAGAGCCGTGAAACTTAGAATTCCTGAAACATTTCGCTTTTACTAAGACAACGACCCATAACATAAGGTCGGGTTTGTACAGTATTGGTTGATTTGGAAGTGCCCACATCTGATGACACTGCCGACGCAGAAATATTATTGAAAATTTATGGGCAATATTGGAACAAAACATTCAGCAATATACTATTTCGAACGAAGAAGACTTAAAAAGAGCTGTTTTACACGAGTGGATGAAAATTGCTCCAGTAAACAAGCCAAAAACTTGTAGGTTCAATGCCGAAGAGACTTGACGAAGTGATAAAATCGAATGGGTATCACACCAATAATTGACTTCGGCCCCACATGAAATTTCTTTTTGTAGATGAAATAAACTGTTTATGTTTATTATTTATTAAAACAATATTTCCGGTATTTTTGAAGTTTCTAAATTAAATAATTAATATTTTTCCTTAAAAATGGTATTTAAATATTTTTAATCATTGACATTTATCATTAATAGCGTAAGATATTTTAAAATAAGTATTGGATGAAATAATCTGATAGGCACTGTATGTCGACTGGATAATTTTATGTTGTTGCAGAAACCCTTTTTATTCTCTGTAATTAAAAGTGTATTTTGTGTAAAAAGTCAGATTGACCGTGAAAATGTGCTTCTAAAATTTGAAAAAAATTTTCTTTCACTATGAGACAAAATGAAACGTTTAAAAAAATGTAACCGAAATCATAGCTTCTTAGTATCTTCATTGACTCCATATGTATAATATATCTTTGAAAAACAATTTTCATAACAAATAAGTTAAATGGAAATACTAGGGTAAAAACTGTTAAATATATTTGTTTAAAATAAATAAATAATTTGACAGACTTTAATGCTACATTAAGCTGCATTATTTGTTATAAATATAAAGGTGGTTTTTACTTTTGAAAATTTCATTATGATTTCCTTATGATAAACTTCTCCCTAAGGTAAGAGAAATATACCTTAGGGAGAGTATACATAAGTATACATAAAGTATACATAAGAAAAATTTTATTTTTTGTTATATATCAAATACTTCTCCGGCTCATACAAAATTTAAATATACAATTTTCTTTCATATTTTGAAACATCTATGTTGACATATATATATAACTTATCATTTTTGTGCCGAAATCATTTATTTGCCTTTAATAGGTTGACGTGAGGACGAAGACAATCATTACTTGCTTGATAGATAAAAAGAATACCGAAACACCAAGCAATTGAACATTTCCATCGATAGTTAGTTTTATTGGAAATGCACACACAACCGAAAGTAGCAGTTGTGTTTCTCAATAGAAAACGGATCGATCCGTCATCGAAGACGTCTTCAAGACATGGATACATACATGAAGACCTCATATAATTTATAAATATAATTTATAATTTTTTCATCCTTTTTTTTATTTCTACTCTTTATTTGCGCTCTTTAAATTTTAAATAAATTTCAATTTTTTCTTTAAATAAGTAGAAAGAAGTTGTTGTTGTTTCGCACTATTATTTATTTTTTATAATAATTTTTTACATTACATTCAAAATTAGAAATTTTAAAAGTAAATTATAAATTTTATTATAAATTTTATTAAGATATTAAAAATAAATTAAATTAAACAATGAACTTTAAAAACTAATAAACATAATGAAAATTAATTTAAATAATTAACTTAATATAACTTAGCATATCTAAAATTAACTAAAACTAACTTGTATATCTTATATATATATTTCTTCTGTACGTGTGTTGACAGTGAACTCCTCCTAAACGACTGAACCGATTTTGATGAAATTTTTTGTGTGTGTTCAAGTGCATTGAAGGAAGGTTTAGATTCACAATTTGGCGCACTGGATAATGTCTTTTTAATTAATTTTTTATTTTTTGGTATCCATATACATTTATATTAGAAATTTAAAATTTATTCACGCTTACTTTGATTTGTTTAAAAAGTTTAAAATCACTAAAATGAATCGTAAAACTGCCGTTGCATAGCTTAAATGCATTTAAATTCCGCAGTATAATTAAAGGTGAGCCAATTTTTAATCTTAAGTTATGTGGTGGCATTCCTGGAAACTCCAGCGAATTCAAAAATTCAACAGGATAGTTGAACGATTCATTTTAGAGTTTAAACTTTTTAAACAAATGTATATGGATACCAAAAAACTGTATAATAATTAAAAAAACGTTATCCAGTGGACCAAATTGTGAATCCTTGAATTCACATGAACACACACAAAAAAGAAGAATTATATATATAAAGATATAAATAACGTACAAAAAACAATGCCACGTCTTCGTGGACGAGAAAGAAATAATGGACGACGGATTCGGAATTCACAATTACTCCAGAACCGTCGGTTGAATAGATCGGCAGAAAACAATGAAAATGTAAGAAACCAGGATACAATCACACGTGCTAATGAAAGTCAAGAGCAAGAGCAACGAACGCCTTCGAGGTAATGCATTGAGACAAAGACTGGCCCGTCAACGAGTCACCGACACATTCAGAACACGTGAACAACGGCGTTTGCAAGTGTATCGGGAATTGACACGTGTATCATTTCATCGCATTGCGTTTAAATATGAATCGGATACCGACTATTCATCACATTCACGAATTGTAATCGGTGCTATGAACAAACAGTGCCAACACTGTCATGCACACAAATACAAAGGTGAATTGGCTGATTTCTGCGGCGCATCTGGAAAATTTGTATTGCCACCATTGAATTCGCCGTTAGAACCATTGAAAGCACTATTGGCTGAACCTACATCTCAATCTAAATTGTTTTTTCGTAAAATTCGCAAATTCAATTCGTGCTTTCAAGTGACATCATTTGGAACAACAAAAATCGTTCAGAATGAGAATGGTCGCAATTTTCAATCAACGTTTAAGATTCAGAGCCAAGTGTATCACCAAATTGGTTCTTTAATGCCGATGTCCAATAACGATCCCAAATTTCTGCAAATCTACTTCATGGGTGATGAGAAGCAGCAAATAAACGCACGTTGCCAGTACAACCATATCGAGCAGATGGAGCAGCAAGAAATTGTGAGTATTTTAGAACCGTTTTTAAAAAATCACAACCAGTTGGTCCAGTTGTTCAATACCGTTTCAAACAGACTGCTAAACGACAACTATACAAACCAGGAATGCTACCATATAACTTAAGATTAAAAATTGGCTCACCTATAATCATGCTGCGGTGAAATTATTTGCGAAATCTGACAGACTTACCAACACCGCGTTATCAAATCTCTGAATGGTTCCAGGCTCCTCGGGGAGGTATGCAGATCTGAGGTCAATAATTGCTTAGTCTGATGAAGTGATAAACAATAACCTTTTTTCATTTAAAATGTTGTGCTTATAAGGATTTGAAGTAACATGAAAATATTTGTAACATAAGTAATGCATGTGGACTTTTTGTAGATCAAAAGAAAAAATCAATTCAAAATAATTTTCGCATTAAAATGCTAAAGGTTAAGTTGAATAACAACAAATATTATAACTAGGCTGAGCCAGGAAAATTAATTGAAAGGCGAATCAACGTTCGCCGGGTCAGCTAGTAAAAATATATATTATAATATAAAATAACTTATAGCATTTTGCTATCATCATTTGTCGATGTGTTCTCTTTTCCTTTTGCCCGAAAGTTTTGTTTATTAAAACGATTTTTAGCCAGTATTTCCCTTTCACACCACCGCAGTTACGAGACAGAATTATATTCTTACTGAAGATGGTTTTAATATTGGCAACATTCCCCGACAAGATTTTTTTCATTGATTCAATCTAAATAACAGTAAAGAATTTTGGTTATTATAAATATAATATAGGTATATATTAAATGATATATTTAATGAATTAAAAATATATATATTCATATGTATATTATATGAAAATTTGTTGTTGAATACTTACAATTTCCAATTTCCTGTCTCCTTGTAATTCCTCATTAATAAATACAATTTCCTCAGACGTTTTAACAGGAAATTTTTGTGCCCACTGTACTAAATGTAGTCCCAAATTTTTCCTTAGTAAAACGTTATTTTATTATTTTATTAAACTTAAGAGTTCTAAAATATCATTACCACAACGCCTGTTAATCCTGTGTTTTTTAAATATAACAGCTAATTTTTCACAGGTGTTTTTAGTTTTTTATTTTCAACATCCTTTGTTTCATTTCTTAAACAACTTTCACTGGAATTATTGTCTTCAATATTAATATCAATATATTTTCCAGGAACAAAGTCACTATTTAATTTGTTTTGATTTATTTTCTTTTTTTTTAATATTTTATAGTTTAAAGATTTTGCTTCTTTATTTATTTTGATTTTTTTAATATTTATTTCACAAAATGTTTATTCACTACACTTCAAAATTATTGCGTCACTTCGCTTATAAAATATAGCGGTTGATGCAAAATTGAAATACGTTACTTGAACACTAAAAATGAGAGAGAAAGCAAAGAAAGAGTATTTACATTCATGTTTTGAGCAATTATTTTGCAAATTTGCTTGAACATGCGGAAGCAGTATTAAAGACCGTCTTGAAGACAATGTCTTCGAAGACTACTTTTTCTACTGGGTTACTAAAACATCGTAAATATAAGGTACACTCTGATAGTATTTGTAATCTAGAATTTTATTATTTATTTCTTATTTATTAAATTTATAAATATAAAATTAGATGCAACACTATTACAATATTATTTCTCCAAAAAACTGACGCTTTTGGCATTTGTGTTTTTTATCCGTCCTTTATTCCATTTTCTTCTACAGATGTCATCATCTACTTAAAATGATTGCTTTTCTCATCAGGGTTGTTTTTTCTGCAACATTCCCCTCTCCAGTGAATCTTTACAAAATTCACTAATCTGATAAGCGGCTAGCTTGGTCTGATCTAACTTAGCCCGCCTTGAAGGAATACATTTCAATTATTCGACTTTTGAGCGACTTTTGAGGAAGCAAATTGTCACCGGCGATCACAAAATCCCCAAATCTAAAGAGCGCTATCTTTTTGTACCATTTATGTCCACGGGTATTCATATCTTGAATGAATACTATAGCCATATTACGACGGTTCATAAAATAGCGGAAACATACTAGAAACGCATCTGTTAACAAACTATTGATGATGCATATAAGCACATCGCATGCTGTTAAACATTTGATATGATAGCACAGCTATGGCGGCTCCAAGGCTACATTCCATACAAGAGCGTTGGACTGATTTTGAAAGTGGCTTGACACCAATAACGCAGAATTTTTGACGCACGGCTTTAATAATTCAAGCTTAATTTCGATGTTTGTAAAAGACAGATATATGACATCATATAGCCGACCGCAGGCACGAATAATTTCTTCGTTGCCTACATATGGCGTCAATTTATATAGATTGTATTTTTTCAAAAGAGGTTGTTGAAGCTTGAGTAGGCTCTCAAGGTTTCACTGACATGATTTCCCAATAATAGCGATATTGAATCTCTTCTTCTCACGTGTGAAACAAAAATGGAGCAATTTGCCAGCTCTTTTGTTCCTAACTTAAGAAGGTTGGCTTTTTGCAGCGTCAGAAGAGTTTATGTTAGTTGGCACCTATCTCCATTGGTCTTATTTTGTCGAGGTCAATATTTCAGCTGTATAATGCCCAACAAATAGATTGATTTCTCGAACTCCGTAAACAGAAAACTGTTTTAGAATCAGTTCAAAATTCGATATTGTTTGCATTTATTTCATGTCTGCCCACCATCAGTGTTGATAATTGAGTAGCCAAGACAGAAGCATGAAGTTCTAACCTTGGCATGAATAGGAGTTTCTGTGGCGCTGTATGAGTTTTACCACTGACAAATACTACATCAACGGCATGTTGATGTTCAATTCGCAGATACGCGGCTGCAGCAAATGCAACTTGACTGGTGTCCATAAATATATGGATTTGAACCTCTTTGGCGAATAGCATCTTGGTACAAAAAAATTGGCTGATCTGGCGAATTCGTCCCGCCATAGAAACCATTAGTAAGATTACGCAAATGACAATAAATCATCTCAATTTAATTTGGTTTTTCAGACTTCTTGTAACAATACTGTTCAATAACTCGTTTGTTGTTAAATCCGAATCGATACCTGAATCAATACAGTGTTGCTTATAATTAGAAATTCGGTACTTAAACCAGTTCCTATTGTGAATACTGAATTTGGCACTTGAACCAACTTCAGGTAAACTGCTTCTTGGATAATATCTTTTTGCTGTTTAGAAACAACTGCTTTATTTTAATAACACAATAACGTGCAATGTACAGAGTACGTATAAGAGTTATAAGAGTGTACTGTATAATATAGTGAGTGTAATGTAACTTCAAACAATCTATATTTAGTATTTTGAGCAACTAGACACTTTAACCCATTTACCTTGAGTTTTAATCGGGACTTGAAAACAAATTTAAACTCCAAAGAATTATGGGATTGAATTACATTGTATTATTAAAAGTTTTTGTTTTTATACAATTTTGACAAGGTATAGATGCATACAATTCCCACGATAATGCCCAATTCCTTAAACTGCATTAAAGTAGCGATTAGATATCGCTTAGCTTAGTCGAGGGAACGGTCACAGTTCTAATGGAAATTGTATGCATTTTACGAATAAACAAAAAGGAAACATTACTTGCATAATTTTCTTAGCAACCTGGTATATCCTTATTAACTTATTTTCTTTCAACCTTGAACTAAGTCCATATACCAGGTTGCTTTACAAACATAATTATTATTTTAATAATTAGAATACGCGACTTTACACAAACGAATTTTCATTCCTCATAATGTTCTGTGTTAAAATATTGCACATGCCAAATGTATGGCTTATTTGTAGTCTCATATGACGAGCAAAGTGTGCTCGTGTGATATACATTTGTTGTTGTTGTTTTTGATAAATGTTGATATCCTAACCCACCGTCAAGGTTAAGACATCAAGTCATTCACACTATGAGAACTAATATTCGCTTTGACATCAAAATAAAGTTGGAAATAAAATAAATTTAAGTAAATGATTTGTTATATGTTTTATTGATCATTATTATGACAAAATTGGACAAACACTTTAACAATAGTTAAAAAAATTGCTAAGATTCCGTTTGGATCATAAATAGCCATCACAATTTCTGAAAGCTCTCGCTTTGTTAATGCACTTCTACCATTGATAACTTCTTTAGGTATTCGATGAGATTTTGTTACGAATTGAAACGAATTATTTATCACGTTTCAACATATTCCCAAGGTTTTTTCAGTTTGGCTTTGTCGATCCAAACAGACGGTATCTACACTTTCATCGAGATTCATGACGTTTTGTACACTTAACGAATTTGATGAAACTTTGTAGAGCGTGTTCTTCTGTATTGACACTGGCAACGTAATTGACCAAAATTTTTCATTGACAGCAAATACAGCTTCCAGATATTAGCTGCGAAATTTTTCGGCATTACGGTTCTTAACTAATTCGCAACAGATCTAGCATACTCCTTCGAAGATCATTGACGTCATGACATTTTGTTCGATCGGTGCCATTTCGCATCCCCTTCTCCATAAGAATTATTGGTTACCCTGGTCGGCTTGTCATATTTTAACCTGAAAAACATCTCTCTTATGTCTGCAGCGACTGCAATACGTCTCTGACGAGTTTCAAAAAGTATGCCCATTAATAGTTTAGCTCTTTTTAATCCCTTCAACAGCCCTGTATTGAGATTTTGTTTAGTGGTGACGGAGTCCAAACAATTCTCAACTTGTCGGGCGGTTTCTCCTTACATTTTTTTCATTTTGTGCAAAAACACATAATTCTTTTTGAGTTATTTTATTTGATAAATAATATATAAATGAATTAATTTTAAATTATATTCAAATACTTATTTAATATATAATTCCTTTTAAAAATTTTTGATAAATAATATTAAAATAAATTAATTTTAAATAATATTTAAAAATAAACTTATTTAATGAATCGTAGAAAAAACAATTTTATTTTTAAAAATAAATAAATTGAATTTAAATTGGATACAGTGAATTTTTTTTATCACGATTAAAATAAAAAATAATAAGCAGTTTGGGTTACAATTGCTCAAACAAATAAAGCTGCCAAGCTAACACAAATTAACCCATTAAGTACCAGACAAGTTCAAACTTGGAATTTTATGGTGAAATTTTCAGAAAGGTCTTATTTTACGTTAAAAATAGTCCCTGCAAAATTTAATTTTTTTTGAAAAGTAGCTTTCCGGAAAAGTGCCGTGTGGTCAACCACTCGCTGGGACCCATAGCACATTTTTCTCTCTTCGATAGTACAAACATTTTTATATAAGTTTTGATTACAAATATGATATTTAGTTTGTTTTTATGGTTAAGTAAGTATCATTGTAAGTTGTATAAAGTACACGTAAGTATAAAATGCAATGTTTTATGCTTTTCAAATAATATATTTGAATTATTACATATGTATTGTATTATGTAAAAAGAAATAAGCTTACTTGCGTCATAAACAATGTAATATTGTTTATATTCATAGAAAATTTTAAAGTAATTTTCAACATGTGCATTTAAATGGCACTTTTCATATATAAAAACTGTGGATTTTAGTGTATAAACAATACGGCGGTGGCGATTGTCATGCACTGTGACTTTTCTTTCTCAAATCATCGTAAGCTGTAGCTTCTGTAATGAACATTGAGTTCTCTGATGCAAAAAGGTTTCTGGCAATGAAATTCTTGAAGTCTAACTGAGGCATCGGTTTTCTGTTGATAGAAGCAGCGACGAAGCAATGTAGTTTCCAAGCATTTACTACAGTGCTATCTAAACACTGAACCCATAATGGCCACCACCACTTTTTGCTTCTATTCCCAATACGATAGTTAGCAACTCCATTGTCATATAAATCAGCGCTGTGTCGGTTGTAGCTGTTGATAACTGGGGTCTGTTGGACAATAACCTTTTTTTTCTCTCTGCTATAGTGTTGCACATTTACTATGGGTTCAACGGTATCATACAGTATGTTGCAATGGATACTCACAATAGCTCAATAAGTCCTTTACAACAAATGCACCGATTCTCAATTGTTTGTTGTATTTGTCAATTGCACTGAAGTATTGCAGAAACTAGAAGATATACCCACAATCCAAAGAAAGGGTTCACAGCTTATAACTGAAATGTATTAGTTTTACAAGTTCCAATGTGAATAGTTGCGACTCAGGCATTTTTACAACATCACCATATTCTTGTGCATTTGTTTCGAATACAACTTCAGTAGTACCAAAATACTCTCTCACAATTAGACAAACGGAATTCAAAAAAGGAGAAAAAAATTCTAAAGTCGCATGTAATGTTTGTTGATATTTCATCATCGTCAATCATTTCATTGTCCGACTCACCAGCAACATTATTAGGTGGCAAAAGTTATTATTCAATAAGTAGCGGAGTGTCACTTGACACTAATGAGTCATCTTCGCTCCAATTGTCAATAATATGCAATACTTCCTGATTTCTTAGATATCACAGGCACGACATTATAATTTTACTTACAGTAAAAAATGGACTTTTAGCATGAACAAAAGCAAGCTCTATATAAAACAATCAAATTCAGAGTAACTCAACCAGCAATTAAATATCAAAATAGACTTATCACTATTATGCATAGTAAGAAACATAAGTTTAAGTAAATCAGAAGAGTATGATATTTATTAGAGAAATTAGTCTCCTTTTATTTCATTACCTAACGACAAACACTTATATTACATTGTTTCACCATTATAGTATTATGGGACCCAGGTTCACCACACGCCTTTTTTCGCCCGCGGTTGGCGGCAAGTAACTGTTACTAAGGTGCCGGCAAAAATGACGAAAATTATATTTGGACTTTTGTGAACACATGTTATAACAAATATATTAGTTTTTATTTCTGTTTATTTTAATTTTCATTTGATTCAAAAAAGCATTTGTTTGGACACTTTTTATTTTGGACCAGGTAAACTCATGAACAGATGAAAACTGTTCGAAATATGTATTTTTATATTATTAAGAAATCAAACTAAGTAACAAAAATAAAAAACATTGAATTAATTACTTTTATATATTTTAAAATAATTTTCAAAGTTAGCATTGTGGTGTACCATACGGAGATACAAAATGGGTTAAGGACCTGGGTTAGCATCAAGTAGTGTACAATGATCATTGATACAGTGAGTTGTGTCAGACAAGGTTTTACGGGCTCCTACATCATCGGCGGACTCAAAAGATTATGTTGGATTTTCAATTCTAAAATTTTCACTACTAATATATTCCGCAACAGCACGATTATTCTGCTCAGGCAAATAAAATTGGCGAATGGACGGTGGCACTTGAACCTATCAAAGTTTCATTCGAATAGCAGATGGATCAGATAAACCGGCGGATACTAATGCAGATATACACTTATGTTGGCACAATTAAAACCGAGCTGCATTACGGGCCGCACACTGTCATAAACTTCAATCGGCAAACATTGGAAGTGCTCATAATTTGATTTTTTAAGCAATTGTGTTGGCAGACATTCACAATCACGTAAACGGTTCTTATTCTCATATTGTGCACCTGATTCACCTTTTATGTCAGTTCATTCAATTGCAACTTAGGCATTCAACATAGAGACTAATGACCCTTCACCACAAGTGAGAAAATCTTCAGTTGGGCTTTTGGATTCATATTTTTTATTGGCAATAATTTAAAGAGAAAACCGAAACATGGCTTGGCGCAACTTAATATTTGGCAATACAGCTGTACTGTCAGCCAAATATTCACTTAATTAAAAATTAAATAAAAAAAAACATTTTGTTGCTGCAATTTCGCTACTGTTCGATAAAAACAGGGAAAACGAAGATAATCCTGCAATTAGCAGCCTTCAATATATCACTGAAAAAAGGGAAAAGAAGTTATCTAATATGATCACATCTTTTTTCAGACACATATGTTATTCATATTTTTACTTACTATATGTAAAATGCCTTTTTGGTGCAATTTTACAAAGAAGATATGGGTCACTCCTTTACAAACCGGACGGACTTTGGCAAAATATGACCTCATGATCTCCGATTTGGCTGAAATTATTCGCCAATGAGCTCCTTTCATAAAATAAGAAGACCCGCATCTTGGGAAAAAATTTTGTGATTTTTTTCCTAGGAGATATGGACCCATGGGCGTTTGAGAATTGGCATTGTAAACACATTTTCAAATGGCTGTATCTCAAGATCTATAAAAGGAAACTTGAAATTTACAGCGTTTCAAAAATAATTGATTGAACTTTTATGAAATTGTTTAAACAATTAAAATTATTTATATTTAAGTACTAATGTTAACCGTTAAATTTCAAAAAAAAAAATTTTCTCAAAACAGCTAAATTTTAATTTTCTATATTTTATTTAGATTCAGTTTTAAATTTTACTACGAAATAAATAAAATAAATATTTATACTCAATGCTTTAACTTATTAAAATTATTAAACAACTCAACTTATCAAAAAATTTCTATAATATGCAACTTCACTTTATTATCTATTGTCCGACTTTTTATTGTTTTTATTATTTATTCAAATTTATATCCAGCTTAAGTTATTAAAGTTTTTTCTTTATACAAAACATTGTAAAATAATTTTGAAAACTATTTAATTAAATCTTAACTTTTTACACTTGATTTTTGTCTTCACGCAAGAAAACTATTAGCTTAAAAAAACTAAAACTCCTCTTTTTTCTTCTCTTCTAATCTTTTCCTTTTCTTCTCATCTTTTTCTTCTTCAATCTTTGCTTTCGTTTCATCTACCCTACTACACTACTTTTTCTACATACATATATTCGCAAAACCAACTGACGCTACACCAAAGCTTACGAAAGCTGAGGTAATAACACATTACTCACTAAATAGATTTGTATAGTTAATCACAAAAAGTCAGATAAATTAAGAATTGTCTTTGACGGTGCAACTACATCATTCCAGAGCATGCGCAGTCCTTAAGACATTTCTATTCAAATTTCATATTAAAATTGTTGGTGAAGTGCGTGTTATTTAAAAAATATTCTCATTAACTAAAATACGTCAAAGCAACCAACACTTTGAATGTTTCTTATGAAAGAATGGCAATAGCAATAATTCCGTGTGAATAGGTATACGTTGTCATGAATGATATTCGGTGGCGTCTGTTCTCTTATAGTGCTGAATATATAAAATATCTCCGACCATTTGCCTTCAATACCTAGGGAAACTTATGATATAATTAATAATATGTATGTTGATAATTTGATAAAAAGCTTCGATAGCCAGCAAGAAGCCCTGCAAAGAAATAATGAAGGTCGCCTGATCAAGCTAGCTGATTTAAGTGCCTTAAATCACTTTATCTTAAATTGCACTAAATTGGAAATCAGTGCAATGGAACTAATAGGTTAAATAGACAAAATTGTAGGATTATTTTGATATAAAGGAGATGATAGTTTTCGATTCCTGTTTAAATTTCCCAGAGTTCCAGTTTTAGTTCTACAAAATTTTCAACCACCAACCAAAGAAAAAATGCATGAGATTAGTTATTCGAATTTTACAATATGCACTAAAATATTACTAATTAAGTTTGTTTTTTTTTTTATTTCTGGTTCCGTATTATTTTTTTTATAAATTTAAGTTTTTTTAAAATTAAAAATTTGTTAGCTATCAAACAAACCACAAAAAAACGCTTTTATTTAGAAATTTGAAGAAAATGCTTCGTTCTTTATTTTAGAACATTCTCAGTGCTCTAATAATTATACAAAAAAAAACATTACAAATTAAAACTTATTGAAGTTACACATTACAATTAAAATAATACCTTAATTTTTAATAAAAAGCTTAACTTAAGGTTTATGAATTTAAAATAAAACAATATATACGTAAATTAACATACCTATATATAAAATGTTAACACTATTAAAAAATATTAAATAAATAACTATTTTTATTTTTATAGAACCAAACAATAAGAAAATGGAAATATATAATTTATTTTGTCATGTCAAAAACTTTAGTACAACTTATATAGTTGTCTTTGTTTTATAAATACAAATAATAATATATGTTACATTTTTATTATTTCTCTTAAAACCTCTCTGTTTCAATATCAACGGGTCAAATTATTTTCTTTATTCTTTTTGTTTTCTTTCAACCGATATTTGTCAAGTAGATTAGAATAAAGAACACTGAAATTGTCTAAAATATTACTACAGGGAATTGGGAAACTACAATGGGGTTACGATGAGCCATCACCATTTATATAAATAGTGGTTTGCTTAGACTATAGAGTTTCAAAAATTAAGCCAAATTTCTGTTCTAAAATGTTATTCACAGATTTTGTTGAAGATATCCAACTGAACATATTTGTTGATACCAACTGAAGCGCCTTTGCTGCGGTTGCATATTTGCCTTTCAAATAAGAAGATGTAGTTAAGATATAACTTGACATCGATAAGAGTAGTGTTTCGCCTACTAACGGAATGACAACACAAAGTCTTAAATTCCAAAAAAATTGTTTTGAGTAATTGCTCGAGAAATCTTATTATACAAATCCATGATTTTCACGTCAATAGAATGACATTCTGGAGTAATAATTAAAGCCTAGATCCACACAACAATAAGAAAGTATAATTAATTTGTAGCTGCAAGAATTGCCTAAATTCGGTACTGTCCAAGTGGAAATGGTTGACAAGTTTCTTAAGTGTTGAAGACGATCCAACTGCATATTTTCTTCGACGAGACAATAGAGTCATTAAATCAGTCATTAAAAGAAATAGAAACCCTTTAGAAAGGCCTACATGTAGAGAAAATCGAAAAGATTTTAATAATGAGTAGCTTTGGTGAAAGAATTATTGAATATTAGCGATTCTCTTGCTACATCAAAATATGGCGAGTATTGACATGGGTGTTAAAAAATTTGTTTGGTAAAATATATAGCATTTGACTTAAGCTACTGATGCCGTATGCTTGTATGCCAGTGACTTATACAAACTTCATACATTTTTACTCCGGTATTCTCAAAGTTAAATGAAGTATTGATTACGCGCATCTGCCTGAGTTATATTGCTTAAAGCTCACCATATTTCGTATTTAATTTTGGCTCATTTTCATCTTAAACAGTCAATTGCGAATACACTGTAGTATGTAATTTTTATTGAGCTTGTAATTATTTAATGTACTCTTACTGATGTGTTGATGTCTTTGTCAATGCAATTGTGATTAATTTGTATGCGCAGAGTGGGCCTCACCATAGACTGAGTTTAGCCGAATTAAATGTATGTTACACAAAGCCATTTATTTTTATGCTTTTGTTAATTACAGATGATATTTTCCAATATTAACTTAAGTTACTGGTAATTGTAGACAAAACGGTAGATGGAGTTTTCTTTTCTCAATTTCTTAAATTAGTTGTTGTGGGATTATCAAAAGTAGATTTAATTTTTCATGATTTTTCATTTTTCATGACAGCTGATAACTGATACTTGGATATTTATCTTAATTATTTTTTAGTTTTTTTTGGACATTTCATTGGATAATTATATTATATACAATAGAAAATGGAATCTAGTACTCCAAAAAGGAAATTAACTAGGTTGCCTATAAAAATAAATGCTTCTCGCTTATTGTGATTATTTCCCATAAAAGTGAATATAGTTATAACTTATTTTGTAATATGTTAGAAATATTCGTTAATATACATTGTGACCGAAAAGTTTTCGGAAATTCTCATTTAAAATTCGCGCGCTGTATATTTTTCGATATTTTAAGTTTATGTAGTTTGGCAGCACTGTCCTTAATTACTATGCCAAAAATGAGCTCGATCTGTCAGACAGTTCGTTTACGGCAGCTGTTGAAACCAGTTCACCTCAGTAGTGCGTTGCGAAAAAAACAATGGAAAAAAATATTGATCAAAGAGTTTGCATCAAATTTTGTGTTTCGAACGAATTTTCGTGTGCAGAATCGTTGCGAATGCTACAAAAGGCTTATGGGGAATCAGTTTTATCGAAAACTCAAGTTTATGAGTGGTACAAAGCCTTTCAGGACTGTCGTACGACCGTCGAAGACATGCCGCGTTCTGGACGACCTTCGACCTCTACCACCGACGAAAACATTGAAAAGGCAAAGGAAATCGTGTTCAAAAATCCTCATGTGAGTGTTAGAGAGATAGCACGAGAGCTAGGCATCGGTCGTGAGATGGCTCGTTTGATTTTGGTGGACAATTTGTGTATGCGACGTGTCAACGCTCGGCTTTTTCCGATTCACCTCAATTTGTTCCAAAAACACCATCGTGGACAGGTCTCGTTAGACATGCTTGATCGTGCCAATTCCGATCCAACTTTCATGGAACGCATCATAACGGGTGACGAGACATGGGTCTACGAGTACGACATGCAAACAAGCCAACAATCATCGGAATGGAGAGGAAAAGACGAGCCGAAACCGAAAAAACCACGCCAAAGTCGCTCGAAAATCAAGGCAATGCTGATTGTTTTCTTCGATATTCGTGGTGTGGTGCATCATGAATTCGTCCCTGAAGGACAAACAGTCAATAAAGCCTATTATTTGACTGTTTTAAGACGTTTGCGTGAAAATATCCGCCGTAAACGGCCTCAATTGTGGAAGGATAATTCATGGATTTTTCATGACGATAATGCTCCCTCGCACCGAGCCAACATTATCAACGATTTTAAGGCCAAACATTCAATAAATACCATCGAACAGCCCCCGTATTCACCTGATCTTGCACCGTGTGACTTTTTCCTGTTTCCCAAACTCAAATTACCACTCAGAGGAACGCGTTTTGAATCCATAGAAGACGTAAAACAGAATTCGCAGAGGAAACTCAAAGCCATACCGGAAAGCGCCTATAAAAAATGTTTTGATGATTGGAAGAAACGTTGGCATTTGTGTATCGCTTCTAATGGAGCATATTTTGAAGGAGATAAAATAAATATTGATGAAGATTAAGAATTTTGCGTTTTATTTAAAATTTCCGGAAAAAATTTTCGGTCACAATGTAGTGTGTGATAATTTTAAGTTAAGCTCATCACAAAAGCTGTGTAACCCAGTTGCAAATTCTTTATAGTTTTATTTGAAGATGAATAATTTAAATCATAACACAATATCATCTTTCATTATGTTGATATTAATTTCACTATCCTACTACCTCGAAATGTAATCCGGAGAAATAATGAGCTGATGTAAAAAATATTTATTAGAGTGGTGTTAACACTGCTACCAAACTGATGGAGCGAATTTTTCGTATTTATTTTTTAAGTATTGCAGTAGTACTTGAATCTATAAGTTATTGTTGATTAAGTTTACTTATCTCATTTTATCTTTTAAAACCGGTTATAGCCCCAGCATTGCCTTTATTTTTTAATTTTTTTAAAATATATTTTTTTCCGTTCTTTAATACGACAGGAAGACTATTAAAGTAAACACATGAAAATACCATTGTATTTATTTTTGTCAATATTAAGAATATCTGTGAGATATTCTGTTTGCCATCATTAAAATTGACCTAATGTGCGTACCTCTAAGTCATTTGGATTAGCTGAATTACTTGTTCGACTTTCCTATCAGAAAAAAAATATACAACTAAACTTTAAATAATAAGATAGCAAATTCATATTTTACTTTAATGAGTTCCACTTTCAATTTATAATATTTTTTTCTTCTACGAATATTTAAACAAATAATAATGTTGCTGAATACTTGGTCTTTGTAAAGTTGTCAGTACAAAATAAAATATATTTTTGTAAACTAAAATCTTGGAAAATTTTGGAATTCACATATGAAGTTGGTGAGTGTGATTAACGAATGACAAATAATTTATACATAAAATTTCTATTCAACTTTAGCTATGAACTCCAAACTTAGCAGACTATTGAAAATTTCTGTCTTCACGTTTCAAATTATATATTATTAAAAACTTTTGTTAACCTTTTAAATTTTTCTTAACGGAAAACAAAACTATCTTTACTAACTTGACTTGAAACTGGAACTTAATAAATTCAAGTCAATACTTAAAATATTTTGAATTTCCGTCCACTGCTCTGGTCGTCCCACAAACAATAACTTCAATTTTAACTTCACATTTCCCAATTTTAAATTCATAAGAAACGAATACCACATAAAACATTCATTTGTGCACTACGAATATTTCTTTCTAACAGTTCAGTTTAATACTTGAGCCAAAGCTCGGTTGTTAAATTCTTGGATATCATTCCATAATTTAATGTAATATATAATTTAAATTTTTTTTAATTGTTAAAAATAACAATTACCATTAATGTCATTGGAGCAATACAGTGATAGTTTAACGCAATCACTTCTTTCAGAATGAAGCAAATTATGGATTAAAGTAAGTAGTATGGATAAAATGATTTTGGCTCCAAAAAACTATATAATTAAAAAGTTTAGATACATCATGCAGAGTAATTAATTAACCAGTCCTGTGTCTTCTAATAGGGTGTTTATATAAACATTAATTGCCTGTTAGTAAGCAATAGAACGGCTTTTTAATTTAAAGTTTAACTTGCTAAAATATAATTTATTATTTAATTTGATTATTAAAATCAAAACAAAATAAAATATTTTTTTTACTAGGAATTATTTTACTACTCTTAACAAGAGAGTTAAAATGCAGAAATCAACTAATGCAAATGTTTTTGTCTAATATATGAGTACTGTAAACATATGTAAGTGGAATGCAAAAGGATAAATCCAACATAAACTGGAGCTCATAAACCACATTTCCCAAGAAAGTATGGATGTAATACATTGCTCAGAAATACATCTAACAGACAAAAATTTTCTTTTCTATTCCTGATTATGTATTCTATAAAACGAACCACCCTGATAGATATAGCAGGAATTTTAGTACGAAAGTGGTTAATATACAATTTTCCAGGCATATATACCCATAATTATATACAAGCCACATCAATAAGGTTTAAGAACAAAGGAAAACATTTAACTTTTTCGGCTGTTTACTGTCTCTTTCATTTCAATATTACTGAGACTCAATTTATAGATTAGAATGCCAAGCACACGTATTGAGGTTCACGGCTCTATAATCCAAAAGGTAAATAGCTTTATAATTCCATTCTAAACAGGAAAAATGCTTTAGACGGAATCTCTCCTAGGCAGCCAACATATTGGCCTGCAAATAACAATAAAATACCAAACCTAATAGACTCTGCCGTAACCAAAGACATGTGCAGAAATTTTATATCAGCATCATTATTTTACTTGATGCTCCTTAGTTACGAGACTGTTTCTATAGCCGTACAAGTCCTAGAACAAACTGGCTCACATATAAAAAGTACGTTAGTTCGCACATACACACAAATTATAAGATAAAGTGTAAATCTCATATTGAGGACGCAACCTCGGTTTTAGATTCAATTCTGATTTCAGCAGCAGGAAACTGCACAATAAAATATACACATCCAATAAAGTACTTACAAATAGTGACATAGAAAACTTAGTTTCACAAAAACGTAGGTTAAGGCGCGGATAGCAAAAATCTAGGTCCCCTTTATCGAAAAACCTATTTAAGGAAGCATAAAGGAGACTTAGATCTGCATTGAGCAAGGATCCAAAGTCAGGCAACCCTGACCAAAGTTAGACAATATAATTATATTCAAAACCTATGTCCAATTGGCGAAAACCATTTATCCTTGTGGAATGCGATTTTCCAATAAAAAACTCTCTGGGAAACTGGGTGCGAAGTGATGAAGAAAAATCTGACGTTTTTGCTGATTATCTAAAAGAGGTTTTTCAAGCAAATCCTGCAACAGGACATTATGACTTTCTCACTCAGATGTCCCTGCGGAGAGGGGAAAAGAATAGTCCCGCGGTTAGGATTGCCTGTCGTAAGAGGCGACTAGAATCTCCCAGTGCCAGTCTGGCACTTATGCAAGAAGTATAAATGGCAGTAAGTTGAGGACTGCAACTTGCGACATCTGACCAGAGATGGTCCGATCTGGTATTATGGGGGTCAGTGGCATGCAGCTTCTGCTGTTCTGACCAATTGGTGTTGGACTCGTAGTGGTTGTTGGTTAAAACCCAAATGTACGCAGGAAGAATGATTTGAGTAATGTCATTCATTCGCCGTGGAGTACGTTTCAAACCGGGTGCTACAGCCCAAGTTGTAGCAGAGGTATTAGGTCGGCATCGCATCTCACCAAGGTGGAAGTTATGACTTGTATGAATTTCTTCATCGGTATCGGCTGAATAAGGAGTGATATTTCAATGGGGCGTTGATTGACGCTTATATTAATATGTTACATTGCAAAACGGCACCAGGATATAATAATTCTCAACTATCATGATAAAAACTTACCCCCTTTTGGCTATATATATTATCACTAGACATTTTAATGCCATTATTAAACTTGGCTTTTACCCAACAGAGTAGAAAATATCCACGATTATTATAATTCACAAATCAGGTAAAGATCCCACGCTTGCCTCTTCATATAGGCCAATAAGCTTATTGCCATGCCTTTCTAAACTCTTCGAAAGAGCACTGCTTTTAAAGCTAAAACCGTTCCTTGACGTTCAAAACTTAATACCCTCCCACCAGTTTGGTTTTAGGGAAAACATGGAACTACTGAACAATTAAATCCTGTAACGAACGAAATAAGACACGCATTTGAGCTCAGAGAATATTGTTCCGCGGTATTTCTCGATGTTAAACAAGCTTTTGACAAAGTATGGCATAATGGGCTCCTATATAAGATACCTTCAAATGTCCACGCAGTTTCCGAATCGTGTCTGCATAACAGAAGCTTTAAAGTTAAATGTAAATCGTATACTTCTAATAATTTTCCAATAGAAGCTGGTGTTCCACAAGGAAGTGTTCTTGGCCCTATCTGGTACGTACTTTACACATCTGATATCCCAATAAGTAGCTCAGTCGTCACCACAACGTTTGCTGATGAATCGGCAATTTTATGTCGAAACAAAAATGTTGTGCTAGCTTTAAACCAACTTCAATCTCACTTATTTCGAGTGAATGAACTGAAATGTAGACACGTCATTTCTACTTTAAATCGGAGTACATATCCAACAATTTTACTAAATAACATTCCCAATCCAAAAGCAGATAATATAACGTACTTAGATATTCACCTAGACAAACGACTAACTTGACGCGAACATATTGAAGCCAAAAAAAATTAATTGAAGCTCCAAGCATGTAAGTTGCACTGGCTCATTAATAACAGATCCTCCTTGTTCCAAAAGTGTAAAGTACTCTTATGTAATTGCATCATAAAACCAATATGAACTTTTGATATTCAGCTATTTGGTAATGCTAGTGTTTTAAATATTGAAATTTTCCAAAGAGCTCAGTCAAAAATACTGGGAACAATCACTGGTGCTCCAGTGGAATGAAAGTATCTGTGGCGAACACACTAACCAGCGCAAAGCCATTTAACATAATGTAAAAACCGAAGTACAAACAGCAACTTACTTAATGGTCCAGCATCCGTTATTATTTAGCGCATCTACACAGAAGTGAGAGAAAAAAACATAATAACGTGTAAAACAATAAATGCTCGCGAAATAATAAACATTTATAACATAAAAAATAAAAGTGTCTTAATTAATAATAAAGTGGTAATACAGAAGTACCACATATCTACCGAAATCTTGAAATTCCCTTAGTTAAAGCTGAATTGAACAATATAAGAAAGACATACAATAAAAGGTTGACAGAACAAGTAAATCCTTAGCTAGGAATCTCAAACTTGTATTCACTTCTTAGTGTCCTGGTAAAGCTAAATTGTTTTGAGATCCGTAATATAAGGTGTAATAGTTAAAATAAAATTTATAATATGTAATTAGTGATAATATTTTAAAACTTATTGTTAGTCTCATTGTAAAAGAAGACACAATAAGCAAATGTATACGTATTTAAAAAAAATGTCTTGAGGTTTTTAAATACTGTTAAAAAAGCAAAATTGGCTGGCATGCAAACTATGCTAAAAAACTTTTCGCCAAACATAAAAAAGACGTAAATAGCAAGCAGACAAAAGATTTATTTACCGGAAGAAATAGCCATTAGCGGCTACCGCACAACTATGCAAAAGCACCCACACTGCAGATCCAAATATATACAGTTACGTAGCTAGAACTGCAACATTTATGTTTTAATTATTTAAAAATTTATTTAAAAATGGGACGCATTTGTCATAATAGCCTTCATTTACTGACTATTTAATTGGCACTGCATTGATAAAGGCAAGAATTCTAGACCACAAGACTGGTGTGGAAGCTCTCTTTGAAGCTATGTTTATAAGCCAGTTTATTAAATTTATTTTATTTATTATCATTAATAATTATTCAATAATTAAAACTAAACAAAAAAGATATCAAACAGTCTGAAAATAGTACGAACTGTGCAAAATTCAAAGCGACATTCGTGGTTAATTCCTTAAAATCAAACTTCAAGACTAATTATATTGCGTTAACAATTCTACGAATGGGAGTATCACCCCAACTTTACCGAAGAAAGATTTCAGGTATTTTTAAAAGTTAGGTTAAGCTGATCCATAACTATATTCTTCTGATTGAGTCAATATTATTCTGAGCGCTTCAGATTATTCTGCTGTTGTATTTGAGCTCAACATACTTAACATATTTAGTTGGCCATTACAGACGTGAGTCGAAAATGACTGCGTCGAGTAGCCTTCGTTAGCTAGTCCAATCAATAGGTATTGCCAGGTATTAGTAACGAAATTACAAATTATTGGTCACCCGGTCCCGTACCTCTATCGCATCTTCCACCTGCGGGTACCGAATTAAATACCTTTCTAACCGCAGCACTTTCCTCCATACACATGACGTGACCAAGCCAGGACAGCCGCTGAATAGGTATATGCTTAATTACGTCAATATCGCGATGTAGCTCAAAGAGCTCATCTATCCATCTAATTCGATACTTGTTGCCAATGCGTAAGATCTTTCGAAGAATTATTCTCGAAAGATCTTACGCAATATCCAAGCTTCTGCACCAAACAGCAGGACAGGCATGATAAGAAACTTGTAAAGCGTGATTTTTCTTTTTCGAGAAAGGGATTTATATCTTCTATTGCCTACTTAGCCAGAAGTAACGTTATTTTGTTAGCGTTATTTTAGGTGTTTACGCTGCTTTTGGAGCAGACAACAGTGACATATTCCTGTGATCTTGTGTTTAATCCGGTGACAGTCATGTTGCCTTATATACTACTAGTACCTATTTTTCTAGCTGCGGTGAAATCTATCAGCATTTTTCCATTATCAGAAGTCTTTGATACCTTCTTCATTCATCTTTGCGCTGAAGTCTTCTACTACGATTTTAATGTCACGATAGAGACAGCGTTCATTAATTTGTTCAAGCTGTTCATAGAAAGTTTTCTCGATGTGGTCATCTTTATATTTTGTCGAGGCATATCCACATTTCTTAACTTTTGGCTTAACACAAATTCGACTCCAAATTTGTGCTTTGTTGCATGGCGTCTATAGTAAATGTCACAATGATCTCTTGTAGAACATCCTTATTCCGTCCATCGCATTTTCTGGGAAGCGGTAATATATTTCTTGAAGTATCAGCCTTGTATAAAACCACCTTCTTTGTAAAGAGTTCATACATTCTAGGTGCATATTCTTAAACCGCGTTTCTTAAAACGTGTGCACGTGTCGTCAACAGTAGACGGGTTCCTTATAGCTGGCGGACTCTTTGATTTCATCGATGTTATGGATGAACATAGTGGGGCCAGACGCTTGACCTCATTTATCCATGAGGAGGATTTCGCTGCACACATTAGTTCACTACGTACGGATGAGGAAGGCTGTGTGTTAACTTGAGAGTGACAAGGATCACGCTAGCATTTACCAAGTTAAAAGCAATCAACTAGCTCGAATGATTTTTGGTGAACTATCGCGATTTAAGTACAGTACTGAAAAATCGAATCAATAGCTCTCATACTACACTGAAGGGGTAACTAACTAAATTAGAGAAGTTGGAAAAAGTTACAAGTCCGATTCCGATCACGATAACACAAGATGAGATGTTTTGTGTGAATTGTTTTTAGCGTACAACTGTGCGTAACGTTACTAGTCAATATTGACTAGTAACGTTTGACTGCATATATCACTCAAAGCTATAAAATTATTTATCACATAACATATTACAGTAGCAGCACTATCCAGAAGTGTTCAGAGCCGTGGATACCAAAGGTGAAAACTTTCACCGCATAATGTAGCGCGCTCGACCTGGGAAAGCACTCCATATTTTGCCATGGAGTACAACTACATCGATTTACAACGAATTTAACGTTAATTAAATTTTTTGATTCCAGGAATTTGTTGCTACTGCTACTACAATCGAAATATTGAGTACTGTGTCTGAATTTTAACATACAAAACTCGATAGCTTTGGTTACAGCTTTGTTTACCAAGAGCATTTAAAATGGAATAAATTTTAAATTAATTTTCAGTATATGATACACTAGGGTGGCGCATAAAACTAAAATGCGATTTTTAATGAGCGCACCCCCTAGGAATATGCCATTGACCAAAAAAAATGATATTCCCAAAGTTTTGGTACAATAGGATTAAATTTGATGTTGCGTCACTCGAGCAAAGTTGGGTTTTCAGTACAAAAAACAGAAATTCTGCGTTCAAGATCATTTTTTATCTTTGTTACTTATTTCAACAATTATTAATATATACTCATTTGATAGATAATTAAAATATCTTTTTAATAAGATACTGATGAGCAAAATCGATTAAAAATTATGCGCAAAACACAATAATTAGTTGAGCGACTGTGCTCTGTTTTCTATTTCATACCTTTTAGCTGGCATGCACAATGTAATCGCAAACGTTTACAAAAAACGGAAGAAACATAAATAAAAAATAAAAATAATACATTTCTTCTTAATAATTTATATAGATATTAAAGCAGAATTGAAAATGTAGTCAAAAAAAGAATTTATTCGTAAGCAAAGAGAAAATGGCCGTACAGGGCAGTGACGACTGCTCTAAGGTGCGGAGGTGTGCGGTGAACACCCTAATATAATTTGCAAAATGTCAAATAACATTGAAATATAAATTTATTAAGTATCTTTACATCAAGAATTATTATTATTTATTACATTTCCATATAAATATATATTTTTAAAGTTTTAGCAAAAACAATTAATTATAATTGTCTATGAAAACTCAATTAATTTGCTTCTGTTAGCCGCTATACTTGTTAGTTGTGCTCATATATTTGCAGCTCAAATCACAGAACATTTCTATTATATTTCGTCTCTCCCCTTTGTGTGCAAAGAAGTTGGACGCACATTCATACGTTACATATGAACAAAATAATGTGCGTGTGCTCCCGTTCGTAATATCAGAAATAGAGATTTATATAGTGGGAATTGTATGAGAGTAATTTTCTGTTCTATTCGAATATCAACTGTATGCATACGAATCCAACATTATGATTTGCCAAAGTGGTTGCATGAGCGGCTGAAGTTTGCAGCTCATCTCACCATATATTTCTATCACATTTCGTCTCTCCCCTTTTAACAGCAGCACCCACGAATTTCTGTTCTTATTGTGCGGGGTACTTGTGCGCACATTGCAAGTGGTTTCGATTTTGTTTGATCACTGCACAAACATGTATGTTTCTAAGTACAAACTCTTTTGTTTGAAAAAATTTGGTTTGATGTTACGAGAATTATGTGAAAAGTTTTGTTTCTTCCATATTGATATAATATTAAACTTGTATATAAATTATTAATTTAATTTGTTTAATATGTTATTTTGTTAATGAATTGTTAATATAATATTGCGCGAATATATTGTTGCCTTATATAATATAGTTATTATTAATAAAAGATCTCATATATTTTAATATAAGTGGTACATGTAAAAACAACATTAAAGAAGGGCCGCACACCCTTCCAGATAGGGCACGCGTCGTCACTGGTACAGGGAGTATGACTGAAGTCATACTCCCTGAATATCTTTTTAGCAAACGAAGTAAGACTGGCTAAAAATTCCATTGATTTTAATTGGAATAAATTGGAATAAATCCGATGAAGAAATTTGTCTCAAAATGCAAAGTTTCGGATCGCTACGCTATACATATTTTGTAGTAGTAGGAATAGTTACCTGTGGCGCCCAGGTGCCATCTAAGATTCTCGATGGATGGCGCAAATCATGTACTTACTAAAAATGTTTATTTTAAGAGATCAATTTAAATATAACTCGGATGATTTGTACGAGATATATACATTTTTATGGTGAGCATATCCGCGAAAATTTTAACCCACACTAGGTTAGGTTATGTTCGGAAGGCACGTGCTGACAGTTGTCAGCACTTCTACTCGGAGACATATATTGCCAATTCGGATGCCCTCAAAAAATTTTACCAGGAGATGTGAGTTGCTATTTTTATTTTCAAAAAGGGTTGGGAAGTAGTCACCGCGTCACTGCATCCTCGAGGATTATTGTTATCTTTGTTAAACCATTTGGTTTTCCAGATGAAGTTGAGGAGATCCGATAAGTTTGCTTTCGTTATCTCTTCCAAGCCAGTAAAATAAGGATCCCCAAGACATTAAAGTAGCCTTGTTTGAAGTCCTGGATAAAGACACATGAAATGGTTGATAGATTTTACCTCCTCTTCATCTTGGCAACTCCTGCATAATCCACTTGTTGGAACTCGCCACCGTTGGAGCATAGGCGCAATGACACAGTGCCCCTTTTGCTCATCAGTATCTTATTAAAAAGATATTTTAATTATCTATCAAATGAGTATATATTATTAACTGTTGAAACAAGTAACAAAGATAAAAAATGACCTTGAATTGCAAAATTTCTGTTTTTTGTACTAAAAGCCCGAGTTTGCTCGAGTGGCGCAACGTCATTTTTATTCCTATTGCTCCAAAGCTTTGGGAAGCTTCATCTGGGAAAACTTCATTTTTAATTTTCCCCTTATAACGTGACCTAATCTAATGATACACTGTTAGGTAAACAGAATCATGTAAAAGCTGCAGAAAAATGTTGTCAACTCCAGAAGCTCTTATCTTGTGCACACTAATAAGAATTATAAACATTTTATTAACATTCGTCGGACTGAAGCATAAATAATGCGTCGCTTACCTGTAGCACAATTTAGCGAATCATGAGGATTGACTCAAACTGGTGTAAATAATGCTGATCCATTAGCCTAAAAGCTACAAAACATAAGTTATCGTACAAAGGCAACTTTAAACCTTAAGGTATTTTATACACTACTAAAATCAGTCGAAAATTGTTTATATTCACAACACTTACGGCTCTGTTTAACCATCTCAAAGGTTTGTCAGTTTTAACACCAGAACATTTTTTAATTGAAAGACATGTTTAAAATTATATATTTCAACCATTATATATTTCAACCGTATGGCAACCGTCGTTTCTGAATAGCACGACATTTACAGTCACAAAATTATATTGACGTTATATTTTATATAACACATCACATTTAATGCACGAGTACACCTAAATTATATCACTCACATAAGAAATTTGGTTGATATCTAAAATTAACATAGTTTAATTTGAATTTAAAATATAAATTATATATAACCTACCGAAAATCACACATGTGCACAATTGAATAAATTTAAAATAAATAAAGAAATGTATTGAAATAAGTAAATAATATGCGTATCATATTTATTATTATTAATTTTTTTGTATTAATGTGTAATATTTATTTTTTTATAATAAAATTGATTGATTGCACGATTGTAACAGAAAAATGCAACACTAAAGTGAATGCAGCCCTGCGACGCAGAATGACAGTGAAAAAGAATGACAGTGAGGCAGAAGTACAATAGAAAAGAATAATGGAATGGGTAAAGACACAAATGTAAAACTTGTGCGTCGATTTAATGAATGCATTAAATAATAACAAATTGTTTGTGAAATAATATTAAAAGTAAATAAACTGTCAATTAATACCATAGACCGGTGTTTAATAGAAACGATTACAATGATAATTTCTAAGATGGGATTATGCCTCAAAAGTAAGTCCAAATTTGCACATGGTGGTATTAACACCTTAACGTCAAAAGTACATCTTTACGTGCATTTAAGTATTTTGTAGACTCCGGATTTAGAAGAAAACTGATTTTTTCACAATTCCGGAGATTATCCTATTAATCGAATTCTCAGAATACTTCGTTAAACTGAATACGAACAGCACTATTTAAGACCTTAAGTCTTAAGTCTTATTTTAGATATTCCGGTGATCAGGCGTCTACACAATGTTCTTATTTCAGTTAATATAGAGTATTGTTTTTAATATTAACAAATTAGACCATTATGTTTGTAAGTTTTAAACAGAGTGCATCAAATTCATAGCAAAGAATTGAATAATTGCGTATAATAAGAAATATTAATATTTATGTTATTATTATCTACGAATTATTTAATTAGTTATTTCTTTTTTAATTGAAATACATAATACAATTTAATATGAAATACAGATATTCTTATAAATAAATTTAGATAAAAAGTTAACAAATAACATAAATAATAAATGAAATTAAAACAAGAAATCAAAAGACAACAAAAAATGTAGATTGTTAATGTACAAACTAGAAAGATATTTCCTAGCAAGTGAAAGTAGGTACTCGTTTATTGTTTACAAATTGCCATGTTATCACGTTACGGCAATTCTTGTTGCCTCCAAAACAAAATGAATTAAGCTGTCAGTGGCAAATTTGCATTTTGCATTGAAAGCGACAACAATTGCCGTGACGTGACTGCAATCATAACATGCCCCTAAGGAGTTGTGGCAGTGTAAGCAAACATATAAACAAGGTTCACAAAACAACTAATCAAAACAAATTTACTACACATACGCATAGTTTTTTTTTTGAAAACAAAGTCTACGTAATTAATAGCTAATAATAATATTAAATCATCTATTGTTAAGAATTTAAGAATTAAAGGAAGAGAATGTAATAATTTATATCATAATACCAAATTCCTGCTCCGATAACTCAAATATTATATAATGTGCTGTAATGCTTCCTCTATTGCTGATCTGAGATCTGCATACCTCCCTGTGCGGTTGGTAGTGTGTCTGAGAGACGATAATGCTGGGTTGCTTAGCCTGTCGATTTTCGCAAAGAGTTTCAGGGCTCTGCCCTTAATGTATTTTTTGATGATGTCAATTCTTAGGTCCCTGAGCATATCGTTTGTACGGATATACCATGGCACATTAAACAGTCTTCTGAGTGCTTGGCTTTGTGCAATTTGTAATTTATGGATGGTGGAATTGGCGGCCTTCCTTAGCGCGACACACCCATATAGCAGTGCGGTCTAATGATCTGGCTGTAAATTAGTTTTATGTTTTTGGCACTCAGGTTTTTATGATTGAACAACGGTTGAAGCTGGTGCAATGATTTAATACAGTTTAATCTCTTTGTCTGAATGTGTTTATGCCTTGTAAACCTCTTGTCGAACGTTATCCACACGTATTTAATGCTGTTGTCCCAGTTTATCAATGCGTCTCTGACTCTTACTCCAGGTGGATGTTGCCTGTGTTTGCATGCTATATACAGGGCTCTTGTTTTTTCATTGTTGATCAAAATTTTCAATTTATGGAAGTACTCTGAGATGAGGTTAATGTGCTCCTGTGGTTTATTGGTAATGTTTGCAGCACGTTTATCAGAGTATAGCATACAAGTACTCCGGCTGATGTCTTTCGGACTAGAGACAAGACACCGTTGATTTTGACTGCGAAGGATCTGTCGCTCATGAAGCTGCCAATGATTTTGATCAGCTCAGCAGGGACGTCTAGACGGGATATTTTAGCTAGCAGATCATCGTGTCGGACCTTATCAAAAGCTTTCGAGATGTCGAAGATGATCATATCGGTCGATTCCTTTCTTTTCAATGCTGATTGAATCAGCTGAGACGTTCTGACGTTACAGTTCGGTATTAATATCTTTTCTGAAACCTGCCGAACAGGCAGGTAGAATGTTCAGTGTGTCAATCGCCGTTCTAAGTCTTTTTAGAATTACTCTTTCTGCCAACTTTCCCAATGACGACAATAAGCTGATAGGACGCCAATTCTGAGGAAATTTGAGTCCTTATCTGGTTTAAAAACAATGACTATGGCATGTTTCCAGACTTTTGGGAATACGTTGAGATTTAGCATGCCATTGATTACGCCGGAGATGAGTTGGATAGCTTCCACTGGTAAGTTGCGGATACATCTGTTGTTGATATTATCGAGCCCTGGTGCCTAACGAACCTTCAATTCAGAAATAATTTCGGCAATTTCATCATTGCGCTGAAATTGAAGTTCCAGTGTGTCCGCAAAAGCTTCAGCTTTTTTTATATCTGAGTGTGCCATGCCACTCCTTCCGAGAATAGGGGGCACTACCGGTTTGCGTTCAGGTCTGAAATATTTGTTCACAGCCCAATATGCTTTATACCCTGTTTCTAGATCTGACAGGAAATTGACCCAACATTCGTTTCTGAATAGGTTGATCCTTTTACGGATGTTACTCGAGTTGCCGGTTGTCTGTGCGAATTTGCGGATTCTGTTGTGGCGTCTTATCATATGTTTTATGTGTAGCGGTAAGTTATAGTAGTAGCTAGGCTTTCTGTTTTTGGTGGTAGAGCTATTCTCAAGAGCCACTGTGGTTTGGTGGGTGAGATTTCGGATGCTGTTATCTAAATCAGTAGGGGTTTCATCATGTAGTCTATGACAAACTGATCTAGTACCCTGCCAGCCATATTTGTGCTGCTATCATCCCAGTTTCGGTGATGCGCATTCAGGTCACAAGCTAGGAACATAATTGAATTGTTATTGATATTGAACAGAGCTGCAAGGTTTGCTAAGTAGTATTGAGAATTCGGTTATCTGTAAACTGAAGTAAAATTAATGTTGCCTATAGAGCTTTCCACTAACACTGAAATAACTTCAAGGGTAAGGGGCTGCATGATATAGAGTGGTGTTTGATAGATTTTTTGACCAGAACAGCTGTACCACATCCTCTTCTGGACACTCTCTTGGTTCTGTGGATATCGTAGTTGGGGATTTTTAGCTGTATTAATGGCTTTAGGGCGGTTTTTGTATTATCATATCGTATTTATCTAAGTCGTGTAAGAATTGGATAAGTTCCTGCTTTTTTATTGGTGATATAATTTGCTATCCAATTGACTAAATTTAAATTGCTTTGTGGTATGCTCATTTTACGGAGAGAGTTGGAAGTAGACCTTAAATCATGGTCTGCATCAGACTTTTCATAATGGTGTTGGCTGAATATTATCCAACAATTTCTCCATTTAAGGGGCTGGTAAATGTGCGTTAGTGGGGAGTAACTGTGGGGTGCTGCTGGACGTTACCACATCGGCATAAGAAACTGTTGATCGTGTAGCTAAAGGATTTTTTGGTGAAATAGATGGTAAAGGTATGGAAACTTTCTTTTTGGGAATGTTGCGCGGGGCGTATGGGCAACCTCTCTAATTAGCTCCACCACAGTTCGAGCACTTAGGAGCTAAATCCCGGGGTTTTTTGCATTGTGAATGGTGGTGCGAGCCCTCACACTTGATACGTTTGGGCGTAGCTTTGCAATTTGTGGCGACATGCCCAAATTGCTGGCAATTGTGGCACTGTGGGCCGTTAAGCGGACGCTGTGTTTCTACTATAACCTTTAGGTGGTAAATGCTGGATACATTGTAGATTTCTTTCTGGTCAGCAGGAATACGTATTTTAATTAGTCTGTCAGCCGACTGTCTAGTTTTGTGGTAGTGGCACTCAAGTATGCTAAAATATATCATTAGGGCTTTAATATCATTAGGGCTTTGTCCCTCTAGGCCTCTTATTATGATGTTGATGTTTTTCTCATCAAGAAGGAAATAAGTGTGGTAAGGCTCTTTTAGTTCTGTTAAAAGTTTCGTGATCTTTCTGTGATCATCGATGGTGTCTGAAGTAATTTGGATGCCCAGGCGCACTTTTTTGGCATCAGTGAACTTCCACCTACGTGATTGAAGTTGTCTTACCAACGAACTCCAAGTGTTGGTCCGCCTAAGGATAATAGGAATGATTTTCCTGGTTTTGGGTTTCGAAGTGGCACTGTTTTGTGTTGGGAGTTCGTTATTTTGGGGTGAAGTAATGCTTGGTGCTTTACTACAGGTTGGTTTTTGGTCAGAAGTTTGTATAGTATTGTCCGATTATTCTTGGGACTGGAGATCTGTTGATGCTGACTGGTTTATGCACTGTTCTTTCTTAATCTTCTGTTCATTCATTTTGATTTTGTCAGAAGACGATGGTAAATCTTCAACCTCCATTGACACATGATCTATTGCTTAGTTTCTTAGATCAGGAGCTGCTTCTGAATCATGATCAGAGTCTGATGACGCACCAGTAGAAGTATCTGGGGAAGAGGGTGCAATCTTCTTCCTCTTGCTGCCTTAAGTTTGGTGGATAACAGCGACTTTTTAATTTGAAAGCTTAGCTTCCATTTTCTTACATCGCTTCTGTAACTCAATGTGATGGGATTGTAGTTCTTGCAGTTGTTGAACTACTTTGGTATAATTGTCTTGTAAGATTTGGTTGTGTTTTATTAGCTCTTAAAATTCACTAGAGCTTAAGTTAATTTTTTCCGAGGGCTCCGGTAAGATTTCATAACCTTCCATGTTGTTTCTATGTATATGTATATATGTATATTTGAGTCACTTTGCATTTAGTAATGAATATAGACAAGCACTCTACACTGCGCCTCGTTTTGTTTATAAATAGTGTGGAAAGTTTGCGCTCTTCTTGGAGCTTCGTTCACTTACACTTAAATTTTAATAGGATGCGCTCTTCTCCGCACTCCGTGCACTTACACTTTAGTATTTGATAGAATGCGTCCTTCTCCGCGCTCCGTGCATTTACACTTTTACTTATAGATAGGATGTGCTCTTCTCGGCGCTCCGTATATTTACACTTCGGTTTTTAATAGGATGCACTCTTCATTGCGCTCCGTACATTTACACTTTACATATTACGGAATTGCTCTTCTCGACTCTTCAATCACTTTCACTTTAGCGTCTTAATTTTATTTAGTTTTCACTGTTCACTGTTCGAATTTTTGTCCGCTAGTAATTTTTGGTTGTTTAACACTTGGCTTCACTCGTTGCACTAAAAAATAATTTAAAATGTTAAAAAACAACATGTTGTTGTTGGTAGAGACTGCATAATTTCTGAGCACGCCTTAAGTGTAATTTTCAAACGAGATCTTCAAACTAAAATTACGTTTGCAGTTGAAAGACTCATGCGCCACAGTACAAAAGATATATAGGTACAATAGCTTTGAATTATATAATACGTCTTTTCACTCTCTAACAAGTGATAAACCTCTCTCTTTTGCTATTTTTACTTTTATTTATTGCTCATATTGCTACTTCTTTGTAGCATTGCTCTTATCTATCTTTTCATGCTCTCATGAGTATTACTCTCTCGGAGTGTAATAGTGTAAGAATTATAATAAAGAAATCAAAGCCAGTTTGACTGGACACTCTTAAGTAAGCGGACGTGTTTTATTTAAACTCGGCGTCTGACACTTTGATCGTCACAAAGCCGCGAACACAGATGCTGCAGAAAATGATAACACAACACATCACATACACAAACACAATATGATTTTCTAAGACAATTCACTCTTATATTAGAAGGAAAACTCGCTTGGTTAAAATAAAATGTTGATCAAATGTGAAAACACCTGTAAGAATAAAAGTTGTTAATTAATATTAAAAATATCAATTGAACTATATCACCGCAATCCACCCCCGCAATAGAACTCATAAATTCGAACCATCAAAAACTATGAGCAAATAAATTTAAATGAAATAAAGATATACTAACATGTTATAAAATAATAATGAACGCACCATGAATTATTTGTCACCATGAAGTTCGTTATGAATTGAAATTTATTTTTATTAAAAATAGCCACTTTTGCCGACACTTGTTGAACAAATTTTGTGATAAGACAATCAAACTAAACCAAAAGAATAACGAAAACGGTCAAACGAAGAAAGATTTTATACAAATGTGTGGAACTGGTTCAAAGCTCAGATAAGAACAACTTCCAGCTTCCACATTATACTGTGTTGAGAATTTTCCGTTAAGCTGGACTTTCGCTTGGCGCATTGCAGAAGGAACAGAAAACGAGCCTCGATCAACGGTCAATGAACTTTAACGCTCTCACGGAGGGCACCGTTGATCGTTGACGATATAAAAGGTGCATGCACTAGGAAGAAGGTCTCTTGATTTTCTGATGCAGTGAACTTAATAAACCTCTTGGAACATCAAAGTTTAGTTAATAGAGAAAACTTGAAATTTAAGACGTGAAAGTGACTATACATTTATAATATACAGTCGCTCTCAACTTATTTCATCCAACAATGTTTTAAATTTTCAAAACACTATATCTTAAAAATGAATTTAAAAACAAATAAGTTTTTAATGTAAGTGCGGATAGGCACGCTCATTGAACATAATAAATGAAACAAAGTACATAAAATTTGTTTTTGTTTCGTTCAAAGGAGAAAAACCCGATCGCGTAACAGAATTATAGTTCACAGCTTATTTCATCCAAATTATCATTTGCATTTAGTCGCCAGTATGTCTAGCTATGTAACGGAAATTTTTTTTTCGTAATATTTTTAAAGTATTTCCAACCAAATGTAATAATTTTTTGTGTGATTTTGGAAGTGTAACGATAAATAAGTAATTTTTTAAAAAATCGAACGACGCACTACACTTGAATAGAGAGAATTGGTGCTAACCTATTTTAAGGACGGTCAACCTCAGCGGAAATTTGTGGAATTTGTTGTTCGTGAGAATAGGACTCAAAATCTGGGCAAAAGTGCACCAAATAAAATTTTCAACTTAATTGACGAGCGATATATTGTTAGAAAAATCAAGTGGAACTCAAAATTAAATAGTCCTGATATAGTCAGGAGGGTACGGATAAAACTAGACAAGACGTGCAGTGCGGAAACTATCTGTCGCATGCTTCAACACTCCCACTTTAATGGTGGAGTAACAAAAAAAATCAGAGTAGTCGGCTTGCTTATGCTAAGGAGCATGCCCACAAAAAATTAAACTTCCGGAACAACGTCATATTCTCAAGCGAGTCTAAATTCAATATTTCTAGCTCAGATGACATGACTGACATGTGGCGGAAACCTAATACTGAACTCAAAGAAAATATAAATTTTACAGTAAAGCATGGCTGTAGAAGTGTTGTGGTTTGGGCCTGTATGTCAACCATCGGCATTGGGAATATGGAGTTTATTGATGGTAATATGAATTTGTACTTCAACGTTTGGAAAAAATTTGCTCCAAAATGCCGTAAAACTTAGAATTCCTTAAACATTTCACTTCTACTAGCACAATGACCCAAAACATAAGACCGGCATCGTACAGTCTTGGTTGATGTGGAACCGCCCACATCTGATTTCATTGAAAATTTATGGTCAATATTGAAACAACATATTTGGCAATATACTATTTCCACCAAAGAAACTTAAAAAAGGCTCCAGAAACAACCCAAATTGCTCCATAAATAATCCAAAAACTTGTGGGTTCAATGGCGAGGAGACTTGGCGTAGTGATAAAAGCGAAGTGATATTATACCAAGTATTGACTTTGCTCACAATTTTTTTTTGTGGATGAAATAAGCTGAGGCATAAAATAGGAGTATTTTCATAGTTTATGTTATATAATAAAACCTGGAACTTGAGCATTGAAAGTTTGTGCAGCCTTGGCTTCTTGTGGATAAACACGATTAGTCATCACTTCTAATTTGACAGACACGAGTTCTAAGCCTGGCACTTATTAAATAAAATTCGATTATTCCCAAAGACCACTGATGAAGAGTACTTGGCAATACTCGAAACAGCGTTGTATGGTCAGCCAAATTTCAATAAAATTAAAAATAAATTTTTGTGTTTGTCCTTTATTTCTTTGTTTGTTATTCGAAAACCCTTCTAAAAATTTTCAATTTCGGTAATAAAATTTACAAAATTTTGGTTAACAAAACTTTAAAGAATTGAATAGTGAAAAGTGATTATACATGTAATATATGTATATTGAACCTCGTATTAAGGCCGTGTGCGAGTTAGGCTAAGTTGCGTTCTAAATGAGGGACGTTCTAAGTTGTGCCGATAATGTAATGATGTGTTGATACTTAGCATATTTTCGAGGTGGCTAAGTCGAGACTAAATTGCCAGGACCGCGATGTTAGTATAATACGACAATATTTTCATAATTGAATTTAAATATATTAATGAATATAGAAAATGACAATAAAAATAATTTTATTTAAATCTTTGTTTTATTTGTATTGAAGAAATTAATTATCGTTATTAAAAAAATTTTAACCGAAAAGTGATCACTTTTTGCATATATTTTTCATTATTTAATGAGCATTTGCAAAACATTTAGTAAATATTTGTATTTTCTAAAATTTTGATTACTTTTATTTAATACTATAAACATTTATTTGATAAAATTTTATTATAATGCCTGTTCCCAAAAAACTAAGTCAATTTGTTTTCATTAACTAGGCAATATTGTTTTGGTAATTTTTGAAGTTTGCATAATTTTGCGAAAAATTTAGATATTGAAAAGGTAAACCAACTTGATCCACTTTGGCAGCTGAAGTTAAAAATTGCACAGAAATGTGAACCTATCCGAGACAAAGTCTTACACAGATTCTTACTGTATTGTGGCATTTGCGAAATTTTTTATTTCGAAAACACAACTCAAGAGGTTTTGAAAAAATATTTGAGACAAAACATTTTTTATATGATCTAAAATCATTAACAACTGTAATGAAATATGCAATAATAAGACCAAAATATTAGAAACCAACAATTAATCTAATACACAACGATGTTCCTGCTCCTCTGCAGGTGTTGCAGTATCTGTTAGACCCTCCTGCTTTATAACATAATATATGAAAACTACAACGCAAATTCATTGCCATAAATTATTCAAAAACTGATTTCTCAAATTGTTATCCTCTGACGGGCACACTCGCTATTGCAGCCTGAAGACTTCAGTTTAATGTTCTTCTGGAGTCAGCTGTAGGATATACAGATTTTTGAAATCCGCTTTCAAAAAGCTTTATGAAAAACGTAAATGTTATTCTAAGTTTTCAATTTTTAATTGTGAAGATTCAAGAAATGATAATTCAATTACATATCAAAAATCATTTCATAATATTCGATGTATAAATATATAAAAGTTTTAAAATTTACTTCCATAATTTCTTAATGGACATGTTCTTATCTGAATCCTTCTGCATAACTTTAGCGACAGTCATTTCAAAATCTTCTTGAGTAACATGCGCACAACGCTTACACAATGCGTACATACCAGCTTCTATACAAACGCTTTTAACTTCTGCACCAGAAGTTCCCGATATAAGTTCAGATGCTTTACGCAAATTAATGCAGCGGGTCAAGTTAATTTTACGCGAATGAATTTTGAGAATATCTAAACGAGTTTCTTCATTTGGTGAGGGAATTTACATTTTTTTATGGTCGAATTATCCTTTTTCACAACAGCTCTAAATATTTCGGAAGAATATATACTTTGAAATTAAAGCTCGCGCTAAATAATCAAACTGATAATTTATGTTCATTCTTGAAATAATTTTATAATTACCTTTGGATATTCTGGTAAGAAACCCTTTATCAATAGCTTACGATGATTATTTAATTCAATTAATTCGAAAATTGTCTAAATAAAAAATCTTCATCGATTTCTATGTTCTCCGCTATTGCAAAATATGTAAACAAAGTACTGAAATCAAAATATATTCACAGCTCATATTAGCTGTCAAAATGCAACTCGCACACTTTTTTGGACTAAGTGGCTAAATGCGTGCCGCGCAAAAAATCCCGAAAAAAATTCCATTGAGTTTAGCATCAACTTAGCTTAACTCGCACATGCCCTAAAAGATTTTATTTTAAAATTTTAATAATTAATTTAAAAAACTTTGAATACATTGATAAATGGTTAAGAGATATATTATAAAATATGGAATATTATAAATAAATAAAAGTAAAGAAGAGAAATAATAAATATTTATGACTTCATAAGTTGAGATTGGTGTTTGTACTTGGTAGCGGTTCCGAGCAATTTAGAGAAACTTTGGGTGTAGACAGCAGCACGGTTGCGTGATTTAGGTAGAACGAATTGAAATAGGTAACTGTGACGCAAAGTAATAGAAAACTGAACAGTAGAGTAATTGAAGTAAGCAAGATTCAGGGCTTTAACAGTGTTTGAATCTAGGTTAGACTCTAGGCACGGAGTATAACATATGTAGCTTTAACAACCACGTGTGCCTATACTATTGTATCAGAACCTATTGTACCTAAGCCATCTACCTATAGTAGGTGGCTTCAACAGTAACCTAACGTCTCCGACAGGGAAGGGTGTGTTGACTTCGATCTATAATAAAACACACGTAGTTTTAACAATCACTTGTGTCTGTGTTATATCGCGTCGGATATACTTATGTTCAGTTCTGAGAAGTTCGGTTGTTGGAAGTGACAGGTTCTCAATAAATAAATTTTCTTATGAGGACCTTGGACAACGCTGAGATTACCCCAGCTTTAAACGATCCAAGAGAAAGATTCATTATAAACCAATTGATTTAGTTAATGCAAAATGTAGTAAGGCCGTAACAAATGCGCTTAACGGTCTAACCATATTTATCCATGTTTCTCTTGGCAGCCAAAAAATACCTCGTTTAACGGCCAAAAAAATTATATAATTTATTTATAATATTATTTTGCTTATGTATAGTATATATGTATATAGTATATTATAGTATACATAGTATATAGTATTATATAGTATATATAGTAAATTATTGGTGTGCAGACAAAATGCCTATTAAGAAAGATGATTTTAGTAGCACTGAATCAAGGTGTGTGTTTTTGTGCAATTATCTAGAAATGCATTGTGTGTTTAATGCTCACTGTGTTAAAAGTTGTTTATACCCTATTAACTTAGTATGAAATTAAAAATAGCAAAATCTTGTTTGAAGAATGGTTTCATACATATTTCTATCCAAAAGGTAAAACACATTTAGAGAAGCACAATATATCTTATAAGGCTCTACTGTGGTTTGCAATTTTTCAAAAAAATGAAAGCGGAATCTTTGCCAAAAAATACCACGGCTTTACTTTAGGCAATAGGTCAAGGTGCTATACACACTTTTGAAGATGCCAAAAAAGTTTCTGAAAAAACCACTACATTAAAGATGACATAGTAAACATAGATTACTCATGAAGAGAAATACAAATGTTATCCTTTAACAAGTTTCGCAAGTCTTTATGGTCAGAACGTTATTAAAATGGCGAGGCTGGTTTTATTGATTACATTGTAGATGACGTCAGCCAACTTTTAAGAAATGATAGAGATCAGCTTACAAATGAAAAATTCCTGAAGCTAGATGATTCAGGAGACTTCAATGAGGAAAAAAACAACCATATTAGATAATAAGAATAAAGAATAAGAAAGAACAGGATACAAGCTCCCATTTGAGCAGAGCACCACGACCATGATTGATCTTTTGTGCTACAACAGACCCTAACTAAACAAAGGACATTCCGCCTTTCGAATGAAGGCCAAAATGTCGGTTGCTGAGGACCTCCTAATGTCGTAAGGTGCTAGCAATTCCCGACCCAGTGATCTCTTCCTGGCCCAGATCAAAGCTGGGCAGTCACATAGAATGTGGCTGGTTGACTCCTCTGCCTCCAAGCAGAGTCTACAATCTATCTCTTCGGATAGGCCCATTTGGTTGAGGTGGTAACGTAGCCCATGGTGACCCGATATATATCCCACTAGCAACCTCAACTCTGTTTTGCTAAAGGAGGATATTTTATTATAACTATAGGGGAGAATCAGCTCTTTAGCCTGACGGTTACCTCGACTGTCGCGCCAGTAGCGACTTCTCTCGGCAGATCAAATCCAAATAATGATTAGAGACCTAGTTGTAGATCAACTTAATCCACAGAAAGGTTCTGGGCCACAGATTAGAGTGGCGGATCCTGCCCGTGCATGACTATCGGCAGACTCATTACCGTTAATTCCTGTGTGACCAGGCACCCAGCACAGTGTCACTTTATTATTGCTTGCCAGCTGCTGCAGTGTGTCATAGCAGTCTGCTAGAAGTTTTGAGAAAAACTTCCAGGAGCATAACGCTTTGATTGCTGCTTGACTATCTGAATAAATACAGATCCGGGCGCCTTTCAACCCCTTGTTAATGTTGATACGAGCGCAGAATTCGATGGCGTGAACCTCTTCTTTGACGACAGTGGGCCATATATACAGCGCGAGCGAGATTCTGGTGTTTGGACCAAATATTCCAGCACCAACTCCTTCTTTGGGTTTCGAACCATCAGTATACCACGATATCATTTTTGGTACGAGTCCACGAGTGCCATTTACCTAGGCCAATTGATCGGGTATGAGGACTTCGAACTTCCTACCGAAGCGAAGTTCCATGTTCATGCGATCTGTCCTATCGCAGATCTCTATGCCAGGAACTAGTCTGAAGATAAAATTTTGACTGACGAGACTTCCGTGCATGTTGATGACAGGGTGTAGCCTAGCTGCACTCATAGCTTCTGTCTTTTTTAAAAAAGAGGTGCAGAGGGGTGAGACCCACTATAGACTCCAGTGCTGATGTGGGACATGTTCGAATAGTTCCCGTCATAGCGATGCATACGAGTCTTTGCAGTTTATTGCATTTGACTATTGCAACATTTTGTTGCGCTTTATTCCACCAAACAAGAGCTGCGTAGGATACAATGGGTCTGACCATTGTGCGGTATAACCATGATATAATTCTAGGACTTATGCCCCAGGTTCTACCATATGAGGCTTACATGTCCACATGACCTTAGTGGCTTTGCCAATTATATTATCCAGGTGAGTGTTCCAGTTAAGACCCTTATCTAGAGTGACCCCTAAATATTTGACTATCGGAGCATTCGATAGCCGTATCTTTAATAGACAGGGACCCAATATTTACTTTGTACCTTCTGGAAAATTGGGTTAATACTTAGGTCTTCTTTGGTACACCAGTTTGAGACTTTGTGTAATGCCGCCTGCATTAACTGTGGTGTCAAATTTACCTGTGATAATGATTGCCAGGTCATCTGCGTAACCTATGGCATGATATCCAGATTGCTCCAGTTTAACAAGTAGGTCGTCGACTACCAGCGTCCATAACAATGGTGAGAGAACCCCACCCTGGGGGGCAGCCCCGTACAGCATTAATGCTGAAGTTAGTGCTACCTAACTTGGACGATATGTTTCTATCACGCAACATTCTATCTATCCACGTTATTGTACCACATATGAGTCTATATCTTTACGGGCCAGTGCTCCAGATATGGATTCGTAAGATGTATTATCGAAAGCTCCCTCTACATCCAGAAATGCACATAAGGCGATCTCTTTAGATTGAAAGGTACTTTCAATTTTGCTGACTAAATGATACAGCGCGGCCTCTGTAGATTTGCCTTTTGAGTAGGCACATTGGGTGGAGTGGAGTGGTACAGTTTGTTCCAATTTATTCCATATATACAGATCAATTAGCCTTTCGACGGTCTTCAATAAGAAAGACGTAAGACTAATGGGTCTGTAGGACTTAGGTTGGTCCATAGGATTGTTCCCAAGTTTGGGAATAAAGATCACGTTCACTCCTCTCCAGGAATGAGGGATATAACCCATAGTAAAACAAGCCATTGATAAGACTCTTTAGGTCTTATTAATGGGTCTATTATGATATCTATGCAATTCTGTAATAGAGCAGGATAGATACCATCGCCTCTAGGCGCCTTAAATGGTTGAAATGAGCTGATCGCCCATTTCACCTTGTCCCTGTCAAAGATAACACCAGATAGTGCGTAATCCTGACATGTAGGAGCAGTAACTTCCCTATATGAATGAGATGTTGATGGTCCGGTAACGGAGCCAGGGAAGTGTGTTTGCAAGAGAAACTCGAGGGTATCTTTACGACCAGTTGTGAAGGATCCGTCGGGTTTTTTTAAAAGGTCTACTTCATTTGTTTTGACCTTATTTAAAGCCTTGTGTAGTCTAGCAGCTTCAGGCAACTTATCAATACTATCACAATGGCTACGCCAGCTGACCCGTTTGGACTGTCTGATTGAATTGTTGTAGTCGGTGAGCGCAGCTCTATAATATTCCCAACTATCAGAGCGTTTTGCTCTATTGACTAAGATCTTTACTAATTTGCGCTTATTAGCTAGTTGGAAGTTCCACCAAGGAACCTTACCTCTAATTGAAGCATTGCCTGCAACCGTGCTGTTGTGAAAGGAGGTTAGTAATACCTCACCTAAATGGTTTGCGGCCAACTCTATCTCTTCACAAGTTCTTAGTGGCCTAGCTAAAGAAAAATTTTCGGAACCCACCAAGTCCCTGTACCAAAGCCAGTTGGTTTTCTTTGGCCGGTACGCTTTATTTTACTGTTCGGATATACCGGGAATTTCAAACCTTATATGTTGATGGTCTGAGAGGGACACGTCGTCCGACACATGCCAATTCCATATAGATTCCTCAATACCTCTGGTGCAAAGAGTGAGATCTAATACCTCTTCTCTAACTGCATTAATAAAAGTGAGTTTACTACCTTTGTTAGCTATACTTAATCCTAACGACATAATATAATCTAATAGGTACTCACCCCTTTTGTTATCGTTACTGCTCCCCCACACTGTATGGTGAGCATTTGCGTCGCAGCCCAAGATTAGCTGCCGCCCAGTGGACTTGCAGAAGTTGATCAGCTGTTGGACTTCCGATGGTGGAACCGCATCTTCTTCACCTGGGAAGTAGGCAGAGGCCATGACAATATCTGTCACCCCTCCTATTGTAGATACTTCAACTAGGACCGCAACTAGGTTTTTAGAAATAAAATTTGTTAGCGGAAGATGTTTTAAGTCTCCACCAATTAAGATAGCTGCACGTGGCACTGCTATCGATCGGTCATAAACCAGCTTACCTGATTTTGAGTTTCGACCCCGAATGTGGCCACCGAACACCCACGGCTCTTGGATAAATCCCAGAGCAATGTTGTTGGTTTGGGTAATTCTGCACAGGGTGGCTGATGCTCCTTTAGCATGGTGCAGATTTGCCTGGAGCGCTTTAAAAGTGCTCATTAGGTCTCGTTAAGAGACTTTCGGACGAGACTATCGCGTTTGTCTCGTCGAGAACCCTTGTTTTTGGCACCCTTTGATTGCTCCGGTAAAACTTTACCGACTAAGGGTGGTTATAAGGTAGCGGTCCTTGGTTTACCTGCTACTGTAACTAGGCGGGCTTTGTGGAGGGCTTTGTGGACTTACTTCCTAAGGTGGGAATCTGAACAGCATGCCCATTAGCAGTGCTAACAGCCTTGCTAGTGGATGGGCGTGTGTCTAGTTCCTCTTTCTCAGAAATAGTCACTGTTGGGCAACTGTCCATAGAGGATGTTGCCGGAGCCGATGATGACTGGATGGTTTCTTCACCCTGAACCACCTTTGGGGCTTTATCCATGGGTGGAGAAATAGCGGGGGTGGTTCCCTTAAGCATCAATCTCAGGTGTCCGAACCGGTATGCAATCCTACCTTTTAGTTCGGACAAACGACCTCATGGATTCGTCATCAATGACGAAAACAAGGTGCAGCATCTGATCCTGCGTCAGTCTGTGAATCACCTTCCACCGTTTGGTGGAGAATGCCAAAACTAATGGTAGCCAAAACTTTTTCGTTTGACAAAGTCAAACTTTGGGGTAAATAGCCACGAACTCCATGAGTTCGTGGGAAATCCTTTTCCTTGACCATGTTAATGGCGGGCCCGCATTTGGCCCCTATGTGACCAGAAAATCGCTTGACCCACTCCGCGGTTTTTGCATCGCTGCAGACGATAAGTAGCCACCCCGTTCTAGGTAAACACCCTTCGAACTCCGGCTGCATATCGTCGCAATGTTGCTCTATAGCAACATCAATAATCGCCTCCTGGAGACGCATTATTTGCTCTGTAGAGAGCGAAGTGCCAGCTGGATCTGGTGACGTGAAGCCTAAACGTAC
>NC_051846.1:107151702-107223001 GCF_002237135.1 Teleopsis dalmanni | reverse complement strand
TTTCTTTAATTCTCTTTCGCTTTTTGACTCTGGTATATTACTTATTACTGGAATTTTTTTTTCTTATGAAATTGTTTCTTCATAAATGGTTTGAATTAATAGAGATAGTGTATAATTTTTTTTGGTGAATTAGTTGGGTAAATAGACCACAGTAATTAGTTACATTTCCTATTTTGCTACAATTCAAATTACACGAATTTGTTCAGTTTTATTTTGTTTCTGATTCATGGAGAGCGATCGCGAGTGGTTTACTCCTACAGGTGAAGCAAATACACGCAATAGGAACGAAAATAAGCTACTTACTAGGAGTGTAGCGAGAGCTTTGGGAAGAGACGCAGCGTCGTATCTTCTGACTCAAATAGATACAGGCGTGATTAGGCCGACGGATAGTGTGCCAGAACGCGATATCAATTTGTGTGCAGGAATTTTGTTCCAAAGAAAGGAGACGCAAGCAGTTAACCGCAACGCGATTGCCTCAATTATCAGGTCCCCTGAGTTCATATCAGAGTTGAATAAACTCTCACTAATGGCGGATCAAGAAGACGTAGAAAAGGAAGGCGCAGTAGGCGGTGCGTTACCTGTCATAGCGGTAGGAGAGGCGTGTGTGAATGATGGTGTGAATGATGGGTTGAATGAAGAGAATGTTAAAAATGTTGGAAAAATGGAACGAGAAAGTCAAAGGGAACTCGTTGATATGATGCACATGTTGATGCAACAAACCCAAGTTCTGGCGAGTGGGATGCATGATATCAGAAATGAATTAGGTTCATTGAAAGGGCGGGTTAATTCCGTAGAAAGAAATAGAGTGAATAAGACGGTAGTAGGAAGCGATGAGTTAAACGCGAACTCTGAATTTTTAGCGAATAATACTAGGCTAAGGGATCATAGAAGGGACTCAATATTGTTTGAAGAAGACGAAAGGGTGACCCGAAAAAATTGTGACCTAGATAAATGGCGGATCAAATTTGATGGGACCACTAAAGAAATGTCTGTAGAAAGCTTCATTTTCCGTATCGGAAAAATGAGAGAGCAATATGAACTTTCTTATCACCAGCTCTTCACTGATTTTCACTGTTTGGTATCGGGTTGCGCTGCTAGGTGGTATTGGCAAGTGATGGAGGACCATGCGGTGGATAAGAATTTCAACTATTATCAGCTGAAAAAAGAACTGTTAAGTCATTTTAGATCTTGCGATAGCGATTACGAAATAATCAGGCAAATGATGGAACGTAGGCAACAAGTAGGAGAAACGTTCGAGCAATTTTACGCAGATATTCATAATTTGTCGTTTAGGCTTAAGAAAAAGATACCCGAAAGGGAGATAGTCCAAATTATAAAAAGCAACTTAAGAGGAAATTTGGCTAGTCTTGTGTTTTCGGCATCTTTTGCTTCGATAGCGGACCTCATTAGTGAGTGTAAAAGAGGGGAACGTCTGTTACAAGAAAATAGGAGTAAAGGACGTCCTGTATCAGAAATTCACTATAAGGGTACCATTGCGCCAGGAATCAGGGAAGACGGAATAGCGAGAGTGGAGGCTGTTGTAGACAGTAAAATTAAACAACACAGCTACAACTATGGAGGTAATAGGAATCCCTCACCTAATTCATTAGGGGCCTCTCTCAATTCAACGCGTGGTATGGTGGAAAATGCTCAAGTAAATAAACCCTTATGTTACTCTCCGTTCCACATGAATTTGTGCTATACTTGTGGTATGCCAGGAAATCATTATAAGAATAAGGATGATGTAAAGGAGATATGTAAATCGTCGTTTCACTCTATGAGATGTTTCATATGTGATAGTGATGTTTCATATTGTGTGTTTCAAGAGGGAAACCAAGTAATGACAGCGTCAACCCGGGGAGGCTGTCAAATGAAGATGAATCTGGGAAACAAATAACTATTTTAAGAAGAAAAATGGAAGTTCAAACGCCAGTAATACCTGTTATCAATGAACGTAAAAGTTTACACCAGCGTATATTAGAGTATGAACAAAAAAGAGCCAAAATATTTAATGAAGAGGTGCCGAGTAGAAAGTTCAAGAAAATAAAAAAAATTAGGGAAAAAACGGCTTTGTTCAAACGGTACAGTAGAAAGTTAGTGTCTGCTATAGTAACTTTAGATGATGATAATAGATTCTTTGCAAAAACTACTATAGATGGGGAAGAAGTATTAGCTTTATTGGACTCGGGGGCTAGTGCAAACTGCATTGGAAAAGATGCTGCCAAATTCCTTGAAAAACGGTCAGACCAAATGGTTCCCTTGAAGAATCAACAGGTTAAAACCGCAAATGGAGGAAAGACTGCAGTCATAGGAATAATCACTTTGCCCGTAAAGTGGGATGGTATGTTAAAAAATATGGAATTTTTGGTAGTACCTGCATTGCAGCAACATTTTTATTTTGGTACCGACTTTTGGAGAGTGTTCGGGTTAGCAGTGGTAAACAGACAGAATTCAATAGTAGGGGGTAATGAAAATAACTGGACAGATGTTTCGGAGTTGATTGCAACCCCAAAGGACCTTCAGTTCGATAAGGACCAACATGTTTTAACAAGTAGCCAAAATAGAAGACTGGACATAGTTAAACAAAATTTTCCATCATTTAAAACTTTAGGATTAGGCAAAACAATGTATGAAGAACATGTAATAGAAGTAAGAGACGAGCACATACCAGTTAAACAGAGGCACTATCCAATATCGCCGGCCATACAAAAACTAATGTATGCCGAATTAGACAGGATGTTAGATCTAGGAGTAATTGAAGAAAGTAACAGTAGCTGGAACTCCCCAGTAACACTGGTGATAAAAGGGGAGAAGCATAGGCTCTGTTTGGATGCTAGGAAGGTAAATGAGCGTACTATAAAAGATGCGTATCCCTTACCCCATATAGAAGGAATTCTTAGTAGGCTGCAGGATACAAGATATATATCAGCCATTGACCTAAAAGATGCCTTTTGGCAAATACCGTTGGAGAACAAGTCAAGGGAAAAAACTGCATTCACGGTGCCGGGGCGTCCTCTCTATCAATTCACCGTCATGCCCTTTGGGTTATGCAATGCAGCCCAAAGGATGTGTCGCTTAATGGATAAGGTGATACCAGCAAGGCTCCGTGAAAGTGTTTTTGTATATCTTGACGATCTGTTAGTATGCTCGGTAGCTTTTGAATCACATCTCAAACTTCTCGAGGAGGTAGCTACCTGTTTAGCTAAAAATAACCTCACAATAAACGTAGAAAAGAGCAAATTTTGTTACAAAGAAGTCAAGTACCTAGGGTTCATAGTAGGCGACGGGTGTTTGCGAACCGATAAAGGTAAAATCACAGCTATGGAAGAATTCCCTGAACCAAAGACCCCAAGGCAATTGCGTCGATTTCTAGGTATGACAGGGTGGTATCGGAGGTTCATAAAAGATTATGCCACAATAGCTGCACCCCTACATGAGTGTCTTACAAAGCCGAATATAAAAAAATTCATACTGTCAGATGAAGCCAGACAGGCGTTTCAGGCGCTCAAAACTAAGTTGTCAACAGCACCAGTGCTCACTAATCCGGACTTCACAAAAAGATTTTACGTACAATGTGATGCGTCAAAGGAAGGAGTGGGTGGAGTGCTATTTCAGAAAGATGATTTTGGTGATGAACGACCCATTGCATACATGTCTGCGAAGCTCAACCGAGCTCAGCGAAATTACAGTGTAACGGAATTAGAATGCTACGCGGCCGTATTAAGTATAAAGAAATTTCGGGCCTATATAGAGGGCTTACCGTTTACTGTAATAACTGATCATGCAAGCTTAAAATGGCTAATGCAACTCAAAGATCTAACAGGAAGACTAGCTAGATGGAGCCTCAAACTTCAGGCCTTTGACTTCAGTATTGAGCATCGTAAGGGGGCACAGAATATTGTACCTGATACGTTATCACGAGCACATGTGGAAGAAGTAATAGTGGAGAGGGTAGAGTTGGGAGTAGATTTAGGTTCGCAATTTTTCAAGTCAGATGAGTATTTACAACTCATAAAAAAAATAGTTGCGGACCAAGAAAAACTGCCAGACCTAACGGTCTCTGAAGGGTTCGTGTACAAGCGTCTAGATTTTAATACGGATGGCTTAATTCAGGAAGATAGGGCATGGAAACTGTGGGTTCCGACCGAGTTACGAAAAGAACTGTTGGAATCCGCACATTCTTCTCCTTCAGCAGGACATGGAGGAGTGCACAAAACTATTGCAAGATTAAGATCTAATTACTATTGGCCTGGAATGGTAGTTGAGGTACAATCTTTCATTAAGAACTGTGATATATGCAACACCAGTAAAGCTTCAAATAAAATGTGTAGACCGTTGATGGGCGCACAGCACATCACTGAGAGAGCGTTCCAAAGACTATATATCGACTTCATGGGACCATATCCACGATCCTCGGACGGGAACACGATGTTATTTGTATGTTTGGATCACTTTACGAAATTTATTTTCTTAAAGCCAATGAAAGCAGCCACAGCCGCTAAGGTGACTCAATACCTTGAAAACGACATCTTTCATGTGTTTGGGGTACCTGAGTACATTCATAGTGATAATGGTAAACAATTCATAGCAGAAAAATTTAAGGACTTGCTCTTGAAGTATGGAATCACACATGTCAAAACGGGCTTTTACGCTCCACAGGCAAATGCAGCTGAAAGGGTAAACCGCAGTGTGCTCCAAATTTTACGATCTTTCATAACTCAGGATCAGAAGACCTGGGATCGCCATGTCAGTGAGGCGGCATGGGCGCTCCGGAGTGTAATACATAGCGCGATTGGGATAGAACCTTACTATGCCTTATTTGGAACTCAGATGATGCTGCATGGTAATTCCTACAAGGTGATGCGAAATATTGCTACCGTAAAAACAGGTGATTTTTCTGTAATGATGACGTCTGATCGGCAACAGTTACTAAGAGAAAAGACAGTGCATGAACTCAAATTGGCTCATCAAAGGGCCGAAAAGGTGTATAACACGAGGAGTAAGCCAATTTCTTTTAAAGAGGGACAAATGGTATATAGAAGGAATTTTAGACAAAGCAATGCAGCCGAAAGTTATAATGCAAAACTAGCTAAAAAAAATATTAAATGTATTATTCAAAAAAATGTAGGCAATTCCCTATGTACCTTAAAAGGGTTGGATGGTAAGGATATGGGCACGTACCACGCTAAAGATATTTATCTAGTGTAGCTCTTAGGAATCATAGATGTAATAATTTTGTTTATAAGCCAGAAACACTTGATAGTAACATTTTTATTGATTTTTTACCAATTATTACTAAATATAATTGACTAGAAATAATTACGTAAAGTTACGAAAAGAAATAGCTAGTAAGTTTGGACCAACGATTAGGTATTTAGTAAATATATCTATTTAGGCTCAGATGTTTGACAAAGATATGCTAGAGCATTTTTATTATTATCTATGTCAATAGTTAGTTTAGTCTTAGTCTCTTTTAATTCGTCCTTTTGTGATATAATATCAATTTCGGTAGTTTTGTCCGGTTAACTCAGTCAGTAGAGCATGAGACTCTAACATAGGGCGTGGGTCGAAGCCACACGTTGGGAACATAAACAAGGGTGAAATAAAGTATTGAGATCGACGGCCTACACAGAAAATTTTTCTACGAAGACGCTCCATATCGCAGGCGACATCGGCAGCTTCGATCCTGTTGTGTATGCCTGTGTGAGTAGGAGGTGATAGGCTAACATGAGTAAGAAAATTAAAAACATGATATTACCTCGCATGTCCCACGTTGTCCAGGCAGTCTCAGTGCAGCACCTGCTTGTCTCACGGTGGTTCCTTTGGTAAAGTGAGCATGCACTTCCTTGTCCAAATTCGCGGCAGTAATATTTTGACACACCGTCTACTCATTTTTTTTATTTATTTTTATTTTTATTTTTTTTTATAAATTAAAATTAGCCTGTGCATTGCACGCACAGCGAAATGTCAAAATTTGCAAGAAAGAAAAAAAAAAAAGCTTTTGTACATTTTTTTGTTTTCTTTTGTTTTGATCAAGAGTCGCGGCGAAAAGTTTGGCCAAATTGGAAGTTGAAATGATCAATGCTACCAGAGCAATGTGTAATGCAAGTATTGAAATAAGATAAAAAGAAAAAAAAAAGTGTTCGGAAGGTGGAAAGAAAAATAACATTAACTGGAGGTTCAAGGAACGACCCCGAAAAGTGTACGGGATGAGTGTCCAACGGATTAAATTACGGGAGGAGAATGATATACATAAGATAGAGATATTGGTTGCAGTTTTTTTTTTGGAGGAAGTCTTTGGAAGAAGACGGTTGATGTCCGCGAGCGACTTGAAAAATTTTAGACGATATATTGAAATATATTAGTAAAAAGTGAATATTTAAAAATTAATTATTATTAATACAAAAATAATTAAAGTGAACATTTAAAAATTAATTATTATTAATACAAAAATAATTAAAGTGAACATTTAAAAATTAACTATTATAATACAAAAATAATTAAAGTGAACATTTAAAAATTAATTATTATTAATACAAAAATAATTAAAGTGAACATTTAAAAATTAATTATTATTAATACAAAAATAATTAAAGTGAACATTTAAAATTAACTATTATTAATACAAAAATAATTAAAGTGAACATTTAAAAATTAATTATTATTAATACAAAAATAATTAAAGTGAATAAAAAATGAAAGTGAAAAAAAAAAATATTTTTACAAATCGGAGGTTTAAATGATCAAAACTTTGAATAAATTGATGATCGAAAAAAATTCAAATAAATATAACATATCGGTGAAACTTGGATTTAACAACCTAACAAGCCGTATTATATGTGTAATAAATCAAGTCCAATAAGGATTGATAAGCATATGGAATTAGCCATATATAAATATAACATATCGGTGAAACTTTGATTTAACAACCTAATAAGCCGTATTATAAGTGTAATAAATCAAGTCCAATAAGGATTGATAAGCATATGGAATTAGCCATATATAAATATAACATGTCGGTGAAACTTTGATTTAACAACCTAACAAGCCGTATTATATGTGTAATAAGTCAAGTTCAATAAGGAGTGATAAACATATGGAATTAGCCCTAGGACTCACTGCAAGTACATCTAACAGCAACTGGTACGGTAAGCTACCCTTACAGTTGTAGAATAGCAACGGAGAATACTAAGACCGCGCGGAAGTGCTACAGGATATGATTTTTTTACGTTAATGCTTATGATTAAATTAATTAAATTCATTAAATTCATTTAAACAATAAATTATATTATGCTTACTCAGTTGTTCAATTACCTATGACTTATTGCCGTCTATAATGTCTTATAATTTTTTTTAAATATTCAATCTCATATTTTTTTTTTGTTTCTAAATTAAAAATTTTTTTTCTCCAACTTATTTTAATAATTTGAATTTTTTTATATATACATTAAGTTTTTTTTTATTAATTTTCTTGAATTAATTAGTTCTATTTATGAAATTATTAGTAGAAATAATATTCATTGTTAATTTATTTTGGATATGATATTAGTCACGCAAGATTAGAATATATACATTTTTTTACTTTAAATGATGTACATATATTATAAGTGATCAAGCACATCAGGTGTCTTTGTTTTGTTGTTTTTTTCTTTGATTATCCACAATTTGTTTTTTTTAATTTTTTTTGTAGCTATTTAGGTCAGCAATGCGGAGTGACGTCACTGCTACGATGTTGGTAAGAGTAATCAAAGTAATTAAAATATTGGTAGTCCAAATGTAAAAGAAAAAAAAAAAAAGGAAAAAAAAACAAAACAACAAGTTGATGTATAGAAAGCTATTTTTTTATTCTCGTTATATTTATCTATTTTCTTATTATAAATATATTATGGATATACATATAGTTGTGCATTAAATAGTAAGAGTAGATTGTAAGTTTTTTATTATGAATACATTATGTATATATATATATATATATTCTTTTGTATTTTTTTTATTTGAAGAGAATTTTGCTTAGTTTAGTTTAGTCGAATTTTTTTTGTATTATTATATAATAAAATAATAAACCATAAAAAGAAAAAAAGAAACAAAATTAAAAATAATTCCATTCATAAGATTTTCTTTTTTTTTTGTTTTTGTAACAAACTAAATGTGTAAATGATGTAAATTCAAACAAAATGATGGCTTAAGTTCAATAGATATAGGTGACAGGTGAAAGTGAAGAAGGGGGCAATGTTAGGTTGCAGTAAAATAAAAATGAGTTAGACAGGACAGGGACGAACATGAAAATAGGGAGCTGGAGAGAATTTAACAGTGCCTGTTACTTCAGCTCAACGGTAACTACGGTAATGTAGTGAGGGTGGGTAGGTCCAAACCGACCAACAAGGACAGGGACAATACGAAGAAGAAAAAAAAAAGAAAAAAAAAACTGGTAGACACAGGGTATTAATATTATATAAAATTACTATCATTGATTGTAAATTTTTTTTTTTTTGAACCAAATTCTCTGGCACGATTTTTCTTTATTTTTTTTGTTACGGTTCGGATGTGCTATAGCGGAGTAAAGAATCCAACCCTTTTCTGACGAGCTAGCTGGCCTTGCCACCGTGCCAGATTCTAACTCTGCACACATGAATGTAAAGGATGTTGAACGTAACAATGACCAGTTAAGGTATTCCTTCACAGGACAGGTTAGAAGAGCACTTATCGTGCATTCACTTCGATTGTGTACTAAGTATTTCGTCCGCTCTAACATTATTAATTGTTCTAGAAATTATGCTCTTGTAAAAGCTCCATTCTTCGATGCTTGCCAATATCTGCATTATCATAGTAGAAGTGCTGGATTCCCCATTTAGTGTCTCTCGATTTTGTCTAGTATCTTATACAGTCTCTAATTATGTGGTCAGGACTCTCAATTTTATCTGGACAAAACTGGAAGTACGGGTTACTTGCAAGCCTAAACCGGTATAAGTATTCACGGAAGCAGCCATGTCCCGTAAGAAACTGTGTTAATTGAAATCCCAAGTCTCCAGATCCTCGGTTAATCCAAACTCTTATACTTGAAATTAACGAATGCGTCCATCTTGATTTTTGGGAATGGTCCGACCTATGTTGCCATTCATTAAGGTATTTGTCTCTTATATCTAGATAAGACTCTGACAGAGATTGTCCAGTTTCAGTCGTTAGCCGACGAGAGTGCTGGAAGAAACTATCTCTGACCAAGAGCGCTTCAAGGTCTATTGGCATGCGTCCTGCCAATACTCCCGTAGCATCATCCGATATTGAACGGTAAGCACGCCAGATGCGTAGGTTTGCCAATCTATGTGCACTTTTCATTACGCGTGAATACGACTTAATGGTTGTAGCATGTGCCCACACCGGGGCAGCATAAAGCATCACCGACTTGGAAACTGATGCTAAAATAACTCTAGCGGTGTCCTTGGGACTTCCTATGTTTGGCATTAATCGAGATAATGCGTTGCAGACACGTGATGCTTTATCTCCCGATTGCCTTATATGCGTTTCGAAACTCAACCTACTATCTAAGGTTACACCGAGATATGTAAGTTGGGGGCTAGATTGTATATCTACTCCACCCACTTTAATTGAGAGTTGTTCAAATTTTTTTCTACTGCTGATTAACAGCACCTCAGTTTTATGCTCAGCAAGCTCTAATCCGCTGTATTGCAGCCACGATTTAGCTGTTGCAATAGTAGCGTTGCAATTCCTAGCCACTTCGTCTAGAGTTTTTGCAACCACTACTATTGCAATATCATCTGCATACCCAACTACGTGCACTCCGTCCGGCTTTTCAATTCGAAGGATACCATCGTACATGATATTCCAAAGAATTGGCCCTAGAACTGATTCCTGGCGGACCCCTCCCGTAATCCTATATGTTTTGGGTCCGGATTCTGTATCATATAAGTGTAATCTGTCTTTAAAATATGATGTAATAATTTTCAAAAGATATTCTGGGACTTTCATTTTCATCAGTGCATTTAAGATGCTACTCCACTCAGCAGTATTGAAAGCATTTTTAACATCTAAGGTCACTACCGCGCAATACTTTTTAGTACCACCTAGCCACCTTACGCCCTTAGTAGCTTCCTTTGCAATATTGCATACAATTAGTACAGCATCAACAGTACAACGTTTAGGTCTAAAGCCAAATTGGTTATTTGATAGACCCTGACTTGCCTCTGTGAATTTTTCTAATCTAGAACTTATAATTCTTTCAAGGACCTTACCTGCAGTGTCTAGTAAGCATAAAGGTCTATAAGATGATGGCAGTTCTGGGGGCTTATTACCTTTAGGAATAAGCACCAATCTTTGCTTTTTCCATCACGAAGGAAAAATTCCTTCCTGTAGGCAGCTGTTGTAAACATCCGTAAATATGTATAGAAGCTTATTTTTGTATTGCCTTCTTCAGTACAGTATTGGGAATTCCATCCAATCCAGGAGATTTATTGGGCTTAACTCTGGAAGAAGCGGCTATGACTTCAGAATTTGTAACCGGGGGTATCTCATTTAAATCGGTGTTTATCGGTATTAAGATTCTAAGTTCTCCCTTTTTTGGGAACAAGTGTTTCACGATATTCGCCATTATTTTAGGACATGAAGGTACCGAGCCTCTTAACATCTTAAATTTTCGCATTACTATTTTGTAGCCATCGCCCCAGACATTTTGGTCTACATCATTGATCACAGAGTTTGAAAAGCTTGATTCTTACTCCTAATAATTGCCTTTTTAAGTTTAGATCTACTCTCTCGTTATTTTTGTAGAAGATTTTCCGTATCTACTCCAGATCTGTGACGTTGGAATTGCCTACGGGAGGCAAAGCATTGAGATCTTAGTAAAGCTATTTCTTCCGTCCACCAATAGTTTGATGCGCGCCCATTACTTCTGCCTTTTCTTGGCATTGATGCATCACAGACGTTGCATAATTCCTTCATAAAGTGATTTGATTTTTCAAAAGCATCCCCGTCTCCGAAACTCATGTTTGAATTCTGAATTCCATTATCTCTGTGTCAAGATACTTAGTTTTCCAGCATATTTGCAGTGCTTTTTTCTGCAATTTTTTTGAAACAAACTTCTCATTCAGCGATAAGGAAAAACGGATTGCATGATGGTCGCTGTGGGTGTAGTGGTTTGTTACTTTCCATTGCGAACCCCTTACTAAGGACGGGCTGACAAAGGTGAGATCTATGTAGGAAACGCCTCTACCATTATCGAACGTTGGGCTATGCCCATTGTTCAGTTGTATTAGGTTTAGTGAGGTAAACGTTTCTAATAGGGCTCTACCTCGGCGCGTCGTAGTACTACTGCCCCATTCGTCTGCCCTAGCATTGAAATCCCCTGCAACAATGATGGGAGTTTTGTTTCTGATTGTTCCTGATAGCCTATCAAGAAACTCTTCAAATCTCTCTTGGGAGATATTTGGGGATATGTAACAGCTGCACACATAGATACCCCGTATTCTGAAAAGTACTAGACCTTCTTTTTGTATCAATACGCTTGGTTCAAACATTATGTCCTGTCCTAGCCAAATGACAGCCTTTGCAGAAGTATTTGTACCCATTTGGAGGTATCTTTTGATTTGTAAAACTCACTAATTTCGAGTACATCTGTCTTTAATTCCAAAGCTGTTTGGGATAAAAGGTCTTGGGCAGCTTCGCATCAATTTAGGTTCAATTGCAGAAATTTAATAATTTTTTGGACTTAAGCTCCTGCATAGCCTTCCTGTAGGATTCACATTTGGAACTTCTTGAGTAGTGTAGATTGCCACTGTTCAATCACGAACATGAGTTTTGACATCCGGCTCGAAGGACCAAAATGTACTAATTATTATTGAAGTACACTGATATAGCACTTTTACTATATCCGGCTCGAAGGACCAAAATGTACTAATTAATTGTAGATGTACATTGATTGAGTATTCTTTAGTTACTGATTTTATTATTTTTGCTCGAAGGACCAAAATGTACTATTATATTAATGATCATAGTACTCTTGGTAGATCCGGCTCGAAGGACCAAAATGTAGTGTAATATTGTAGATGTACATTGATTGAGTATATTGTAGTTACTGATTTTATTATTTTATTTATTATATATGATTTTATTTTATTTATTGCTGATCTTGTGCTGTCCCTTGCGGCACGCCAAAACTTGACGTTGATGTCACTTACATTTATTGCTGGAAATTGATCAGCAATCGCCGCGCGCACCTCTTCGTTGGATGTCACCTCGTCCAAATCCCTGCATTCTATTAGGGTGTGCTGTATTAAAGATTTTACACTAGCACAATTCTGAAGTGTGTTTTTCATTTCATTGCAGAAGTCCTTAGCTAAATTTCCAGCTTCTTTGGTAAGCTGAATCAATGTTTCCCCCTCTTTAGTTTTTCGGATTTTGTTCACTTTTTTTCGAATTCTTGTAGCTCTGGTTTTGTTTTAATGATCTCTAACATTTCAGCGTAAGACTGGTCTGCCGTCTTGCTAATGAGAATTCCTTCCGGTTTTACTTTAGGCGATTTAATGAGGTCCAGATTTTGCACAGTTTTCCCTTTTTTCTTTTGCACTAGCTGCCATTTGTGAAAATTCGTTTCCTGCTCCTTACTTCCAATTTCTCTAATTTGGACTTTGGGTGGTGGACCGTTCGGTTTCTCTTTCTCAGCACGCTTTAGTGCTCCCTGAGTTCGCACGCTAATGAAAGCTACACTCTTAGCCACCAACGGCACTTGTGGTCCCCTTTCTTGTTCCGTCTTATACATCTTAACTATCTGTGCACCTTTTCGTACCTTTTCGATACCCTATTAATTTAATTAAATTAAAAGGGTATCCTAAATTAATTAAATTAAAATAATTTAATACCTATAAATTTCAAATGCTCAAAATTCCAAATTCAAGTAAAAATTAAAATTTGCTAATAAATTTAAAATTTGTTAATTAAATTAAAATATTCTGCTAATTGCTAAATAAGGGTACAACATTACACGATTGTTTAAGTTTTTGTGTAACAATTGACCTAAATATTTGATCGTTTTGTAACACTTATTCACTTTGTAATGTTTCTATTTAATAATTTCAATTGCTGTCTCTATCTGCTGATTTTATATGTGTGCAATTATTTTGCAAAACAAAAAAGCGCACCAAATCAAACAAAATTCAATAAAATAAAAACAAAATATGAAAATTCAAAAAGTTGAAAAATTTAAAATGAAATTTATAAAAAAAATAACACTTATCGGCTGCAGCTCCTTATCGGTCCAAGTGAGTATATTATATTCCACCGCATTTAAGAACTTTTTGTTGTTACAACACTTCAATTGCAGGAAATATATACCGAACTAGCGGACCGCACTCGAAACGCGTGTATTCGCAGCAGAAACAAAAAACCTTGTTTTTTTTTTTTCGTCTCCGCACATTTGGGTGCATTTTTCGAGTCTGCACGCAAAATGTGCTCCTCGTGTGCGAGGGCAAGCACATATTTTGTAGACTATTTTTCCAACTGTAGCAAAATAATAAATAACGCTAAAAAAGGTAGGTGTAATTATGTGCTGCAGTTATGTTGGCAGTTCAGTTAATGTGGAACTAATTAATTTTTTAATTCTTCAATATAAGAAACAATTTCTAATTTTTTTTAATTCCAATTTGAAATGTTAATATTTTATGTAGAATTTAATGATAAACTCAATTTAGAAATAAAAAGAAAAAATTTTTGTTTGTTGTTTTTGGAAAATTAATGGTATTATGGTATGGTATGAGTAATGTAAGGGACGCCTGATAAATTAATTTTTTTTAATTACTTCTAAAGGGCCTATTAGACAGCATCACCCGCTGCACAGTGTGACAGTACACAAAATTAGGCGGTCAAAATTCGATATTTTCGGAACCAGTAGAGAAATTGATATGAAATTTTTTTGACATATAGTTTTTGAAATGATCTTTCTTTTAAATCTAATTTGAGCCCAATAGGCCTACCGAAACCCCCCGAAATTTTTTTCCAAACATGGGGCATTTACCGTGGTCCCAAGATTACGTAAAAACTATGATAGGTAGAAAGCTGAATTTTGGTGTTCAGAAAACTTATTTTATTATCTAGATTCCAAAATATTTTATGGTTTTCCGCCCACTGCCACACCCAACCCCCATACAAAATTTTCATATTAAATCGTTTATTATTTTTAAAAAACTTTTTACATTTATTGGACTATATATACATGACGTATATAGCAACACAACTTCATGCAAAAAATGGGCGTGATCCGCCCATTAGTTTTTAAGTTATTTGCAGTTTTATGCAATTTTAGCGAAATTACGAAATCACAACTTTAAACCCTTATAGCTTTTTTACTATTTATTTAAAAATGATCATTTTTGATTTTTTTTAAAGCTTAGGATATTGTTATTCATTATGTATAAAAAAATTCAATATTAATTATCAATAAAATTTTATTAGCGAAATTACACAAAAAGTCAGTAATTTTTTCATGGTCATTATTACTTCTACCTGCAATACCCAAAAAAGGTATCCGAGTTTTTTCACGAAATTTTTCCTACTAATAGCCAAATAGTTAAACTTTACAACAAAAAAAAAATTGAGCTGCGCACTTTATGTTTTACACCTATTTTAGGCCTCAGAAAGCAGTGAATAATTACGAAAAATATGACCTTCAATAAACCCCCATTTATTTCAACAACAAACTCAATAAGTAATAATAAAAATTCATTTATAATTTTATAAATATTTAAATATTTAATTTATTTATATTTCAAATTTCAAAGAAATCGGATGAAAAACAACGAAGTTATAACATATTATGTTCAGACATAAATATCGAATTTTGACCGTCTTATTTTGTGTTCTGTCACACTGTGCGCTGTCATCAAATTTTTCAACAACTTTTTAAACACACCTCATAAAAAACAATAAAATATACTAGAAAATAAAATCATACATGCATTTCAACGATGTTTTCGCTTTCATCCTTTATGCGCGTATATATACATGAGCATTTTTTTTCTCACTTTTTTGTAAAATGCGAAATTTGTTTGTGTAATAGTAAAATTTGAAATTTTAAAAATTCAGTTGACGAAAATCAAACATTTTTGATATTTCTTCAAACACGCTCGTGTTTTTACCAGCGCCAAGTTAGCAACGTTGCTGGAAAACACAGGGCTGTATTTTCAAAAAAATTTAAAAAAAATTATATTTTCCTTAATATAAGGAATTAAGCTAAAACAAAAGACATTATTGTTATAGAGTTTTCAAAGATCTTTCGATTGGCATTTACGAATTTGAGATACGATGAGTATTTTTCAAATTATAGGGAAAATAAAAATTGACCAAAATCGACTTTTTTTGAAAAAATTTATTTTTAGAAAAATCTAGAACAGGTACAATGTTGCACGGAAATACATCTAATAGAGAATTAATCAGGCTATCAACAGCAAAAACAACCATAAAAATCGTGTAGACCAATTTTGAGAAATTTGATGTCAAAGTCAAATTTCTAAACTCGTCAAATTTCAAGCTTTTTAAAAAATGTAAAACGCAAAAGTATAAAAAAAACTCTTACGAAACCAGGTACAAAAGAATCATTTCAATATCTCAACTAAAACATAAAAATATTATTAAAATAAGTATAAATTTTGCACATGTTCCGATATAAGTGCATTTTATTTAAATTTAGAAGGAGGTACAACCTACACTCTCAAAGTTCCTAAAACTAGATTGATCACTCTTTCAAACAAAACTAATTCCACAAAAATCGAGTAGAACCTTTTTTTTATTATATGTGTTTAAAAAAGTGGTTTTTTTACAAAAAAAATGTATGTTAACTACCGCCATTCTAATAACATATTAAGGTGAAAAGCTGTACAAGGCTAAAAATTCACCACCACTGTAAAGTTTAATAAAGAACTCTGTTAAAGGTATTTATAGGCGGTTATATTCTGTGTTAAGGGGATAATAATAATATTTAATTTAAATAATAAAAATATTTTAAATTTAATATTTAAATTAAATTTAAAAATATATTGCATATAAAAAACTAAATTATCGTCTGTAAACTGCATAACATATACCGCCATATCAAAAATTTTTCAATATATATTAAAAAAAAATAAGACAGGTACAATGTTGCACGGAATTTTTTTGAATTGTTTATATTTTTCTAATATGAATTGATGCAAGAATTATCAAAATCGAGTAGCAAATAAAAAAGATATTAACAAAAACTAATTTTGAAGCATATTCACAAATGCATTGAACCTGTTACAGGCATTTGTTGTTGGTTATATTCTGTGTTAGGGGACACTATGAAAATTTAAATAATTATAAATTTTACGGAATGGTACACTATTGCACGGTATTTTTTTAAAAAATAGACATGTTCTAGAATATTTTGGTATATAAATCTTTAAAAATGTGCTTAATGTGTTTTGCGGGAACCGCCAACTCCGGACACCTGGAAACTTCCGGTTTTAATTAGCATTTCAGAGTACAGTGGGTAATAAATCAGATAATTTCATTTCTTTAGATAACCGAAAACTTAAGCGAAAGATACAGAACATATGTATGATCTTACATACAAAGCACGTTACTAGAAAATAGTGGAAGAATATAAGAAGTACCAGGCTGCTTTTCCGAAACACGTAAAGGCGATGAAGTACCGATCGTGAAAACGGTGTACAAGGAAATGCTTTAACTCTTATAGTGGCAAAACTAATATGTGCTCATGCACATTGGGTATTTATCAATGACGGTACTCACAAAAAAGTGTAACACTTCTGCTGGTTATCAACGAGGGATCCGTGAAGCCACTGAAAGAAGTGGACCGTGAGCTTAGGTTTAGTGTGCAGTACACATATATAAAATTATTCGATCAAATTTTTTTTTCCTTTTTTACAGGGTTTTTCTGAATGGGAAAAAATGCTGCATATCAGCAAAGTTCTATCAAAGAAAAGCGCAAAATCCTTTCTTTTAAAAAAGGAGAACTCATGGGCCGAAATTACTCCTGAGACACTATATATATGGTGCGACGTTGGGACAGCGCACTGTGGCCCCACTAAAGTGAAGGATTAGTCGAAGTAGACCACGAAACTACTTGGGTCCTTTTTCGTCCTTCGATTTTCTGATGTTGTTATTGAGTTAAAGCTGGGGTGGCTTCCGTTCTCATAGCTACATCTTTTGTTAATGCAAGCAGCTCATTTAGCTTGAGGTTTCCTGCCAAGTCATCACCAACCTAATGGTGTCCCAAGACAGTCTTCCTCCTACTTGCCAGTACTGGGCATTGGCATAATATATGCACCGCTGTTTCCTTTTCTTCTAGACGTAGTCTGCAAGTGTCTTCCTCAGCAATAGTTATCTTTTTGAGGTAATACTTGAAGTTGTCATGTCCATTAATTAGTGAGGTCAGCCAGCTTAGAGTGCTCCGTGAATAGCTAAGCACTTTTATCGCTTCCCTGGCCCACGGTTTCGGCAACATGAGTTTGGTCTGTCTGCAAGTGCTCAACTCTTTCCATTTATTAAGATGAAGTGAGGTTATCCACTTATAGACATAGGCTGCCGTCATGTTGTAACTTAGTGGTATTTCCACTTAGTGGAAATTATGGCTTGATCCTTGCTTTGCAAGTTCATCTACCTTCTCGTTTTGCTCAATCCCGATGTGTCCTTTAACCCACATGACCGTCACCTCATTTCCATGAGCACATTCCATGAGCTTCGTTACACATTCTTGAACTAAGCTGTTAGCTATGTATGTCTTTTGCATGCTTTTGATAACTGCTTGATTGTTCAGCGCTATCAGAATTTTTTTCTGATACACCTGACAATCCAATAGGTGATCCAGAGCATGTAAGACTGCCATAAGTTCTGCCTGATACACGGAGACATATATTCCCAGATGTAGAGTGCACGTTAGACCTAGCTCTTTCGAATAAACCCCAGCACCAGCTCTTCCATCCATCAAGGAGCCATCGGTAAATATGCATATGTCATTCCTTTTACATTCATTATGTAGAAGGCCGTCTACTATCAGTGTTCTATAGGACACTTCTGTCCCGTAAACTCTCCTCATAGTCTCCAATGTCATCTGTGTTTTCTTGACCGAGGTCTGGACGAGGTCAAGAATTTTCCGATGACCCACCAATTTTCCGAAGTTGTTCCACGTGGAGCTCCGGTTCATGCGAATTGCTGCCAGTGCCGCCGTTTTCTTTATATGTAAATCCAACGGAAGCAAACCTAGCATCGCCTCTAACGCCGGTGTTGGTGCAGTGCGCATAGCGCCTGTTATTCCAACACAGGCTAGTCTCTAGACCCTATCTAACTTCACTTTTATTGTTTTTTGGGTGGCTTTACACCACCAGACAACTGACGCATATGTTATAATAGGTCTGACCATCATTGTATAGATCCAGTGCATCGACTTTGGAGATATCCCCCATCGTCTTCCGCACACTCTCTTGCATTGAAATAGGGCTCTCTTCGCTTTTCTGATTAGTGCTGAGACACTAAGAGTACTTTTAGACACTCGTTTTCCAAACTGACAAAAGAATGTATGAAAAGGCAGTTAAACTGTTTTGGTATGTGCGTATACACAATTGGATGAAGTGATAGTTACAGCTAAAAAGGATCAAGTATTATTAACAGTTTCCCATCGTAACAATCGCGGAAAGAGATCAAGTATTATTAACAGTTTCCCGTCGTGCCAATCGTGGTATTCTCCCAATCATATTGTAAAAACTGCAGGACATAGTATTTGTATGGTTAGAATATTTATCTAAAGCGTGCTTTAGATTTAGTAATGTACCATTTAGTTGGAGGATGGTAAACGTCGTTTTTATACCCAAGTTAGAAAAAGAAGTCAAGAGTCTGCCAAGGATCAGAGACCCATTAGTTAACTTCATTCTTACTCAAGACAATGGAAAAGGTGATGGAACTCCACCAAACACCAAAAATGAAGCGATTTCCAATTTTGAAATCCCATCACGCTTACTTTTTACCTATCTGCAGAGATACATCAAAACAGTGGAGGTTTGTTTCGTGGATAACATTCCTAAAATACTTAACAGGATAGGCTTTAAAGCCGGAGTGTATGCAAATGATGTGGTTATTCTAGTGTCACGTATTTACCATATGCGATATAATGCAAACTCCCTCGGTTAAGATAAGTTATTGGGCCGCAAACTGTGTGATAAGTATTAATTCAGGAAACACTGAAATGATATTGTTTACTACTAAAACCAAGAAAACTGGCCATAGCGACAAAAATTTAGTATGTCTTCTGTTTAGAGTAGTAGTAATTAAATTCAATTCATTTTATTTTTAACCTTGTTTTACACTGCAACACTGTTTGTTCGAAAGGTGATTTGCATTTCATTTTTTTGCTTTATTAAATCTTTGTTCTTGCTTTTTTTGCCTTTTTTGCTTTGCATCAAAACTTGCAACTCCCTCTTACCGGTTGATCGTTGGCGAAGACGCACGTGTTTGTCTTTTTTTGGTTCACTCTTTCGTAAACTTTCAAATTTTGTAAAATAAATAAGAATGTACATTTATATAAAATACTAGATAACCCGACAAACGTTGTTTTGCCTTATAAATTATTTCTAGTTTCTAGATTAATTCTAGTGTAGACAAAAAGTAACTTACTTATTATAAGTGTGTAAGTATGTGGTATATGTATGAAATAGGCATGGAGCGCTATGAACGAAAAGGAAAATAAAAATAACAAACGCCAAACAATATTATTTTTAAGTTATTATAGTTTATTTATTAATTAATTTGAATTTAAGTATCTTCAAATTCAAATTGTCTTGGATTGACTGTAAATAATAATAATGATAATGGGCCAGTAACATTAACCAACAACAGTCGAAGATAAAAGCACTCAGTATGTCTTGGATTAACTGTAAATAAGCGTTCGATTTAAATAAATTGAGACATGCATCAACTGGTGAAACTTGCTTGCGGGGCATCCATTTTTTTGTTTGAGACCATGTGAAATAGCGTGGTACTTGTGAATAGAGTAATGTTCTTGCAAAGGCACCAAAATCATCCGTACTATTACACAATTCAAAATATGCAGTGAGTGTAGATTTAGATGGATTTGTACCACGATCAATCACTGTCTCGTTCGTGAAAAATACACGCTGACCGTTTTCAAGATGGACGGCTAACTGAACAGCTGCTGGATCCCGTTCATGAATTAGAAAACCGAAGATACGCCAAACAGCTTCATTGGAGCTGATGTACCGACCCTTTTGGTAGAGCGTAATTTCACCGTTTTTGTTCATTGGAGTAGCATTTACATTAGTATTTTCTACTCTAAACACAGGCATATCACTGCCTTTATGGACATACTTATATATTTGATGCTCTTCACAGAACTGCAAAACTCAACATTAATATGAGCATTGTATGTCTTGCTTCGCAGAGGCGAATACGGCACCACCCGCCATTGTCCCCCATTATCGGGATTTCTTCGACGATATATTGGATATCCGTCGGTATTTGTTATAGTATCATTAGTGAAATCTTTAGAAAAATTTTTAGTACATTTTCCATCTGCCATGCAAGGCGAAGACGAAGAAACGAAGTGGATGTAAATGCTCGATGTACTTGTTGGCGTAGTTACATAAAATATTAAGAAAAAAATTTTTCTTTTTCAAAAATATAAACAAAATTTATGTCAAAAAAATAAAAATTTTTTTGTTAAAGCAATAAGGATATTTTTGCTGGATAGGGACTCCCTAATCACTTTAGCGGTATGAAAAATAGATAGTAGCCGATTCTCAGACCTACTGAATACGCATATAAAATTCGGTAAAAATCGATAAAACCGTTTCAGAGGAGTACGGTAACTAACATTTTGACAATGTTAATTTTATATATAAGATTATCATTTCGAAACAATATATAAATGAATAATTACAAAGTGATAAAAAATATTATCATTTTCGAAACATTGGTGACCCCGACGTGATCGGATTGAAAAAATATACTCGGATTTAATTTCGTACAAAAGATTTATAATGCACATGCATTTTAATTTTGGAAATATTTTTCGATGAAGTTTGTCAACTCGGACAAGTTTAACATACATTTTGATTGCTATTGTGCATTCTTTCTTTTTTTATTTTCGCTGTATTTATGTGCAAATTTTATTTTATGCTATCGTGTCATAAAATATGTTCAATTAATTTCAGTTTAAAGTTCGGCAGATCGGACATATATAAACAATTTGTGCTATAGTGCATTTCTTTATTTTGGATCGGTATATGAACAAATATTATTTTATGCTATCGTGTCGTAAAATAAATTTTAGTCAGTGTCGTGTTTAAGATTTATATTTGTCAATTCGGCCAAATACAAAACGCAATTTTCGGTGCAATAGTGCAACTAATTCATAATACGAACACGCTACATTTGAAATTTACACGAGTTAAATTATTGATCATGACAGACGAAGTTGAAGTAAATGGGGCAACAGAGCACTCAAGTGAGCCTTCACAAATTCTCTTAAAATCAAGATCCACTTCAATAAAGTTTCAATTAACTCTGACATTCAATGAGACTCTGACTCCTGAATATTTAAGCAGTTTGTGTGATTCCGATACTTCTGTTCGGCTGGAGCATGTGGAGCGTCTGGCCAATAAATTTGAAAATACTCAATCTACTCTTGAGGAATTGGACATATCCGAATTTGATGGGATGGTCCGGTTTGATTTCGATATGATGTACTTGAAAGTTCGATCAAAACTTCAACATGAGCTTCAAGTAAGACGTACATTCAATCCAAGTTGATCTACAACAATACATAAATCGTCAGGTGAGAATCAGCAAGACATCAAGTCAATGGCGCATACAATTAGGCTTCCAGAATTACAAATACCAAAGTTTGATGGAAATTATACTGAGTGGCCTAGTTTTCATGCCATATTTGAAAACTTAGTTCACAATAACCAAGAACTATCTGAAACAGAAAAACTACAACATTTATTTTCAAGCGTAAAGGGCGCAGCATTTGACATCATTAGATCGTTGAGTTTAAGTGATGCAAACTATGCTAAGGCTTTAGAATTACTTAAAAAGAGATTTGATAATAAACCTTTAATTTTACAGGCACACGTCAAAGAAATTTTGTGGGCAAGGGATATATCGAATGAATCATCGACAAAGTTAAGAGAGCTTAGTGATCGAATCAATTTGCACATGCGTGCTTTACAAACATTAGGCACCAAAGAACAAATCGCAGACAATTTCTTGATCCAAATCATCAGTGCCAAGCTCGATTCTAAATCAAAGGCTAAATGGGAAGAAGAGTTGTCCGTCCATGATTTGCCAACGTGGGAAATGATGACTGACTTTTTAGAAAAAAGGTGTCGTGTATTGGAGAATATGGACGGTGCTATGGTCTCCCTAACATCTAGCCACCAGGTAGGAAAGAAAATTACTAAAAAATATAGTTATTTGGCAGCAAATATGGGTACTATCTCTTGCGTATTTTGCGACTCAAAGGATCACTATATTACAAAGTGCACACTGTTTACAAATCTTTTCCCAACGCTTCGATATAAAGAAGCAAAGAAGTTGCTGTTATGTTTAAATTGCTTACGCAAGGGTCACGCATTGAATAAATGCAAGTCTGGACACTGTCGTCATTGTGCTTCAAAGCATCATTCATTGCTTCATATGCAATCTGTATCTCCAATTAATTCGAAAGGCGTTGCACCTGAAATACATATAGCAAATCGGTCGGAAGAGCCATCAATTTTAAAAAATACGTCGCTGCTCTCACTGTCCTCTTTAACCTCTATTCCTAAAGCCCCAGAATTTCCATCTGAAAATAGTGTGCTACTAGCTACTGCAATCATTCTCATCAAAAATTCCTCAGGATCTTTCGTTCCATGTAGAGCAATTCTCGATTCTGCGTCTCAACTCAACTTTATAACTTCTCGTTTAGTCAAATTGCTGCAGCTAAATACGAAAACAACATACACAACCATATCAGGCATAGGGGATTCTACACTTGAAACAAACAAGGTTGTTGAGCTATTTACAAAATCACACTCAGGCGATTATTCAACTTCATGCACTGCGATCGTTACAACAACTATCACAGATCCTCAACCAAACTTTAACGTAAACATTTCAGACTGGTCAATTCCAAACAACATCACCTTAGCCGATCCGATGTTTTTCAAATCACAGAGAATCGATGTGTTTCTAGGTGGCGGCTTATTTTTTAACTTATTGTGTATTGGACAAATTTGTCTGGAAAATAATTTTATGCTGCAGAAGACAAGGCTGGGTTGGATAGCATCAGGTGGCGGTATTATTCCAAAATACAATCACTCATTTTCGTTAGCCATAGCTACGAAATTAACCACTGAATTGGAATTTGAAAATGAAAAATCGTTAAATGAAATTGTAAAAAGGTTTTGGGAAATAGAAAATTGTTTTGACGCGCACTCTTCGGTAACAGAGGAAGACGCATATTGCGAAACCCATTTCAAACAAAATTTTACTCGGTTAGATTCTGGTAAATATTCCGTTTTGCTTCCTAAGCACCGTAATATCGACTCACTCGGAGATTCTTATAATCATGCACTTCAACGATTTCACAGTTTAGAAAGAAAGTTGCAACGTAATGCTGATTTAATTAATGTTGATTTTATTAATGAGTAAATAAATTTAAAGCACATGTCACCAGCACAATTACCATCAGGTGTTCCAACGTGTTTTTTACCTCATCATTGTGTGCTAAAAAATGAAAGTACAACTACAAAATTACGTGTGGTTTTCGATGGGTCAGCTAAAACATCCACCGGATTTTCTCTTAATGATCTGCTGATGTCTGGACCTACAATTCAATCCACACTCTTTGAATTAATTATTCGATTCCGATATTTTAAAATTGCTCTTTGTGGAGATATCTGTAAAATGTATCGATGCATGCGTGTTACACATCCCGATGAATATCTTCAGTGCATTTTGTGGAGAAGTAATCTCGATGATGACGTAAAGGTAATCAAATTGGACACTGTGACATATGGAACAAGGCTAGCTGCATTTTTAGCTATTCGAGCAATGCATCAGCTGGCTCGCGATGAAGAGAAATCATACCCATTGGGTTCTAAAATCGTTCTCAGAGATTTTTATGTAGATGATTTAATGTCAGGCGGCGACACCGTGGATGAAGTAATCAACATTAGAAGGCAAACTACTGAATTATTAAAAAAGGGTGGTTTCCAGATCAGAAAATGGTGTTCCAATAATCCAAGAGTATTGTGTGGTATCGCTGACTCCGAACATGTACAATTATTGAAATTTAAAGATGGTTCTGATATCACTAAAGCATTAGGTTTAGTATGGGATCCAAACCACGAAAATTTTTTATTTTCATTTACTCCAGTGGTAAGTAGTCAGCAAATCAACAAACGTACTGTTCTCTCAACTATAGCCAGTTTTTTTGATCTAATCGGATTAATTGGACCTATCATCACCAAGGCTAAAATTTTCATGCAAACCTTATGGAAACACAAATTGCATTGGGATGAGAGTCTACCACAAGCATTATACTCAGCATGGATTGAACTTCGCTCTCAATTTACTATTATCAGCAGTTTTAAATTCCCTCGTTATGTTTTAATGCCTAATTCTAAAGTGCAGATACATGGTTTCTGTGATGCCAGTCTGAACGCTTATGGTGCATGTATATATATCAGGTGTGAGCGCTCGGGTGCATTTGATTTGCATCTACTATGCTCCAAATCAAAGGTTGCACCACTAAAGACACTTACAGTTCCCAAGCTAGAACTTTCAGCTGCTCTACTTTTATCGGAACTCATTGATATGGTCGTCAAAACTATAAATTTTACATGCGATTTTCATTGCTGGTCAGACTCAATGGTGGTATTATCTTGGATACGTGAATAACCATCCAATTTTATCGTTTTTGTCTCCAACAGAATTAGCAAAATTCAACTTTTACCTGTGGCATGAATTGGCATCATGTACCAACTTCTATGAATCCTGCAGATATCTTATCAAGAGGAGCAGCGCCAGATGAACTTTTAGCCTCAACACTTTGGACACAAGGACCTGAATTTTTAAGAACATCGCATTTACATTGGCCCCAAAATACTGTCTGCGTAGCAGAATTACCTGAACGACGCAGGAGAGTTCTAATAACTACATGTCAGCAAGATTTAACGCTATCCTGTAAATTCGCTAACTCATTTAATAAAATGCAGTTAGTTTTCGCATATATTTATCGATTCGTGTCACTCAAACATAAAGAGACCATAAGGAAAACTGGCCAACTTGATCCTCACGATATTGAAAGGGGTACAAAATTAATGGTTTCAAACATACAACAAACTCATTTCGCTGCTGAATACAAAATACTAAAAAAAGGAGAAAATGTTACTAGTTCAAGTAAACTTTACTCCCTCAATCTTTTTATTGATTCATTTGGAGTAATTCGTGTAGGTGGTCGACTAAAAAATTCATTACTAAGTTTCGAAGCTTGCCATCCAATGATACTTCCAAAAGCTCATGTTATCACAAATGCAATGATAACCTATTTTCATCAGAAGAATTTGCACGCTGGGCCACAAAGTCTGCTCGCCACAATTCGTTTGCAACATTGGCCTATTGGTGGTCGAAAAACTATAACACGCGCTATCAACAAATGTGTTTGTTGTTTTCGACTTAAGCAAAAACATGTCGAATATATAATGGGAGATCTAGAAGTTCCCACACCAGCTCATTTTTTGGTGGGTGGTCTGGTAACATCAGTATCTGAGCCCAACCTTACTACTACTGACTTCTCTCGCTTAGACAGATGGCAACGAGTTAATTATATGCTACAAATATTTTGGAAAAAGTGGAGTGTCAACTACCTCACGCTATTGCAAGAGCGTATCAAATGGCGCTCACCTGCAGCAAATGTTCGTGTTGGAGATATAGTACTAGTACATGAAGACAATCTTCCACCTCTTAAATGGCATTAGGCCGCATCACCAGCATAATATGCGGATCTGACAATGTGGCTCGAGTGGCGGAAATACGCACGAATATAGGAATTATCAAACGTGCAGTAAGGAAGGTGGCAATTCTTCCAATAGACGATAAATATGTTTAAAGTCTGAGCCTTTCAACCGGGGGAGGGTGTTTAGAGTAGTAGTAATTAAATTCAATTCATTTTATTTTTAACATTGTTTTACACTGCAACACTGTTTGTTCGAAAGGTGTTTTGCATTTCATTTTTTTGCTTTATTAAATCTTTGTTCTTGCTTTTATTGCCTTTTTTGCTTTGCATCAAAATTTGCAACTCCCTCTTACCGGTTGATCGTTGGCGAAGACGCACGTGTTTGTCTTTTTTTGGTTCACTCTTTCGGAAACTTTCAAATTTTGTAAAATAAATAAGAATGTACATTTATATAAAATATTATCATTTCGAAACAATATATAAATGAATAATTACAAAGTGATAAAAAATATCATTTTCGAAACATCTTCATTAAATAGACAACATTAAAACTGTCGAAAAAAGCCAGTAGGTGCTTTGCTAGAAAGCAAGCAAAATTGAAAATACAATGTTACGGTACGGGTTAAAAAGGTTCGTGTAGCTTTCTATTTTTGCAAAAGTATGTTCGGCAAAAAATGTGGGTTTGTCTCAATATTACAGATTGGACGTAATCGAACATTGTGCATCGAATACTCATGTATGATGGTGTAGTTTGGTGGTCAGCTCTGAACAAGAGCTATAACATTCAAAAACTCAATCGAATTCAGAAGACAACATATGTTGGCGTTACAAAAGCGTTTAGGATGGTCCTTTCGAACGCTGTATCTAATACATGTATTTGCTAACCATTGATCTACATATTAAAAATATCATTTGCAATAGCGCTGTCATACTGAAAGTGACAGGCATCTCGACAAACCGTACATACAGACACAGCCGGATTCTAGACACAGTCACTAACTGTCTGAATAGAATGACATCGGATTATCTGAATCCATAATTATATTTTGAAAGAAATTTTTAGACAATATATCTGTCAAAAAACTAATGGAAAGGAACAAATTTTCAAGTAAACCACGACTTATCAATTCATAGAGATGACTTGAAAATGAACTGCAGAGTAGGAACAGGAATTTTGGCGCTATTTGGAGATATAAAATATATTTTAACATATCAGACAATTTTAGCGATCGGAGTGTCATGTCGGCTAAATTGTAAATCACATTAAGGACATATGTGGTGTTGCTATTTTTATTGACAGTCAAGCGGCAATTAAATCCCTTCATTTCTTTATCATAAAATCAAATCTAGTTATAGAATTCATAGTGATAATTGGTGCACTAAACCAAGTCGCTGACATCATTGTCATGAGCTACTGCACATAAGAATATTGTAACGGAATGAAAAACAGTTTGGCTCGCTTTGGTGCTGCCATAGATGTATTCCTAAGGGTTACGATCTAATACTCCCCCAGAGATCGTTAAGAAAAGTACTTATCTCTACTTTCTTTACCTGGCCGTTAACAAATGGAAGACACTTAGGTTGCGTTTAACTTCCAGGTAAAAATGGCCCTCATATAACAATACTAGGTCTTGGGAACTCAATTTTGCAAGGCGTACTGCAATTCTATTTTATCAATGGTGTATAGGAACCCACGCAGAGTAACTACGCATTTCTTTTAGTACTCATTGAAGCAATGGAAACTTATAGGATAAAAACTATTAAGCATTTTCTCTGTATCAGACTTTGACTTCCAGAAAAAATAGCTTTTAGCTTTTTGACAGCTTATTCATCGGTAAGGCTGAAAGATCTATTAAATTCGACGAAATAGATTTAGTTATTGACTTTTTATATCTCAAGATTTCTTATAAGGAATGTGGAAGTAAAAACCGCTGAGGTCAGCTGAAAGTTACCTGCTGCCATTCAATCAACAAACCGATTTTTTGTCTAATTGTTACCTTTTTTGATTCTTTTAGATTTCTTGCGGAGATTTTTTACGTTTTCTTATATTTTTAAACTACCTATTGTAAGAATTGCATAAGGGTAATGAAGAAACACAAGCGTTTTTGTATTTATTTTTTTATAGTTTATTAAAAAAAGAAAAAGAGTTGTGATTTTGAGAATCACTAAGAAATTTAATTTACGTTTAAACACGCGTGCTGCTCATTCGGAACTTGAAGCTAAAGAACTATATCAAATTAAAGTTGTTTTTTTTTTTTATATATTAAGATTACTGTATGTAATGTGCAAGGTTGACGAAAGTCAACATTGGGTTGCATATTGACAATAAAAAATGAGCAGCACACACACGCGCGTTATTTTAACTACTTTAAATAGAAATGTAATATAAAAAATGAAAACATTCAACAGGTAACGATCTAATACTCCCCTAAGATCATTAAGAAATGTACTTATCTCTACTATGTTATAATTAAGTTTTATTTAAGTTTTTGTTCAATTTATTTATTTAAATCATTATTTCATTTATGCATTAACTTTAAATTTTTTTTTTTTCGATAAATGATAAAATACATTTGTAGAGTAAGTTTTTCTTTGTATTTGGATAAATCGTCTTATTAATATTTTTATTTTATTTTAATGCGTTACACCAACAATAATAAATACTTCAATTTGTTTTCAATTTAAAAAAAAACTTAAATTGTTGCTATCATGTTCTATTTCAACCAAATTAAGTATTACTTACTTAATTTGCTCACTAATCATCTTTGGTTTTAAAATAAGGACAACATATTGTAACATATCCTCGCAAACGATTATATTACCACCATTTGCAAACATTGGTTTAAGGTAATTTTCATTACTTTAATAAATAAGAAATTTTTTATAAGAGCTTAAATTATCTAACATATTTGTTTAGTAAACGAAAAAAAGGACATTAGCCAAATTTCGGCATTTAAAGTGATTATGCTATTTTAGTCTGTGTAAGACAGCAACTTTATTGAATAATAATACCAACCGAACTCTGTGTTATTCCAATAAGATTATTAGACGGAAATTACTGCTGTTTAATCTAAATAATTTATTTTTAAAACAATTTTCACTCTATTGCCATTAACCTCAATATTTCATAACTTTAATTTATATTATACTTTCTCGGAAACTTTAACACAAGTAGTAAAACGATATGCTCGTTAACAACTTTTTGGGTTCAGAAAAATGGGTTTTGCTGAAAATGTGGTTTTTATAATACTTATGCCACAGCTATCGCTAGCAATTACTTTATAGAAACATTTAATACCTATTATTAATAGGTAATATAATATACAATTTAATACCTATTAATACCTAATACCATTTAATACCTGTTAGCTCGAGCAAATCAGTTCAGATACCTTATAAAAAATCAAATATACACTTAGTCTAATATGTATCTAATATATTTTAACAGACACAAAAATAGATATATGTGAATATATGTTTTTGGTGTAGATATGGAACATATTTATTTACTATTTATGTGTAGTGACTATATATAAAATATACGTATGTGTAATAATTGCTGACATAGAGCACATTAAATAAAACAAAAATTTGGTATTAAATACAATAGAAGAAACATTTATAATGAAAATCAATATGTATATTATGTGTACTATAAAAGGCATATAATAAGTATAAAATGAATTTTTGTATACATAAGTAAGCTATAAACATGTATTGATCTGCAAGTCTAATTAAATAATATTGTATAACAAAATAACTAACTAAATGAACTTTATTTAAAAAAAATATATCTAAACTCTTTAGAGAGAATACATATCCTTTTTGCAAATGGCAAATATTTATTTTATATATCTAATATCTGCTGTTGTTGAGTTGAGAATTTATGGCATTATTTACAGCCGAAGAAGTGGCTTGTTGAACATGCTGATTACGCATAAACTCTGTAGTAAATTCGGCCTTGGCTTTATCTATGCTCGCGCCAGTGCTTCGATAAATCGTGTGAATCTTTAAATGTATACTAATCTTAAAAAACAAATTGTGGATAACAAACTGAAAGCTCTTACCTTAGTTATCATCATAATGTTTGCAACAGTAGTTAACCCAAAACAGAAGGCAATACAAAGTAACAGTAAACCAACAATTATTCCTGCTGCAGTTGAATTAAATTGTGAAACAGCTACAATAAAACCACACCAACCTGTGCCCGGTAAGCCAATCGTTTGAAATACTGAAAATATTGTTTGAAAAAAATACACGAAGAAAAATACCATGAAATTAAAACTAGAATCATTTCGGAAAGCTTTATATGCTGGTCTAAACCTAAATAGAAAGACAATTAGTAAATATATTCATATAATATAATTAATTAAACACTTTACCAACATACGTAAGATGCGGGCGTAAAAAGTACTGTATAAAAAATAGCCAAGCCAAAATTGGTAAAACTTCCGCTGTGTAAAAGAATAATCAAGCCACCAATGATATTGCAACACATAGTTAAAGTATAAACTATTAAAGAGTGAGATAGTATTATTATATAATTAAACTATAATTAAACTTTATTTTTAAAGTTATTCTTTATAAAACTTACACATCCATGTATAGTACAGATGTTTTACTAATTTTTGAAATTCTGGTGGGATATCCACATTAAAATCTTGATAAAAGCACGGTTTAACACAAAAATTGTCGGGAAGAGGAGGCCAATTGTTTAATTGTGGTATATTTAAACCCTGCAATTGTTGTTCGCGTCTATCAAGTTCTGCTGCTTTTCGATCTAATTCATCTTGTCGACGCTAAAAATAAAAAATTTTATTTTATGTTAGTTTTAGTTTTAGAAATATCATATTTTTAGTTATTAAATTTAATTTAATCATGTTTTTATTAGTTTTTGTCACTGGTAAAAAGTGGTTAAATTTGTTGTAACTATTTCTTTTGTTTATCTGCATAAACAAATTTAAGAAATTATTGTGCAAGCATTTTTTTGAATTTGATTGCAATTCGTACAACAATAAGAAATTTGTTTTGACGAATTTACGGGACTTTGTTTACTTGAAAAATATCGGACTAGTTGGTCTAGGTATATGATGGTTCGTTTGGCCTTTGCTGACGATCACCATGTGAATGGGTGAACTGGTTTGGGTGAAGTGATGGTGGTCGAATTACCTTCTGCTTGGCTTATGCTGGTATAGGGTAATTTCACCAGTAATTCAGTCTTCCATTTGGCCATAGCTGATGGAGGAAAAGATGACGAGTCACAGACACTGTTAGAATACGTGCAAGTTTACGAGCGTTTAGCGATTGCTGACGAGCGTGGTCAGGCGTAACATCGGGAAGGAATCTTTGCTTCTAACGATTATAATACTACAACGGTTTCAACGATTCATACGCTCGCAACGATTGCAACGTATACAACGCTTATGCCTTTGACATTACTCTATTGCTATTTATAACTTCAATTTAAGACGAATAATAGACTCTACTATAAAACACAAGACAGAAGTGTTTATTTTTTTTATAAATTTCTTATAACGAACTCAGGTATACTCGTTGAGTTATACCCCAGCTGTAGAGAGAGGACCGGAAAGGTCGTTACAGTACCGAAGGCAACGTGTCTGATTACATTTAACATGGAAAATGCCTGCATAATCTTTGGCGTCCTAAATCCAAGTTCTCGCACAGCCCTTACGTGGCACCGCTGGATAGTTACCTGGCACTTGCTGGGTAATGAACTAATAGTGCTTGCAGTGGATCCAATTTCCAGGACTTTAAATATGGGTTGTCCACAGGGTTCGGCACCCGTTACGTAAAATCAGCCGCCAACGCAGAACGTAAAAAAGCACCTGGAATATCCGAATCCTCTATAGGAAAGGTCCAATCCAAATGGGGGAAGCCCTTAACAAATGTAAGGCTTATGTTACCGCTATCCAGGAAATGTGATAGACAGGACAAGGCTGCTATAAACGAGCAAACTGTAATATCTACTACAGCTACCATGCAAATAGGCGTGGATTTGAATTCGGTTTTGTAGTTAGCAAGATTGTTAAAATCAGTCCAGCGATCCACACCGGTGAACGTACGGTTTGCTACAATCCGTATCAAGGGAAAACTTTTCAACATCACTCCAATTTGTGCTCACGCGCCTACAAAAGAAAAGAACGACTTGAATAAAGATACCTTCTATGATATGATTGCAGTCCCGCCCACAACGTTAAAGTAGTACTCGTGGATTTTTACGCAAAGATCGGAAGAGAAGAAATTTTTAGTTCAAATGTCGAAAAATTCAGCCTTCATGAATCAACCTCCAATAACGGTCAGGCTAATTGTTTTCGCTGTGGCGCGAAATACGGTAGTATATACCACCAGATATTCATAAGGCAACCTGGCTATCTTCCGATCAATCAACACGAAACTAGATTGATCACTTTATAATTGACACAAAGCACGCTTCAAGTGTATTTGAAGTACTTTCATTCCGTGGGCTGAATAGCGACCGATAATGCCAATGATAATGATAATAGACAATGAGAACATATCTCTCACTTCCTACGCACAACTGTGGAAGATATTCTTGGTTTCGAACGTCCGCGTCGATGTACCATACATACCTAAATCTGCCATTTGATAAGGGGATTGGTTTGTCCTTTCTCAAGTAACTAATGGTTTTGTAATGCTTGTTTTTGCCATATTAATTTTAGGCAAACTCTCCGCTTGTCGTTTTTTGTTTGGTATTCAATTTTTTCTTTATTCTTCTAGGACTCAAACACCAATTTTTTGTTGGTTTCATAATTTTCTATGGGAATACTGTTACTTTATCATTTAAGTTTTTCATTTTCTACTTTTACTTGAAAACAAAGTTTTGCCTGTGAGCAAAATATCTTATTATCAGCTATAACACAGAGCACAGAAATGTCACAAGTTTGGGTGGATTTTATTGTTTATATGCTCTTTTCTTATTTTTTTTTACTGTTAATTTTTTTTTTATATTTTGTATTAAACAATTTAGTTTTTCTTAGCCTAAATTTTGCTCCAGACTTTACTAATACAGTAATAAACTTTATTTTACGTAAACAGTTTTAAAAATAATTCTATTCACTTCGCCGACCACACTGATTTGTTCAATATAAATAATCTTTATTGTAATAACTTTACTAAATTACTAATTTTATTACTTCTAGACTGTTCAAGCTGCTCCATTAATTGCAATTAATCGCATTTATTCTAATAAATAGCGTTAACTAAAATACAAATGGCAATAAATCCCATCCTCCAATCGTTCTTGCATATTTATTGCAATGCGAGTTTTATTGCCTTACATGCAGAATTGTATTTATTTTTACGCTAAGAGTTGCCATGAAATAGAAAACAAATAATTTCTTCTAAAATCTGGAACAATTGTTCTGGTTTGTTCCAAATATATAATATACATATATATATACCGTAATTGGTTTGAACATTAAATGAAATTAAGAAAATTCGTTGATTGCATTTAATTAAAATGATCAGCTGAACCCATATTTTAAAAAATTGTTATACTTCTGTTAATTGCAATAAATCAATGACAGATTAAATAAATTCTGCTATACACTCCTATTCAAAATTATTTACACAACGCACATTTTTGTACATATTCCACTGAAGCAGAACACAATCGTTGAAAATCGCATTATTTGTTTTTCATTTTTATGTTTCGTTTTGTTTGAAAACGTTTTTTGACCGTTGTATACAATATCCTGTGTTATTTATTTATAATTAAGAAGTGTTGAACGTTAAGGTGCGCGCGCAAAAAATATCACCGCGTATTTTAATGTTTTTTCTTGCAAGTTTATAAAGCAGAAAGTAATATAAACTTATCACAAATAATCGATACAGTGACTCTTTACAAAATTTATAAAAATAATAGTGCACGCCTTAACGTCAATAAAAATATTTTAATATAATTATATTGTTTTTATGTAAAAAAAAGTGAGTTTTGGCTTTGCAGAATTGTTTTGTTTTTGAATTTGTTTATTGGTTTCAAATTCACACACATTTAAAAACAGCTGATAAAGACGGCAAATAAAAGCTCTAAAACTTAAAATAAAAAGTGTTGGAATCAGTCAAAAAATTAAACCAATTGTAACTAACAAAATCGTGTAATTGTGTAATTATATAGCTAAATAAATAACTAATGCTATATAACTAAATTAATAAATACGCGAAAGCACAATCAAAACATTTAATAAATATTAAGTAAAAAAAAATATTGAATTTAAACAATAATAAATTTATTTATTTATAAATGTGAAATTTTAAATAATTAAAAAAATAATAAAATAAACCAACTGTAATTATATTGTAAATCTACTGTATGAGCGATTGCGAAAGCGTTTTACGTGGGCACTCTCTAATAAGTGAAAATGGCCTAAATGGCTATATAACACTAAACATAGATGACACTAAAATAACAGATAATTCTTCAACTAAACCTTTAGAAAAATCAAAAATTGAAACAAGTATAACAAAAATAGCTAGTGAAATTGCCATCGCTAATAAAATGAAATTAATCAATAATAAAAACGAAACAACACGCAACAATATTAAAAGAAACTAACACAAACACACGACAGGCACCAAGCAATGCGACTTTGGGTCATCTAAAAGAGAAAACAGCTAAATTAGTACAGGTAAAAAATATACAACAACAAATTCAACAACTTCAACAGCTTCAAAAATTGTATAATGAAGAAAAAATAACCTCCTCCAGGACAAAGGATCAAATCAAGCTGTATTCAGCAGAAACGCTACCTCTGTTAACGACACTTGGAAAGTAGTTAATAATCGTAAACGTCAACGTGATAGTCCAAGTAAAAACCAAACAAGCCAAAAACAAACCAAGCTAGATTCATACTGGCTGAATGGACTTGTCAAACTAAATCGTTACGAAGAACTACAGGCAGATGAGAATGAAATAAATGAAGAATCGTTAAAAAATAATGATACTCCTTCAAAAGTACTGAAACCTCCACCAATATTTATTGATAAGGTACATTGCATCAAGCCTCTAATAGATCTATTAAACGAACATGCGCCTAATCAATGCAACTTAAAAGTACCTTACCCTCACCCGAAACGTGAAATCTCTCAATGAGCAAACTGCCAGCAGTATGGGCACATGAAAGGACACTGTCACGCAAGTGTATCAAGTGCGCTGGAAACCATGCTTCTGTAAATTGTGAAAGGAAAAGCAGATCCGATGATGTCAAATGTATTTTATGTGAGGGAATTCATCCGGCCCACTACAAACGATGTCAAATCTACAAAAACATGCAAAAAAAAAATGTGTCCCCAATTAAAGCCTAAGGCACCGGAACTTAAAATTCAAGAAAATCCTCTGCCTTCTCTAACCAAAAATTACATTAAGAATTCTCATCCATCACAAACATTCGCACAAATAGTGAAGTCAGACACCAATAGCGCAACAGAGGAGAAGCTTTCACCAATATCAATTAATTTTGTGGAAGAATTCCGCGAGATGACAACGCTGTTGAAGCAAATGATGCAAAAAATCGTAGTAATGACCAATTAACTGATCAACTTGACAAATAAACAAAATTCTTGATTTAATCGTAGTTATGTGGAATGCAAAGGGTCTATCAAAATATTCTGTCGAAATAAAAGAATTCTTAAAAATAAACCAGGTCGACATAACGCTCGTATCAGAAACCCGTAGTTTCTTTAAAATTCCAAATTACGAACTTTATCACACAATGCATCCCAATGCTAAAGCAAATGGTGGCACTGCGATCCTCATAAGGATTTTACCTCATCGGTAAAACATTATGAAGCAAAACCATATTGTAGTACATTGTAGTACAAACTAAAGAAGGCGATATGACTTTCTCATCACTCTACACCGCCCACCGCGTCACAGTATTTTGAAGAATATGTACATATCATTTTTTCCGTTGCTTGGATCTAGGTTTCTAGTAGGCGGAGATTTTAATGCAAAACACTTAAAATTGGGTTCCCGCCTAATATCCCCAAAAGGAAGACAACTTTTCGAAGCAATTAATGTACTCAATCTACACACAATTTCAACAGGTGAACCAACTTATTGGCCAACGGATAGAAGAAAAATACCTGACAATTGATTTTGCTGTATCAACGGAGGTTTGTATGTCATCTGACCATCTGGGAATCAAATTCTCCGTTTTCAAAAAGTGTTAAACAAGAATATCCATTTAACATTAAATACCTAATCAAAGAAAAGCGTAGGATAAGAAAAAATTGGCGAAGGACGAGACTCCCTGAGGATAAAACTCGCTTAAACAAATTAAGTAAACTTGTTAAAGTCCTTCTTATAAAGTACAACAATAATCGCACGCCCCTATACCTCCAAAACCTAAGTGCTTCATGTAATACAAAATACCCCCTTTGGAAAGACATAAAAAAGAACAACAGACCGATTGCTTATCAACCACCTATACGCAAAATAGACAATTCATGGGCAAAAAGGGATATTGAAAAAGCAGAAACATTAGTGTTATATTTGGATCAGGTCTTCAAACCAAATGATAATCAAAATATGCCAGATATCATGAAACAAAGGATACATTTTCTACAAGAGCCTTACCAGTTAGAACTTCCAATTAAAAGATATTTTATTAATAAAGTTAGGAATGTAATAGCGAAGTTAAAAGTAAAAAAAGCTCCAGGATACGATTTGATCACAGCCATGGCCCTGCAGCAGCTACCACCAAAATGATTTGTAATTCTCTCTCTTCTACTTGATGCTGTGATAATAAGGTGTTTATTCCGCCACAGTGGAAGATAGCGCAAATTTCCATGATACCGAAACCAGGAAAAAACCTAGAAGATGTCAAATCATATCGCCCAATAAGTTAATCTTCCGATCTTGTTAAAACTTATGGAAAGCCTATTTCTAAAGCACCTTACATCGATTATTCAATAAAACAGACTCATCCCTGACCATCAATTCGGCTTTCGACAAAAACATAGCACAATAGAACAAATTCATAGACTTGTCAGACATATCCATAGTGCGATACATGGTAAGAAATATGTTTTTTAATTTTGATTTGTATCAGCTTCCAGACAGGAACAGTGAAACGCATTTATTTCGACATGTTAGCAAATATTTCGTTCTTTATTTTAGAACTTCATCAGTGCTTATTCTTTAAAATGCATTAGTTTTTTGTTCATCCATAGTCATTAATAGTCAATAATATACATTAAATTAACTAATTAAAATAGAAACTTAAAAAATTAAAATCAATTTTGTATCTGTTTTGTTAGTTTAGTTATATACAGTGACTCCGTCGCATAATCGGACAAGCATTTATTCGATATAAATGTGCTCTAAGCTTTAAAAAAAATGCTAAAAATATGATTTTTTTTTGTTTTAATTAATACTTAACATACTTATCTATCTAAATCATAAAAAATATTAAAACATTTCTCATAATAACTATTCATTTAAAGTAAAGAAGAACTACAGGTAGATGAGAACCAACACAATTTTTTGGGCTCAACGTATAATCGGACAAAGTGAAACAGCAATGCTAAAAATACTGTTATTTTACAAAAATATGCACTTCAAAACTACTCACTCAGTAGTTTTTTTTATCGTCGACTCTACTTTGCAGACGTTGATGTAATATGCCTGTAAATACTTTTGCTATCAAATTTAAAAAGGATCTTCCTCTATAATTTTTTACTTCATGCGGATCACCTCATTTAAATAGTAGAAAAACTATTGAATTTTTAAAACATCCCGGTACTTCTGAATTATCGTATATGTAGTTAAAAATCTCTTTAATCCTTGTGATACCTTCACCTGAAGCAAATTTTAAAAATTCTGCTGGAATTCTATCTTCACTAGGCGCTTTATTTTCTTTGCAACGCTCTAAAACCTCTCTTAATTCAATTACCTCAATTTTTTGTCTAATTCATTGATTTCAATTAGTGGTTCTGCGTAGCTAAAACGATTTGTATTATCCGTTGTGCTTAAAAGTTTTTCAAAATAAGTACCTAGAACGTCAGAATTAAGATGCACTTACTTACTGAAATTTATGCCATTTACTTTACGTACATTATTCCAAAAGCTTTTGCAGTCTTTTACTGATGATAAGGATAAGGCAAGACCATTAGTGTGTTGGATTCTTTAATTATAGCAAAAAATTCTGTAAACGTTTTTGGCTGTCTTATACTCATTCCAATCTAAAACTAGGCCCCTTTTTCTCGCCATCTTCAAGTTATTAAAACAGTCTGTCCTTGCAATTTCACACTCTTTATCAAACCAATCTTTATTCCATTTTCTCTTCGTTGGCCCTTGTTGAAATGGACTAGCAACTTCATTTATTTCTATTGTAAGTGCTGCTATCATTTCATCAGCTGTAGCTTCACACATCACATTACTGTTCAATAATTGGTCAAGATTAATCTGATATAAGTTCAAATATTGTTTTTTCCATTTAAGCTTAGGTAGTAGATTCATATTTTTGCAGTAGATTATATGATTTAATTTAAGCGTTACTTCCTAGGGTAGATGGTTAGAGTAGATTTTCACTTGTATACTAAGTTACTGTATAATATTTAGAAATAAACCTTTTAAAACACAATAATCAATTGTTGACGTTGCTTCACCACGTGCAAGTGTTATTTCGCCCTCTAAATCGCCACTAATTCTACTATTCATTACAGTGAGCCTTAGAGCATTGAACAACTCTATTAATTTTCTTCCATTCCTATCTAAAGTTAGATCTTTTGCATTTCTTTGTAACTTTGCCTTTCCTTGGGGTAATTCTGGAATAAACTCAATAGCTTGTTCATTTCCTTTTCTTCCATTAAAATCACCTATTACCATCATATTTATATTGTCTATATCATATAATGCGTCCCTTAAGTCGGTGAAATCAGCTTTCGACGCTAGTTGTTGCATTTTTCTATTGACTTTGCTTTCACTGCTTTGAATTGCATTTAAAATGTCTTGCAACGAAATATCTGGCAATGTTTCAGCCAGTTTTCTTTTTGCGAATTGACTTAGCAAAGATGTATTCGGCGGTGTTCTTTCCATGTGGAATTAAAAATTAGAGTTTTTAGATACAAAATATTTTTTATGAAGCTATTGAAGTCTTATCAAATATTATTGCTTCAATTTAATTTACGGTCTACTTTCAGGTATTTTACAACACAAGCATGAATAGTGGTGGCAGCAACCCCTGTTCTTAAAAAAAAAAGCTTGATAGTTAGTTTAAAAGCTTGTTTTAAATATCGGAATATAACACGGCGAATATAAATACTTTCCGCTTGTTTTTATAAGAAACTGTAATTTTAGTTCTTGTCTGGCGAAATTGATTCGTTTCATCTTTGCAACCAATATTATCTCCAAAGCGGCTTAGATCTGATGATGATAATGTATTCTAAATATGAAAATGTAAAAGTGAAATCTTTGGAGAAAAGTTGCCTTTAACGAACGAAGTAAGTACTTTAACTCCTTTTCTATAAAATTCTTTTTTTAACGCAACACCTTGTTAGAAGTGTGATTGATTCGGTACTACCATTTTAGTAAAAGTCCCGTTTTCCTACTGTAACTGAATCTAATTGCAAAAAAAAAAATCACAAAAATTTTACGATGAATGGAGATTATAAAAAAGTAGTAAATCTTTCTACGAAAAATGCCGAATTATTGAACGGAAATATATGTAAGATATATATACCACTCTAATATGTGGTTGAGAGCGACTTCATGGTTTGTTGTATTGTTGTAATTATTTGGGTATCTTCCACGAAGAGTAGAGCCGTATCGTCTGCAAAGGTTTCAATTGTTGCGTTATTTAAACTCGGAATATCTTGTGGATACGAAAAACTATAACGGGCGAAGGATACTACCCTGTGGAATGTTCGCATTTATTGAACACATATCCAAATAAATGTCTTCGCATTTAATTCTGAAGTATCACTCAGAAAGATACGATTCAAAAAATATTGCGTACTCCATTGGCAGGATCGTTCTTATTTTATGTAGCAGACATCTAAAGCCAAATTGGTGAATTGGTATAACAATGTTATCTGATATGACAGGATTTATTCTTTTTAAAATTGCTATCTCGAGCATCTTGGACATCATTGATAGTAGTGATAGATGCCTTTATGAAGAGACCTCGTGCGCAGGCTTTTCCTTTTTAGGATAATAATTACCAACATCAACATTTTCCACATAATTGATATATGTTTTAATTGAAGTGCAGCGTTAAGTATTTGCGTTAGTTTATAGATACTTTTGACAGATATCTGACGCAACATTTCAAATTCAAATTCCGAAGCCGCTGAATCTGGTGATTCCGACACTGGCAGTGTGGTATCACAAAAATCCGGTTTAACTGTCGTTGGCTCCAAAGTTGGGAACCTCAGTTTGGATTCCCCAAAATTTACTCACCTTAAAAGAAGTGAGCGAAGAAGGTTTAAGGCGGCTATGTCTTCAGGCCATAGCAGGACAGAGGCTCTAAAAATCGCTATGTAACATCCGCCTGCGAACAAGCGGGTCAGATCGGAGGAGCAATTTCCCGGTTTGATTTCCGCCAAAAAACCTAAGGTGGCTCATGTGGGGTTCACCAAGCCATCGTACAGCCTAGCTGTTAAAGGCGTACGTTTAGGCTTCACGTCAGCAGATCCAGCTGGTACTTTGCTCTCTACAGAGCAAATAACGCGTCTCCAGGAGGCGATTATTGATGTTGCTATAGAGCAACATTACGACGATATGCAGCCGGAGTTCGAAGGGTGTTTACCTAGAACGGGGTGGCTACTTATCGTCTGCAGCGATGCAAAAACTGCGGAGTGGGTCAAGCGATTTTCTGGTCACATAGGGGTCAAATGCGGGCTCGCCATCAACGTGGTTAAGAAAAAGGATTTCCCACGAACTCATGGAGTTCGTGGCTATTCACCCCAAAGTTTGACTTTGTCAAACGAAAAAGTTTTGGCTAACATTGGTTTTGGCATTCTCCACCAAACGATGAAAAGTGATTCACAGACTGACGCAGGATCAGATGCTGCACCTTGTTTTCGTCATTGATGACGAATCCATGAGGTCGTTGTCCGAACTAAAGGGTAGGATTGCATACCGGTTCGGACACCTGAGATTGATGCTTAAGGGAACCACCCCCGCTCTTTCTCCACCCATGGTTAAAGTTCCAAAGGTGGTTCAGGATGACAAAACCATCCAGTCATCCTCGGCTCCTGCAACATCCCATACGAACAGTTGCCCAACAGTGACTATTCCTGAGGAAGAGGAACTAGACACACGCCCATTCACTAGCAAGGCTGTTAGCACTGCTAGTGGGCGTGCTGTTCAGATTCCCACCTTAGGAAGTAAGTCCACAAAGCCCTCCACGGGCCCAGTTACAGTAGCAGGTAACCCAAGGACCGCTACCTTTAAACCACCCTTAGTCGGTAAAATTTTACCGGAGCAATCAAAGGGTGCTAAGAACAAGGGTTCTCGACGAGACAAACGCGATAGTCTCGTCCGAAAGTCTCTTCACGAGACCTAATGAGCACTTTTAAAGTGCTCCAGGCAAATCTGCACAATGCTAAAGGAGCATCAGCCACCCTGTGCAGATTTGCCCAAACCAACAACATTGCTCTTGGACTTATGCAAGAGCCGTGGGTGTTCGGTGGCCATATTCGGGGTCTAAACTCAAAATCAGGTAAGCTGGTTTATGACGGATCGATCGCAATGCCACGTACAGCTACCTTAATCGGTGGAGACGTTAAACATATTCCGCTAACAAACTTTATTTCTAAAGACCTAGTTGCGGTCCTAGTTGAAGTACCTACAATAGGAGAGGTGACGGATATTGTCATGGCCTCTGCCTACTTCCCAGGTGATGAAGAAACCATTCCACCATCGGAAGTCCAACAGCTGATCAACTTCTGCAAGCCCACTGGGCGGTAGCTAATCTTAGGCTGTGACGCTAATGCTCACCACAAGTGTGGGGGAGCAGCAACGACAACAAAAGAGGTGATTACCTATTAGATTATATTATGTCGTTAGGATAAAGTATCGCTAACAAAGGTAGTAAACCCACTTTTATTAATGCAATTAGAGAAGAGGTATTAGATCTCACTCTTTGCACAAGAGGTATTGAGGAATCTATATGGAATTGGCATGTGTCGGACGAGGTGTCCCTCTCAGACCATCAACATATTAGGTTTGAAATTCCCGGTATATCCGAACAGCAAAATAAAGCGTACCAGCCAAAAAAAACCAACTGGCTTAGGTACAGGGACTTGGTGGGTTCCGAAAATTTTTCTTTAGCTAGGCCACTAAGAACTTGAGAAGAGATAGAGTTGGCCACAAACCATTTAGGTGAGGTATTACTAACCTCCTTTCACAACAGCACGGTTGTAGGCAATGCTTCAATTAGAGGTAAGGTTCCTTGATGGAACTCGCAACTAGCTAATAAGCGCAAACTAGTAAGCAGCTTATTCAATAGAGCAAAATGCTTTGGTAGTTGGGAATATTACAGAGCTGCACTCACCGACTACAATTCAATCAGACAGTCCAAACGGGCCAGCTGGCGTAGCCATTGTGATAGTATTGATAATTTGCCTGAAGCTGCTAGACTACACAAGACTTTAAATAAGGCCAAAACAAATGAAGTAGGCCTTTTAAAAAAACCCGACGGATCCTTCACAACTGGGATTACGCACTATTTGGTGTTATCTTCGACAGGGACAAGGTGAAATGGGCGATCAACTCATTTCAACCATTTAGGGCGCCTGGAGGCGATGGTATTTATCCTGCTCTATTACAGAATTGCATAGATATCATTATAGACCCATTAATAAAACTCTTTAGGACTTGTTTTACTATGGGTTACATCCCTCATTCCTGGAGAGGAGTGAACGTGATCTTTATTCCCAAACTTGGGAACAAACCTCTGGACCAACCTAACTCCTACAGACCCATTAGTCTTACGTCTTTCTTATTGAAGACCGTCGAAAGGCTAATTGATCTGTACATACGGAATAAATTGGAACAAAATGTACCACTCCACTCTACCCAATATACCTACTCAAAAGGCAAATTCACAGAGGTCGCGCTGTATCATTTAGTCAGCAAAATTGAAAGCACCTTTCAATCTAAAGAGATCGCCTTATGTGCATTTCTGGATGTAGAGGAAGCTTTCGATAATATATCTTACGAATCCATATCTGGAGCTCTGGCCCGTAAAGATATAGACTCATGTATAATAACGTGGATAGATAGAATGTTGCGTGATAGGAACATATCGTTCAAGTTAGGTAGCACTATCGTCAGCATTAATGCTGTACGGGGCTGCCCCCAGGGTGGGGTTCTCTCACCATTGTTATGGACGCTGGTAGTCGACGACCTACTAGTTAAATTGGAGTAATCTGGATATCATGCCATAGGTCACGCAGATAACCTGGCAATCATTGTCACAGGTAAATTTGACACCAGTTACAGATGTAATGCAGACGGCATTACACGAAGTCTCGAACTGGTGTACCAAAGAAGGCCTAAGTATTAATCCAAAAAAAGCGGTAATTGTACCATTTTCCAGAAGGTTCAAAGTAAATCGTGGGTCCCTATCTATTAAAGATACGGCTATTGAATGCTCCGATGAAGTCAAATATTTAAGGGTCACCCTAGATAAGCGTCTTAACTGGAACACTCATCTGGATAATATAATTGGCAAAGTCACCCGGGTCATGTGGACATGTTGGACCTCATATGGTAGAACCTGGGGCATAAGTCCTAGAATTATATCATGGTTACACCGCACAATGGTCAGACCCATTGTTTCCTACGCAGCTCTTGTTTGATGGAATAAAGCGCAACAAAATGTTGCAATAGTCAAATGCAATAAACTGCAAAGACTCGTATGCATCGCTATGAGGGGAACTATTCGAACATGTCCCACATCAGCACTGGAGTCCATAGTGGGTCTCACCCCTCTGCACCTCTTTATTAAAAAGACAGCAGCAATGAGTGCAGCTAGACTGCACCCTGTTATCAACATGCACGGAAGTCTCGTCAGTCAAAACTCTATCTGCAGACTAGTTCCTGGCATAGAGATCTGCGATGGGACAGATTGCATGAACATAGAACTTCGCTTCGGTAGGAAGTTCGAAGTCCTCATACCCGATCGATTGGACTGGGTAAATGGCAGTCCTGGACTCGAACCAAAAGTGATATCGTGGTATACTGATGGTTCGAAAACCAAAGAAGGAGTTGGTGCTGGAATATTTGATCCAAACACCAGAATCTCGCTCGCGCTGGGTATATGGCCCACTGTCTTAAAAGCTGAGGTTCACGCCATCGAGGTCTGCGCTCGTATCAACATTAACAAGGGGTTGAAAGGCGCCCGAATCTGTATTTATTCAGATAGTCGAGCAGCAATCAAAGCGTTATGCTCCTGGAAGTTTTTCTCAAAACTTCTAGCAGACTGCTATGACACACTGCAGCAGCTGGCAAGCAATAATAAAGTGACACTGTGCTGGGTGCCTGGTCACACAGGAATTAATGGTAATAAGTCTGCCGATAGTCTTGCACGGGCAGGATCCGCCACTATAATCTGTGGCCCAGAACCTTTCTGTGGATTAAGTTGGTCTACAACTAGGTCTCTAATCATTAATTGGATTTGATCTGCCGAGAGAAGTCGCTACTGGCGCGACAGTCGAGGTAACCGTCAGGCTAAAGAGCTGAATCTCCCCTATAGTTATAATAAAATATCCTCCTTTAGCAAAACAGAGTTGAGGTTGCTAGTGGGATATATAGCGGGTCACCATGGGCTACGTTACCACCTCAACCAAATGGGCCTATCCGAAGAGATAGATTGTAGACTCTGCTTGGAGGCAGAGGAGACAACCAGCCACATTCTATGTGACTGCCCAGCTTTGATCTGGGCCAGGAGGAGATCACTGGGTCGGGAATTGCTAGCACCTTCCGACATTAGGAGGTCCTCAACAACCGACATTTTGGCCTTCATTCGAAAGGCGGAATGTCTTTTGTTCAGTTAGGGTCTGTTGTAGCACAAAAGATCAATCATGGTCGCGGTGGTCTGCCAAATGGGAGCTAATACCCTGTTCTTTCTCATCTTATCGTAAGATTGCTAAGATATACTTTTAGAAACTCGTTTTTAAATAGCTTGATTTGGGTACTCAGATATTCAGTTAATCTATTTAGTTCTGTTTTGTAGGATGGATACCTTGTTAATTGCCATTTTTGTCTATGCTTACGTTTTTTTGATATTAAATGTCGGATGTTAGCAGGATAGGTTTGGGGATGTGATTTAAAACTGGAGAATAGAATACTATTCCATGCTACGTTCTGAGAGTCCGCGTGAATATGTGGACTTCATCATCAAACCGTTGATTGGACAAAATTTCAGAAGATTAGTCTACGTTTTCATCTAGGGACTTACGAAAATAACTCCAATAGGTTAGTTTGCTGGTTAGAAAAGATGGTTGCTGCCTTAAGGTAACAGATTCAAATAATATTAAATAAACAAGCGAATGGTCCGAGTTGAGTTCACTTTCTCATACAAATATATAAGGTTTGCCAACCATGAGGTGAGTAAGCACCAGCAGTAGTGCAACCATAGAAGTTGTTAGTATAAATGGTATTAATATGTTCGGTAGTGAAGACAGTACTATGTCCTATAGTAGTAAACACCATGTTGTTTATATTAAATATAAATAAAATAATAATAAAAGGAAATAAAGCGTTCTTCTGAAAAAAACAAAGAAATAAAAAATTTAATTGCTACAAATATTTAAAGAAATGCTATAAATAAAATTGAAATGTCTGTAAAATCATAATAACTGTCTAATGTTGATCTCAGGGTGTTATTTATACATACCTTGAAAATATCAGTATAATCAATTAAGAACAATGAAAACGCAAACAAATTTATCAATAAATGATGCAGAGATTGGGTATTTTATATTTTTATTTATTTAATTTTAAAAAATTTGTTTTTAATTGATAATTATTTTATTTATTTAACTTCTAAAAAAATCAATTGAATCAAATATTTAGTAGATTCCATGAAATAAAATAAAATTTAAAATATGTACATTGTATGAAAATGCCCGCATGCGTATAACTATTATTACAACACTTAATATGAATAAAATTAGATATACTGTACTTCTGGTATGTTTAATTATAAAGTGTACAAAGTTATTATTAAGTTTATACTTAAGTATTTAAGTATTTAATTATTAATGTTGAATACTTACTATAAATTGTATGCAATCAATCTATTTTTTATGATTAAATTAAATTTCGTCAATAATTTAATTTTATATGCTTTATTTATTTAATAATAAGAACTTTAAAATGTACCATATTTGAATATATATATTAATATATAAAACATAGTTATTAAACATGGTGTTTATTGATATACTACATGATATCATTGCTACTAGAGAGCATAGTACTGTCTTCACTACCGAACATATCAATACCATTTATACTAACAACATCCATGGTTACATTACTGCCGGTGCCTAATCACCTTATGGTAGGCAAACCTCATATTTTTATATAATACCAGCATAACATTTCATCAAATATCAAATTTATAATAGTTTAGAAGAACTTGTACATTGCATGCACACAAAGTCAATCATATATTTTACGGAAAATATATACAAAAACAAATATGCATTAACTTCAGAAATATTGCCTCACCTAACCTTGCATACGAAATTATTCAGTAAGTATGCGATAAGAATTAGGAATAGAAGCAGTGTCTCTGACTACTATCATCAAAAGCGCTTTCCTCGATATTCCCTCCTAACCAAAAGAAACAAAATTTTGTATATTTAAAACAAAAAATTGCATTTCACTGATTGCAGTTTCGTCTCGATGCAGCAAAACTCAGGAAGCTTAAGAACGTAAAACAGAAAATCGTCGCCATATAAATCACATAAGCATCCAACTTGATAATATGAATAGAAAATATAGCAAAAATTTCTATATTATATCACACACCATCTCTTATACGTACATTCACCAGCTCTTTTGTATGTTTCGAACACTTAAGATCATTGTGTTACACACAGCTTTTGTATACCTTAAGTTTTCTACAATCCAAAATTCATGGGAGTCATTTCTGTGTGCTATAAGTCAGTCGAAAATAACTGTAAGCTTCGTTAAATGACACCTCACGAACAAATAATCTAACAAAAATGGAATATAATTAAAAACAGTTTTTCTATTTGGAAATTTAATAAAGTTCTTATCTAATTTTGTTAATCAAATCACATAGTTAGATAAGCGATTTTGTGTAAGAAAAGGGATTATGACACCAAAGGAAAAGCAAAAAAATTTTAAAAACCATATGTTGTGAAATGGTTTATTAATGATAGAATGGATTGATTATATTAATATATTTTAAAACAAAAGGTAAAGCTGAATGAGAAAAATTAGAACTTTTAGACAGTTTTACTTTTTTTAAGACAATAATACTAAGTACATATCGCAAATGGCAAATTCTTGTCGTCATGTTGCAGTTCAAAACTTTCACAGCCACCTGCACACCCTCCGGACTTAAATGTAATCGAGCATATATAACAAAGAACTCGTCAAAACACTGCATTCAAAGACGTCTTGAAATACTATGAAAATGAAAGATTAAATTCAGTCAAACGGCCTAAAATTATTTTGTTATGAGAGCTGAAGGAAATGCTACAATGTTTTATTTTTATTATTTACAAAATATTAATTGTATTTTTAAAGAAAATTTTTCTTGATTTTCTGCTTAATTAATTAAGCTTAAGAATTGTATACTTATTTGAAAGTCTTTTAAAAACAATTGACGAATATAAGAAGATTCAATTTGAATATATGTTTTGTATGGTTTCGTTATTATTATATTGTATTATAAGACTTTTTATCTACTACAGCTTTTTTATACAATATTTTGTCTTCTTACTGAACAGTGAAGAACTAAGATTAATTAGTCTTTCGGTCATACTCATATAAGATATATATTATTTATAATTACCTGTAACTCTTCAGTTGTAATTTGCACACTCGTATGCGATGGAAGGACTGATGTTTGGGCTTGTGGTGAAGTCATATTTTGCGATAAAGGTTGCACCACAGCAGCGTTATTAGAGTTTATTTGAAGTTGAGGTTTATTTTGCTCCTGTTCAAAAGGATTGTAATCTTCCAAAGAATTTTGAATACTTGATGCATTTTTAGTTGCATGTTGAATAGCTGGATCCTTTATGAAAATATAAGTTAAAAAAACTTGAAAAATACGAAAATCGAAAATTCAGTTGACTTACGGCAAATGGATTATCCACAAGAGGTTCTCCGAAAGGATTATCCTCAAACACAGACATTGTATATATGCAGATGTGCTTTATTTATGGGTTTAAAAGTATTGAGGAATGTTGCGATATGTAATAATTACACTATTACTTTTAAAGTTACTTGCATAAAAATATAGAACCAGGTTCAATTCATACTCATTCCTTTATATGACTAAGTATTTAAATGAACTGATTGAGAAATGGGGTTTGCACGTATTTACAAATACGTGCAAACCAACACAAAGCAATGATGTTCAGCCAACACAAAGCAATGATGTACGTGAACTGAGTGTCGTTTCTGGAAGGAACGTCGTTGTAAAGGGACGCAACTATTGATATATTTTTCAATATATGTTATATATAGTTAAATAAAGCATTTAGGTAGGATAAAATATATGACTTAAGAATGTAAAAATTTTAAAAATATACTGTTTTTCTTAATACCATAATATTATTATATAATTTGTAATAAGAATTAAAGATGTAATTGTAGTAGACTATTTAATGGAAATAATAACTAATAACATCCGGAAGTGCTATTACTTCCGGATTACTTTATTCGCAGCCGGAAGCTAAATTATCATTAAGGTGATAAATTATATTTTATTTGCTCATTTAGCAGATTTAAATGATCATTTATGGTCTATAAATGACCTAATTTAACCAAATTTATTTCTCATTTAGGTTTTTAGAAATGGTAATGCTGCATATGAAAATGAAACGAAATAAAAATTAAAACAAATTTCAAGCGATTATTTAATTGTCAAAGTTTAAACAATTCAGATTTGCGAAAAATGATCTTTTTGCTTTGAATTTAGTTTGCATAGTAAAAAGTTTATTCATAGCTTCATGATTTTTTTTACTTTCATTAATAATATTTTTAGTTTTAAATTGAACGAACAGCGTCCTTTTAACCAAATTAAAGCGAGTTTCTTTAATTATTTCGGCTTATCCATTTTGAATTCAAAATTCTCTCGCTTTTTCATTAACAAAACATATGATACAGCAACTTCCTAATGATAATTTATACTATCTCTCAGGATATTTTTTAAATGATCATTTGAGGCTGCTTAATAATAATTAAGCGCGTTCGTCTGTCAATGCTATAAGGAAAGCACTCAAATTCATTACATTGATTCTATTATTGATTTAAATATTATACTCAATATATTTTAATAATATGTTTTTTATTTTAAATTATATCTAATTAATATATTTCACATATTTTACAAGTATTTACTATAATATAATTCAATATAACAAAAAAATGTTGTTTTTTATGTATTGAATGTATAAATCAACGATTGAAATATGAATATCTTGTTATTTTGAATATATTTTTTTTTTGTCATTTTCAGGTGCGCCAAATTATCCCCGTGGATAAATCGGAACAAAATGAAACCATTTTTTCATCCACGAATTTTGTATAAATATTTTGTCGTGTCCATGACCTATTTCAATGCTTAATGTGACAGGTCATTGCATTGTAGACAAAACAAATGTGACATAATTTATTAAATGCACTTTTGTTGAACTGTCGCTTTGACTTTGATCATGTTACATTTTTGATGCATTTGACTCATGCAGTTACAAATGCGTGACATGCGCAATCTAGCGGGTACAAACATTTCTGAAGATGCACTTTCAACTCTGTGGGCACAACGCTTGCCCAGCAACGTTAGATGCATTTTGACTGCATGCAACGCTGGCAGTTTGGAAAGCATGGCAGAATTAGCTGACAGAATCATGGACAATTTACCAACACCACAGTTCGTTATGGCTACAACAACTGGTACTCATTTTAATCAATCGTCATCGCCGTTAGAAGCGCGAGTACTTGCATTACAGACAGCAGTACAGCAAATTATAAGCAGCCTGGGTGAGTTAACGATGCAGTTAAAATCTAGCAGTCGTGGTAGAAGTACGGACCGTCGTCACGAAAAAAGAGATCGCAGGCACAGCAATATGAGAAACAAAGTATGCAGTTACCATACACAATTTGGGTCCAGGGCGTTTAAATGCACTCCACCATGTGAATTCAGTAAGGCAGCTGGAAATCACAGCTCAACACCATCAGCGGAAAACTAAAAACGTTATCGCAAACAAGTGCGGCATGCGATAACGAACCCCCCTGCTGCACGATCGAGATCCGTCTCCACGTCTTTGACAAACTAAACGAATTGAACTTCTTAGTCGACACAGGTTCAGTTGTCTAAGTTGTGCCAGTAACTCTCATCAATAGTAAACCAAATCCAATTACAAGTAAAGACGTCAGATTATATGCAGTGAACAACACAACAATAAATACATTTGGAGTAAAAAGGTTGAAAGTTGACCTAGGTCCTCGCCGTGAATTTTGTTGGAGCTTCATCATAGCCGACGTAAAATCACCGATCATAGGAGCAGATTTTTTATCTAGATTTGGTTTCATACTAGACATAAAAAAAAAGCTAATTGATCCGCTAACAACGTTAAATGTGGTTGGTGCAATCAGAAAAGTCACCACACACTCGATCTCAACGCTGCACAAAAATAGCAATCTCTTCACAATAATCAATAAATACATTGACCTAGCTAATCCCAACTCGTATCGCCTTCCGAAAAACTCGCAGGTTGATCACCGTATAGAAACGAATTGTCAACCGATAGCCGAGAAGCCGAGGCGTTATGCAGGTGAGAAATTAACAGCCATAAAGAACGAATTCAGCACATTGCTTGAACAAGGAATAGTGCGACCATCTGATAGGCAATGGTCCAGTCCTGTTCATCTAGGGAAAAAGAAAACCGGCTGTTGGAGAGCGTGTGGAGACTTCCGCAGACTAAATGCACATACTAAACCAGACAAATACCCAATACCGTTCCTGGATCAAATTTCTGAGAGACTTTTTGGCGCCTGTAAATTCTCAAAAATCGATATCAACAAAGCGTATTATAATATACCAATGGCCTCAGAAGACATCTGTAAAACTGCAGTAAGCACTCCACTAGGTATGTTCGAATTCGTTGTTATGCCATTTGGTCTCAAAAACGCAACACAAACGTTTCAAAGACATATGGATTCGTTATTCAGAAATATTCCTTTCGTTTTCTGTTATCTCAATGACATATTGGTTTTTTCTCGAAACATGCCAGAACATGAAAAAACGTGAAAACATGAAAAACACGTAGAAATTGTGCTAAATAAGCTACAGGAAGCACATCTTGGCGTTAATATTGCTAAATGCTAGTTCGGTGTTGATGAATTGCAGTTCTTGAGTTATCATTTGTCAGCAAGTGGCATGAATCCCCCAGCAGAGCATGTAGAAGCCATTCAAAATTATGTTCGATCCAAGACAATACATGAAATTCGTCAATTTCTTGAAGTTGTCAATTATTATCGTAAGTACATTCCTCGAGCGGCACAGCTACAAGCACCCCTAAGTAGCAGACACACTCTCGCGGATCAACTCGATAGCCATGCCAGAAACTTGCAGCCTAGAGCGGATAAGCAAGCACCAGGAAGATGATGAAGAACGAAAACAGTTGTTGTCCACAGGCACGAAATTGCAACTGAAGAAATTGCAGTTGCAATCGAACTTGGGGACATACTGTGATGTCACCATGGGCCAGTTAAAACCATTTATATCCAAATCTTTACGCAAAGAGGTATTCAACTTAGTGCATTCTTTGGCACATACTGGTTCCAGATCCACAGCACGACAACTCGCATCAAAATACGTGTGGCCATCAATGCGCAAAGACATAAACACTTGGGTTCGACAGTGTAAGGGTTGTCAGCAGTCCAAAATCAATAGGCACAACAGAATGAAGCCAACCGAATTTCCAAAAACCGATCAGCGATTCGACCATGTCCATCTGGATTTAATTACATTACCAGAATGTCAGGGTTATAGATACGCATTAACCATGATTGACAGGTTTAGTCGATGGCCAGAAGTGACACCCTTAAAAGACATGACCGCAGATACAGTAGCCGTAAATTTCTATGCAACCTGGGTATCCCGGTTTGGTGCGCCGAAAGTAATAACAACAGACCAGGGAACACAATTCGAAGCAGATCTGTTCCGAGCTTTGACTGACCTGTTAGGAACCAAACGAATCCGCACTACGCCTTATCATTCACCAGCGAATGGGATGGTAGAGAGGTTCCACCGTACGTTAAAAGCAGCACTAATGGCAAGACCGAAACATACATGGCTGTAATTACTCCTATCAGTTCTTTTAGGGTTACGAGTATCAGTGAAGGAAGACATAGGAGCATTTGCTGGAGAGATGATTTATGGTATCAACCTCCGTCTGCCTGGAGAATTCTTTGAACATAAAACCCAATCAACTTCGTCAACGCCTCCTAATCAATCAAATTTTCTAAATAAATTTCGTGAATATTTGCGTGAAGTGCGACCAACGCCAGCAGCACATCATAGCAACAGGCCAATTTTCATACATAAAGAACTCAACAATTGCTCACACGTTTTTCTGCGTTCAGATCACATCAGAAAACCACTAGAACCACCATATACAGGACCGTATGAAGTATTGAACAAAATAACTGAACGAGTGTTCACAATTGAAGTAGGTGACAAAAAGTTGAACGTTTCAATCGAAAGATTGAAGCCAGCGTTCCTGGAAAATACAGATGTTCCAGCAGAACCGAAGTTGTTAGAAATCTTGGTAGACAATCCTAGGCCAAAGCATGACACACCACCAGCAAGAAGCACGCAGAAAAAAGTTACGTTCGCGGAAGACCCGCTTCAATTAAACAACAGTCCATTGCAGTCAGACGCCATAGACAAAAAGAAGGTCACACTCACACGTAGTCTTCATCACAATCCTTCGGCTATCGTCTAAGAAGGGAGTACTGTGGCGGATGTGGCAACCACAGATAATTATTAAGACACGGAAAGCACAATGGCAACGTTGTAACTTCACAAGCAAAAGTCATATAAAAGCAGAACACAAGTAGGCATCACTCTCTTTTGCATTCGAGCCGTCAGCGAACAAGGACACAAGGAGTTATAGTGGAACAAATAAACCACATATGTATGATTAAACACTTATTATGAACATGTTAGAATCATTTTTGTATATTAAAATATTAATGATAAGAAGTAATCTGTGGCAGTATCACATAAAGATGAGAAAACACAAAAACATGGTGGCAGCATTACTAAAAGACAAGAATACATAATACATGATGGCAGCAAGCGAGGCTTGCTATAGTTTGGTTTTTCGGTGACAGCGCTCTTTTCATTAAGAATAAAATATTAGACAGCAGCAGTTTTATCCGTGAGCTTATGTATTTAAATTATTTTGATTGTAATAATTGCGTAATAGAAAGCTTTTCATAGTTAATCAAAAACTGCAAACTCAACTAAAAACATAATCTACATTATTCGACTATAAAGCGAAGTGCAAATACTTACTGTTATAAGAATAAGTTGTATAATCTTTTAATTGTTTTCTTAGCTTCATTAATTGAATAAAAATAAATATTGTGTAAACATAAACGAAATAGCATTCACATAAAAACCCAAATACTGATTGGTTATTTCTAGTACTTAAGAAATACAAATCTTTGTTAGTATATAAGTCTTAAACGGTATAAATACCGGAACATTTTACTAAATAAATTAGACTTAATTCTAAATTTAAAGCATACACTTGTCTTTTGAATTACTGATCTCAAGTTCTGTGCGGCTTACTAAGCTGATGAGAACACTATTCTATACGGTATAACTGCTGGAGAGCTAAGACAATATTCAAAATCCTTTTCAACTATACCTCGACATTTGTTCAAAGCATACCTACATCATTATATGTCGACGATACTTTCATTACATGCCGATTACTTTCATAACATGGCGTTATTTTAATACAATCAGCTGTTCTTTGTTTTTGTCGTCAGTACAAAGAAATTTGAATATCAAAATGTACATAAAATGCTTAAAAAGAGCATAAAAAATCAAATTATAGACGCAAAATTTTGCGTTTTCGGATTTCGTTAGACACTGAAAATGGGAAATAAATAAGTCATATGTATATTTTTATTTCGCATAGCCTATTTTAACTTACTTTTGAAAATTTAAATGTTTGTTTACAAACAAAACCATCTGCAAATGTTAGTGATGCCAATTTTAAATTCACAGTTTGTGATGCCATTCGGTGAAATTAATCTTTTTTGTGATGCTATTTGCTTGAATTTTGTATTATTTTTCAACACTGTAAAAAACCATATATTCACACAAATTTGTATAATAGGCAGGGGTTGCACAAAGTTTATTTTTATTCAGTGCATTTTGTTGTTGCTCACATAAGTACATCCGCACATAACCCGATAACCAGTGCTCCATGAACACCCTAATTATAAAAAATGTTGACATCTGTTTTTGAAAAGAGCCAGTACAGATTTGAGATAAAGTATAGTAAATTGAGATAAAGTAAATTGAAATTTCCTAGGGATTTTTTTGCACTGTACATATGAAAATATTTATATATTTATTTATTGTATTTATTTATTATTTTTGGTTAAAAGTTTTCAAATTTATTTATTAAACATCTTATAAAATTTTCACAATGGTAACACCTTATTTACTTAATTTTTATATAATATACCCTATTCGAAATTCTGGTAAATACCAATATTTACTGCCATACCCATATAATTTACTATTTCCTTCAATTTACTATTAATTTAATTGAACTCACACACGGCCGTAGTGAGATAAATATTATTATTTGTTAAAAAGTAGAGTTGCAACCATTACGACAAGAAAAGGCTATGCAAGTTGGAAAAGACAACAAAATAACATTAGTTTTGATGTATGAAGTACAAATTAATTAAAGAATTATGAAAAAACGATTCTATAGTAAAAAATGGAACTCATGAATTGGAACCATGAACTAAGTATTGAAAAACGCAATCACATGTGCATTCAACAGCTTTTAAAAAAGCGATAAATAATCTCTTGTGAAACTTCATTGCAAATTTCAACAAATATTCCAGTTATGTCAAAAATTTTTAAATAATATATGTAATAAAATTAAAAAGTTTCAGACTTTGGAAAATATGGAAATAAAACATTATAAAACTAATCAAAATTGTGGAAATTAAATATTTTAAAAGTATGCAAAATTGTGAAAAATAAATATTTTAAAAATAAAAATACGATAACATAACATTTGACAGACTACAATAGTGATGTCAATATCTCGCTTAACGCCTATATTAGACAACTTGTTATATTTTGCCATACTTAATACACCTATTATTAATTATGCAGCATAATTTAGTTAAGGCTGCAGAATAAAGAAATTAAAAATAAAGACGCATCATGCACTGGAAGACCAATTGTCAAAAATGATAATAAAATCATTGAAATTGATAAAATCGACGTGTTGTTGTCATGTGAGCACTGTTTCGGTGGCCCAAAAGCTAAAGATTGCACAAAAAACTATTCCACGCTTGGAACGATTTGAATAAGGCTGGATAAAAAAAAAAGCTCAATGTATAGATACCACGTGTTCATAACCTTTACGCGGTAAGCACCTTCACGTGATGTAGAGGGTTAGCCACAACTCGGACTATACTAATGGATATACACAGTCATTTTGCACCTGTGTGATGACGAATATTCATTGTGTTTCTGGAACGAGGTATACAACCACGATCTACCTTTTGGTTTAAGGTAGTTTGTGTTGCCATGTAGTTTACGTTTTACGTAATTGTGTTTTAGCTTGTTTTATGTAGTAATTTACTGTTTTTCTGTGTAGTTTTATGTGGACTGAATGGCATGGTCCGAATGACTATTTTAACATCTAAGCGTTTTGGGGAGTAGGTGGATTTTTCGCATTTTGGTGCTACAGAGTAAGTTCGTCAATCGATTGGCCTTTAATAGAAGTGTAGTTGTTCGTGTGATCGATGATCTTAAAACAGTTAGGTTATGTTTCTGCTGCTTTGGCCTTTAATAGAAGTGTAGTTGTTCGTGTGATCGATGATCTTAAAACAGTTAGGTTATGTTTCTGCTGCTTTGAAGTGTGATGAAGGAAAACACCTTGACTGAAAGTACGAAAGGTTATACTTCTGTCTTTGTTCATAGATTTAATTCTTAACTTGGAAAGTGCTACAGCGGATTGTAGAAGGTTCTTTACTCCACAAAGTCTTTGCCGTTGACGATGCATCCTGGAATATACTCGATCAGAGTGGAGGAAGAGTAGCGTACAGTTTCAGTCACATTAAGCTGTTTCTGAAAGAAAGCAACATATCAAACGAGGGGCAAACATACTCCAGGTCACAAGGACGGAGGGACATAATGTTGAGCACATGGTCCCACAAGCAATATCAACGTCTTCTGTGAATATATGTGAGCCACAAACCACGCCATCCACCAGGTGCGACCACCTGTAGGTAGAGCATTCTCGACTTCAGGCATGCGCCGAAAAGAAAGATGCCCACAAAGAGCTGGGCTTCAGAAGAAAGTCGAAGACTCTTATGAAATAATCCAATGAAATGAGCAATATAGGGGTGCTACAAGCGAATCTAAACCATGCGAAAGAAGCTTAGGCTACTTTGTGCAGGACCTTCGTCATAAAAGAGCTGCCATAGCGCTCATTTAAGAGTGTCGGTGTGTATATAAGAGGCCTTCAGTATCAATCAAGTAAGTTGATAAATAAACTTGATATAGACTCACCTAGAACTGCTATACTAATAAACAAAAATTTTAACTGTATTTTAATTCCAGATTTTATTCAGAGGTTATCATCATAAGGACGGCCTATTTTTCTGGTGATGCAGGTGAAGCACCACCCGAAGCAATTGAAACTTGGAAAGTCTTTGCAAATCTAATAATTTACAATTTATAATGGATTGTGTCATCAACGTGCACCACACCTTATGGGGTAACACTAACACTAACACTAATTATATTGAACAATGGTTCTGAAGCTATTTTTATTAATGACAATAGAAGAGAAATTCTTGACCATACTTTTTCTATTTAATTTATCTCCAATTATGTTGGTAATTGGAGGGCCTCAAAAGTTTCTCTATCTGACCATTAGGGTTAGATTATACTTGAAAATTCAATAACATATCAGCCAAGAAGTCTTCAGACTATCCTTAGCTAGTAAGAAGGATCAATTACTGAATTCAATCAGTCATATTGATGAACTCGAACAGCATACCAAATAAACTCTGTATCTCCCAAGCGCATAAAAATGCATGTAAAGTTGCACCGCGCACACCCAAACAGGATGTTTCATGGTGGAATAAAAAGCTCGATGATATGCGCAAAGAAGTTAGAAAGTTTTTTAATGTAGTTAATCGATGAAGGGTATGGGTAGACTATAAAATATTTCGGACTGCGTACAACAATGAGACTAGAAAATCTAAACGGAGGTTTTGGAAAACTTTCTGTAACAGTGTTGAGAACACTCTACAAATGATTTGCCTTCACAAGGTGTTGAGAAAGTCGCTTACAAATAACATTGGTCTCTACACAGCGAATGGCGGTGAAACATTTGCAATATTTTTTATGTGTGCATTTTCCAGGATCGATCTTATGTGATGCATCCATGGATAGGCGCACCTTAAACTATGAACAATCAGACAAACAACTGAGACTTACTTTTCTTATCTGGACTTACTTTTGATGATAGAATGAGATTGGCAGTAAATTTTTTCAGTCCCTTTAAGTCCCCAAGAGGTGATGGTGTCTTTCTGGCAAGCCTATGCTGGATGTATATGGCTAAATCTAAAAGAGAAATTAACGTGGTATTTATACCACAAAATGGTAATGGATTAAGTGATGGCAGTAGTTTATCTGAAATTATGGTAGGACACATTTGGCGCATTTTGGCGTGATGCTAAGATGAGTGTCTCTCCATAAATCGGGAAAAAATACTGTTGTTGTTCTTTTCACACATAAACATAAATTAGACGTAGGCCCTGTACGTTTAGGAAACAGTACTATTCCTCTGTCTAGTGAAGTTAAGTACTTAGGAGTCGGCCTTGATGATAAACTCACGTGAAATATATACTTAAATAAAGTATACACCAAAGCACTAAGGGCTTTATAGACAACGCCGTCCTATATACGTAAAACTTGGGGTCTCAACCTGAAGATGATACTTTCGATATATCTGGCAATAGCACGTTCTATCATGACATATGGTTGCCTAGTCTGGTGGCAAAAGTTTACACAGGCTGGAACTATTACTGTTTGCACTAAGCTTCAGAGATTTGCGTGTCTCTTAATGACTGGTATTATGATGACTAGTCCAAATGTACCACTTGCGGCTATATTTGGGTAGACACCTCTGCACATACATATTCAATCAATTTATCTTATCAAAAACCTTAAGACATGGGAAATTTCAAACTTCATCCAGAATCTTTGTGTGCCCTCTTAAATTACCTGTCTTGAGATTACATAGATAAGGAGACATTAGTGCGGCACTGGTCGCATTCCTTTAAACCGTAGGGTGTAATGAAGTGAGTTCAGTAAGCATTGTCGGGGTTTCTGTGAGGAACGATCTCATTACTCCCGTCGTTGATCTTCCATCTTCTGGTGAAGGGTACCATATTTGTTTTGTTACACTTATCTTCTTTCTTCTGGTGAAGGGTACCATATTTGTTTTGTTCGGATTAATCAAGAGCTTGTAACGATTAAAATTTTTGGCAATTTAATTGTTACAACATCGTGGGTTCCGCAGTCCAACAACAAAGCTCCAATATCCAGAATACCTTGAGCTGATATAGCACCATATTTTGCCAGTACATCTTCATGTTTGTTGCTTATAACTTCTGCTTATAATTGCATAAAGTAAGTTACTTTTGGTAAAGTTTGGTCAGTATACTTCATTACTTTCATTGCCGATGCAATGGATGCACCTTGACGAACAAAATTTACAGGATTGAATTTAACAATTGGTTCCAACAAAGCAATAACCTCTCGCTATACAGCATCACCACACGCTATACCAAACCGCAACAGCCCACCCCGCAACAACAGAACTCCAGCACTGGAAGTGATAGTCATATTTTACTATAGTCCACACACTATTTTTTTATTTAAATTGATTAATATATTTATTATAATTATAATTATTTGATTAAATTGTAATTTATCTTTAAAAAAAAAAACCACATTGTAAAAATAGAAATAATCAAAACAAAATTAGAGAAAATAAGAAATGTCATTGTCATGTGCTTTGTACATTTTCGGTTGATCGTAAAAATGTTGCAGCGGATAATAAAAGGAAAAAAAAGCTGTGAGTGCAGTTTAAAGCTTTCAGAAGCCTGGAAAGAAAACAACAGAATACCTGATGAGGGGAAATGTTGAGGGCATTGACCGAACAACGGCTAGCGAAAAAGTCCGCTCGACGCAGTTAGAAAAAAGGAGAATAAAAGGCGCAGGCGAAGGAGTTTCTGTCTCTTGGCTCGTGTTTATGTTGAACGCAACGCATCGTACCCGTGACGTTAATTACCTGGTTTTTTTTTTTAAAAAAATAAAAAGTTTTTCTTTGCATTGCAAGTAGCGGGTTTGTGTTAATAGATCAGATACAAAGCGCTTAAGTGATTTTTTTATAAAAATTAAAACTATTTTAATATAAAATTAACAAGTTGAAATAAAATTATCAAAATTGTGTAATTTTTTTTTGTAATATATAAAGGAACAAAAATTGAAATAGTTTATCAACACGGCGCGAAGCGGGATAATATTGTTAATAGACACAGTACAAAAGAAATAATTGACGGCTTTAACAGTGGTCAATTAAAAGATTTTGTACTCGTGCTAGTTCGTACGTATAAACGTGTTGACACCACAAGCAAAAGACGTGGCGCGGCTTGGGTGTCTCTCTCCCCGATACGTGGCAAAGCATAAATTGATCGGTGTTTCTTTATACTCATCGCTGGACGTTGTAAGCAGTTGGATATTACGCCCTGATGTACCAGAAAGGGTAAGACTTATCTATAAAATGCAGTGCAGGTTTTCGCGTAAGTAACTTCAATGTATAAGCGCAAATTTACAAGTTGTTTTATTTAAATCGAACGAATCGCTTCAAAATTAACAAATTCCAAATTGTATAATTGAATATCTACAAATTTTATTCATTTAAATGGAAATGAGAAAAGTAACAACAATGCAGTCACAATCGTAAAGGCTTCAAGTTAAGCGCATAGGAGTATAAACTTTCTAAACTCAACAAGCTCATGAATTATTAGTTTTTATGAAATAGAATTTATGTAAAAAAAAAATGTATCTTTGTAAAATTGAACTTAAGAAACTGAAAACAAGATATTTGTAAAAAAAAAAAAAAATGTATTCTGTTATATGCAAACATAATCTTAATTAATTATAAAGTGTAACATAAAGAATTTAATTACTTAATCCACATTTAAGGAATGTAAAAAAATATTACATAAAATTCTAAGTAAAATACCAAAGTAATCTACGCTTAATAGAAATTTTTCTTCCCTTATATTTTTATTTGAAAATATTTTATGAATTTTTATAAATGTTGTTGTATTTAAGTGAACACGAAATTGCATTTATAAAACTTTAAACTTAAAATATGATTAATTAATTTTGTTTTTTTTTTTTTAAAATTGAAAACAGTTAAATATTATTTGCTTATTATTATCTACGAGTATTTGTAAAGATATTATTTGATAATTTGTTTTTCCTTTAAAATACATTTATTGTTATACGTATATTACAAATTGTTCAATAAAGAAAAAAACTTGAATTCTAAAATAATTAATTTGTTGTACGGCATCTTACTTCACGACGGTGGAAATTAAATTAGTTGAACGCTGGGTCCCCCCGAATATAAATTTTCTTGTAAGACCTTGGACTAGGCTGAGAACTACCCCGGCTAGGAAAAATTAGGTTCATTACAAGTTATTTTTCCTGACCCCATTCTTGAATGATGTCAAGCTTTAGGTTAATCTCTTTACCCCATTTCAAAGGCTATCGTCTTGTATTTCAGCATGTTAAGAATTCATATGATCTCTCTATGTATATCTTCATTGACCATATATTCTTTAATTGATCTGAATGTTACATTGTCAAAAGCTCTTGTAACATCAACTGATGTACAGAGAGTTATTTGTTTACCATCTAAAACCTTATTGTTTTTATTTGTGTTAGCGTTCGTCCAATTATCAGGCATCATGCTGTAACGACACTTTTTGGTGCGTTCAAAAAAATGTTTCGCTGGGGTATCCTCAGCCGTTGTCCAGAGTCGTCAACAATAAATTTATATTCGCGGGGACAGGACTTCTCAAAATAAAAGTACGGCGGTTAAATTTTCAATGCAGATTTATTTAAAATTTTAATAATTCATTAAAATAATATGTAATAAAGAAAAGAATTCAATTAAAAGTAACTAGATAAACCTTAAGATTAACAATTTGTACAATTTTCAATGATTTATATAAGATAGCTTTATATAGATTTATTATTTCTCCAATCGTATTTCCATAACTTGAGATTTTAAACGCATGCAAATTTTGAATGTATTTTCTTCGTCGTATTTCAAAGAGGTTGGTTAAATTTACTTAGATATGACTTGAGATGTTTCCTTGTGACCAGCTGTATTTGGAAGCTGTCCCTGTAGAGTTCACAGTGGTGGCTGATCCGGTTTCGTGGTTGTACCTTAGTATAATTTCGGTGATTATCCTGCTCGATGAGTACCTACTGGACGAAACGCGGTTAGTGAATGTATATATATCTTGTTATATTGAATACATATATAAAGTGTCTCCGCGTCTGGACTTAAAACCGCCCATTCACTCGTAAACAATTATATATATATTTTAATAGATCATACACTAGGCTTAAAACCGTCACTGTGTCAGACAATTTTTTTAATATTTATTTATTTTATATGTTGACATACAATGCCACCGAGTGATCATACAAGACACACTCAATTCTTAGAAAATTGCGCCGCCTTTTATACGCATCCGCCGGAGCTTTCTTCTAGCGTATTTTTTAAATTTTCCGTTGGTTTACCTGCTGGGTTTTGCCAGGTAAACCGCTGTACTTATGATCTCGTCGTGTAGCTGCTGCGCTTTTGTGTTTTGTTTTGCCAGTTTATCCTCATTAATAAATTTTAATTTATTATATTTTTTTTTAAATTATTTATAATTTAATTATTTTTTTTTTTTTTTTATATATAAATTTATTTTATTTGATTAAATAAATTTTATAAGAGTAACTAGCTAACAATATAATAAGCTAACAAACAATTTTAATCAACAATTATAAAGAATTTAATCAGAAATCACGCAAGTTTATTTATCACGCATTTCGGACAGTTTGCGACCAAAGATCACAAGGTTTTAGACGCTTAAGGCGACGTGTTGGCTCTATTGACGCCAGTTCGTTAGCTTCATCATTCGGATGAGAGTACAGTCGCTGCAGGTGCATTCTTGCATTTCGCTGTATTTCTTCCACCACCGTATTTATCCCTAGATCACGATGCAGATCAGAGTTCCTTACGTACCATGGTGCATTTGCCACACCCTTTAATATAACGTTTTGGAATTTTTGTATGGTTTAATTTAATTATGAAAAATAATTTATTAATAAATTATTTAAATAAATTTGCGGGGATGAACAAATAAGGTATATATTTATTATTTTATTAAGATATATTTCTCTATTTATTACAAATTTATTTTCTCCTAATTTCAGATTGCTTCACGTGTTGTAGTTGCGTGCAGGCTGGGTGGCTTTTTGGTACGTAGTTTCTAATAACTATGTTAAATAATAATTTCGCTATTTTAATTTCAGATTTCTTCGAAATTTATTTAAATTTATGTAGGTTGGAAATTTGTGCAAAATTTCCATCCTTACAATGCTTATTTCAAGAATTATCCTAAATATTTCTGTTAACAAATGTGTTTATGTATATATCAACGCTTATTTGAAGAACTTACGGTTGTATATTGTTGATACCAGATGATTTAAATGGGTTAAAAGTGAAGATGGCCCATTTAATTTAATAGACTGTGAAGATTTTACGAGTTTTCTCCGTGTAACCACCTAGAAACAACTATCCTCGGTGGTTTCCCTAGCTTAGAAAATTAGTGTTAAGCAATAGCTGCCTGTTTCTCCAAGGCTTGCCGTAAAGCTTTCATCAGCCTTCTTTAGTGAAGATAGGCCGTTTGACTTATCACCTCGCAGTGCCCTTTCCATAATTTCCTCTTTGATTTCCTCAATTTTTTTATTATAAGCAGTTAAGGCACTTTTGTACGATAACCAGTTCCTACTGGACTTGGTTCTGTTAGGGAGCTGACGGGTTTTTTTTTGTAAAAAATGTCCAGTTTTCTAATCTACCAGCACAACATCGTCCACATACGTTACTGCTTTTATTCTATTCTAATTAAGTCTTAGAAGCAGTGAATCAATTGTCATTATCCATAAGAGAGGTGTTATGGTAGCCTATATATTTCCATAGCTAAAGAAAAAAAAATATATAGATATTAATTCAAGTAGACATATATATATACATATAACAAATACATGTATGAAAGGACATACCCAACACCGAATATATTCACCACGATGTAAGTAAGCTAGGAGAAATGAGTGGTGAAACCTGATAGAAAAGAGCAGAGTGCTGACAATAATAGAAGGGCGGAGCTTCACGAGAAACAGCAAACAAGACTAGCGGACACGGTAACAGACAAGTTTAACGTAAAAACTACCGATCAAGAGAATAACGGAAGTAGCTGTTAAGAGCCTCGAAAAGTATATATAACTACTATATATATAACTACTCAGTAGATTTACGAGGAGTCGGAAAAAGAAAATTTTTTTTGCTGTGACGGAGACGTGATTACAGTGCTGTGCCCGCAAAATATTTTTTTTCTTTTTAAAACTTGTAACTTTAATTATTAAATTAAATCTAATAAAAACTATATATCAAAGACTTAGTGTTAAAGGCTTGTTATAAAACCACAGCTTTACTTAATATATTAAATTAACTAAAAATAATGTTTCGAAAAGTGTCAGTAAAGAGTCGATTATACTAAACTGAATTTTAAATGTCGTAAATTAATTAAGTTAATTAATGAAAAAGAAAATTTTTTTATTAAATTGAACGGAGACAAATTACAATCTGAAAAATCATTGAAAATCCCGAAGCAACCTCCGAGACTGGACCAGCAACCGTTATCTATATGTCTTCCATCATCAGTATCAGCTCTGTTTTCCACTAGAAGTAATGATCAGCAACAGCCCTGACAGCAGGTCTTCAGGAGTAATACACTCACCACAGATCACACCTTGGTCACAATTTCGGCACTATCACTAACCAATAGTCACAGATAAGTCTATTGTAATAATACAATTAATTTCCCGGTTATTAATGTAAGATAAAAAGATTTTTTTTCTGTTAAAATTTGTCAAATAGATTTATCTGCATTGCACGTATGTTTGATTTACATTTATTAAAATTTTCTTTTAAACCTAATGTTAGTTGTAACGAAGTTTTTTTGTGGCCTAGAGCGTGCATTTGTTGAAATTAAAATTTAATTAATTTTTGCATTTATAAATTCATCGTGAATATAAGAGCGCGCATTTGTTGAAATTAAAATTTAATTAATATTTGCGCTTATAAATTCATCGTGAATATAATTAAAGAAATCGCACTAAAATTTGATACAAACGATCGGAATACACTCGGATTGTAAAGATTTTCTTTGATTACACAATTTTATTATAGTTATTATTAATAATAAACCAAATATTATTTTTACGCAATTGTAGTTAGTATTATATTTGAAACTTGTAATTAGTGAATTTTTTTTTATTAATGATATTAATTTATATAATCAGTTTTTTATTTTATATTTTTAAATTTTGGTGTTGAGTTTAAATTGTATATAGCTTTCATGTGAATAAGAAAAAACAAAAAGAATTGTTCAGGCGTTATGGTGTGTTACAAATGTACACATAGATATATGAAAAGATGAGCAAAAATTAAGAGAGGTAGTAAAGAGGTGAACAGATTTTTTTGTTAAAAATATATAGAGTATCAGGTTGCAGTTGACGTCAACAGCAAATGAGCTGGACAGAAATCAAACTAAAGTAAAATCCAAGAGATTAACGTTTTGTTTTACTAGTTCCGCTCTTAATTTGTGTTAGGTTATGAAAAATTTTAATAAAAAAAATGAAATATGGTGGTAAGCAAACGACCCAATTCTGGAGGAAGATTAACAGTATTTGGTTCAGCCATAAAAAGAATCGATAAGTACAACTACTTGGAATGTCAGCTTAATGAGCAATGGGATAATAGTAAAGAAATACGTATCCGAATTGAAAAAGCAAGGTCGTCTTTTATCAGAATGAAAAACTTGCTGTGTACCCGGGTGCTGTCATTACCGCTTAGAATAAGAATGCTGCGGTGCTATATATTCTCTATACTCCACTACGGGACAGAGGCCAGGACGCTGTCTGTTGCATCGATGAATAAACTCGAGGCTTTTAAAATGTGGTGCTATCGACGTATGCTGAAAATAAGCTGGACAGAAAAAATTATAAATACAACGGTACTTCGGCGTGTCAACAAAGAAATATTAGAAACAGTAAAACACCGTAAGCAGGGTTCAGAAAAACACTGTGCTGTGCACAAAAATGCAAAACACCACGCACAAATGTTGTGCGATTCTAAATAAAATTTCACACCACAAATGTGGTGTGCGAAAATTTTTGTGCACATCTTAAGTGCCACATCTTGTGTGCACGGTAATCAGCCACACTTCTATGTTGATGGATGTGCATGTATCTTATATCGAGAATGACGTGTTTTTTTGCGCTCCAATAGTTTTGTTTTTTTAACTATACACGATGCGTGATTCTTTAAATCTTTTGATTTAAGCGTTTGTGCGAAAGAACTGTGATCACCGTCGGAGATAGTTGGTCACATTCTCGGACACTTATAGTGGCGTTAAAATAATAATTCTTTTAATTTGCTGAGTCAGCACGGTAGTGTTTTGCCGGCTTCTTTTTACTTTTTTGTTGTTGTGGATTTTAATTTTTAATCTCCACTTTGATACTATCAGCTGATCGAACAGTGGATTGTAAATAATTAAATATTTTATTTTAATTTGTGTTATTTAATAAAATTTTGTGCGAAGGAACTGCGGACCTGTATGGTCGCGCTCCTGGACACTGCCAAAATAAAGTATTCCTCTCAAATTATTCCTGATGTTAAATTTACGGTAGTGAATTAATTTTTTATTTGGTGGTTGTTTTATTCTTTTGTTTGTGGAACCTGTTTAAGCAGTGAAACTAAAAAAGCTGTATTTAATCTAAGCTTCAAACCTTTGCTTAGAACATTATTATAAACAAAAGCTTTTTAGTAGCATATACAGTACCCCAGCAGTAAATTGCAATTATACATCCCAGTAGGAATTAAAAACACACCTGAGTAAGTACAATAGTAATTACAAGTAATTATAATGGAAAATTCAGGTAAAACTGTGACGGAGGATGAGGTATCTAATGCGAATGCAATTAAATCGCATAGATCACCAGGCGGTAAAAATGGCCCAGTCGAAAATAAAGGTAATGCCTGCGCCTCAAACGCTAATTTAGCAATTAATTTGCCAGAAACGACGGCAGCGATTCTCAACACAGGGATTTCAGATAGGAGGCTCTCAATAACAGACACAGAGGAGCCTTTTGATAATTTAGAGAGCAAGGTTCAGGCTCTTGTTGGTATTATGAATAGCCAGCGTCATATAAATCAAACAATGAAAGACCTGGTAGCAAGTATATCACAGGAGATTAAAAAAGCTATTGCTAAATATAGAAGCCCAGGCCTGTCAAGGACAACAGTGGACGCGCAGACCCAATGTGGTAACAATGAAGTAAAGAAACGATTAGTAGAGAAGGCTAAAACAGTGAAAAATCAATTGCATCAGATGGCTGCACCTGGTAGTTTGCCAATAGTCAATATTACGAGAAGTGAATCGCAGCCGAAAATAAATGATATACGCAAAACAACGTGGACTAAAGTCACTCGTAACAAGAGCAAAGAAGCACCTGCCAATATAAGAGAGAAGCCCACACGTCCAGAAGCGATAATTGTACAAAAAAAGGGAGAAGCAAGCTATGCCGACATGCTCAAGATGTTAAAGTCGAACTCTGAACTGGCAGATTTGGGTTCAACCGTAAATAAAATACGAAGAACTGCGAAAGGCGAGCTCATGTTGATTCTTAAGCGCGGATAAGTGGACGCAAACAAGCACAAAGGTAACATCGCAGAAGTGCTTCATGATTTCGCTGATATACATGTAGTAAGCCAACAAACCATTGAATGCCGTGACTTAGACGAGACCACAACAGTATCAGACGTTTGTACCGCCATTAGAAGCCAATTCCCTAGTATTGAAAGTATGAAGCCAGAAGCGGTAAAAGTAATTCGCCCCTTACGGTACGGGACACAAAATGCGAGAATCGTTCTTCCCACTCGCGACGCTAAAATTCTAATAAATGCTGGGCGCATTCGGATTGGCTGGGTAGTATGTAGAATTAGAGAGTTCCTACAACCAACTCGATGCTATAAATGTCTAGAATTTGGACACGTTTCAAAATACTGCAAAAATGATACCAATACACACCTATACACACGCAGGAGCGTGCTTTAGGTGTGGTAATATAGGTCATAAAGCCAAATCTTGCGACAAGACACCCAGGTGTCTGCTATGTCCTGCCGATAATAACAATCATGACATGTTAAATAAAATCTGTCCAGTCTATCAAGCCGCTTGTAGGAAATTACATATACATGGTTAAGTGTCTTCAAATCAACTTAAACCACTGTGAAGTTGCGCAAGACCTACTGATGTTAACAGCAAATGATCTAACAGCTGAAGTTCTCTTAATTTCAGAACCGTTTAACGTCCCAGACTGGGATGGTAGGTGGTGCAGAGATCTGAGCGGTAAAGCGGCAATACACATCTATGGCCAAAAAAGCTATGAAATTATTGAAAACAACCAGCATAATGGCTTCGTATACGCAAAATAGATGGTATACATTTTTACAGCTGCTACGTTTCACCTAACGACACCATAGAGGACTTCAATACTATGCTTGATCACCTCGTAGAGAATGCAAAACACAAAACGCCATTAGTGATAGCAGGGGACTTTAATGCATGGTCAACTTCCTGGGGCAGCAGATGTACAAACAGAAGAGGTTTTGCTCTCTTGGAGGCTTTTGCTTCACTAGATATTTTCCTGCTTAACGATGGCATTAGCTATACTTTTGATAATGGCCGTTTCACATCAACCATTGATCTTACATTTGGAAGTAGAAGTATTTGTAAAAACAGTCTATGGAAAGTGGCAGATGTGTACACAGCTAGTGATCATAAATTGATTATATTTGAAATAACACAAGACCGTATAAGTCGAAAACATGAACTTACAAGGAAAGCACAAGCAATTAAATGGAATACTAGTAAATTAGATAAAGCAATGGTTGACCTTCTTGCTGATGAAATAATTCTAACTGGCAGTTCCGCGAATAGTAAGGCTGCAAGCCTAATGCAATCACTTAAAAACATCTGTGATGCATCAATGCCTCGAAGAAATGAAAGAAAGCATCATAGACCTGCACCTTGGTGGAATGAAGAAATTGGAAACCTGCGGACAGAATGTCACAAATTACGCAGAGTTCAACAACGAGCAAAAGGGCATAACAATTTTGAGCAACTTAACTGGCATTATAAGGAAAAGCGGAAAGAGCTCCGTAATTCTATTTTACAAAGCAAAAAGCGGCTGTACAACACCTTGCTAGATGAACTGTCAACTAATCCTTGGGGAAAAGCATACCAAACTGTCAAAAAGATAATGAAGGGAACTTCACCATCAGCTCCTACTAATTTTCGTTTCTTAGAAGAGATCGTACGCAACTTATTCCCACAAGGCTCTGGGATAACACACATACTGACCGATGACGACGTCCAAGTTAATTTAATTACTCCAAGCGAAGTTCTTGAAGCCGCAAAAATCATTAAGGATACGAAAGCACCTGGCGTTGATGGTATCCCAAATGGCGCGCTTAAACAAATCGTATATAGAAGGCCAGAACTGTTTGCGGAAGTATTCTCATTGTGTCTAGTAGAAGGCGTGTTTCCAAAACCGTGGAAAGTACAACGACTAGTCCTTATCCCTAAAAAAGGGAAGCACTTACATGAGCCGTCATCTTACCGACCGTTGTGCATGCTGGATACTACTGAAAAGCTTTTTGAAAAACTTATTGCTACCAGATTGGAACAGTACACAGAAGGACCAAATGGCCTGTCAATATGGCAACATGGTTTCAGGAAAGGCCAGAGTACAATAAATGCTATAGCAAAAGTGCATAATATAGCCCAAAATGCGCTGGATGGAAAAAGATGGAGAGGCGGCAGCAAAGAATACTGTGCTATAATCACGCTGGATATCAAAAATGCTTTTAATTCAGCGGACTGGAACGCAACAATAGAAGCACTAGCAAAACTGGAAATACCGGCATATCTACTTAGAATGATCATAAGCTATTTCAACGACCGCATTCTAATGTATGACACAAACGACGGTGTGAAGACATATTTAGTGTCAGCAGGAGTTCCACAAGGCTCAGTTTTAGGCCCCATTCTCTGGAACGTAATGTATGATGGCGTATTTAATGTAGAAAAACCAGCTGGAGTGCAGTTAATTGGTTACGCTGATGATATTGCAATTGTAGCGGTTGCAAAAACCATCAACGAGCTTGTAATGAAATGTGATAGCACCATCGTAGTGGTCAAACTCTGGCTTGAGTCAATGGGCCTGGAATTATCAGAGCACAAAACCGAAGCAGTTCTTCTAAGTAGTAGAAAAAGAATAGAATTTATTGATATACATGTTGGCGAGCTTTCTATCAAATCAAGCTCGGTAATTAATTATCTGGGTGTCAAAATAGATCAAAGGCTTAACTTCAAGGAACATCTGAAGTCTGCTGGTGACAAAGCAATTAGAATCGGTGCAGCAGTTGCAAGATTAATGCCAAACATTGGTGGTCCAAGATATGCAGGTCGAAGACTACTGGCATCAGTGTCGACTTCAGTAATGATGTATGGCGCACCAATATGGTATCCCGCAGCCTTCCGTTTATCATATACAAGATCTTTGGTGTCAGCTCATAGATTAGCATCATTAAGGGTATGCTGCGCGTTTCGTACAATCTCCGAAGTAGCTATAAACGTCCTTGCTGGACGAATACCAATAGACCTACAGGCTAAAGAAGCTGCAGCTCTGAGAGATCTCAAATCACAAGAGTGTCTTAGCCGAAATTACAAAGATGAGGTACGAAGTCAAATATACGTACAGTGGCAACAACGGTGGATTACATCAACAAAAGGAAGATGGACATACAATCTTATTCCATCAATTGCTGCCTGGACCTCAAGGAAATATGGTGAACCTAATTACTATGTTACACAGTTTCTCACAGGGCATGGTTGTTTCCGAGAATATTTCTTCAAATATAAACATGCTGATGACCCCTTTTGTTTGCATTGTGGTAAAGTGGTAGAAAGCGTTGAGCACATACTGACAACTTGTATACGTTTTACACGTGCTAGAGAAGCATTAGAAAGATTAATGGGTAACCATGTTACATGTCATAGAGTCGTACAATACATGTTGTCCTCTAAAGATGCCTGGGAACAAGTTAATCATATAATTACAGCAATCATGCAACAACTGCGACGAGATGAACGACAACACCAAATGAGAGTAAATGATAATTGAGAAATAGAGCGTTAGTGCTCGCCCTGTCCTAGCGAAGTAATACCTAGCTGGTGGTCCCGCGGGACGTTTTCTAAAGGGCAGTGTTATTTATAGGGGTTAAGGTTTAGTCCGTAGGCGTACTGTGTCGCAAGTTTGGCATATGCAA
>NC_051846.1:107143495-107151602 GCF_002237135.1 Teleopsis dalmanni | reverse complement strand
TACGTAAATACGTGTTGAATGGTCTACAAAAATCTATACCACAGCGCGCAAACGGCCGTGACGGTGTGAGACGTTCTACCGGTAAATTGCCCATCATCTGTTGCAATAGTTTTGGCTTATAATGCACGCAGTGAACACATTGTCTGACTACTCTTCGAGCAACCTCTCTGGCGTTTATAATCCAAAACTCTAAACGAATGAGTGCCACTAGTGCCTTAGGTCCAGCATGATAGTTCTTACGATGCAAGTAACGAACATAACGTATGACGAATTCAGATTTGCTAGGCAGCAGGATAGGATGTTTACGTTCTTTTGCAAGATCAGCCAATTCTAATCGTCAACCAACCTTTATCAGCTTATACCCACCGGTATCTTTAATAAATGGGTTGATGTATTTCAATGAACTTTTTGTTATAGATCCTCGATTCAATAAATAAATATCTTCAGCAAAGTACTGAGCTTGTATATTTGAAATGATGAATCGGAAGGCGTGGTCTAATTCTTCATGAGTAAGAACTTCTGTAAAGACATTGCGGTTGAACTTCTTCTTATAATGATGATACCAATGAAACAACCAAGCCAGTACACGAACAGCCGTTGTATGTGAGCTATACTTATCAATAATATCTATGACATAATTGGTTGATACAGTTACCTTGAATGCTGCTTTTCGTTTTTCCTTATTGACTTCTTCAAAATCCAAGTTGTCGTTCTTGTTTGCAGGCCACTTATACATCTCTTGACGAAGAAATGAAGGTCCTTTAAACCAAATAGAATTAGTGAGATCCTTAACAGTGCTGCCTCTTGACACAATGTCTGCTGGATTACAATTTGTGTGGACATATCACCAATGTGAACCTGCGGTGAGGTCTTGAATCTCAGAAACTCTATTGCCTACGAAGGCAGACAGTGTGGCCGAATGCATTTTGAGCCAATGTAATACGATTTGGGAATCAGACCATAGATAGACGTCCGTATCAAACTTTTCGAAGAGCGATTTAATTTTGTTGTAAAGTCTTGCAAGTAGCAGTGCTTCACAAAGTTCTAATTTTGGAAGCGATTGTTTTTTTAGCGGAGCTACTCTAGATTTGGCTACGAATAGTTGAACCTCTATGAGGTTGGAATCATCTATGACGCGAATGTAAATGCTGCAACCATATGCGCGAATCGATGCATCGCAGAACCCATGGAGCTGAATTGTTTTTGCTTTTGGTTTTAGACAGTACCTTGGAATGGTAATGGTGTTCAATGATGACAAATCGTGACAAAGCCTTTCCCATGCTGAATGTAAATTTTGAGGAATGGATTCGTCCCAATCCAATTTAAGCAACCATAGCTCTTGCAATAATATTTTAGTTGATATGGTTATCGGAGCTAATAGTCCTAATGGGTCGAATAGTGACGACGCAATTGATAAAATAGTTCTTTTTGTGATGCGGCTGATAGAGTTTGGTTTAACATTAAATGAAATAATAAATACATCATTATCTTGATCCTATTTCAGTCCCAATGTGCTGGTAATAACATCCGAATCAATATTGAGATCTTTGATAGTAGTATCATCTCTAAAAGCTCGATGATTTAAGTGCCATTTAGCTAAGCCCTGTTTTAGAAGCTCTTCCAATTCGTACCTTATTTGGTGTAACTCAGAAAGAGAATCTGCACCATGCAATAAGTCATCAACATAAAACGAAGATTTGATTACTTCAGCTGAAATCTTGAATTGATTCACATATTGATGCGCTATATACAATAGGCAACGAATGGCAAGGTGCGGTGCAGCAGCTGTGCCATATGTAACTGTGTTGAGCTGGAAAGTACGAATATTGGTAGATGGTGAACTTCTCCAAAGAATGTACTGAAATTTTCTATCTTCAGGATCAATCAGAATTTGCCTATACATCTTCACTATGTCAGCAGTAAGAGCGAATCGAAATAAGCGAAAACGTAACAAGAGGATGAACAATTCAGTTTGAAGAGTAGGTTCAATCATTAAAATATCATTGAGAGATTTCTGAGAAGAGGTTCGACATGATGCGTCGAATACGACTCTTAATTTCGTCGAGGTGCTGGTTGGCTTCAATACGCAATGATGCGGAATGTAATAATGAGGTTCATCAATATTTGGATCTTTTACCTCAATCATGTGACCAAGGTTTTGATATTCTTCCATAAAAGCAACATATTGAGTTTTGAGCTCAGGCGACCGTGACAATCGTTTTTCTTGTGCAATAAGTCTGCGCAACGCTGTACCGTATGAACTGCCTAAACACTGAGGATTATCCTTAAATGGCAACCTTACCATAACTCTACCTGCATCTGTTCTGCATACTGTTTCTGAAAACAAACGATCACAAACTTGTTGTTCACTAGTCCAAGCATGTGGAGTGATCGAGACTTCTTCTAGCTTCCATAGACGTTCTAACTTTTCCTCGACAGAGTCAATTGATGAAAGGAGACAAGTTGAATTATTAACGCATTGTGAAACATCATATCTACCTGAAACAATCCAGCCCAAAATAGTTTTCTGTAACGTTGGTAATCCTAATCCAAGTTTAATCTGGCCTACTGACAGGACACTAAAAAAGCTTTCAGTGCCAAGCAGTAAATCAATACGGGTTGATTTGTAAAATTGTTCGTCAGCAAGGTTAATATTTGGTGGTATGTTCCAAGTTGAAATGTTTATTTCAGAATCTGGTTGATACGCAATATGTGATGTTATACAGAATGTCAATGGAAGTTGAAAAGCCGTGAATCGAGATTTGATAGTAGTTGATACCTTTGATGTAATTCTTGTCGATGAATTTCCGATGCTGTTAATTTCAATATTATGCTTGGCCATGGGTATGCGAAGTTTTTGAGCGAAATCATTAGTGATGAAGTTCACCTGTGAACACGAATCTAGTAACGCCCTACCCAATTGATAGCATCCAGATGCATCCTGTATTAGAACTAGCGCTGTAGCTAAGATGACATTACTTGTCGATGACTTCTCTAAATGTGTATGCGTCACAGCATCTCTAGAAGTAGTAGCTACAGCTGACACCATTGATGACTGTGGAGTAGGATGAACTGAGTTGAAAGGTGTTGTAGCATTGAAGGTGTTGCTACGATGTAACAAGGTGTGATGTTGATCTGAACAAATCTTACATCTATAAGTTGATGGACAGTTAGAACGTTGATGTCCTTTTGATAAACAATTGATGCACAGTGTGAATCGCTTTACAGTGTCAAAACGTTGTGCAGTTGATAAACTTTTAAACCGTTCACAGCCATTGAGCTTGTGATTCGCACTTGAACAAAATATACAAGAAGATTTAGTGCAAGAAAAAGCATAATCTTTGTGAGATTTTTTTATTTTTGACAATTTATCATTGGTGTGTACATCTGATACACAAGAAGACGTTTTATCCAGAGATTGAAGATATTGACAATGTCTCTCTAAAACGGCACTACAATCGTTCCAACATGGCAACCTTTTGAAATCCAACGATTCCTTCCACTTTCTTCTCGTCCCTTCGTCACACTTTTGCATCACAATATGAATCAACATTGCTTGTGAAATGTCACGTTCAGAACCCAATGATAGAAGTGAACTATAAATTGCTGACGCAGTATCGATTAAACTTCGCAATTTATCACCTTCCGGTTTGGAAGTACCAGGAAGATCGAAAAGGGCTGATACGTTTTCCATAAAAATGAGTGTTGGATTGTCGTACCTGTCCTTCAATCTATTTAAAGCCTTTGAATAATTTTCATTTGTGACTTGAAACACATTAACCGTTTCTAACGCTGGGCCATGCAGACAAGTCAGCAAATAACTAAATTTTTCCAGATTAGATAAAGTTGATTCTCGATCAATAATTTGGGAAAATGTCGTTATAAAATTCTTGAATTCCGAATATTTACCATTGAATGAAGGTAGTTGTAACGGTGGTAGTTTCGATGTTGATTGGTGGATGGTGATGTTACCATCAGATATTGACGTATTGTGGAACTCGTCTCCCAACTGCGATTAAATAGCCACCTTTGCATTGATGTAAATCTCCTCCAAATCTGATCGGCAATTGTCTTCTGGATCTAAGGCCTCGATGCTCGATTGCGTGGTCAATATCTGTTTGAAGTAAGCCTCTAATATCGCTAAGCGACATTTTAGTTCAGCATGTGGAAGTACATTTCCCTCATTCCTTGCGGATTCAATATAATTCTTAATTCATGTCATGCTTTTTTTAGTGTTGGCTCTTTGCTGCTTTAATTTTTCTGCCATTGTGATGTAAAAATATAATGTACAAAATAAATGCACCAAATACAGCAACAACTCGTTAAGTAAATGATAAACAGCAACAGCAATAGAGTCGACGTAAATTCTGCATGCTGCGACAGCACTGAAAATTGACGATGATGGCAGTAGCAGCAACAGTATAAGAACTCCAAACAAATGCAGCAAGCAGCGACAGACTAACTGCAAAGAACCGTAAAACAAACGGCAATAAACTATAAAGCGAGTCGGCGACGATGGCCTTGAATTAAACACGAGATTTAATTTAAATATAATTATATGGAGCACAAGAACCGTAGAAGAAACGGCAGTAACAATGCAACAAAACGGCGACGACGGCCTGAAAATGATACAAGAACCGTAAAACGAACGGCAGCTACAAAGCAACAAAACGGCGACGACGGTCCGAAAATGAAACTGTTCAAGTTTTTATTATTAAATAAACAACATATATTATATATTTAATATATATTAAATATATCACTTTCAAATGTCTAAATTATACTTTGTCAAGTATTTATCGTGTCCCACGTTGGGCGCCAAAAAATGTACCAAGAAGAATTTTTCTTAATAAAACTAAAACCGAAAAAGAGACGACAAAAAAACACGTTGTTTTTTAATTCGAGTTTGATTAAGACTGATCGTTTTTATTGTATTAACTTACATTTTGCAACAGGGTTGCCAATAATACAAAAACTTTCGTTATTTATGAACATTATATATTTTATGTTATTTTGTATTGTTACCCAACAATGTTATTTATTTTTTTATATAAATATTTCATATATTTTAAAATTAAACATAATTTCCGAAATGTTTTCTTGGGAAAAAGGAAAACATAACTAGATACCCTAGAGTTTAATTATCAAGCCAATACGAAGCCAGTAGTTATTGTTTGCCAGGTGTTGAAATGCTACTGTAAAAATCACTAGATCAGTGATGCCATACTATATAGTTGTTATGCCAAATCTCAAACATCGAACTTTCGAACTTTCTAGTGAGCGGACGTGTTTTTAAGCCGGTCTCGGAAAAATTTAAATTTCAGTATAAAAACAAGTAAATAACAATCACTTTTAAAAGAATTACTTTTGTTATTAATACAAAAATAAAAAACAGAACATTCTCGGACAAAAAAACAATTCCTAAAAGTCAAAAGTGCATAAAATATTAATTTGAAAATAGCGCGCGCTTTTTCGATTTTTGTTGATTTTTGCACAACTTTAATATAAAAAAAAACTCAAATAGCTGACAGAGACAGCAAATTATTTTCTAAAGCTCAAAATAAAAAAAGTGAGCAAGCATTCAAAGAAAATATCAGTGCGGTTTTGTGAATATATAAACAAAACAAAAAAGTGCTGATAGAGACAGCTAGTATTATTACAAACGTGTTCCACAAAAGCTGTAATTGGAAGCCCGCAATTCATCACAACACAACACAACATCAAAACCAACATACGTGCTAACATTGGATTTTGGAATCTAAAGATATTTATTTTATTAATTATTATTATTTTTTTATTATTATTATTATTATTATTATTCTTAATATAATTATTATTCTTTTTTCTCTCTTTTTGTTTTTATTTATATGTTTAATTATTAGAATATAAATTATAATATTTTACACATTTTCATTTTATTTTTACATCTTCATTTTTATTTTTATTATTTTCTTCTTTATATTAATTTAATTTAATTTTACTTATATTTATATAGTTAATTTAATTTAATATCAATTAATATTAATAGTAGTTAAATTAAGTAAATCTTATAGCACACCTGCTATTTGCATATATAACCACGTATGCAAATGAGCAATCAAAATCTAGTTAGAAGACATACGATAAGCATTCCAAGTAAACGTAATGCTTATTTGGTAATAGACGCATCGAATACGTTGCCTCTGAAAACTACACAAACTGACAAAAGCTTGTCAAACATTGCACCTTCAGCAACTTCGCTTGCGTTTTCCGACTTAGCGAGTCCAAAAAATAAAATAAAGGTCCAAACAGGCATAGAACGCTATGTAAATATGAAACGCAAACTTAGTCCTCAAAAAAGCAATTCAAAAGTGCTAAAATAACTAAAACTATCAAAGATAGTGCAACTACAAACATTATTTCTGGCAATAGATTTGCTGAATTAGCTGAAACTACAGAAGAAGCTAATCAGCCTATTAACAAAAATTTTAAACCGCCTCCAATCTACTTGCGTGAACGCAGCTCAAATAACCTAGTTACAATCCTTGCAAGTCTGATTGGAAATAATACTTTTCATATTGTTCCTATAACTAGGGGCAATATACACGAAACCAAAATCCAAATCGACACTGAAAACAATTTTAGAATCATAACCAAATATTTCGAAGACAACAAAAAAAATTACTACACATACCAACTAAAGAGTAGTAAGGGCCTTGTTGTCGTAATTAAAGATATCGAATCAGATGTAGAACCCATTGAGATAACAAATGCCCTAAGCGAAAAAGGCTTTAGCGCTAGAGCAGTAATAAATATTGTTAACAAAGATAAAATCCCACAACCTATGTTCAAAGTTGAACTTCACCCGGAAGCTTCTAAGCTTAAAAAAATGAGAGCCATCCCATCTACAACCTACAGTATTTACTTCACCGCAGAATTAGCGTTGAGGAGCCCCACAAAAGGAATGGTCCGGTGCAATGCACAAACTGCCAAGAGTATGGCCATACTAAGTCATATTGCACTCTTCGTACAGTGTGCGTAGCTTGTGGCGAGCTTCACCATAGTTCCGAATGCGATAAAAAAGCATTAAAGGATACCAACTCCAAAAAATGTAGCAACTGCAGTGGAAATCACACTGCAAACTACAGAGGCTGTCCTATTTATAAAGAACTAAAGCACAGGTTAGCTCTGCAGAAAGAAGTGTTGCGTAATCCTACAAGAAGCAACACCATTAAATTAGTTGAAGTACCTCAACCTTTAACTTCTAAGCCTGTTACACCAGGTGTTTCATATACTAATGTTGTTAAATCTGACAATCAACAAGCCCCTCCAGTTCAAAGTAATAGTTTAGAAATAATGATCTCCACTCTCACCCAGAGCTTAACTCAGTTTATGTCAATCATGCAAACTACTCTTAACGAGATAGTTAAAATGCAAAGCCAATTAATGCAAATGTTTTTGTATAAATAATGAGTATTTTAAAAATTTGTACATGGTGTGCAAACGCTACAACATTAACTTGAACTCACAAACTTCATGACCTGAGAAAGTGTGGATGTAATGCTTTGATCAGAAACACATCTAACAAACAAAAATTTCTTTTCTATTCCTGGTTATTTGTTCTATAAAACCAATCACCCAGATGGCAAAGCACATGGTGGTACAGGTATTTTGATACGAAAGCGTTTAAAAACTTTGAAGGTACATATGCTCATAATTATATGCAAGTCACATCAATATGCCTTAAGCACAAAGGGAAAAATTTAACTTTATCTGCAGTTTACTGCCCCCCTCGCTTCAACATTACTGACATCCAATTTACGGATTACTTTTTAACTCTAGGCGAAAGATTTCTTGCGGCGGGAGACTACAACGCCAAGCACACGTATTGGGGTTCACGACTCTGTAATTCAAAAGGAAAACAGCTTTACAATTCTATTCTAAGTAAAAAAAAAGCACTAGACGTAATCTCCCCTGTGCAGCCAACATATTGGCCTGCTGATAACAAGAAAATACGAGACCTAATAGACTTCGCCGTGACCAAAGGCATAAGCAAAAATTTTATCTTAACATACACAAGCTGCCATTTGTCTCCTGACCATTCTCCAGTTACATATTGCTTACTTGA
>NC_051846.1:107105575-107142990 GCF_002237135.1 Teleopsis dalmanni | reverse complement strand
TGTATATCGGGTGGAGAAATGGTTGTCAAAATGGCGAATTAAAATTAATGAACTAAAATGTAGACACGTCATTTTTACCTTAAATCGGAGTACATCTCCAACAATTTTACTAAATTACATTCCCATACCACAAGCAGATAATATAACGTACTTAGGTATTCACCTAGACAGACGACTAACTTGGCGCAAACATATTGAAGCCAAAAAAATTCAGATGAAGCTTCAAGCTTCTAATTTGCATTGGCTCATTAATAGCAGATCTTCCCTGTGCCTAGAGTATAAAGTACTCTTGTATAACAGCATCATAAAACCAATATGGACTAATGGTATCCAGCTATTTGGCAATGCTAGTGCTTCAAATATTGAAATTATACAAAGACCTCAGTCAAAAATACTAAGAATTATCACTGGTGCCCCATGGTATATTAGGAATGAAAGTATACACCGAGATCTACAAATTCCCCTAGTTAAAGCTGAATTTGACAATATAAGAAAAAAATACAATAAAAGCTGACAGAGCATGTTAATCCCTTAGCAAGAAATCTCGCACTTTTATCCATTACTTCCCGTCTAAAAAGAGCTGACCGTCCATCCGTTAATTAATATTCAACAGCTTGAAGTAAAAACCGCACCTTTCTTTTTAGTAATCTGTTAAAGTTGAACCACTTTCTTAAGAAACCACCTAACATTCACTCTAATGAAATTTAACCCATTAATCTAAGTGAGGTTCGTGATATAAGGTTTACTTATTTTATTTTATTTTATACAATGTATAATTAAAATAAAAATTTGTGACATTATGTAATTAGTTATAAGATTTTACAACTTATTGTTAGTCTCATTTTAAGAGAAGATGCAATAAATAAATGTATGTTTTAAAAAAAAAAAAAAAAAAAAAATCTCAAACATCCTGCTCGGCTGGACAGGTACGGTCAGGATATTCCATAAGCCTACATATCTTCTGGATAGGTCGCATGCATTCACCAGTTGAATGCTTGATAGTGACTACTCGTACGAACCCATCTTCGCATGGGTAAAGTTTGATCACCCTGCCAAGCCGCAAATGTGTTGCTGGTAGATTCTTGTACCGGATAACCACGACATCGCCTATGTTGATGTGGTCACCATTCTGATGCTATTTGGAACGTGGTTGCAAAGTTGAAGGATATTCATCGTACCATTGTCGCCAGTATGACAATTTGTTACTAGGTACCTTGCTAATAGGTTCATCTGGTACTGCCAGTAGAGATCTTCCGATTAGAAAATCTGCAGGTGATAGAGCCATCTTCTCGTCACAAGTGTCGTGCAATGGTATGAGCGGACGTGAGTTCAAGCAAGCCTCGACGTGCAGAAGTGAAATCTTTAGCCAATTCGATGTGCACTGCCTTGATTACCATGCAGCCAAAGATTGCCACGTACGCTTTTCGTACCGTTCACACAGCCTTGAAGCCAATTCATATGTTGAATGAACCGCAATAGTCTAAGCCAGATCTTGCTAATGGAGGAGATGGGGTGACCCGAGCCTTTGGTAATGCCGCCATACGTTGTTTTAGCATTATGTGTTTATGACGCCTGCAAATCGCGCATGAGTGTATGCATTACTTGACCAAAATGCGTGCCTGCAGAATTCAATATTTGTGTCGAATAGTATGCAGCATATGCAGCATAAGCTGTATACCGCCATGAAGTGTATCTTGATGCACCTGCCATATTAACCAATTTCGTACCTCCGTGTGGTACACCACACGGCTAACTTTGAAAATTATTTAAAAATATATAATAGTGATTAATTCAATGTTTTTTTATTTTTGTTACTCAGTTTGATATCTTAATAATATAAAAATATAGATTTCGAACAGTTTTCATCTGTTCATGAGTTTACCTGGTCCGAAATAAAAAGTGTTCAAAAAAATGCTTTTTTAAATTAAATGAAAATTTAAATAAATATAAATAAAAACTAATATATTTGTTATAATATGTGTTCGTAAAAGTCCAAATATAATTTTCGTAATTTTTGCCGGTGATTTGGTAACAGTTACGTGCCACCAACCGCGGGCGGTTGGTCCCATAATACTATAATGGTGAAACAATGTAATATAAGTGTTTGTCGTTAGGTAATGAAATAAAAGGAGACTAATTTCTCTAATAAATATCATACTCTTTTAATTAACTTAAACTTATGTTTTTTACTATGCGTAATAGTAATAAGTCTATTTTGATATTTAATTACTGGTTGAGATAGTATGAATTTGATTGTTTTATGCAGGGCTTACATTTGTTCTTGTTAAAAGTTCTGTCGTCAATTTTTAACTGTAAATAAAATTATAATGTCATTCCTAAGATATCTAACAAATCGGGAGCAAGGATGACACATTAGTACCAAGTGACACTCCGTTACCTATTGAATAATAATGTTTGCCACTTGATAATGTTGCTGGTGAATCTGACAATGAAATGATTGACGATGATGAAATATCAACAAACATTACATGCGAATTTAGAATTTTTTTTTGAATTCCACGTGTCTAATTGTGAGATAGTATTTAGGTACTATTGAAGTTGTATACGAATCAAATGCACAATATTATGGTGGGCTTGTAGAAATGCCTGAGTCGCAACAAAATATATTGGAACTTGTAAATCCAATACGTTTCGGTTATAAGCTATGAACCTTTTCTTTGGATAGTGGGTATGGGTATCTTCCAGTTTCTGCCATATTCCAGTGCAACTGATAAATACAACAAACAATTGGAAATCGGTGCATTTGTTGTAAAGAAATTATTGAGCCATTGTGAGTACCTATTGCAACATACTGTATGATTCCGTTGAACCCATAGTAAATATACAACGCTATAGTAGAGAGAAAAAAAAGGTTGGTGTCCCGCAGCTTCAAGTTATCAACAGCTACTACCGGCACATGGGCGGCGTCGATTTACATGACAATGAAGTTGTCAACTATCGTATCGGGAATAGAAGCAAAAAGGAGTGGTGGCCATTATGGGTACAGTGTTTAGATAATGCTGTAGTGAACGTTTGGAAACTAAATTAGTTTGTCGCTACTTCCACCAACACAAAACCGATGCCTCAGTTAGACTTCAAGAACTTCATTGCCAGAAACCTTCGTCTTGCATCAGAGAACTCAATGTTCATTACAGAAGCTACCGCTTACGATGATTCGAAAAAGAAAACTCACAGTGCATCAGAAGGTGTTTATCTTCTGGAAAACTGGTATGCACGCTCCCTTAAAAACTCAAAATCGCCACCGCTGTATTATTTGTACACCAAAAGACACAGTTTTTATATATATGAAAATTCCCATTTTAATGGTCATGTAGAAAATTGCTTTAAAATTTTCTATGAAAATAAACAATATTACATTGATCGTAGACAGTGACGCAAGTAAACTTATTTCTTTTTACATAATATAACACATATGTAATAATTCAAATATATTTTATGATTATTATTAATATTTGAAAAAGATAAAACATAAAATTTTATACTTACAGATCTTTTATACAACTTTCAATGGTACTTACTTCACCATAAAAGTAACTAAATACCATATTTGCGAACAAAACACATATAAAAATGTTTATACTATCGAAGAGAAAAAAATGTGCTATGTGTCCCAGCGTGTGGTTGACCACACGGCTCTTTTCCGGAAAACTACTTTTCAAAAAAAAATTTAATTATGCAGTTTTCTGAAAATTTCACGATAAAATGCCAAGTTTGAACTTGCCTGGGTTAAAAGCCTAGCCAATGTGCTATCCTTAGGAAGAATGATTGGAAGACGCTGTGCCTCTGTCACTCTCGCATTATGTAAGTGTCCGCCTACTCGCAATATATTGTCCGCAACCGAGCTGATGAATGGGCTTAGTTCAATGAGCTTGCCGCGTGAGTTCCGCTGCGAAATATTTCGCTTGCTCTGCCTTGATGTGGTGTGTTGTGTATAGCGCAACTATGTAAATGTAAACAAAAACAAATAATAAATTATGTCATGTATTTTTGAAAGTGCTTATGCACAAATTATTTTATATTAACTAATGTAATGCGATCGCACACGGAAGAACCACCGCAATGCAAGTAGAATATTTGGTCATAGCAAGTATGCAATTGCTATTTGACACTTTTCTTTTCTGTGCTACTATTCTGCACTTGTCGATATGACACACTTGAATGTGTCATAATATTTTCTAAGCATTGACGTGGGTCAACCTTTTTAGTGCCGCCGCAATTAAAATTATCAGAAAAATATTTGTAAATCATTGTAAAACATTGTAAAACATTTTTGTATAAATAGATTGGAAAATTGTAATAAAATTCAGATTTTAAACTGAGCTCTAGCAGCTTACATTAAATCTCGCTTTAAAAATTATTTTTGTCTCGGCATTCATGGATGCCTAATAATGTGCAGATTTCTTCCTGCTAATTAAAAAGAAGAAAAATTATAAACTTGAAATAAATCTGATAAATATATAATATATATATATATATATATAAAAATAATTAAATTTGTATATGAAAACAAATTTTAATTATTACATGGCGATCCTGACCACTCGAATCTAATCGAAGTCAAAGCCTAAAATACCAAAGGGAAGATTAGGAGTTAAATTCTCAACATTTAATTTTGCAATTTGAATTTTCTTAAATAAATCAATTTTGTATGTCTCTACGTGAAGAATCCAGAAATATCTCCCAAATCTGGGAAACATTCCTAAATATACTCGATGACATTGAGGAATACATCCCTCAAAGGATAGACGGTTTACCTGTTGAGGCTCCGAAGTATGTTCCAGTAGACAAAGCAGCCGGACCTAAACCATTGACAATCGAACAGTATAAAGCGAGGCAGCAGAAGCCACGAGTAACTCCAGTACCAAAGACACCAACTAAACCAAAAAGAAAAAGGGGTGGAAAACAGTACAATAAACGAAAACAAATAGCAGTCCTTTATAGAGAATTGAATCTTGCCACATCTTCAGAAGACCAGCTGTTAATAAAGAGAAAAATAAGAGAAACAAGGAATGGGCAGCCAACCCACGAAGGAAGAGGTGATAACCAACACCAACACCAACAACAACAACAATAGCAACAACGGCAGCGAAGTAGCTGATACAAAAACAATATTGTATTTCATTTGTATTCTATTATTATTTTTAGTATTATCAAAAATAAACAACCATTATAAGAAATATGTTAAAAGACATGTTATCTTAAACAACAATATGGTTTAAATATACAAAATTTTTTTTTTAAAATATATATGTTTAAAAAATTAAAAATATGAATGACTTTAATTGTTTTGTTTGTGGTAAAAGTTACCAAACAAGTAGTAGAAATAATCAATGGAAATAATCAACAAACCAGTTCATTTAGAACTAATCAACTCCAAAATAACAATCACCAACAATTTGGACAACAACGATCAAATAATTACCAGCGATCAAATAATTATCAACGATTTAATAATCACCAATGGTCAAATAATGGCAGACAACAGAATAATAGAGGAACAAACACAAGAAATAATAGGATACGTGTCATGAACAGGGAACAGGGAAACGAGTACAACCCCGGTTCCCACAGAGAAACTACAGAATAGGCTACGCGGGGACAACAACAATAAATGATAATGGAGAATCAATACCCAATTATATTATACTACAGACTTTAAATAAAAAATTAAAATTCTTGTTAGATACTGGCGCAGATGTGTCAATATGTAAAAAACATTGCACAAATAACGAAGACATTGCAGGCGAACAATTATGTAAACTCACGGGAATAACTGACAGTCCAATTACAACATTAGGTACTACAAATTTAAATTTTAAAATAGTGAACGATTGCTTAAAGCATAAATTTCAAGTAGTAGGTGACGAATTTCCAATTCCTACTGATGGCATTCTAGGACGTGACTTTTTCAATAAATATTTTTCAAAAATTGATTACGAAACTTACACTTTTTCAATAAACACGAATAAAACCGAATACATTTTACCGATATTAAACAAAATCTTTAGAATCACAATACCACCTAGATCAGAGATAATTCATTCAATTAAAATAGAAATTCCAGAAGATAGTATTATTTGCAATAAAGAAATAATAAAAGATGTATTTATCGCAAATACAATAATTCCACAACATGGAATAAAACATATAAGAATCTTAAATATCTCTAATACAGAAAAAATCATTGAAAAATTTTCAAAATCGGATTTAGAAATAATACCTTTAAGACATTTCAATATAATCTCAAACAATAAACTCAAACATTCCAATGAACGTTGGAATAAACTTAAAAACTTACTTAAATTAGATAATGAAGACAGTAATGCATGCAAATCCATAAAAGAAATTTGCAAAAATTTTCAAGATATATTCCATATTGAAGGAGACAAATTAACGACCAATAATTTCTACAAACAACATTTACAAACAATTGATAACTCTCCCGTTTATATAAAAAATTACAGACTTCCACAATCTCAACAACAGGAAATAAACAATCAAGTAAAAGATTTATTAAAAACAAATGTTATTGAACTATCCACAAGTCCATATAACTCTGCACTTTTAGTTGTACCAAAGCATAGTACTGATGATAAAAAACAATGGAGACTTGTAGTAGACTACAGACAACTCAATAAAAAATTAGTTAGTGATAAATTTCCACTTACACAATTGGAAGACGTACTAGATAGGATAGGAAGAGCTAAATACTTTTCTACATTGGATATGACAAGTTCATTCCATCAAATAGAATTAGAAAAAGACTCTAGACCATTGACAGCATTTTCCACCAGTAATGGACATTATCAATTCAAAAGATTACCTTTCGGTTTGAAAATATCCTCCAATAATTTTCAAAGAATGCTCAGGTTTAGACTCTAGGGCATTTTTGTACGTAGATGATATCATTATATTTGGTTGTCATCACAACTCCAATCTAATCAAAGTTTTTGAACGTTTAAGAAGCTACAATTTAAAATTAAACCCAAAGAAATGCAATTTTGTGAAACCCGAAGTAATTTATTTAGGACATTTAATCACTAAAGAAGGTGTAACTGCAGATCCAAATAAATGTAAAGCAGTAAATGAATACCCAATACCAGCAAATGCCGATGAAGTTTGACGATTCGTAGCATTTTGCAATTACTATAGAAGATTTGTAAAAGACTTTGCAAAAATTGCAAAACCATTAAATGAACTTTTGAAAAAAAATAAACAATTCATTTGGTCCGAAGATTGTAAATTAGCATTTGATAAATTAAGAATGTCAATAGTAAGTCCTCCAATACTACAGTACCCAGATTTTACTAAAGAATTTATACTCACTACAGACGCATCAAATTATGCGTTAGGAGCAGTTTTATCCCAAGGAGACATTGGAAACGATCTACCAATATCGTATGCCAGCCGTTCTCTTAATAAACACGAGTTAAATAAACCGATTATAGAAAAAGAACTTTTAGCAATACACTGGGGAATTAACCATTTTAGACCATATTTATATGGAAGAAAGTTTACAGTAGTAACAGACCACAGACCTTTAGTATCACTATTTTCACACAAAAACCCTTCGTCAAAGTTAACAAGAATAAGAGGTGGTTTAAAGCAGTGTCCATTTCGCCTGTATAGATGTGTATATGCGAACGAAAACGCTGATGTGCCTTCGTGCAACGTAATATGTAGACAGTAGTGCGCAATAGTTTGCTAAGATGACTGAACCGGTCCAACAGATCTATGACGACCAATTCATCGCCAGAAATGTAGTGTGTCTGTAGTGCGGGTTGACCTGTTACCTGCAATGCCTTTACCTTAAGTGGTATTAATCACTTAATGGATAATGGATAATCAGTTAAATTAGGGTCATGCCACCATAATGTGTAGTTATGCAACGCCAAAAGGGAAATACCACGAGTGGCGCAATCAGCTGAGTTGAGTCTGGTAGGAATGTGATACCAATGCCTGATATCTGTGATCGATTGAACGCAGCCAACGCGATTAGCAACGTACTGCATTAATTGTAATGTGTTTTTGCGTAGCCAACATAGAGCAATATTTGAGTTGGAGTATAGGGTGTATGGTACGTGCTCCTAGCTAGTGACTAATGATTTTGCCATCGTGGTTTGTTGCCAAATAGAGTACTGGAGCCATCACCTTGAAACTAGCATCGCAGAAGCCATGAAGTTGTATTTCATCTCCGGGTTGTATACCTATCCAACACGGTATTCGCACTGCCTCCAGTTGCGACAACTGCCTTCGGTATATTAGCTATTCTTGCAACAGTTCAAGTGGTAATGGGTCGTCCCATGCTAATTTTGCCTGTCAGAGTTTTTGTATGAAAAGCTTAGCCGTGATGATGACTTGTGCTAACATGCCAATTAGATCACATAATTTTGCAGCATCACTAAGCATTTGCCTTTTAGTGAGATGTTGTGTATCATAAGAGCTGACCTGATAAAAGAGTTCAACGGGAAGTGGATCCCAATGCAAGCCAAGAACAGTAGTTTCTGCTAAATGTGGATTAAGCTGACAAGGATCAGCATCACCAAGAAGGTGTACGGATATTTTTTTTTGGTTGTGTTGCTATGTGGATGCTAAGTGTGTACATTAAAGTATTTAAGAGTGTAGATGTTAAGTATGGCGAAAGCTCATATGTTGTAAGAGTATCTGAGCAAATGGTTTTAGAATAACGTTATCTAGCTAAACTTCCAAACGTTGACCCGAAAAGAACGTTATCGAGGATAGCGGTGAAGAGCGGGGATATAAAATATCTAGCGGAAGAAAACACTGTTCATTTTTTTTCAGAGTCGAGCAAGCAAAATCTTGGTTTAGAGCGTTATTTTAGTTTACCAGAGAAACAAAAAAAAATTATTTTCCCTACATACAATTTTATTTAATTCGTGAAGAAATTTCTAAACTGATCCTGCCACATAACCGTTGAGTTGAGACAATAACTACGCACGTTAGTTATCTGGATTCTTTTCGTATGTCTTTGAACCAGTAACTGGTAACAGTGAATTTTCATAAATTAGATTACTGAGAATCAACAAAATCACTTATTTACTGGCATGAACAAAGCAGCAAAGAACAACCTACTGAAGAGCAAAAGCCACATATTGAAGAAAAGATTTTTTTTTGGTGAGGAATTAGTTGTTCTAAGTGATCTCATTTTACAAATGGATGATACATCACAGAATTTATAAAAGCTCCACAAAAAGCAGCATATTTATCACCATACAGCCCCTTCTAGAATTTGACGGCTGCATAACGACAAATTCTATCCGAATTGTATATTATAACTATATCATAAACCTCATTGAAAAACGCACCGCTCTACCCACTCGAGTCACCTTTGGTGCTATCTGCTTGTTACTGTTACCACCTATCACCTTAACATTATCTTGCAAACAACCTTTACCAGCTTCATTCGCAAAATATACCGGTTTCACTCGATCTATGCTGACATTCACCGTGCGCCCTCTTGCCCTTATTGTTAGAGTTTTCTCACCACGACATAAAATTTCATACGGGCCCTCATACGGCTGTTTCAGTGGTGGTCGCACGGCGTCATCACGTAAGAATACGTGTGTACTACTTTTCAAATCTTTAAACACGAATGGCTTTTTCGTCATATGACGCGATGCTTGCAATGGCTTCAGTTCGTTCATAGTTTTCCTTAACTCCTTAACAAACTCTGTTTGCGATACTTGCTTCAACTCACCATCAAATATCTGTCCTGGTAAACGTATATTTACCCCATAAATTAATTCCGATGGTGTCACTTGCAAATCTTCTTTAAATGCCGCTCTTAGTCCCATCACCACAATCGGCTAGGCCCTCGTCCATTTACCACTTGATTTACATTTCAGTGCAGACTTTAGCGTGCGATAAAAACGTTCGACAAGTCCATTTGACTGTGGATGATATGCTGTAGTTCGGTGCCTTTTACACCCCAAAATTTTGGCTAACTCATCGAAAAGCTTGGACTCAAACTGTCGTCCCTGGTCTGTCGTAATCCTTTTCGGCACACCATAGTGCTCTATCCAATCCTAAATTAAAGCCTCGGCCACACATTCTGCCGTAATCTCCGCCAACGGTACCACCACCGGCCATCAGGCAATACAATACAATTGCAATAGGGTAAAGGTCCCACGATATCAATATGTACATGCTCAAAACGTTGATTAGGAGCGTTGAAATCCTGCAACACAGTCCTGTTGTGCCGCTGGATTTTCGACTTTTGACACGCCATGCACATTTTCACCATTTGACTTATTTCGGCCTTCATTTTAGGCCATCAAAAACGAGAACTTATTAATCTTATAGTTGCTTTTCCACCAGGATGAGCTTAATTGTGTAACATTTCAAACACTTGCGCTCGAAAGGACTTTGTAATAAACGGTCTTGGTTTCTTGCCGGATACATCACAATACTGCTTGATTGAATTCAATTACCATCTGCCTGATGCTCGTTTCATGTCCATGGCTTTTACTTGCCTTGATTTGCTCTATTCGAAGTGCTTGGAAGTCATCAACTGCTGTTATTAAGTCATCTAAGATCTCGAAACCTCCTCGTCTGTCGTACCTTCTGTAATCTGCGCTCATATTGTGATATATTCGCTCTAGTTGCGACTATTGAATAATACGGGCTCGTAGCATTAGAGTTTTGATGTCAATTAAAACAAAAATTGCATACAATTACATTAAAAATATTGACACGGAACCGAACCGAAAATCGAAGAAAACTGATACTTTTCCGGAACGAAAATCGGAACCGAACTGATATATTTTTTTTATTCTTGAACCGAAACGAAAACCGGATAAACAATTCAAACGCAATTTATGCGAAATTTTTTTTCCGGCCAAGAAACAACGCCCCTTAGTAGGTTTCAAGATTCCAGATAGGAGCTCCTGATTAAAGGAGCAGCAGCGTGGAGCAGGAGAACTTGAATATAATTAATAAGAACATAGTTCTATAAATTAAATTATTTGTACCTATTTTAATGATTTAATAGTGAACAGTACAACAAAAAAAAATGATAATAATAATTAATTATTGTTAGATTGAATCATTTGTTAATACTAAACGTGAAAAGATTGTAACGACACTTTTGGGTGACGTTCAAAAATCTTTAGTTTTTGCTGGGGTATCCTCAGCCGTCGTCCAGAGTCGAGACAATATATTTATATTTTTTGCTGAAACGTAGTTTTAGAGGAAAAGAACGTTGATTTAATATATAAATTATATATTTCATAAAAGAACATATTCTAACAAAGTGTAATTAAATAATTGCTGAATAAGCTATTCAGAATATGATAAATTATAATTCAAATAAAGTATTCTTTTGTTTAATAATTAAAAAAAAAATGTGCATCACCGTTGACGACGAGCACACAGAAATTATTACTGCTGTGGGTGACTATGACCTTAATGTAGATTTACGTTTTCTGCTCACTGTATTACTCGTTGACGAGGTTTTTTTTTACTTTTAGCTTCGGTTCGTTTTCCTAAAAGACTCCTGGCAGGACAGCGTGATGTCCTGCGTTCCCCTCCTCTGTTGTAAAAAAAACCGGTTACTCTGTGCTGTGGAAAATAATCATTTGGCCGAATGAGCCAGGTTAAAACAAAAAAATTCAAAAGTAAAACATATGACAAGGATAATTTCTAACTACATTTGGCTGAGCCAGGTTTTGGCAAAATGTGCCAGAAGACCAAATAGGCCAGTGTACTTGTCTTTGTATGAGTGAAAATTTAAGTCCTTGGTAAAATTTATCAGAAGGCCGAATGAGCCAGAGTACTTGCTTCTTCACTAGTCAAAAACCAAGTCCCCTATCATATCAAATGTTCCTTCTTTTGTACCGAACATACCGGAGCTTTTTGGTGTAGCGCACCGGTATTAATTGCTGTAGTTAACTTCGCAGTAAAGTTGAACATGTTGTGTTATATTTTGTACTTCTTGTGCCTTTTCATGTTTGCATGTTTTTTTCCCCTCTTCTTTTTATTTCGCCGCGGTTTTGTGTACTTACTACGCGTAGTTCCGAGTGTGTTTGTAATTTTAATTTGCACTTTATTATTTAAAATAAAGTATTTTAGTTTAATAATTTAAAACAAGGTACATTAGATATGTATTATGAATTATATATATTTAATATTACCCAAAACCAAATGTGACAAAAATATTTCATAAAAATAAAAAAACTGGTGTTGGCGTGTTTTGTTGATTTGTTATTGTCGGAGTTTGATTTGTTTTTATGTGTATAAAGAAATAAAAGCTGTGCAAAATGCGTGTTAAATTGTTTTGTATTTTATTTATTCCTTAAATATATATTTTTAAATAAATAAATGTGTTTTCTGTAATAATTGTTTATTTGTTATTGTGTTTAGAATTCCAATACAAGTTTTTCCATTCATAAATTGTAACAAGAAATTCATTTTTTTTCCGCATATTTAAGATTTTGTACATTGCATGCATCGATGCCCGCGGCACGCTGGAACCGAGGATCGCAGAAATGTCCATGTGATTTATAAATAAATATTTTTATTCAATTTCATATTTTTTTAGATAAATTCATTGCAGTTTTCTTCACGTGAGTGTTTATATGTTTACTATGTGTAGAGGTAGTGGTAAGGTGACATTCAGATTTTCTTTTTCGCTTGTTCTTGCTATATGTGACATAGAAATTTACTGTGCAAATTTGTATCGTTACATTTCCCTCCTTCTTCAGAAAAGAAAAAAAAAAGAACCGATGATATTATTTTAATGAAACACTGACTACACCTCTTTGGTTAACTTGCACTCGGTGTCTTTGGTTCTTCGGGTATCTCTTGTGAACTAAATCCACCTCCGTACTCTTTACGATTAGAGTCTGCGTAGTACAATTTGATATCGCTGACGTGGGCTGTTTTCCTATTATTTTCCATGTGATACATGCTATTACTTGTGTTACTAATATTCCTCTTAGAACGAGGCTCGATTTCTCTTTCTAATATTTGGACTCTTGAAAATTTTGTAGTAATCATCTTGGTTTTTGACATGTGATGGTCATCCTTTCGTTTAAATGTGCCTAGACGTCTTACTAGAGTTTCTGGTTTGTTTTCTTTTGTGCTTGGTTGAACGACTTTTAATTCCTCTTGTGGTGACCATGGTTCTTGTTGACTGTCGCGCCTGACTTTATCTTTTGCTTGAGTTTCTTGGCTTGGTAGTTCCGCATTAAGTTTACTATCTGAAACATTGATATCTAATGGATCTAATGGATTTGTAAGTTGTACATGACAATTGTTCGATACTGGCTGTACTGTAGTAGGTTTCCTCTGTGGCGATGTAGTTGATGACGAAGATGATGGTGGACCAGACTGGCGACTATTTCTTGGTGGTGCTTCTCATTGTGCTTGTTGCTGATTAACAGGAAGTGGTGGCTGTGGCTAAAGTTTCTTTGATTGTAACGATGATTTGAAATTACTTTGCGAATGACTCTGTGGCGTTTGCGACGATGATTTGAAATTACTTTGCGAATGACACTGTGGCGTTTGTGACGATGATTTGAAATTACTTTCTGAATGACTCTGTGGCGTTTGCGACGATGATTCTGAATTTGTAGAAGTTGGTAACAATGGATGATTGACATGTGATGACTCTGGTACTATCGTTAAACGTTGTGGCAGTGCTGGACGTGATGATAAATCATGCTCTTCGATTTGATGCTTTTGTTCTCGTGGTTGTGTGTTGTGATTGCGGTTGGCTGGCGACTGTTGTGCATGGGCTTGTTGATAACATACTTCTGGACTTTCTCTATGAGACGTTGAAATCTGTGGAGGAGTTACGACGCATTTAAGCAACACCTGCTTTTGTTGTTTTCCCTGTTGTGATACTGAGTGTGGTTCTGAATCACTTCGAAGCGGCATGCTTAGCGTAGGTAGTGTATTTGTTACTAGATTTCTAGCTGTTACTGTTGTTGCTTGCTTTGTGGTTGGTTGGATTGGTGACTGGTTATTTTCCTGCTGGATATAATCATTCAATTCAACGCTTTGATTACGGACTATTCTTTTCTCCATCAGTTTTGGGTGACTGAATTCTAATTTAACGGGTAAGATGATCGGGTGGTTGTTGTCCCGCCTGACGTGACAACCCCCAAGGAGTTTCCCGATGAGCTCTGGTGATTCCAGTAGGTTGGATTTTTCCTGCAGCACTCGATTGTTCGACAGCCTAAAGTGCCACAAATCCAGCAAAAAAGTTTCCTAGGTTTTGTGCATTCTCGTGCAAAATGATTTGCTTCCCCACATCTGTGACAAGCACTTCGCACGTCTACCCTTCCGGTCTGTATCCTATGAACGGGAACCGGCGGTGAAAAATCGAGAGTGTGTTGGCGCTCTATGTTACTTAGTTGAGTAAGTCGCTCAAATTTCTCAGCTAACTTGATCAAGCCTTCCAGAGAGGTAAATTCACATGGTTTAATATGTAGCTGGTCTATTATGGCCTACTATTTCGGTAAATTCGACTTAATTGTTGTCCCCTTGTTAGCTCAGCTGGCCGCATCAAATCCTGTAACTCTAAAGCATAATTTTTAAACGACTCACTCTTCTGTTGATACTTGTTGCGAATCGAATCTTCTAGTTGATCTAAATAGTTAGAGGGTAAAAAGAAGTCTCGAATGTCCTGTGTGAAACTTGACCATTGCGTCCATCTTCGATTATTTTTACGGAACCACATTAGGGCTCTTCCTTCGAGCATTTCTGGCAAAATCCTTGGCAAAATGTTCGGGGGAATGTTATATGTTTCGGAGAGTGTTTCCAGTTTTTCCAAAAATGGTAATGGATTTGTTTCACCATCGAAATGTACAGCCCATTTACGAACTTGATTGGCGATTCACGCTATGTCCTGAAACTTGTTATTCATCGTGCTTGGCTCTGAGATATGTATTTTCGGGATTTCCGCTTCGAAACCTGAAAGTTTGGGTGAAAGACTACTTTCATATTTGGCTTCCATTTCCACAATTATGTCTAGTAATTTTGTCGGGTTTATAAATTATATATTTTATTTATTTCATAAAAGAACATATTCTAACAAAGTGTAATTAAATAATTGCTGAATAAGCTATTCAGCATATTATACTGTTTAATCTTTATCGAAAATAAAAGAAGCGTCGTTTTCAGTGTTTGTAGAAGACTGTTTTTATTAATTTCTTCATTCTTAAATCTAACATTGTTTCTTAATACTAATTTCCAATAAAATCTTATGTACTGATTCTATTGGTTAATACTTATAATACTTGCGTCTAATTGGTTAACCCAAATTAGACGTATATAATATTCTTACAAAAATATCTTATCGATAAATAGTATTATATTTACTAATGCAAGTGTTCTACATATGGTTTTACTTGAAACCGACACAGTTTTGACATGCATATTGCACATATGGTGCAATGTGCGGCTCAGTTATTGTCACCAAAATAATGACAAAATAAAGGCTTATATTACTTGACAATAGTTTGTCATAAGTTTTATTAAAATAGAACTGTGTCAATGGTTACTTTAAATTATTCGGAACACTTGAGTGTTTTGTGATATGTGTGGTCTTGTACCAATATCACATTACAATATGATAAATTATAATCCAAATAAAGTATTCTTTTGTTTAATAATTAAAGAAAAAAAATGTGCATCACCGTTGACGACGGGCACACAGAAATTATTACTGCTGTGGGTGACTATGACCTTAATGTAGATTTACGTTTTCTGCTCACTGTATTACTCGTTGACGAGATTTTTTTTTTACTTTTAGCTTCGGTTCGTTTTCCTAAAAGACTCCTAGCAGGACAGCGTGATGTCCTGGGTTCCCCTCCTCTGTTGTAAAAAAACCGGTTACTCTGTGCTGTGGATAATTTCTAACTACATTTGGCTGAGCCAGGTTTTGGCAAAATGTGCCAGAAAACTAAATAGGCCAGCGTACTTGTCTTTGTATGAGTGAAAATTTAAGTCCTTGTTAAAATTTACCAGCAGGCCTAATGAACCAGCGCACCGGTATTAATTGCTGTAGTTAACTTCGCCGTAAAGCTGAACTTTCTTATGTTATATTGTGTACTTCTTGTGTCTTTCCATGTTTGCATGTTTTTTCCTCTTCTTTTATTTCGTCGCGGTTTTGTGTACTTACTACGCGTAGTTCCGAGTGTGTTTGTAATTTTAATTAGCACTTTATTATTTAAAATAAAGTATTTTAGTTTAATAATTTAAAACAAGGTACATTAGATATGTATTATGAATTATATATATTTAATATTATCCAAAACCAAATGTGACAAAAATATTTCATAAAAATAAAAAAACTGGTGTTGGCGTGTTTTGTTGATTTGTTATTGGCGGAGTTTGATTTGTTTTTATGTGTATAAAGAAATAAAAGCTGTGCAAATTGCGTCGCCACATATCAATTAGTTTGTTGACAAATATTTGATTTCAATCTCCTTTGATTCTGTCTTCTGACGAACAAAGATCGCCTTTATGTCTACATGTTTGGTTCGATTTGAGTGTGAATTGTTTGTTATGACCATGTGGTTTGTATTACCAAATAAAAGTTCAGATTCAAGTCGTTTAAGCCAAATAAATTCTTGTATAGCGGCAACAAGTGACAAATACTCCACTTCCGTTGACAACAACAACGGAACCGTTTTTTGACGTTTAGTAGCCCAGGATATGGCACCAGATTGTAAGGTAAATGCGTAACCGGTTGTTGAACGTCTATCATCTACATAATCGACCCAGTCGGCGTCGCAATAACCTAATATTATACCTTTTCCTTTTTGCACACGAGTCCAATTTTCGTGGTTCTCCTGAGATAACGCATAACACGCTTTACTGCTTCTTAATGTGCCTTTCCTGGATTTGAACTATATCTACTTAGAAGAGTGACTGCATAACTTATATCAGGTCTTGTAATTTGAGCATCATAGAGTTAACAGCCAACAGCTTCCATATATGGAGTCTGAGTCATTTGTTCTTTGTCTTTTGGTGACATATCAGAGTAAAGTTTTTGATTGTAGTCAACTGGAGTTGCTGATGGATCTAGCATGTCAAATCTTTTAAGAATATCTTTTGGTTTCATTTTCAGTATTTTTAAGTGTCAATTCGCAGTCCTCTTTGTTCCTCCCTGAATTGTCAGTTCAATTTGTATAAGAGGAACAACCATATCTAGGGAATCACTTTTTCCTACATATTTTTCATTTTCAAAAAAAATCACGTCTCTACTGATAATAACTTTTTTGTTTTGTGAGTTTATTAATTGATATGATTAACTATTTTCACAGTATTCGACCATAATACACATAATTTATTTTGGGTCAAGTTTAGTGCGTTTTTCTTTAGATATATGCACCATAGCTAGGCGTCCAAATACACGTAAGTGTTTGAAAGTTAGTTTTTTATTGCTCTAAATTTCTTTTGGACAATTTTGTTTTTCTCGACATGGTATTCTATTTATAATACATATGGCAGTCATAACTGCTTCTGCCCAGTACTGCTCGTTTAAATCACTGTCCGTTAACATACAGCGAATATGTTCAACAATTGTACGTTTCATTCTTTCCGTGTCTCCGTTTACTTTGGTGTATATGGTGATGTTTTTTGATGAATTATTCCACATTTTTTCAAAAAATTCAAGAAATTTCGATTAATGTATTCGTGGCCGTTATCCGTGCGTAGCGTTTTTATCTTTTTAGAACATTGGTTTTCGACCATATTTTTAAAATCAATAAATTTATTGAAATCGTCGGATTTCAATGAATGTTATCATCAATGAATGTTAATAAATATCCAGAAAATGATTTTAATTGTAAGGGTTCAAGTACGTCGGAGTGCACTAATTCTAATAATTCTGTTGCCCGTGCAGTGCACTTATTCTAATAATTATGTTGCCCGCGTGGACACTCGTTGAATGATTTAATGTATAACGGACCGACAGTTCAAAGTGAACTTTTTTCAATTCTGCTCCGTTTTAGGCGACCACGGTTTGTTTTCCCCACAGATATCGAGAAAATGTATCGTCAAGTTTTGATAAATCTTGAAGATCGGCGCTATCAACTTATCATTTGGAGAAGCAGTCCAAATTCTACGATTCGTTATTATCAGCTAAACACAATTACATATGGGACTCGAGCAGCTTCTTACCTAGCAACAAAATGTCTGCAAAAGATAGCATTTCAAAATAAGGTGAATTATCCATTAGGAGCTCAAATCCTGTGTGACAATTTCTACGTTGACGATGGGCTCGGTGGATCAGATAGTTTAATTACGGCTATTGAAGCTCAAAGACAACTAATCCATATTTTGAAGAAGCATCATTTTTGTCTTCGGAAATGGAGCGCAAACCATCCTTAACTTTTGAAAAACATTTCTCAAGATGATCAAGAGGTAAATCTAGATTTCGATAATAACAAGTTAATCAAAACGCAGGGATTATTTTGGTTCCCAAGGCGGATTTATTTGGAATTTAGGTCAAAATGGTTACTGAAGGAATAATCACAAAGAGAGTCGTTAGTTCTGATTTAGCTAGACTGTTCGACCTACTTGGTTTATTAGCTCCAGTAATAGTCAAAGCAAAGATTTTCATACAACACTTATGGCAGTTGAAACTATCTTGGGATGAACCACTTCCTACAGATCTTCGTACAACATGGTCAACATTTAGAGAAAACTTAAGTACTCTAGAAAACATTCAAGTGGCAAGACATATCTTCAGAGGCGAGGTTCCATCATCAACACAACTACACATTTTTGCTGATGCATCTGAAAAGGCATTTGGTGCTGCAGCATATGTCAGAGCAATTTTAAAGGATGGTAGAATAATAGTGCGACTATCCAACTGATTTGACAGCGTTAACTCCAGGACACTTATTAATTGGAGCAGCTCTTACAACTCATGTAGACAGCCGATCAAAATCAGAAAAACACACGTTATTGTCACTTTGGAACCTAGTTTCCCAGTTTAAACATAATTTCTGGAAACGCTGGTCTAACGAATATTTGATGGAACTGCAACAACGTAACAAATGGAAAACACAATCTGCCAACATACAGTTAGGAGACATGGTTATAATCAAATAAGATAACGTCCCAGTGATGCAGTGACCCTTGGGATGAATTGTACATGTGTACAAGGGTACAGATGGACGTATCCAAGTAGCTGACGTTAAAACATCGACAGGCATTTTTAAACGTCCAATTTATCGAATAGCTGTACTGCCTGTAAATACAGATGATCAACCAACAATGGCTGAAGCTAATCACGAAATACCTCCTGACAACGTAATTATTGAAGATAAAAAAGAGACGTATGAAGAACCCAAGACAAAACGTAGAAAACTGCCGACCAACTTATACTGTTCTGTATTACTCACACTATTACTGATATTGCCAATAGTAATAGGGTTTCCAATTGATAATAAAAGGTTTGGGTCGAAATTGGGTATTCACTTTGAAAATCTGGGCATAGCTGCCATATCAAATACTGAATGGAATCTTAAGTCTTTATTGGACAGAAGCATCAGCTCTAAACACAGGAATAACGTCGCTACATCAAGCTTGTCAACAAATGAAACCAAACGCATCATGTGCGAGTACAGTTAATCACTTTAAACGTATTGAATCCGAACTACAAATCGATGATAAATCACTTCATGACCATCGATCCAGAAGAGGAGCAATTGATCTTGTAGGCAATATTGCACATTCGCTATTTGGAGTATTAGAGTCAGAATATGCCAAAGGAATGTCAAATATAATTTCAAAAGTGAAACAAAATTAAATGCAATTATTGACGTTATTTAAGAATCAAACATCAGTTGTCGATTCAACAATCAATATAATGAAGAAAAATAAAATCGCAGTTCAAGAAGGTTTTGAGCACATTGACAATGAAATAAAGGCACTGATGAATTCCATAAAAGATACAAATAGAGAGGTAAATCAGGTACGGCTCAATCAAGTTTTCTATGCAGGATCCATTCAACTAACACTGGTAGCACATAATCTACAGTAGATACAATCTGCCATTATAGATGCTCTAACTGATACTCACCATGGAAAAGTCAATCCGTTGTTATTGACACCAACACAATTACAAAAGCAAGTCAATCAAATCAAACTTCATCTATTACCATCATTAGAATTACCGATGCCAGAAGATGAGCTAATATCCCTTTACAGACTAATGAAGATTAAAGGTGGAATCATACAGCAGCATGCAATTTTTAGTATGACATTACCCTTGATTGAATATGAACGATTTGAATTTTTTCAACTAATTCCAATCCCGAACTGGTTAAATGACTCCATGGCAGTAATTGACTCATGCAGTTCTATTTTGGCTATTAATACGCATCATGATCAATATTTTCCTCTTATGAAATCCGATTTAAGTCTTTGTGAGACCATAAAGGAAGGGGAATTTCTTTGTGCCAACGTCCGCATACGATACAATTTTGGTTCTGAACTATGTGCGTGTGAGATCAACCTATTCAACAACAACACAATACAAAATTGTCGGTTGAAACACACTATCAACACTCTGACCTGGATTCCATTGAATAACAAAAATCAATGGATTTATGCGACATCAACATCTTCACGAGCAACTGCAGTATGTAATAAGGAAATCATGCCACTAAATCTAAAAGGTTCAGGCTTATTAACGATCGACCCAGACTGCGTGCTTAAACACAGCTTCGTTTCCGTGCAAGGACAACAAATAATTGCACGTCAAGATATTCATACAGTAGTCTTGGTAAAATCTCCGAATTAAGGCTACAATCCCCTATGAAGACATCAGATGCTTACAGCGGCAACAGTACACTGTCAACATTGCGCGACAACCAATACGATCAACAGCTGAAAGACCTCACAGTATGGCAGAAGGTTTTGCTGTCATACCAGATAAGTGATCTTCCAAATCAATTTCAGTCACACAAGTACCACAGCTTCACCATAGCTTACGCAGCACTTTTTATAAGTCTGATATTAATCATAATCATGATGAAGAAGAAATTGCAGAAAAAACCTGTAAACCCAATTGAAGTTCCACCCGATGAAGAAGCCACCCGCATGACACCTATACCCATGCCACGTCGGCAGTCACGAGAATTCGTTATCAACATATAGCCGGACTGACTACCTGACAGCTAGAGGCTCATATTGTTGATCGCGGGGGAGAATGTTAAATATTATATTATATTGTTGTGTATAAATAATTTGTTTGTATTATTTTGTATGAATAATTTGTTGTAATAATTTCATTTAAAATATATTTTGTTGTAAAAAATAATTTTGTCGATGCAATGCCCAAAAACACGTCATACGCTTTGTTTGCTCATGAAAACAAAAGCGTCAAATTTCGTCTGCAAGAAAATGCACTCTTGCAGTTTGTAACAAGTTCATTGTTTGGCATGCATGGTCAAGGTTATTTTAGTTAATTTATTTGTTGTAAATTGATTATTAATTTTAAATAAAAGGCACAATTGAATTTTTGACAATTCAATTGATGAGAAGCCACATTCGTGATTGATTCATTTCTTTAGCTTTGTAAATTTAGTTCAAGTGCTGAATTTACGTCACATAAGCGCCTATTCACTGGATTTAAGTGTTCAGTGACTAGGATAATTTGGACAATCGTCAAAATCGCTGGGTTCAAGTACTCAGTGGTTTTCTTGTTTAAATACAATCAACATAAGTACTGGATTCAAGTGTTCAGTGCTTGCAAATAGTTGATTCCAACGTTGATCAGACATTTTGGTTTGATCGTACAGGCTTATTGTTTCTGTAATATGATGTTTTATGTGAGCAGTTTTTAACATAATACCCCTCTTTTTTGCCTTTATGACATGTATTTTTATACACAAATTTTTTCTTATACACGTTATCACTATACAAAGCCGAATTTGTCTCATTATTATCAAACTCGGAGTCTTACATTAATAAATTTTTGACTTCATCGACTGTTAATTTGTCTTTAATATTTTCGACAGTCATCACTAATGGTTTCAACTCTTCAGACAGACCAGCAAGTATTAAAGACGCTGTAAGCTCATCATCAATGCTGAGTCCAGCGTTATTTACTTTCAAACCCGTCATTATTATTTTATTTAAGTATTCTTGCAGTGATTTGCAGTTTTCTAATTTTATATTTGCAAGTTGTTTCAATAATTCTACCTTTCTTGTTAAACCTTTGTCCTCATATGCGTTCAAAAGCGCAAACCAAGCATTTTTTGTTGTTTTTGCCTTTGCAATGCGGCTGTAATTATTTGGGTCCGTCATACCTTCTGATCAAAAAGCATTCAGATTTTGTTAACTACTCCATAAGTTATAAACCTTTTTCAAAAAATTTTATTTTTGTTATGTTGGTACACCCTTTCCTGACATGTGGTTCAAATTTGAGCGCCATCAGTCAATTAGTTTGTTTACAACAGCTGTTAATGTGAGACTAACTCAAGTGCATTTAACGATTTTTACTATGGAAAATTCAGTTGAACAACGAATTTGTTTGAAATTTTGTGTTTTGAAAGCAATTTCATGTGTTGAAGCATTGAAAATGGTGCAGAAAGCTTACGGGGATTTTTCTATGTCTCGAATACAGGCTTACGAGTGGTATAAGTCATTCAAAGGAGGTCGTGAAGTGATCGAAGATTTGCCTCGTTCTGTACGGCCATCAACATCAAATACCGAAAAAAACGTGGCAAAAATCAAGAAAATTGTGTTGGAAGATCGTCGTATAACTGAAAGAGAGATTGCTCGTGACTTAGACATTTCAAATGGATCCGTTCACCATATTCTACATGATATATTGGGCATGAGACGCGTTGCAGTTCCACTTGTACCGAAACGCCTTGATTTTTTGCAAAAAGAATACCGAAAGAACGTGTGTGAAGAAATGATTTTTGAGCATGGACACTACTCTACATTCATGAAACGCATCATAATAGGTGATGAGACATAGGTTTATGAGTATAACGTCGAAACCAGTCAACAATCGAGCGAATGGCGCTTCAAAAACGAGCCAAAACCCATTAAACCGCACAAAAGTCGCTCGAAAATTAAAGTTATGCTTACTGTTTTTTTCGACTACCGCGGTGTTGTTCATTACGAATTTTTGCCAGAGGGTCATATCATCTTTTCTGGTAAGAAAATATCAGATTTGTGGAAAGCCAACAATTGGATTCTTCACCACGATAATGCTCCATCACACACGGCTCTTGTTGTACGCGATTTTTTGATTTTTCGTGCAGGTATGGAACTAAAAGCCATACTGTGATGCACAAAATCGCACACTGCACTGTGCGAGTGGAAATTATTTTTACAATATGCACACGCACATATGTGGTGTTAAGAAAAAAAATGCACGCACTCAAATTTGTTGTGCGGTTTCAAATTTCACATCGCACAAAGCGATGATTGTGCACACAGATTAGTGCACACACATTTGTGCTGTGCAACTGACTTATAAAAATGTGCACAATCAGATGTGCGAGAAAATTTTACAAAGTGAATAATTGTTATAAAACGATCAAATATTTAGATCAATTGTTACACAAAAGCTTTTGCAATGGTGTAATATTGTACTCTTATTTAGCAATTTAGCAAAATATTTAAATTTAATTAGCAAATTGTAAATTTATTTAGCAAATTTTAAATTTACTAGCAAAATTTTAATGTTAAACATAAATTCTGAATTTGTACATTTGAAATTTAGAGGTAATTAATTCTTTTTTAATTTTCCAAATAATTCAAAAGGGTAATAATAAGGTATGAGTGGGCAAAGAACATCACCAATGCGAAAACAAAACGCATCCCAAAAAACATTGGAGAAGGAGGTAGTAAATATTCCTTTATCCCCCAAGCCAGATGATAGCGTTGAAGATAACCTATTGCAACTATCTGCGATAATGGAGTCTCAAAGACATATCAATAAGGATATGCGGGACTTGCTAGCACAGGTAGTTAAGATGTATTTGTCAGAATAAGAAAGGGGGTCACTAGTACCGGTAGCAGCTAAGAGTGTGACTTCCATTAGCGTGAAAACTCAGAGAGCACTAAAGCGTTCTGCAAATGAGAAACCGAACGGTCCACCACCCAAAGTTCAGATTAGGGAAATTGGAAGCAATGAACATGGAACGCCTTGCAACAAGTGCCAACTAGTGGAAAATAAAAAGAGGAAAACTGTGACAAAACTGGACCTCGTTAAGGCGCCAAGAGTGAGACCTGAAGCTATTCTTATTAGCAAGACTGCAGACAAGCCTTACGCTGATATGTTAAAGCTCATTAAATCAAAACAATCGAATCCGAAAAACAACAAAGGGGGATGTATTGATTCAGCGTACCAAAGAAGCTGGAACTTTAGCTAAGGACTTATGCACTGAAATGAAGAACAGTGCATAATTAGGATTATGCTAGTGTAAAATCCTTAACACAACGCACCCTAATAGAACGCAGGGATCTAGACGAGGTAACGTCCAACGAAGAGGTGTGCGCAGCGATTGCTGACTAATTTTCAGCAATAAACGTAAGCGACATCAACGTCAAGTTTTACCGTTACGTAAGCGACAATACACGAACAGCGATTATCGATCTCCCTTCTAAGGATGCCATGAGGTGCTTTAAATGTCTTCAATTTGGACATGCTGCTAGACATTGCACATGTATGAGATGCGGAGAAGATGGTCATAAGGTAAAATCGTGCTCGGCTTAACCAATATTCATTCTATGTCCGGAAAACTGTAAGGGTGGTAATCTACACTACTCAAGAAGTTCCAAATGCGAATCCTACAGGAAGGCTATGCAGGAGCTTAAGTCTAAAAAATGATTAAATTTCTACATTGTACCTAAATCGATGTGAGGCTGCCCAAGACCTCTTATCCCAAACAGCTTTGGAATTAAAATCGGATGTACTCGTAATTAGTGAATTTTACAAATCAGAACAAACCTATAAATGGGTACAAGATACTTCTGCAAAGGCAGCCATTTGGCTAAGACAGGACATAATGTTTGAACCAAGCGTATTGGTACAAAAGGAAGGCTAGTACTTGCTAGAATCCGAGGTATATATGTATGAAGTTGCTACATATACCCAAATATCACCCAAGATAGATTTGAAGAGTTTCTCGAAAGGCTTCAAGGAACAGTCAGAAATAAAACTCCCATCATTGTTGCAGGGGATTTTAATGATTGGGCAGTCGAATGGGGCAGTAGTAATACAACGCGCCGAGGTAGAGCCCTATAAGAGACATTCACCTCACTAAACCTAACACAACTTAACCATGGGCATAGCCCAACGTTCGATAATGGTAGAGACGTATCCTACATAGACCTCAGTATCCTACCTAGAAAAGTAACAAACCAATACACCCACAGCGACCACAATGCAATTTGCTTTTTCATATCGTTGAAAGAGAAGTTTGCTTTAAAAAAATCGCAGAAAAAAGCACAGCAAATATGCTGGAAAACTAAGTATCTCGACAATGAGGTAATGGAATTCATTACCGAAAACATGAGTTTCGGAGACGGGGATGCTTTTGAAAAATCAAATCACCTTATGAAAGAACTATGCAACATCTGTGATGCATCAATGCCAAGAAAAGGAAGAAGTAATGGGCGCGCATCAAACTATTGGTGGATGGAAGAAATAGCGTTATTAAGATCTCAATGTCTTGCCTCCTGCAGACAGTTCCAACGCCACAGATCTGGAGTAGGTGCAGAAAAGCTTCTCCAAAAATAACGAGAGCGCAGATCTATACTAAAAAGGGCAATTATTAGGAGAAAAAACCAAATTTTTTAAACTCAGATCAATGACATAGACCAAAATGTTTGGGGCGATAGCTACAAAATAGTAATGCGTAAATTTAAGATGTTAAGAGACTCGGTACCTTCGTGTACTAAAATAATGGCGAATATCGTGAAACACTTGTTCCCAAAAAAGCGAGAACTTAGAATCTTAATACCGATAATCACCGTTTTAAATGAGATCCCCCGGTTACAGATTCTGAAGTTATAGCCGCTTCTTCTAGGGTTAAACCCAATAAATCTCCTGGATTTGATGGAGTCCCCAATACTGTTCTGAAGAAGGCAATACAAAAACAAGCTTCTATATTTACGGATGTATTCAACAGCTGCCTACAGGAAGGAATTTTTCCTTCGTGTTGGAAAAAACAAAGATTGCTGCTTATTCCTAAAGGTAATAAGCCCTCAGAACTACCATCGCCTCACAGACCTTTATGCCTACTGGACACTGCAGGTAAGATCCTTGAAAGAATTATATGTTCTAGATTAGAAAAATTCACGGAGGCAAGTCAGGGTCTATCAAATAACCAATTTAGCTTTAGACCTAAACGTTGTACTGTTGATGCTGTACTACATGTATGCAATATTGCAAAGGAAGCCACAAAGGGCTTAAGGTGGCTAGGTAGTACAAAAAATACTGCGCGGTAGTGGCCTGTTGAGTGGAGTAGCATCTTAAATGCACTGTTGAAAATAAGAGTCCCAGAATATCTTTTAAAAGTTATCACATCATATTTTAAAGACAGAATACTTTTAAATGATACAGAATTCGGACCCAAAACATATAGGATTACGGGAGGGGTCCGCCAGGTATCAGTTCTAGGGCCAATTCTTTGGAATATTATGTACGATGGTAGTTGGCTTGAAGAGCCGGACGGAGCGACCGTAGTTGGGTATGCAGATGATATTGCAATAGTAGTGGTTGCAAAAACTCTAGACGAAGTGGCTAGGAATTGCAACGCTACTAATTGTATAATTCGAAATTGTATAAGATTCGTATAAGATAAATGTGCACAAATGTGCACAAATTTGGGATTGCACAAATGTGCGATTTTGCGCTTGCACCCAAGGGTGGGAAAAAATGACATGAATTTCACAATTTTGTTTGAAATAGAATATATTATTTTGTTGCAAATTTTGAAAAAATTGATATTTATGTTCGTTGGGATCGTTACTTATGTTAAAAATTGCATAAATTAACAAATATTTAAAATAATTATTTTTGTTAAGTATTTATAATGTGAGCTGAAAATTATAACTGTCTTAACCTTATTTGTATTTTAACTTAAAATATTAGTTTTTTGTATATTACCACCCAACTTTTGTGCATTTTTAAATGCAAATTTAGTAACTAAACTTAAAACATTTGTTTAGTAAGTTTTGCACCAGTTTAAAAGAAATAAAAACATATTTTATGAAAATTTTTTTATTCCAAAAAATATGTATTGACGTAGGTAGAGTATCTAACTTTTATAGATTTGCTGATGTGAACTTAAAAAACATGAAAAGGAAGTAAAATTTTTAACTCTTTTGGTAGGACACAACATTTTTAAATACAAAGGAATTAGTTCCCACAGAAATATATGAATGTATACTAATAATTGATTAGGTAAAATACTTTTAAGTGATATTCTTAAATAAAAAACAAACAAACTAAGCCTTAGTCGTGTTAATCACTTACACCTTAAAGGACAAAAGCAATATTCTATAGTTTTTATTTTAATTTTTAAATGATGATTAAGTGATAAATAAAATTTTATGAAGTAGTTCAAAATTGATATATTTAATTTTTTCTAAGTAAGATCCGTAAAACCGATACTCTTTACTTATAACATTTCGAAACAAATACTCTCTATTAAATTCTATTTAACTCATATATCATAAACTATTTATATTTTATATTATAACAAAGTTTTCAAGAACATTGTGAAATTAACTTTATTCCCATGTCTTAAATTAATAAACCTTAAAATAATAAGTAATATAAGCAATAAATATAAATCTAATAATAAATTCAAAATTAAAATATAAATAGAAAATAATTTTTTCAATAAAATATTTCCATACTATTTAGTTGCGTTATTCATCGTAATATTGTGCGCTTTTAAATTATCATTTCACACAAATGTGCAGTAGACACATACGGACTAAAAAGTCCCCTACATTCTCAACTCAAAATCCTGAAAATCCCTGCAGTATGATGTTGTGTATGCCTGTGTGAGTAGGAGGTGATAGGCTAACATGAGTAAGAAAATTAAAAACATGATATTACCTCGCATGTCCCACGTTGTCCAGGCAGTCTCAGTGCAGCACCTGCTTGTCTCACGGTGGTTCCTTTGGTAAAGTGAGCATGCACTTCCTTGTCCAAATTCGCGGCAGTAATATTTTGACACACCGTCTACTCATTTTTTTTATTTATTTTTATTTTTATTTTTTTTTATAAATTAAAATTAGCCTGTGCATTGCACGCACAGCGAAATGTCAAAATTTGCAAGAAAGAAAAAAAAAAAAGCTTTTGTACATTTTTTTGTTTTCTTTTGTTTTGATCAAGAGTCGCGGCGAAAAGTTTGGCCAAATTGGAAGTTGAAATGATCAATGCTGCCAGAGCAATGTGTAATGCAAGTATTGAAATAAGATAAAAAGAAAAAAAAAGTGTTCGGAAGGTGGAAAGAAAAATAACATTAACTGGAGGTTCAAGGAACGACCCCGAAAAGTGTACGGGATGAGTGTCCAACGGATTTAATTACGGGAGGAGAATGATATAAGATAGAGATATTGGTTGCAGTTTTTTTTTTTGGGAGGAAGTCTTTGGAAGAAGACGGTTGATGTCCGCGAGCGACTTGAAGAATTTGAGACGATATATTGAAATATATTAGTAAAAAGTGAATATTTAAAAATTAATTATTATTAATACAAAAATAATTAAAGTGAACATTTAAAAATTAATTATTATTAATACAAAAATAATTAAAGTGAACATTTAAAAATTAATTATTATTAATACAAAAATAATTAAAGTGAACATTTAAAAATTAATTATTATTAATACAAAAATAATTAAAGTGAACATTTAAAATTAACTATTATTAATACAAAAATAATTAAAGTGAACATTTAAAAATTAATTATTATTAATACAAAAATAATTAAAGTGAATAAAAAAAAAAAAATTTTTTTTACAAGTCGGAGGTTTAAATGATCAAAACTTTGAATAAATTGATGATCGAAAAAATTCAAATAAATATAACATATCGGTGAAACTTGGATTTAACAACCTAACAAGCCGTATTATATGTGTAATAAACCAAGTCCAATAAGGATTGATAAGCATATGGAATTAGCCATATATAAATATAACATATCGGTGAAACTTTGATTTAACAACCTCATAAGCCGTATTATATGTGTAATAAACCAAGTCCAATAAGGATTGATAAGCATATGGAATTAGCCATATATAAATATAACATATCGGTGAAACTTTGATTTAACAACCTCACAAGCCGTATTATATGTGTAATAAGTCAAGTCCAATAAGGAGTGATAAACATATGGAATTAGCCCTAGGACTCACTGCAAGTACATCTAACAGCAACTGGTACGGTAAGCTACCCTTACAGTTGTAGAATAGCAACGGAGAATACTAAGACCGCGCGGAAGTGCTACAGGATATGATTTTTTTACGTTAATGCTTATGATTAAATTAATTAAATTCATTAAATTCATTTAAACAATAAATTATATTATGCTTACTCAGTTGTTCAATTACCTATGACTTATTGCCGTCTATAATGTCTTATAATTTTTTTTAAATATTCAATCTCATATTTTTTTTTTGTTTCTAAATTAAAAATTTTTTTTCTCCAACTTATTTTAATAATTTGAATTTTTTTATATATACATTAAGTTTTTTTTTATTAATTTTCTTGAATTAATTAGTTCTATTTATGAAATTATTAGTAGAAATAATATTCATTGTTAATTTATTTTGGATATGATATTAGTCACGCAAGATTAGAATATATACATTTTTTTACTTTAAATGATGTACATATATTATAAGTGATCAAGCACATCAGGTGTCTTTGTTTTGTTGTTTTATTCTTTGATTATCCACAATTTGTTTTTTTTTAATTTTTTTTGTAGCTATTTAGGTCAGCAATGCGGAGTGACGTCACTGCTACGATGTTGGTAAGAGTAATCAAAGTAATTAAAATATTGGTAGTCTAAATGTAAAAGAAAAAAAAAAAAAAGGAAAAAAAAACAAAACAACAAGTTGATGTATAGAAAGCTATTTTTTTATTCTCGTTATATTTATCTATTTTCTTATTATAAATATATTATGGATATACATATAGTTGTGCATTAAATAGTAAGAGTAGATTGTAAGTTTTTTTATTATGAATACATTATGTATATATATATATTCTTTTGTATTTTTTTTTTATTTGAAGAGAATTTTGCTTAGTTTAGTTTAGTCGAATTTTTTTGTATTATTATATATGTAATAAAATAATAAACCATAAAAAGAAAAAAAGAAACAAAATTAAAAATAATTCCATTCATAAGATTTTTTTTTTTTTGTAACAAACTAAATGTGTAAATGATGTAAATTCAAACAAAATGATGGCTTAAGTTCAATAGATATAGGTGACAGGTGAAAGTGAAGAAGGGGGCAATGTTAGGTTGCAGTAAAATAAAAATGAGTTAGACAGGACAGGGACGAACATGAAAATAGGGAGCTGGAGAGAATTTAACAGTGCCTGTTACTTCAGCTCAACGGTAACTACGGTAATGTAGTGAGGGTGGGTAGGTCCAAACCGACCAACAAGGACAGGGACAATACGAAGAAGAAAAAAAAAAGAAAAAAAAAACTGGTAGACACAGGGTATTAATATTATATAAAATTACTATCATTGATTGTAAATTTTTTTTTTTTTGAACCAAATTCTCTGGCACGATTTTTCTTTATTTTTTTTGTTACGGTTCGGATGTGCTATAGCGGAGTAAAGAATCCAACCCTTTTCTGACGAGCTAGCTGGCCTTGCCACCGTGCCAGATTCTAACTCTGCACACATGAATGTAAAGGATGTTGAACGTAACAAAATGGCGCCCAACGAACGGAACTAACGAAAGAACAGAACGTAATACGAACGACTGACCATCGACAGGACACGAATGACGGATTGACAGAATTAGTGTTAGGTTTGTGTTTTGGCTTGATCGCTACAACATACATTCGAACAGGATATGTTTGAGGTGATTAAGTTTTTGTTTTTTTTTGTTCTTTTAAATCACAAGCAAACCAGCAGCTATACTGAGGTGCCGTGAAGCTGTTTGTCAGAAACGTTATACGTGAAAGTCAGTATAGCAGCAGGTGATATGAATGTGCGCGTGAATGATAGAAAGTACGAATGAAGACTGAAGTTGAAGCTGCTGATCATTTAGAAGGACGTCCTGTGATTGTGAGGCTTGCTTCAGAAACGGCTTGTGATGGGTGGGTGTAGAATTTTAGTTGTGTTAGCTTTTGGCAGTAGTTCAGACTGCATCAAATTGTAATGCAGCAAATAATTCTTAGAATTTATGTGGGGGACTAAAGACCGAGAGAAACGCGACTCAACTCATTTTTATTTTTTTTTAACATTGTCCCTGAGATAATAACACTGAGAATACACCAAAGGTCATCTATATCATTATTATTATTATATTGTAGAAATTACAAAACCCATTTAAATATAATTGAATAGTAATACTTTATATTTAGATTACGTTTAGGTATAGTATACCAATTGAATAGCTTTAACCTGTTTTAGAAGTTATTTTTCTTTTGGTATTTATTAAGATTTTGCCTATTGATGCCAAATTTTGGTTGAAGTTTAGTTTGAATAATTTTGAGTATTATTCATTATTATTTATGGTGGTTGATTTTTTTTTTTTCTTTTTAAACCCTTATCTCTAATTATCTATTTTTTATTTTTGTTTATATATTATATTTTTTTTTGGAAATAATTTATTTATTTATTAAGTTTTACATTTAATTAAGAAGAGAAGTAGTCAAAATCTTTCTTTAATTCTCTTTCGCTTTTTGACTCTGGTATATTACTTATTACTGGAATTTTTTTTTCTTATGAAATTGTTTCTTCATAAACGGTTTGAATTAATAGAGATAGTGTATAATTTTTTTTGGTGAATTAGTTGGGTAAATAGACCACAGTAATTAGTTACATTTCCTATTTTGCTACAATTCAAATTACACGAATTTGTTCAGTTTTATTTTGTTTCTGATTCATGGAGAGCGATCGCGAGTGGTTTACTCCTACAGGTGAAGCAAATACACGCAATAGGAACGAAAATAAGCTACTTACTAGGAGTGTAGCGAGAGCTTTGGGAAGAGACGCAGCGTCGTATCTTCTGACTCAAATAGATACAGGCGTGATTAGGCCGACGGATAGTGTGCCAGAACGCGATATCAATTTGCGTGCAGGAATTTTGTTCCAAAGAAAGGAGACGCAAGCAGTTAACCGCAACGCGATTGCCTCAATTATCAGGTCCCCTGAGTTCATATCAGAGTTGAATAAACTCTCACTAATGGCGGATCAAGAAGACGTAGAAAAGGAAGGCGCAGTAGGCGGTGCGTTACCTGTCATAGCGGTAGGAGAGGCGTGTGTGAATGATGGTGTGAATGATGGGTTGAATGAAGAGAATGTTAAAAATGTTGGAAAAATGGAACGAGAAAGTCAAAGGGAACTCGTTGATATGATGCACATGTTGATGCAACAAACCCAAGTTCTGGCGAGTGGGATGCATGATATCAGAAATGAATTAGGTTCATTGAAAGGGCGGGTTAATTCCGTAGAAAGAAATAGAGTGAATAAGACGGTAGTAGGAAGCGATGAGTTAAACGCGAACTCTGAATTTTTAGCGAATAATACTAGGCTAAGGGATCATAGAAGGGACTCAATATTGTTTGAAGAAGACGAAAGGGTGACCCGAAAAAATTGTGACCTAGATAAATGGCGGATCAAATTTGATGGGACCACTAAAGAAATGTCTGTAGAAAGCTTCATTTTCCGTATCGGAAAAATGAGAGAGCAATATGAACTTTCTTATCACCAGCTCTTCACTGATTTTCACTGTTTGGTATCGGGTTGCGCTGCTAGGTGGTATTGGCAAGTGATGGAGGACCATGCGGAGGATAAGAATTTCAACTATTATCAGCTGAAAAAAGAACTGTTAAGTCATTTTAGATCTTGCGATAGCGATTACGAAATAATCAGGCAAATGATGGAACGTAGGCAACAAGTAGGAGAAACGTTCGAGCAATTTTACGCAGATATTCATAATTTGTCGTTTAGGCTTAAGAAAAAGATACCCGAAAGGGAGATAGTCCAAATTATAAAAAGCAACTTAAGAGGAAATTTGGCTAGTCTTGTGTTTTCGGCATCTTTTGCTTCGATAGCGGACCTCATTAGTGAGTGTAAAAGAGGGGAACGTCTGTTACAAGAAAATAGGAGTAAAGGACGTCCTGTATCAGAAATTCACTATAAGGGTACCATTGAGCCAGGAATCAGGGAAGACGGAATAGCGAGAGTGGAGGCTGTTGTAGACAGTAAAATTAAACAACACAGCTACAACTATGGAGGTAATAGGAATCCCTCACCTAATTCATTAGGGGCCTCTCTCAATTCAACGCGTGGTATGGTGGAAAATGCCCAAGTAAATAAACCCTTATGTTACTCTCCGTTCCACATGAATTTGTGCTATACTTGTGGTATGCCAGGAAATCATTATAAGAATAAGGATGATGTAAAGGAGATATGTAAATCGTCGTTTCACTCTATGAGATGTTTCATATGTGATAGTGATGTTTCATATTGTGTGTTTCAAGAGGGAAACCAAGTAATGACAGCGTCAACCCGGGGAGGCTGTCAAATGAAGATGAATCCGGGAAACAAATAACTATTTTAAGAAGAAAAATGGAAGTTCAAACGCCAGTAATACCTGTTATCAATGAACGTAAAAGTCTACACCAGCGTATATTAGAGTATGAACAAAAAAGAGCCAAAATATTTAATGAAGAGGTGCCGAGTAGAAAGTTCAAGAAAATAAAAAAAATTAGGGAAAAAACGGCTTTGTTCAAACGGTACAGTAGAAAGTTAGTGTCTGCTATAGTAACTTTAGATGATGATAATAGATTCTTTGCAAAAACTACTATAGATGGGGAAGAAGTATTAGCTTTATTGGACTCGGGGGCTAGTGCAAACTGCATTGGAAAAGATGCTGCCAAATTCCTTGAAAAACGGTCAGACCAAATGATTCCCTTGAAGAATCAACAGGTTAAAACCGCAAATGGAGGAAAGACTGCAGTCATAGGAATAATCACTTTGCCCGTAAAGTGGGATGGTATGTTAAAAAATATGGAATTTTTGGTAGTACCTGCATTGCAGCAACATTTTTATTTTGGTACCGACTTTTGGAGAGTGTTCGGGTTAGCAGTGGTAAACAGACAGAATTCAATAGTAGGGGGTAATGAAAATAACTGGACAGATGTTTCGGAGTTGATTGCAACCCCAAAGGACCTTCAGTTCGATAAGGACCAACATGTTTTAACAAGTAGCCAAAATAGAAGACTGGACATAGTTAAACAAAATTTTCCATCATTTAAAACTTTAGGATTAGGCAAAACAATGTATGAAGAACATGTAATAGAAGTAAGAGACGAGCACATACCAGTTAAACAGAGGCACTATCCAATATCGCCGGCCATACAAAAACTAATGTATGCCGAATTAGACAGGATGTTAGATCTAGGAGTAATTGAAGAAAGTAACAGTAGCTGGAACTCCCCAGTAACACTGGTGATAAAAGGGGAGAAGCATAGGCTCTGTTTGGATGCTAGGAAGGTAAATGAGCGTACTATAAAAGATGCGTATCCTTTACCCCATATAGAAGGAATTCTTAGTAGGCTGCAGGATACAAGATATATATCAGCCATTGACCTAAAAGATGCCTTTTGGCAAATACCGTTGGAGAACAAGTCAAGGGAAAAAACTGCATTCACGGTGCCGGGGCGTCCTCTCTATCAATTCACCGTCATGCCCTTTGGGTTATGCAATGCAGCCCAAAGGATGTGTCGCTTAATGGATAAGGTGATACCAGCAAGGCTCCGTGAAAGTGTTTTTGTATATCTTGACGATCTGTTAGTATGCTCGGTAGCTTTTGAATCACATCTCAAACTTCTCGAGGAGGTAGCTACCTGTTTAGCTAAAAATAACCTCACAATAAACGTAGAAAAGAGCAAATTTTGTTACAAAGAAGTCAAGTACCTAGGGTTCATAGTAGGCGACGGGTGTTTGCGAACCGATAAAGGTAAAATCACAGCTATGGAAGAATTCCCTGAACCAAAGACCCCAAGGCAATTGCGTCGATTTCTAGGTATGACAGGGTGGTATCGGAGGTTCATAAAAGATTATGCCACAATAGCTGCACCCCTACATGAGTGTCTTACAAAGCCGAATATAAAAAAATTCATACTGTCAGATGAAGCCAGACAGGCGTTTCAGGCGCTCAAAACTAAGTTGTCAACAGCACCAGTGCTCACTAATCCGGACTTCACAAAAAGATTTTACGTACAATGTGATGCGTCAAAGGAAGGAGTGGGTGGAGTGCTATTTCAGAAAGATGATTTTGGTGATGAACGACCCATTGCATACATGTCTGCGAAGCTCAACCGAGCTCAGCGAAATTACAGTGTAACGGAATTAGAATGCTACGCGGCCGTATTAAGTATAAAGAAATTTCGGGCCTATATAGAGGGCTTACCGTTTACTGTAATAACTGATCATGCAAGCTTAAAATGGCTAATGCAACTCAAAGATCTAACAGGAAGACTAGCTAGATGGAGCCTCAAACTTCAGGCCTTTGACTTCAGTATTGAGCATCGTAAGGGGGCACAGAATATTGTACCTGATACGTTATCACGAGCACATGTGGAAGAAGTAATAGTGGAGAGGGTAGAGTTGGGAGTAGATTTAGGTTCGCAATTTTTCAAGTCAGATGAGTATTTACAACTCATAAAAAAAATAGTTGCGGACCAAGAAAAACTGCCAGACCTAACGGTCTCTGAAGGGTTCGTGTACAAGCGTCTAGATTTTAATACGGATGGCTTAATTCAGGAAGATAGGGCATGGAAACTGTGGGTTCCGACCGAGTTACGAAAAGAACTGTTGGAATCCGCACATTCTTCTCCTTCAGCAGGACATGGAGGAGTGCACAAAACTATTGCAAGATTAAGATCTAATTACTATTGGCCTGGAATGGTAGTTGAGGTACAATCTTTCATTAAGAACTGTGATATATGCAACACCAGTAAAGCTTCAAATAAAATGTGTAGACCGTTGATGGGCGCACAGCACATCACTGAGAGAGCGTTCCAAAGACTATATATCGACTTCATGGGACCATATCCACGATCCTCGGACGGGAACACGATGTTATTTGTATGTTTGGATCACTTTACGAAATTTATTTTCTTAAAGCCAATGAAAGCAGCCACAGCCGCTAAGGTGACTCAATACCTTGAAAACGACATCTTTCATGTGTTTGGGGTACCTGAGTACATTCATAGTGATAATGGTAAACAATTCATAGCAGAAAAATTTAAGGACTTGCTCTTGAAGTATGGAATCACACATGTCAAAACGGGCTTTTACGCTCCACAGGCAAATGCAGCTGAAAGGGTAAACCGCAGTGTGCTCCAAATTTTACGATCTTTCATAACTCAGGATCAGAAGACCTGGGATCGCCATGTCAGTGAGGCGGCATGGGCGCTCCGGAGTGTAATACATAGCGCGATTGGGATAGAACCTTACTATGCCTTATTTGGAACTCAGATGATGCTGCATGGTAATTCCTACAAGGTGATGCGAAATATTGCTACCGTAAAAACAGGTGATTTTTCTGTAATGATGACGTCTGATCGGCAACAGTTACTAAGAGAAAAGATAGTGCATGAACTCAAATTGGCTCATCAAAGGGCCGAAAAGGTGTATAACACAAGGAGTAAGCCAATTTCTTTTAAAGAGGGACAAATGGTATATAGAAGGAATTTTAGACAAAGCAATGCAGCCGAAAGTTATAATGCAAAACTAGCTAAAAAAAATATTAAATGTATTATTCAAAAAAATGTAGGCAATTCCCTATGTACCTTAAAAGGGTTGGATGGTAAGGATATGGGCACGTACCACGCTAAAGATATTTATCTAGTGTAGCTCTTAGGAATCATAGATGTAATAATTTTGTTTATAAGCCAGAAACACTTGATAGTAACATTTTTATTGATTTTTTACCAATTATTACTAAATATAATTGACTAGAAATAATTACGTAAAGTTACGAAAAGAAATAGCTAGTAAGTTTGGACCAACGATTAGGTATTTAGTAAATATATCTATTTAGGCTCAGATGTTTGACAAAGATATGCTAGAGCATTTTTATTATTATCTATGTCAATAGTTAGTTTAGTCTTAGTCTCTTTTAATTCGTCCTTTTGTGATATAATATCAATTTCGGTAGTTTTGTCCGGTTAA
>NC_051846.1:107085284-107105475 GCF_002237135.1 Teleopsis dalmanni | reverse complement strand
TACTCCACACGAAACGACAATATGACAATTTGCTTTAGTAAAAAACCACTAAAAAGCGGAATCAAAAATTTAAATACCGAAAAAGCTCCAGGCTACGACCTAATTACAGCGAAAATGCTGAAAGAGTTCCCACAAATCGCCAAAGACCAACTATTTTTTATTTATAACGCTATTTTAAGGACTGCATATTTTCCAAACGACTGGAAGCTATCCAAAATCATGATGATACCCAAGCCCGCTCAAGTCACCTCATATAGACTCATAAGTCTGCTTCCAATTCTTTCAAAATTATTTGAAAAACTTTTTATAAAACAACTGATGCCATATATAAATAAGAAAAGAATAATACCTAACCACCAATTTGGATTTAGAGAAAAACACAACACAATAGAACAAGTATACCGCATAGTACGAGTAATTAAGGAAACGTTTGAGAAGAGGCAGTATTGTTCAGGCGTCTTTCTAGACATAACCAAGGCTTTGACAAAGTTTGGCATGAAGGATTGTTTTGGAAACTTGAGAAACATTTACCATACAATATATCCTCAGTTATCAAAAACTGCCTCTCAAATAGAAGATTTGTTATAAAACAAAATTCTTTTGTCTCCAATGCCTTCCCCATTATGGCCGGTGTGCCCCAAGGTAGTGTTCTGGGCCCCTTGCTGTACCTGATTTTCACAGCAGACATGCCAACCAGTGACTGTACAACAACATCAACATTTGCGGATGACACTGCCATTCTCAGCCATAGTGACGACCCATTCACAGCCACAAAATCAGTTCAAGACCACCTCAACAAACTGCAAAAATGGCTCGATCTCTGGAGAATAAAAGTTAACGAATCGAAAAGTGTACACATAACCTTCACTCTACGACGAGATACCTGCCCTGCCCTTCGTATTAATGGAACAGTAATACCACAATGCAATGACACCAAATACTTAGGAATGCACCTCGACCGAAGGCTTACGTGGAAAAAGCATATAGAAACCAAGGTAACCCAAATTAAACTCAAACAACAAGAACTAAACTGGCTGATAAATAAAAATTCTAAACTTAATCTCACCTATAAAATGCAACTTTACAACACAATGATGAAACCCATATGGACCTACGGAATTGAACTCTGGAGCTCTGCTTCTCCATCAAACATTGAAAAACTTCAAAGAACTCAATCAAAAATCCTCCGGCAAATAGTCGGTGCCCCCTGGTATATAAAAAACGCAAATATTCATAGAGATCTTCGAATTGACACAGTCACAGATGTAATTACCAGCAACACACAAAAGTACAAAATCAAACTCAGGAACCATCAAAATCCACTTGCAAGCAACCTTACCCAAAGCGCTGGTACACAGCGACTCAAAAAAAACTACATAAACCCGGCTATTCAAGAATAACGCCCGACATGGTAACGAAATTGGACGAAGCTTTGGCTAAGGACAATTAATTATCTACTTTTCTTTTTTCAAATATTTTAATACAGCAATTAGCAGCGAAAATTTATTGTTAGTTCTAAGTTGATTTTTAGAAGATTCAATAAAAATCAAAATAAATTTAAAAAAAGAAAAAAAAAAAAAAAAAAATTTTTACAGCCATTTCTCCACCCGAAATAAGTGAGATTGAAGTTGGTTTGAAGCTAACACAGTGTTTTTGTTTCGGCATAAAATTGTCGCATCATTGGCAAACGCTGTGGTGACAACCGAACTACTTATCGGGATATCAGATGTGTAAAGTACATACAAGATAGGGCCAAGAACACTTCCTTGTGGAACGCCAGCTTCTATTGGGAAATTGTTAGAAGTATTTGATTTACATTTCACTTTAAAGTTTCTATTATGCAAATACGATTCTAAAGATTAGACTAGATTATGCTGGCAGGCCATAAAGGCCACGCGTAGACCACTAAGGTCCATTGCGATACCAGATCAGAGTCTTGTTTTAGCGATTGTAAGCATCACTTAAGATGCGCGTTTCATTAGCAAAATTTATTAAGATTCCAACAGAAACCTCAGGTATGTACTCCAGTCCTGCAAAACTGAAAGCCCCCAAGTATTTTTGTCGAGTTCTCGAGAGAGCCGGGCAATTACACATCAGATGCTCTAGAGTTTCCTTTGCATCCGGCTCATTGCATTTCCTGCAAGCATCGTTGTGAATTAGGTTTAGTTTTCGGGCATGTGATGCAACCAAACAGTGACCTGTCAACACACCAATTAATGTTCTACAGTTCCTTAGGTTAAACGATATAACATTCTTGGTGTATTTTTCTTCGTATATGTGTCTACACATAATTCTAGCTGTTCTACAGGTGGTTAAGTTCCGCCACCTTACCTTTGCTCTCCTTATCATGTGCTCGTCCAGAAGTTTATGTATTTGTTTCAGAGGTCTAAGTACTTCGCTCGTTTGTTCCTCTGAAAGTTTTGCGCCATTTTTAGCAATAGCATCAACTGTCTCATTTCCCTCAATGCCTTTATGACCAGGAATCCAATACATACAAAGTCTGCGGTTGCAGGCTAGTCTTGCTATACGATTCTAAAACTGAGTGGACATTTGCAGGTAATGAACAGCGTATCTTATATATGAGCCCATTATGCTATACATTATCAAATGCTTGTTTAAGATCGAAGAATACCGCGGAACAATATTCTCTGAGCTCAAATGCATGTCTTATTTCATTCGTTATACGATTCACTTGCTCAATAATTCCATGTTTTTCCCTAAAGCCAAACTGGTTTTGATCGTCAAGGAATGGTTTCAGCTTTAAAAGCAGTGGCCTGTATGAAGAGGCAAGCGTGGTATCTTCACCTGATTTATGAATCATAATAATTATGAATGTTTTCCACTCTGTTGAGTAAAAGCCAAATTTAATAATGAAATTAAAAAGTCTTGTGATAAAATTTATGGCCAAAAGGGATAAGTTTTTTATCATGATGGGTGAGATATTATCATATCCCGGTGCCTTTTTGCAATCTAACTTGTTTGTGATTATTTGAACAAGATCATTGGCCGTGATATGCATGTCAATAGATGCTGCATGTAGATGCTGATAGGAAAGTCATAATGTCCTGTTGCAGGATTTGGTTGAAACACCTCTTTTAGATAATCAGCAAAAACGTTAGATTTTTTTTCATCGCTTCGCGCCCAGTTTCCGAGAGAGTTTCTTATTAGAGAATCGGATTCTGAGGGGGAATTTATACCTTTGCTAACGTTCCACAATGATAAATGGTTTTTGCCATTTAGACGTAAGTTTTGAATATAATTATATTGTCTGACTTTGGTTTCCTTGCTTAATGCGGATCTAAGTCTCCTTTGGGCTTCCTTAAATAAGTATTTCGCTAAAGGGGACCTAGATTTTTGCCATTCACGTCTTAATCTACGTTTTTGTAAAACTAAATATTCTATGTCACTATTTGTAAGTACTTTATTGAATCTGTAAATTTTATTATCTTTAGGGGTGAATTTTTCTGCTGCTGAAATCAGAATTGACTTTAAAACTGAGGTTGCGCCCTCAATATGAGAGGACGCAATACATTATCTTGTACTTTGTATGTATGTGTGAATAATTGCACTTTTTATATTTGAGCCAGTTTGTTCTAGGACTTGTGAGGCTATAGGAACAGTCATATGATTGAGGATCATCAAGTAAGCAAAATATAACTGGAGAATGGTCAGGAGACAAATCGCAGCTTGTGTATATTGAGATAAAATTTCTGCTTATGCCTTTGGTCACAGTGAAGTTTATTAGGTCTGGTATTTTGTTGTTATCAGCAGGCCAATATGTTGGCTGCCCAGGAGAGATTACGTCTAGTGCATTTTTTCTATTTAGAATGGAATTGTAGAGCTGTTTTCCTTTTGGATTACAGAGTCAACCATCAATACGTATGCTTGGCGTTGTAGTCTCCCACCGCAAGAAATCTTTCACTTGGAGTTAAAAATGAAGCGAGGGGGCAGTAAACTGCCGATAAAGTTAAATTTTTTTCCTTTGTGCTTAAGGCATACTGATGTGGCTTGCATATAGTTATGAGCATATGTACCTAAGAAATTGTTTTAGACACCTTCGTATCAAAATACCTGTACCACTATATGCTTTGCCATCTGGGTGATTGGTTTTATAGAATAAATAATCAGGAATTTTTGTTTGTTAGATATGTTTCTGAGCAAAGCATTACATCAACACTTTGTCGGGACATAAAATTTGTGAGTTCAAGTTTATGTTGGCTTAAGCCGTTTATATTCCATGTAAAAATTTTTAAAGTACTCATTTATTAGACAAAAACATTTGCATTAATTGGCTTTGCATTTTAACTATCTCGTTAAGAGTAGTTTGCATGACTGACATAAACTGAGTTAAGCTCTGGGTGAGAGTGGAGATCATTATTTCCAAACTGTTACTTTGAACTGGAGAGGCTTGTTGCTTGTCAGATTTAACGACATTAGCATATGTAACACCTGGTGCAATAGGCTTAAAAGTTAAAGGTTGGGATACTTCAATTAATTTGATGGGGTTGCTTCTTGTAGGATTAAGTAACGCTTCTTTCTGCAGAGCTAACCTGTGCTTCAGTTCTTTATATATAGTAATGTGGTTGCACACGTTAACAAAGTAGAAAATAAAACAAATAAGGTTTATGTTCGATTAAAATATGTTTATTAAAATTTTCCCGCACTATTTGAGAACACAATTATAGATATTTAAGTAATTTCTTTAATACAATAAATTTTATTAATTTTAGAACACAATTATAGATTTTAAAATAATTTCTTTAATACAATAAATTTTATTAACTTTAGAGCACAATTATAGATTTTTAGTAATTTTTTTTAATACAATAAATTAAATTAACTTTAGAGCACAATTATAGATTTTTAGTAATTTTTTTTTAATAAAATAATTTAATTAATTTTAGAACACAATTATAGATTTTTAAGTAAATTTTTTAATAAAATTATTTTTATTATTTTTAGAACACAATCATAAATTTTAAGTAAAATTTTTAATAAAATTATTTTTATTATTTTTAGAACACAATTATAGATTTTTAAGTGAAATGTTTAATAATATAATTTAATTAATTTTAGAACACAATTATAGATTTTTTAAGTGAGAACGAATTGTAATCTTTAACAAAACTCTCTAGATGAGACCGGAGGAGACGTTTGTAATCCTTAACAAAATCTTCAGAAGATCTCAAATTAACATAACTGATCCGAGGTTTTATACCCCCAATAACAGAGATAAATTCAAGCTCTCAAAAGCTATATTTTTGAAGCTTTGAATTTTGTATGGAAACCAGCTTAAAGTTTTCGTTCTAACAGAAAGCTTAATGTTTTCATAAAAGTTACTGTAAGGTAACAGAAAGTTTCTCTGTTGTTAGCATGACAACTCAAAAGTTTGCTGTTGGTAACATAGCGTCACTTTTTAAGCTCTTACTTAAAATTATGCTATGATCAGCATTGGGTACAGTCACTTAATGCTGTACAAAGACTTTTTGTTGATCACACTATCATCAAGAACACTAAATACAAGAGGACTTCTCAACTCAAGCGATTTTATTTCTACACACATTAGGCCTTTCAAGAGGAACGCGGAGATTTTGCATTGGTTGTGTAGAAATTGTTTTTGATTTCTCTCTATAGTTCACATTTTTTATTAACGTACTGCTACATGTGCGAATGTAGTATTACTCAATGCTCGAAGTTTCCAACAACAATTTGCCTTAGTTATCCAACACAACAGACAAAAGGCACATCTTTTCTTCATTGTTATTGCACACTTACTGTATGATTTCGTACGCAAGAGTAGGTGAAACAATATTTCTGAAGTTAATGCATAGTCTTTGTGTTTGTATATTTTTCCTAAAATATATGACTGGCTTTGTGTGCATGCAATGCACAAGTAGTTTCAAATTATTATGAATTTGATTTTTGATAAAATTTTATTCTGGTCTCATACAAATATATGAAGTTTGCCTATTATGAGGTTAGTAAGCACCGGCAGTAGTACAGTACTATGCCCTGTAGTAGCAATGATATGAAGTATATTAGTAAACACCAAATTGTTTTTTAAAATATTTTATTATTAAAGTTCAAAACATTAATTTATTATAAACATTGCATTTATTCTTAAATCTAATCTTACATAATAACTTATATAATTTACGAACTATTTACGATCTATTTACAATAAATATTAATTACAATAATTACTATTTACAATAATTTATTTAAATATATTTCCATGAATATATAGAAATATAGCAAAAAATATATTCTTCTTAAAATATATACATTAATGTACTTTATATAATGTATATATTTTTTCTATGGTAAATATCTATAGACTTATATTAACATGGATATCAGCGATATTTAACCTGTTGGAAAATCACGAAAAAGCAAACCAACATAAGAAACAGTATAAACACATTACATTTCACGGTAATGTTATTTGCTGTTTACTATTCGACTCTGGAAAGTAATGCTAAAAAATCGCAAAAACAAGTGCTATTCAATGTCATTTGGGTGATGCAGAAGTATACAATGGAAATACGATTTAATATCTGCTGTTGATGTTGTTGGTTTGCTCTTTCAGTAAACATATTTTTATATACATGTGAATGAATGTATGTATGTATATACCGCAACTAACTCAATTTATTTAAAATGTACTAAATTTTAATTAAAATGTTTTAAATCAAAAGATTTTGAATTAGAAGTGTCCAACATCACAAAATCATATAATATTAAAACTATTCAAAACAATAAAATATTAAAAATTAAATCACTCTTTGGCCCAATTTACACTATCATATATACTATCATATATCCCATAGATGAGACAGGGAAGAGAGTGTGATGTGAGTTCATAAATTTTAAGCAACGAAATTTGAATCGTTTTATCAGCTTGACAAGCATACATATTCAATGTTATGTTTATGTTTACCTCTACATGCTGAATACTTTTAATTTCGTTTACTCCTATCAATATTAGATATGATGCGAGCGTAGCTTATAATTAAAGGGTTTCTACTCCCTCTTATACACATTTGCAAATTTAATGCTTATATAATTATAAATTATCGCTAAAAACAATTACAGTGTTAAAACATATATATATTTTAATTAGTAATTTAAATAATCAAAATGAAGGAAATGTTTTTATATTGATGCAAGGGAAATATTTTAAAACAATGTAATGGGTAAATGAATTCTGACTACGCACGGTGTTAAAATATCTCCAAAAGAAACTGTAGTAAAACACAAATCAAAGGTAAACAAATATTGCACTCTTTCTCTTCTGCTAAAAATGCATACATTTTATATCAAATTTACAAGCAAAAGCAGAACTAGAGAACAAACACAAAGCGTTCCTCTTGATGGGTCTAATGTTTTTGGAGACAAATTTTTAAAAAGCTCAGTTGAGAAGTCCTCTTGTATTTAGTGTTCTTGCTATCATGCACTCAAAGTTTGTTTACAATAGCTTTTACTTTGTTGAAGCTATTGTATGGTCACTTAAGGAAGGGGTTGTTACTTTGTAACAATTTTTAATGTGAAAAACGTGTAACGTTTTCATAATGTTTATTTATGTTTTAAAGTATGAGGAATTTTTATTAAAGTTTATGATGTGACCAATTTTTATGCAACAATGTGGTTGATACATTGTGACAATTTTGATAAAGAAATATTAGCATCTATGCTAATTCTGTGTGGTCGTTTGGGAGTTTAATTTATGTTTATTTATGTTTTGAAGTATAAGGAATTTTTATTAAAATTTATAATGTGACCAATTTTTGTATGCAACAATGTGGTTGATACATTGTGGCAATATTGATAGAGAAATATTAGCATCTATGCTAATATGTAACTATATAGGACAGCCTCTGTAGTTTGCAGTGTGATTTCCACTGCAGTTGCTACATTTTTTGAAGTTGGAATCCTTTAATAATTTTATCGCATTCGAAACTATGGTGAAGTTCACGACAAGTACGAAGAGTGTAATATGATTTAGTATGGCCATACTCTTGGCAGTTTGTGCATTGTACTGTATCATTTCTTTTGTGGGGTTTCTCAACACTAATTCTGTGGTGAAGTAAATGCTGTAGGTTGTAAATGGGATGACTCTCATTTTTTTAAGCTTAGAAGCTTCCGGGTTAAGTTCAACTTTGAACATAGGCTGTGGGATCTTATCTTTGTTAACAATGTTTATAACTGCTCTAGCGCTAAAGCCATTTTCGCTTAAAGCATTTTTTATCTCAATGGATTCTACATCTGGCTCAATACCTATAATGGCGACAACAAGGCCTTTATTATTCTTCAGTTGGTATGTGTAGTAATTTTTTTTGGTGTCTTTAAAATGTTTGGTTATGACCCTAAAATTATTTTCAGTGTTGATTTTGGTTTCATGTATATTGTTAGTTATAGGAACAATATGAAACGTATTATTTCCAATTAGACATATAAGGATTGTAACTAGGTTATTTAAGCTGCGCTCAAATTTCATAAAACTGACTCATGAACATTACGACTCCCACGTTCACTACCATGGATTGGGCCGCATTTAAGATGTTGAAGGACCTGGAGGAGCGTATCCGCAACCGTACTTATCAAATTCAAAAGGCGTTGAATAACAGCTCTACTATCAAAAATAGAAAACCCAGCAACTACTTAAACATTTCGTAGCATAGAATAGAAATAAACAGGGTACAAGCTCCCAATGGAGCAGAGCACTGCGACCAGATTGATCTTTTGTGCTGCAACTGACCCTAACCGAACAAAAGATATTCTGCTTTTCGGATGAAGGACAGAATGTCGTCCGTTGAGGACCTCCTAATGTCAGAAGGAGAGAGCAGCCCTCCTCCCAGTGATCTCCTCCTAGCCCAGATCAAGGCTGGGCAATCACAGAGAATGTGACTGTTAGTCTCGTCTGCTTCTAAGCAGAGTCGACAATCCGTCTCCTCGGACAGACCCATCTTATTAAGGTGATAAGGCAGTCCATGGTGACCTGTTAAATATCCCACCAGCAATCTCAAGTCTGATCTGCTAAGGAGGGATGCCATGCCATAACTATATGGGTGAACCAGCTCTTTAGCCTGACGGTTACCTCGATTGTCGCGCCAGTAGCGACCTCTCTTGGCTAAGATCCATTTATCAATTAGATACCTAGTTGTAGCAACTTAATCCACAAAAGGGTTCCGGTCTACAGATTTGAGTGGCAGAATCTGCCCTTGCAAGACTGTCGGCAGATTTATTACCCTTTACTCCTGTGTGACCAGGTACCCAGCAAAGCGTCACTTTGTTTTTGCTTACTAGCTGCTGCAGCACATCAAAGCAGTCTAATGAAAGCTTTGAGAAAAACCTCCAAGAGGATAGAGCTTTGACTGCTGCTTGACTATCTGAGTAAATACAGATGCGGGCGCCTTTCAACCCTTTGTTTAAGTTGATACGAGCGCAGACCTCGATGGCGTGAACCTCCGCTTGGAAAACAGTGGGCCATATACCCAGCGCTAGCGTGATTCTGGTGTTAGGACCAAATATTCCAGCACCAACTCCTTCTTTGGTTTTTGAATCATCGGTGACCATGAAATCACTTCTGGTTCTGCTTCAGGAGTGCCACTCTCCCAGTCCAATCGATCGGGAATGAGGACTTTCTACCGAAGCGAAGTTCCATGTTCATGCGATCTGTCCTATCGCAGATCTCTATGCCAGGAACTAGTCTGCAGATAGAGTTTTGACTGTCAAGACTTCCGTGCATATTGATATCAGGGTGTAGCTTAGCTCCACTCAAGGCCACTGTCTTTTTATTGAAGAGGTGCAGAGGGGTAAAACCCACTATGGACTCCAGTGCTGATGTGGGACATGTTCTAATAGTTCCCGTCATAGCTATACATGCGAGTCTTTGCAGTTTATTGCATTTGAGAATTGCAGCCTTTTGTTGTGCCTTGTTCCACCAAACAAGAGCTGGATAGCATACAATGGGTCTGACCATTGTACGGTAGATCCATGAGAGAATTCTGGGACTAAGGCCCCAGGTTCTACCATATGTGTTCCTACATGTCCACATGACCCCTTGTGGCTTTACCAATTACGTTGTCCAGGTGAGTGTTCCAATTAAGTCGTTTATCTAGTGTGACCTCTAGATATTTGACTTGGTCGGAGCATTCGATAGCCGTATCTTTTATAGATAGGGACCCAATATTCAGTTTGTACCTTCTGGTAAATGGTACAATTACTGCTTTTTTTGGGTTTATATTTAGACCTTCTTCTATACACCAGTTCGAAACTTTGTGTAAGGCCACCTGCATTACATCAGTAACTGTGGCATCGTATTTACCAGAAACAATGATTGCCAAGTCATCTGCATAACCTATGGCATGGTAGCCAGATTGCTCCAGTTTGACTAGTAGATCATCTACTACCAACGTCCATAGCAACGGTGAGAGAACCCCACCCTGAGGGCAGCCCCGTACGGCACTAATGCTGACGGTAGTACTGCCTAACTTGATAGATATGTTCCTGTCACGTAACATCCTATCTATTCAGGTTATTGTGCAGGAGTCTATATCTTTGCGGGCCAATGCACCGGATATGGACTCATATGATGTGTTATCAAAAGCACCTTCTACATATAGGAATGCACATAAAGCAATGTCTTTAGATTGAAAGGTGTTTTGAATTTTGCTGACCAAGTGATACAGCGCGACCTCCGTCGATTTACCTTTTGAGTAGGCGAATTGTGTGGAGTGGAGAGGAACCGTTTGTTCCATTTTATTCCGTATGTGCAGATCAATTAGCCTTTCAACATTTTTTAGTAGGAAAGAAGTAAGACTAATGGGTCTGTAGGACTTTGGCTGGTCCATAGGTTTATTACCCAATTTGGGAATAAAGATCACATTCACTCCTCTCCAGGAGTGAGGGATATAACCCATAATAAAACATGCCCTAAAGAGTTTGATTAATGGGTCTAGAATGATTTCGTAGCATACTAAACACATGATCAGGCACTGAAACAGAGTCCGTAAATTTGCCCAGATTACTGGAGATCCGGGAGGTAAAAAAGAAGCCAGCCGTCTGTCAAAGAAAATCAGAAGAAAGATTGGCATCTGTAGAACTGAAAACTGGGGTGAATTCCTGTTGGGTCTAGAAACCGGTAATAAATCCTACTGGGCCATAAACAAATACTTGACTAAAGTTGACTAAAAGAACAATTCTAGACAGACTTAAAACTTTAGTGAACTCACTGAGTATTCTATCTGACGAACAATTTGGTTTTAGGGAAGACCTCTCCACAGAATTGTAACTAGTGCGATCGATCAGGTGATACTGTCAGCCCTAAGCAGAAAAGAATCAACGGGTATGATTACATTTGACATCGCCAAGGCATTTGACAAGGTCTGACATGACGGTCTGATAGTTGAAATGTCTAGTTTTGGTATCACAGTCGGGCTAATAAAAAACCCAGGCAGCTTCCTACTCGAGAGGTTGTTCTGTGTGATAATCAACAGTACCATTTCGTCAGTGCGAAGAATAGAAGCCGGTGTTCCTCAAGGATCTCCACTCTCCCCCTTGTTGTACAACATGTTCACGTTTGACATCCCAATGCTATGTCCCTCGGTGCTATCCTTATACGCAGATGACACTTGCTTGTAATATTCTGATGAACTTGCCAGAAATGTGACCAATACGCTGCAGGAGCATGTTAATCTAATCCTGAAATTCTTCCAGAAATGGAAAATAAAAATTAACAATCGGAAAACTGAAGTCCTATTTATTACTCGTAAACACAGGCAACATCCACCGAGAGTGAGAGTTGGTGACTTCACGATTAATTGGAATTAGAGCATTAAATACTTAGGAATCACGTTTGATAAGCGGTAAAAACACTGCAGTGCTTACAACAACTTTTCAAACACAACAACCTTAGCGCGAAGAATAGAAAGCTGATCTATAGCCAGATAATTAGACCAGCATTACTTTATGGGTGTGTCGCGTATAGCAAAGCCATTGTACATCCGCAGGAATGATATGCTAAGAGACCTTATAATAGATCCTGTCAAATCTCAGAGTAATCACTAACCGCACGGGGTGGTACGCACATCTCAGATCACTCATTGAATAATCACGAAGATTATGAGAAATACTCAAATTAGTCAGCGAGATGGGTGAGACTCTGTAGAAACCTCCAGCCATCATAAAGTAAAAATGCCCAAATGAATTAACTCGGAAAAGGCTCAACATAATACATAATAATATTTTTTTTTTATATTTTGAAGTAGAAGTAAATAACAATTGAAATTAAATTTTAATAGTATATGTATATATTTTTTTTAAATACTTTTTGGAGGTATACTAGGCGACCGCTTTCAATTTGCCTTCTGTCGGTAAATGGACTTTATATCTTACGGATACATTTAATAAACAAAATAAAGGGGATAATGCTACCCTTATCGCATCAAACACTACAAGCACCTGGAAAGTTTTACAGCGGAGTGGAGAAGATTCTCTGCTCCACATCGTCTTTGCGGTCGACGAAGCAACCTGGAATTCACTGGTCCAGAGTGGAGGTAGAATAGCGTACCGCTTCAGCCATGTCAATATACTGCATAAAGCTAACAATATGACAAAGGAGGGGCAGAACAACGGCCTGTGGAACAAAACGTTCCAAACAAACTCCAGATCACAAGGACGGAGAGACAGAAAGTGGAGCACATGGTTCCACGATCAATATCTACGTCTACTGTGACTCCCAGTAATGTGCACCATAGCTTATAGGGTAGTACTAACATAAATAGAAGAGGGCAAATGCTTTTAGAATACTTTAGTAGTAATAACATCAGCATATTGAACAATGGTTCTGAACACACTTTTATTAATGCCATTAGAAGCGAGGTTCTTAGCCTTACTCTTTCAGTTAATTTATATCCAATTATGTTGTTAATTGGAGGATCTCAAAGGAATTTTCTTTATCTGACCACCAACATATTCCTTTTGGACTGCTGAGCCGGATTTTACATAAAAATTTCCCAGCTGCACATAATCGTATTAACTGGGAAATCTTTAGACTATCCTTAGCTAGTAAAGAGGATTAATTACTGAATTCAATTAGTCATATCGATGAACTTGATTTAGCAGTAGATCAAATAAACTCCGTTATGTCTCAAACGCATGAAGATGAATGTAAGGTTGAACCACGTACATCCAGACGGGATGTGTAATGGTGGAACAACAGGCTCGAATAAATGCGCAGGGAGGTTAGGAAGCTTTTTAATTTAGCTAAGCGAGCAGTGGTGTGGGTGGACTACAAAACGTCCTTGATTACGAAATCTAAACGGAAGTCATGGAAAGCTTTCTGTGACAGTATTGAGACTACTCCGCAAATGGCTCGCCTTCATAAAGTGTTGAGAAAGTCTCTTTCAAATGACATTGTTCTCTTGAAAAAGAGTGATGGCCTCTACACAGCGAATGGCAGGGAAACTTTGCAACATTTGCTACATGTGCACTTCCCAGGATCAATCTTATGTGATACAACCATAGATAGGCGCACGTTAAAATATGAAGTGCAAGTTCAAACTTGGGAGTTTATGGTGAAATTTTCAGAAAGGTCTTTTTTTACGTTAAAAATATTCCCTGCAAAATTAAATTTTTTTTTGTAAAGTAGTTTTCCGGAAAAGTGCCGTGTGGTCAGCCACAGCTGGGACCCATAGCACATTTTTCTCTCTTCGATAGTACAAACATTTTTGTATATATTTTGTTCGCAAATATGGTATTTAGTTACTTTTATCCCTCGGGGGAGGCTGTAACCCCAACAAGGCGCGTCGCAGGTGGCGGATAGCGAATGCCTTCCAGAAATGGGTGGTAGGAAGGAAATAAAATACCTCCCGCCAAACAGCCAGGAGATGGTAAACTTCGAAACATACCCCCACTGTAAGCTTTTCGAAGGTAGTATCGATAAAAGGTTACAGATGGTGCTGTGGAATGACAGCTGGTTTCTCAGTATCATGTATAGGCAGAGATTGAGACAACTGGTATGGTTATACATGAATTAGCAGATAGCGCAGTGGTGTCCATGTAAGCGGTATGTTCACAGCGGTGGAAAGCAACGGAAAACCACCACTAATATTTTTCCAAGATTAACATGAATATACATGAATCAATTTATCTAACATGGCTGAGAATGAAAACAACGGCCTCGAGTACGGGCGCCCCTTAAATGGGGCAGGGGTGCTAAGAATCTACCGTTCAACTAAGATGAGATTCAGTAATAATAAATCCTATAAAATTGGCACTTGGAATGTCAGGAGTATGTTCGAAAGCGGTAAAATTAATAATACAATACGGGAAATGCAGAAATATGAAATTGGTATTTTGGGAGTAAGTAAAATGAAATGGCCAGACCACGGAAGCTGTACTATAGACAATTATGATGTGTATTACTGTGGCGATAATGGAAGAAGAAACAAACATGGTGTTGCAGTAGTTATAGCAAAAAAACTCAAAAATATGGTAACAAATGTCTTGTATCATTTCACTCGTATAATAATGGTGCAAATGAGGGGGGGTCGGTAAATTTTAATATAATTCAAATTTACTCCTGATGTGATGCTGCTGATGATGAAATTGAAATATTTTACGAAGGAATACAATCATTGATAAGAAGTACAAAGTCAAGAGATGTTCTGATGGTTATGGGTGACTTTAATTCCAAGATAGGCCAAGGTACGGACGATGCTATTGTTGGCAAATTGTTGGCGAAAGAAACGAAAGAGGTGATCGTTTGGCTGAATTCTGCAGAAGTAATAAGTTGATTATTTCCAATACATTCTTTTAACTGCCAAAATGAAGACTTTATACCTGGAAGTCACCAGTGTTATGGTTTTTTCTGTGATGATGATGTCACTTCTTCTCCCAAACAAATATTATATTCTCGGTTGATATTGTTGAGGTCGTAGGTGACGTTGCTATTGAAATCGTACCGACCGCGCCAATTAATGTTATGATCCTACAGATCACTCATAAAATAATACACCCTTTTCTAGTTTTTAACAAATCAAACACAATGACTTTATTCAACTTAGATTATATTTATTGCTACTGCTGTTGTTGTTGCTATTGTGATGTTGTAATTGTTGCGATAATGTTGTTGCTGTTGGTACTGTTGCTGTATTGTGGATAACGACGATATTGTTGTTGATAACGTTGCTGTTGTTGTTGGTTTTCTTATTTTTCTAATTTAATAGCTTCTTTAACATGCATGATTCGATTAAATTAATTAAATAACAAATTTCACAGTTCTATTTAAACGATTATTTATTACAGAATTTCATAACACTTTTTACTTTGTCAAGCACTACTACGCTTAACCACTTTACATTTCTTAATTCATACTTTATACTTTGTCAAGCGGTACTACGCTTCACCACTTTTCATTTCTTACTCCATATTTTATACTTTGTCAAGCACTACTACGCCTTATCACTTTTCATTTCTTACTCCATACTTTATACTTTGTCAAGTACTACTACGCTTCACCACTTTTCATTTCTTACTCCTCAGTTCAAATTTTGAACTCATCTTATATACCTAACCTTGATGCAAAAATCCAATATATGACCTTAGTATTACCCCAGTTACCTCCTTGGGCTTTTCCCATAGTTTCATAATTTACTTTATTAAATTCGCAAAGTTTTAATTATTACAAGAATGCTCTACATATTTCTTCAATTCTTCCGCATTTAATATTTTCAAAGTCACTTACATCATGACTCCAATTATACACCAAACACCAAAATCAGCATTTTTTATCGTCGAACTGATGGACTGATGTTTTGGTTCTGGTCAACAACCGCCAAGATGTAAACAACCTTGCCTACTTTTAGGAAAATGTACGATCACCTAAGATCGTACACACTACCTTACGGAAAAACTGCCAAAACCGTGAAATTAAATAAAATAAATATTTAACTCACAACACCAGCTGATACAGCAAACAGGGCCATTCATAACCAAATCGACTTTATAACAATAAGTGAAAGATATAAGAACTTAATAAAATTCGCAAAAACTTTACCCGGTGCGGATGTTCCATCTGATCACAACTTGCTAACTGTTAAAATCAATATTAAGTTCAAAACGACAAGCTCAGCTCAACCGAAGAGTAAGCTCAATGTACAGAAATTAAAAAGCACGGGTTTGAGGATGCGTGTTGAAAATGAAATTGAAACGAAGTTATTAATTTCACAACCCGACGACATGTCCATTGAAGAAATATCTATGAAAATTAAAAACACTATAATGGAAGTTGCAAATAATGAAGTGGGCGTGGTCAGATCTAGAAGGAAAGAAGTTTAAATGACAGATGAAATCCTGGCATTAATGGACGAAAGAAGTCGGTATAATAATAAAGATAATCGCAAATATAAGGATATGCACAGATCTATACGTGTTCTTATTAGAAAAGCAAAAGAAGAGTTTCACAAAAAAGAATGTGAGGAGATAGAGGGTGTAACGACACGGATTTTCCCGTTTCGTTATAGTTTATGCTGGGGTATCCTCAGTCTTTTCCAGGGGGTCGCTACAATAAATTTATAATCGCGGAGACAGGACTTCTCAAAATAAAAGTACGGTGGTTAAATTTTCAATGCAGATTTATTTAAAATATTAATAATTCATTAAAATAATATGTAATAAAGAAAAGAATTTAATTAAACGTAACTAAATAAACCTTGAGATTAACAATTTGTACAATTTTCAACGATTTATATAAGATAGCTTTATATAGATTATTATTTCTTCAATTAAACGTTACTAGATAAAACCTTGAGATTAACAATTTGTACAATTTCCAAAGATTTATGTAAGATGGCTTCATGTAGATTATTATTCCTTCAATCGTATTTCAATAACTTGAGATTTTAAACGCATGCAAATTTTGAATGTATTTCCTTAGTCGTATTTCAAAGAGGTTGGTTAAATTTACTTAGATATGACTTGAGATGTTTCCTTGTGACCAGCTGTATTTGGAAGCTGTCCCTGTAGAGTTCACAGTGGTGGCTGATCCGGTTTCGTGGTTGTACCTTAGTATAATTTCGGTGATTATCCTGCTCGATGAGTACCTACTGGACGAAACGCGGTTAGTGAATGTATATATATCTTGTTATATTGAATACATATATAAAGTGTCTCCGTGTCTGGACTTAAAACCGCCCATTCACTCGTAAACAATTATATATATATTTTAATAGATTATACACCTAGGCTTAAAACCGCCACTGTGTCAGACAATTTTTAATATTTATTTATTTTATATGTTGATATACAATGCCACTGAGTGATCATACAAGACACACTAAATTCTTAAAAAATTGCGACGCATCCTCTTGAACTTTTGTGTAAAGTACACAAAGCTTTGAGTTGATTTTAGTTGAACTTAATGCGCTTTAACTCTTTTGCACAAAAGCTTCCTTGTGCATCTTTTTGCAGCGAATTGCATTTTGACGTTTTTGACGTTTGCAAATGTTTGCTTACATTTTTATTTTTTACATGAATTTTATCGTGTTTTTTTAAATTATTTATAATTTAATTTTATAATTATAAAAAATAATTTATTAATAAATTATTTAAATAAATTTGCGGGGATGAACAAAGAAGGTATGTATTTATTATTTTATTAAGATATATTTCTCTATTTATTACAAATTTATTTTCTTCTAATTTCTGATTGCTTCACGTGTTGCAGTTGCGTGCAAGCTGGGTGGCTTTTTGGTAAGTAGTTTCTAATAACTATGTCAAATGTTAATTCATCTATTTTAATTTCAGATTTCTTCGAAATTTATTTAAATTTATATAGGTTGGAAATTATTACAAATTACCATCCTCACCAGGGTTATCAAAGAAAATGCGATTTATTTAACTTACACAAGAAAAATAGAAACATGACGACATCTAATAGAAGAAAGATACAGAAGGTAAATACGTAACAGAAAAAGACGAAACACTTCGCATGTGGGAAAGCTATATCCAAACAATATTTGCGAGCAACCGATCATCTGTGATATCCGATCTAAGAGATGATTCAGGTCCACATATAACCTTAGATGATTCTAAAAAAGCAATTGATGGTGCAAAAATAGGAAAAACGGTGGGTTCTGACCAAATACCAACAGAATTGGTGAAGCTATTCAAAGATAATGGCATACGTAATTTAACAAGATGTTTTAATATAATTTATAATACAGGTCAGATACCAAACGATTAGCTTTAATCTACGTTTATTACTATTCCAAAGAAAACTACACCAAAAACATGTGCAGATTTTAGAACAGTCAGCTTGATGAGTCATATGCTAAAGATATTCCTCCGAATTATACATAATAGAATTTATCCAAAACTCGAGAAACAAATGAGTGATACTCAGTTTGGTTTTCGCAAAGGGCTTGGTAATAGAGAAGCCTTGTATGAAATATGAGTCCTAATAGAACGTTGCCGTGACTATAACAGAGATGTCTTTTTATGTTTTGTTGATTTCGAAAAAGCTTTCGACACTGTGGAACATGGCAAACTCATAGAAATTCTGAAGCATTTCCGATTAGATGAAAAGGATATCCGAATATTAGCAAACTTATACTGAAAGCAGTACGCAAATGTTTGCATAAGTGGTTACTTAACGCAAGAAGTAGAAAGAAAGCGTGGGGTTCGCCAAGGGTGCATTTTGTCACAATTACTGTTAAATATATACTCAGAGACTATTTTTAAAGAAACACTACAATATGCTAGACGCTGTTGCATTAAAGTGCAGAGAATACAGCCTAAAATTAAATTGCAGTAAAACCCAATATATGATGGTAAGCAAACGTCCTATTCCTGGAGGAAGACTGCCAGTATTTGGTTCAGCCATAAAAAGAACCGATAAGTACAACTACTTGGGATAATAGTAAAGAAATACGTATCCGAATTGAAAAAGCAAGGTCGTCTTTTATCAGAATGAAAAACTTGCTGTGTACCCGGGAGCTGTCATTACCGCTTAAAATAAGAATGCTGCGGTGCTATATATTCTCTATACTCCTCTACGGGACAGAGGCAGTGACGACGCGTGCCCTATCTGGAAGGGTGTGCGGCCCTTCTTTAATGTTGTTTTTACATGTACCAATTATATTAAAATATATGAGATCTTTTATTAATAATAACTATATTATATAAGGCAATAATATAGTCGCAATATTATATTAACAATTCATTAACAAAAGAACATATTAAACAAATTAAATTAATAATTTATATATAAATTTAATATATATCAATATGGAAGAAACAAAACTTTTCATATACTTGTAACATCAAACCAACTTTTTTCAAACAAAAGAGTTTTAACTCAGAACCATACATTAAGACTGAAAAGTTTTCGGAAATTCTCATTTAAAATTCGCGCGCTGTATATTTTTCGATATTTTAAGTTTATGTAGTTTGGCAGCACTGTCCTTAATTACTATGCCAAAAATGAGCTCGATCTGTCAGACAGTTCGTTTACGGCAGCTGTTGAAACCAGTTCACCTCAGTAGTGCGTTGCGAAATGTCTTCGACGGTCGTACGACCGTCCTGGAAGGCTTTGTACCACTCATAAACTTGAGTTTTCGATAAAACTGATTCCCCATAAGCCTTTTGTAGCATTCGCAACGATTCTGCACACGAAATTTCGTTCGAAACACAAAATTTGATGCAAACTCTTTGTTCAATATTTTTTTCCATTGTTTTTTTCGCAACGCCCTACTGAGGTGAACTGGTTTCAACAGCTGCCGTAAACGAACTGTCTGACAGATCGCGCTCATTTTTGGCATAGTAATTAAGGACAGTGCTGCCAAACTACATAAACTTAAAATATCGAAAAATATACAGCGCGCGAATTTTAAATGAGAATTTCCGAAAACTTTTCGGTCTTAATGTACATGTTTATCCAGTGATCAAACAAAATCAAACCCACTTGCAACGTACAATTGTGCGCACAAGTACTCCGCACAGTAAGAACAGAAATTCGTGGGTGCTACTATTAAAAGGGGAGAGACGAAATGTGATAGAAATGTATGCTGAGATGAGCTGCAAACTTCAGCCGCTCACGCAACCACTTTGGCAAATCATTATGTTGGATTCGTATGCATGCAGTTGATATTCGAATACAACAAAAATTTACTCTCATATAATTCCCACT